>NC_085054.1:1765000-2464605 GCF_963662255.1 Cinclus cinclus | reverse complement strand
AAGGCAGTTCTCTTTTTTTTTGCTTCTTTTGCATCAATAGTTAGTGTATTTGCATTTTTTTCAATGCATTTTCCTTTGAATTTTGTCATACTTTTTCCTCTTTTTGAATCTTTGTGCTTTTTCACTAAAACCACTAGGGGTGCTGGGCTGACCGTTGTCCATTCCAGCTGTGGGCACTTGCCCTGCAGCAGGAAGAACCTTGAAGCGTTGAGTCAGCCATTCTAGGCTACTGTAGGAGTTCACAGAGTTTCACTCTGTCTTCTCTCTGAAGAGCTCGTGTGATGGCCTCTCTTCTCTTCCAGCTCCATGAGTTGCAAGATCGGAATGTGGAGTGTCTGGGGATGTTGCACGAGTCCCAGGAAGAAGTGAAGTTGCTGCGCAGCAGAGCCAGCTCCGTCGCTTGCCTCTGCCACCCGCAGTCCCGTGGAGCATTTCCCGTGGTAACCAGCACCTCTGGCATGGCACACACCAGCTGGCACATGCAGCTGTGGCAGTGAGCAGCTCTAGGAGCACAGCAGCCTTTGCAGGAGCTGCAGCCAGCACTGCTTTGTAGTAGTGTGCTGCTTTTACCTTGAAGCACCTGAGGGGAGGGCACACTAGGAAGTTTTTCTCCATGAGAACTTCCTCTGTGAATTGCAAACCATAAAGAAAAAGAAAAAAAAAGACATTGGGGAGGTGGAGTGGAGTGTAAAGTGTTTGGAAAATCCTTTACCCCGAGGGAAAAAGGGGGATCTCTGTTCCTGGGAATGAAGAATGAACAGAGAGAAGTGTGCAAAAGAAAACTTTTGCCTTTAAGTAGCTCATCCTTAAAATACCCCATGACTTTTTAACATGGCCCCCAACTCAGCTCTGGGCTGTGAAGTGGGAAGAGTTTCATGGTAGCAGATCCCAGGCAGCTGTTATTCATGGAAAAGTGGAGTCAGGAGAGAACTGGTTATTTCCTCTCTTGAAAAGATTCTTATAGATAACAAAAAAAGAAATTCCTCTCCCTAAAGTGAACTGAAAAGATTATTTAAGCAAGGAATTGACTGAAGTGTCTCTGTATGTTGTTAAGATATAAAAAAGAGGAAGAAGGAAAGTAGTCTGAAGATCTCCTCTGAATTTATTTTTTTTTTCTTTGTGTTATTAATAACGTTTTTCTTTCTCTCATGTTAAGTTTTAAGCCTCCTTTGCTTTTACTCCTAATTCTATTTCACAACCAAAGGGAAAATATATTTAAAATTGGCAAACCCAAACTATAACAAGTAGGCAGAGGAGCTGATCTATTAGTTTTTCAACTCTTCAGTGTGTACACTTGTGAGAAATTTAGGAAATTAATTAGGAACTTAGCTGTTCACTTGACATATTGTGACACTGCAATTATTTTTCTTTTTTATATGCCATTTCTGTTTAGTAAGGGAATTGGCATGTTCTGTAGCTTATGCTCAGATTGTGCTAGTGTCTTGTTTGATGTTGGTATGAATTTCATAACTCAACAGTGTTTCTTTAAGAAACACGGCATCTCAAAATACCTGGGAATTCTTCAGATTTTGGTTGGTTGCTCTGTGTGTACAGAATCACTCGTGTACACTTGTAAGAAGTGCTCTCAAAATTGTAGCTTAACTAAAACAACCAATCTACAGAGTACATCAAGAAACACAAAGAAAAAGCAGATGTTGCTAATGAAAACTGAACCCATCCTGGTTACACATGGGTGTAGTTGTGGTGGAAAATTGTCCCACATGCCCTTCCTTCAGAGGCAGAAGGGTTTGTCCAAAGCCTACTGATACTGGGTAAACAAATGCAGATTGTTAAAAGTAATTTTTACAGATATTTTCTGCTAAAATTGTCAGAATGAAGGCTTGAATCTAATTTGTCAACTCTTATGGTTTCCATTTTTCTCTAGGATTCCCTTGCAGCAGAAATTGAAGGGACAATGCGGAAGGAATTGAGTCAGGGTGATGAATCTGTTCTCTCCAAGCAAAAGTATGTTTTCAGCTCTCTCTGTGTTATTTTGATATTTATCCACAGACTTGCATTAATTAAGGTGAAACTGATTTCTGGGACTCCATAAATGCATGTATTCCCTTTATAATGTTTTCATTGTAAACAAAAAAAGGTTTGTTGTATTTGATAACCTTTTCAATTGTGAAACCTGCTATTCTTATTTGATTCTGTAAAGAAGCTGGGAATTACTAAAAGGATATTATTTAATTCTTTAATTTGTGGGATTTTTTGATCCAAGTTCTCTGATGCACAGGAATAGTTTTATCCCTTTTAATGCTTATAGAAAAATTGCTGGACAAATGACATAATAATTGAAAGATGCATAACAGTTTTCAAAACCTTGAAGATCTGTTCCTGGATCTCATAATTCTGACCAAGAAGTAACAAACTAAATATGTGTTTCTGAAAGCATATACAAATTAGATAAATAAAATGCATACTTCTGAATGGTCTAAAGCAGTTATCAGTAGAGGTTCAGGTCTTTCAGCTAAAGAAGTGGTAATTCTGATACTTAATAGAGTAGATCTACTGAAGACATGGGTGTTTTAGGCAATCATATTTTTCTGAACATCTTTTTTGGGTGAGGTTTCTGCAGACTTTTCAAAGTTTGTTTTTCAGAGATTTTTCTCTATTACATCTTTCATGCTTCTGAAAACCACATTTGTTGGCTCGTCTTTTCTGCAGGGATCAACAGAAACGAGTGTTTGACACTGTCAAGGTTGCTAATATCATCCGTGGCCGCTCCTCCTCCTTTCCTGCCCCGTTGCCAATCCCTGGATCCAATCGCTCGAGTGCTGTTATGACAGCAAAGCCCTTCCAGTCTGGCTTGCACCACTTGGAGAGCCACGCACGGATGGCCCCAGGCAGCAGCTCTGAGAAGAACTTGAAGTAGGAAGCACAGCCTGTTACCTCCTTCTGAAATGAACTGGTTCAAAACTAAACCCAGACTGGACTTCTGCTTCTGTAATAAAGAAATAGTTAATTTTATGGGCTTAATATCTGTTGTTATTTGATGTTTCTCACAGAGATGCTCACAGTCCCAGCCAGCCGGGAACCCCTGGAGACAATGACCTGGTCACAGCTCTGCACAGGCTCTCCCTGCGTCGTCAGAACTACCTGAGTGAGAAGCAGTTCTTTGAGGAGGAGTGGGACCGAAAAATGCATTTGCTGGCTGAGCAGAAAGAAGAGGCTAGTGGCTGCAGTACACCATCAGAAAGCTCTTTCTCCCCAAGTACAAACTCAGAATTCACAGATCTCTCTGCCAGCTCTAGCAATCTCCGTGTTCTCCTACCAGAGAAGTTGCAGATTGTCAAACCCATTGAAGGTAAGAGGATGATCGTCCTTCTCTCTTTAGCAGAAAAGGATTTTATATTTGCCAGCTAAATCATTGTGTGTGTAGCTGGGTGTGATGTGCAGTTCATGCCACTGAGCTCATCAGCATCGCTTTTTTATTTGGCTTTCCTAGAGGGTGTTAAGTGTTAGGCTGCTTCTTGGCATTGCCTCCAGTGGATGTGTGGATCACAGTATGGGCACCAGCCAGCTGCACTTGTTTTCATAATGCATTCTTGTGACTCGATACAGTAGTAGGTAATTACTCTCTGAATCTCCTCTTTTGTCACACCAGGATCTCAGACCCTTTTTCATTGGCAGCAGCTTGCTCGACCCAACCTAGGCACCATTCTTGACCCAAGACCAGGTGTTGTTACTAAAGGCTTTACCCCTCTGTCTGATGATACTGTGCACCACATCTCTGACCTGGAGGAAGATGATGAGGAAGAGGGTGAAGGAGGTATAACATTTCAAGCACAACAGTCCTTCCCAGAGGAAAAGAAATGTGTGTTGGCAAAACCAGTGGCAGGGATTTTCCTGCCACCTATTACTTCAGCAGCAGTACCACTCACTGGTAAGAAGCTTGGTTAGTGTTTCTTCCTGATTCTATTTAGCAGTGTCCTTTTCTCTGTGGAAAGTATTTGACTGTGTGGTAATGCTGTCTTTGCTGCTTTTGTTCTTTACTTCAGAAAAAAGAACTCAGAAATTAGCAGTGATAATAACATTGTCTTAAACTTTTGATTCGTTCTTGTATGTCTTTATTTTTACCCTCAATGGATGTAAATTCTTCACATTGCAGCCTCAAATCCAGGGAAGTGTCTATCTTCAACAAATTCCACATTTACCTTCACTACCTGTAGGATCCTTCACCCATCTGATGTCACCCAAGTTACTCCCAGGTATGAGGACTGCTAACATCCTGAATGTGGTTGCATAGGAGTAAACACTTCCCTTCTGGCTTTTGGTACATGGACCAGTTTTAGAAAGTACTAAGGCAGTTAGGCAACATGTAGGATCTTACTAATAAAAAGATCCCCTTTGTAATTACAAAGGGAAACTTGCAATTCTCTAGAGTGACATTTGAAACAGGTTAAGGCAACTTGAAGTAAGTTTTAACTCTTATGTAGCAGCTACCTGGTATCATATATTTATTGTGGAAAAAAAATTCCATGATAATTTATTTTCTGATTCTATTTTTTTATTAACTAACTGGACAACTGTATTAATATTCTATCTAATAGAGTACAGTTCATCACAGAAGGTAAGTTCATCGGTACTTTGCAGAATAATTCTGAGTACTGAAGCTGTCACAGCTAATAGCAATAGTTAAAGTTTTTCTTGAGCCTTCTGTGTACTAAAAGGCAAATGAAGACCAGGTATAAAAATGTCTCTGTTTAATTTTTATTGTCTTTCAGCTCCATGGGTGCTTCATTTTCACTGGGGAATACTGGTAGCAGTACTGGAAACTCAGTAGTGAGCACTCCAGCCATTCCTTACAGACTCAGTATTGGAGAATTTCTCACCAACAGAAGAGACTCAACTACTACTTTCAGCAGCACAAGCAGCCTGGCTAAACTTTTGCAAGAACGGGGCATCTCTGCCAAGGTTTACGACAGCCCCGTGTTAGAAAAACTGCCTGTGCTGCAACCCCCTCGAACTCTTCCCATTCCTTCTACTCCACCAAATTCTCCTTCGCGCTCGCCTTGTCCTTCCCCTCCACTGTTTGAGCCTCGAGTGCATCACTCCGAGAATTTCCTGGCTTCTCGACCAGCAGAAACGTTCTTGCAGGAAATGTGTGGCCTGAAGTCCTCCCGTAACGTCCCAGACCTAGGCCAGCTGAAGATGAACCTCGTGGACAGACTGAAGAGGCTGGGCATTGCCAGGGTCATCAAGCCCCCTGAAACACAGAACCATGACAAGAATCAGAGGCCAGACGTTGGCTTGCAGAGGCAGGACTCAGCTGGGTTTTTAAATGCAGGTAGCAACCTAATGGCAGGACTGAGAAGAAACCAGAGTCTTCCAGCCATGATTGGAGCACTGGGAGCTCCTATTTGCACACAGTCATCAAAAATGGATATACTAAAGGAAGACTAACTGGCCTGAAAGGTGTTTGACTTAGAGCACAGTAAATAATTTGAGGGATGAACATCCAGTGCAGTCATTGTTAGGTGTGTTACAGAAGAGTTGGAGAAGGCATGTGCATGTTAAAATGTGGGAGAGACGAGCGTTGGGACCAAGGAGCAAAGGAACATTGCTTGGGTTTAAGGAAGAAGGTTTTTGTGGGAGATAGAAAGGTAAAACCAAAGCTTTATTTCAAGACCCCCTTCAGCATCTTGTCTTAACTTAGTCAGAAGTGAAGACTATTGTGGACATTTTCAGTGTTTTAACCCTTTAACCTGTATGTGTAGGGATTTTATTTTTCCCACCATGCACCCATAGTATTTACTAGTTGCTTGCAGTCAGGCTACATCATTTAAATATAATATTAAAATAACAATCAGTCTGACCAGCATTATCAGCCCAAGCTCCTCTCTGTAGCAAACAAATATGAAATCTTGGGATTTTTTTTTTATTCTTCTATTTACCATTTCAGAAACTGTGCTCTTTTGAATTCCTCATTTTGAGAAGTAGAAGAGAACCTTTAGCTCTGTGTAAGAAAGTAATACTTCTGTTTACAAACACAAGATTAATATTTTAAAAGAGTGCAATTGTGTTAGTGAGGTATTAACAGAAGTTAATTTCTTTCCAGAGCTTGTGAACAAAGCACACAAAGAAATGTGCAATGACTAAGAATTAAAAAGCAGGAAAGTGTGTACTGGGGTGAAACGTCAAGCTAAGAAATCTTTCCAAAGTGTAGTGTGCATCTATTTAAATTAGGATGGTTCTGTACACACACACACACAAATATCTCAGGCACATTTCAGCATTGCAAAAGGAAATAAACCCTAGGTGCTTGATTCAGGGTTTCTTTTTAATGAGTTAAATAGAGAGCATTTACTTCTAGGAAAGTGTTGGAAGTTCAGAAAACTGCCTCTTGTCTTGCCAAGTTCTGTATATTTGAGAGGTCTCCACTGAACTTTATGCCTTTCATTCATTTATTTCTCATTTTAAGCAGGATTTTGTTTAAAAGATTTCATTAAGAGGAGAATTTACCAGTCTCTATATAGAAACAGGAAGAAAAAAGCTGGTGTTCTTTATAGCATTGTAATGAATATTGAAATCCAGTGATCAGTGAGGGAATGTAGTTCTGAACACAGCCGAGGGCAGACTTCCCAACTTAGAAAAAACTTAATTTTAGAAATCTGGTTTCTGAGTGTTAATCATCAAAATATTGCTGCCCATGCTGCTTTTTTGATTCCTTCCTGTCCAAGGTTCTAATCATAAGTGAACGATCTACAACAGATGTTTTGTGTAACTTAAGAAAAAGTTGTCTTTGCTAGTGACTTGGATAGAAAGTTTCTTATTCTTTATGTCAATTTTCACTGTACCTATCAACTTTACAAAATTATTTATTTCCATACAATTAGATTAAGCAGTTGAGTTTACCTTGCCTGTTACCATGTAGTGGGGTATAGCTGGCAGCTGTCTGGAGGTGTGGTGTGAAGCATCGGTGCAATTACACTGATTTGCATATGCTGCAAGGCACATCGTCTGGAGCAGGACAGGAAAAGGAAGCTTCTTAACCTTGCTTATAGGAAATTTGTAACGTGGCCTTTCTGATATTACAGTTCTACAGATCTTCTGATGACTCTTTGATATTTTTGTTTTGTAAAAGGAAAAGGAGTAACCACTTCTAACTTGCACAGGGATTCTTAGCAGAAGCTTGTCTGTCAGCAGCGCACAGAAATATTCTGGAACTCCTGGAGTTGCCTTTTGCTCTCTAAGCAAAATCTTACACTTACAAAAGGTGAATTTTATTTAAAAGACTATATACGGGTTAATTTTTTAAAATGAAAAATATTTAATTTTTTCATGTAAGTATTTATGTTTGTATGTACTTAGCTGTGCACGGTGTCTTGCCTAGCTACATAAGGTAGGAGTGAAAGGAGAGAGTGCAGTGTTGGTCTCCAGTGGCCTGAGAAGGGTATGTCTGCTGTGTATCTGTAGCTTCCAGGCAAACAAGTTAGCAAAAGCTTAGAGAGCTTGGTATCAACAGAGAAGTGTGTAGCACGTCAAAACTCCGTCCGTTTTCTGTGTTTATTGTAGGAATACCCGAGTTACAGATAAATTTTTGAAGGTGTTACACTGTGTTTCTAAGTGGCTTCAGAACTCTAGCCATTGGATCAGCAGAGTAGCAAACCAGCTAAAATAAGGCAGAATTCCTTTGGCAGACCATGGTTCAGGTAAAACTAATCTGCAAGCATATAAATTAAATGCATGTTTCTCTTGGGGACGCCTCCCTGTTCCATAGCCCAGCAATATAAACTAGCTCAGTTCCAACAATGCTGTGGATGTTGAGAGGTCAGTTTGTTCTGTAGCTGAAGTGTATCATCAAATACTTTACATAAGGCAAAAAGAAGATGGAAGAACCTCTATACCATGGTGTTTGTGTGTGTTTACCCAGTTGGTTGGTGCTGTGGTGCAGTGTTGTTCAAATCCTGTCATGCATTTATGCCTTTGGATGGTCATGCACACTTTGGATATACAGGCCTGGCTTGCAGTAACAAGCAAGTTTACTATTTTGTGCCAAAACCTAAAAGGTGAACCTTTTTTTTTAATAACATGTGTTTCTGAGAACATTTTAGAAGTTACCATGATTCTAGGAGTTCTTTGGCTTTTGTTGTCTCCCCGTAAGAGAGGTGAGAGGTGGCAAACAAGCATGGCTGACACCCTGCACCAGATCTTTTGTTTGAGGTAGACCTAGGATGAATGGAGAATTACATATTGGCAAGGTTCTCTTATCTTGCAGGTTTGACTCAAACACAGATGCTAGAAAGGACTAAACCATGCTTGTGCAAGTTACAAGAGACAGAAGGAAATTCTTGTACTTACCTTATTCCGATTGTCTTAAAGCACAAAGTAAAAGCTTTCTAGTTTCACTGTTTTTTTTTTTATAAACTCAGTGATACCTGCATGCTCCAAATACCTGTGATCAAAGTAAACATCTACTTCAGTCAAACAGTAACAGAGAGGGAAGGAGAATAATTGGTTTGGGCTTCATATAGCTGTTACATGAGGGGATTACACACAATGTTTGAACAGTCTGGGATTTTCATGGTATTTTTTCCATCTGCTTTTTGCACTTACTGTTGTTTCATAGTGGAATGTAAATTTGATAATAAACATGTATAACATGCCATTTTTTCAGTATATTGCTGATCTTCTGTGGTTTGTTCCAAATGTCGTCTTCTCTACTACAGTGTTCTGTAACAGACCTAAAATCAGGCCTTTTTGTGGCTAAAATTTACAGTGATTATTATACTGTATACAAGCTTAGTGAAGTGAGTTGGGATCTGCAGAAGTGGTGGCTTTAGAAGACAATAAATTGATTTAGACAGCATTTAAGTGTTGTAATGATTAAGTATTTAAGTGAATCTGTTCATATTTTCTGGTACCTCAGAGGGTTTGGTGCATAGGTGGTGCTTTGGGGTTTTTTCCTCCCCTCGTTTAGAGCAGCTAGTGTGTTCCTCTAGAATAATAGTCTTAGCACTGCAGTGCTGGCTAACACCACCACAGTTGTTTTTTCCTCTCAGTAACTGACCTTGTGTCAGCTCTACAGATTTGTGACAAATGGAGGTGTAGACATGGAAGCAGTTCTGTGTGCATGCTCACCACGGGGAGCAATGTAAAATGTTTTAAGGAGCTGGGTGCTTACCTAGTGACTTTTCCTGTGCTTAGAACTAAGACTCAAAGATCAGCAAGGTTAAGTGAACATAGGATAACTGGACATCTTCAACTGTGAAGCTGTACTACAGCAACTGATTTTCACGGTTGAGACTGCTCTGATGTAGAGCATACCCTGAAATCCAGGTCACAGACACATCCTGCTCAGGATGCCAGATGACAAATGGTTAAGTTTATCTTGAAGTGTACCAAGCCACCAAGAATGAATGACTCTAAGAGATGGGGACAAGCAACAACACACACGGATGTGAGCTGATTATATCCTATAAAATTTACAGCACTCCTCCCTTTATTTTGCAACAGGTAGGCATAAAGTACACAAGGTTTTATAAGAGTTGTCTTCTAAAAGTTGCCTTGTAAAGATACCTTATGAAAGAAATAGCAGTGTGGTATATCTGACAAGAGGACACCAGGTGTATTTTAGCCAGCAAACCACTGAGAGAGATCAGAGATGGTCTCAAGTATAACCTGTTAATACAAATTAACATATTAATACAAATTTATTATGGCTTTTTTTCTCCTCAGTCGTATTTTCAATTAAAAATATCTGCTCTTTTGCTTAAGAGCAGGCACTAAAAGCCTGCTGTGCTGGATTGAATTCTGAGCTGAAACCAGCCAATTCCAGGTTGCAGCAGCTGTCTCTGCCATGCAGTTCCCTCCCATTTAGTTGACAGGAAAGATGAGCCTCTTCCTCAGTGTGAAACTAGGCTGTGGCATCTGCTTCTTTGCATCAGGCTTACAAGTTTTTCTGCTCACTTCTTGATTTACCGCTGTCAGGATGGTGAGAATATCTTCCCCTCTGCAAAGACACAAGTAGTACAGTTTGTACTAGGGAGTTAACATCAGCATATACATTCACCATAAATAACAGTCTCACTCTCTTGATATACACCAGGGCTCCTGTTTAACAGGCTTCAGAGCACGGCCCTACACTGAACAGTTTGCATGGTGCTGCTCTGTCCTACATCACTGTTTTCACTCTGAGCGAGCATTCTCACTGCATCTCATCTACCTCTGCATCAAAATCAAATTTAGGTGTTGTCCAAAATAAGCTTATGGAAACATAGGTACCGAGGACAGCTGTACTCCAGGTGCTGGCACAGTGCCTGTATGTACCAGGTTCCCTCCCTGGGACTTCTGTAGGAGACATAATCCTGCAGGGTGGCCATTCCCAGGAGGAAGTCTGCCTCTGCAGGGATGCAGTCGAGCTGAAACCTCGCATCCTGCTCAACAGAAGAATCTTGCTCTCCAGAATCTGTTTCGATGGTCACACCTTTATGGAAAGCATCACCTTGGCAGGCCTGAATAAAAAAAACTTTTGGTTTTCCAGCAAGTGAATTGCAATTCTGTGCAGTGAAAGAAGTGGTCAGTTCCCGGATAGGTACTTCCTGCCCATCAACACCATATATAATGCCTTTTTTCCCATGAGACAGGATACAGCAAACAAAACAGTCCTCGTCCTCATGGTCTTCACTCCGGAAGATGTTCACAGTCTTACGGATTTCTTCTGCAGTGAGGTCTCTATATTCTTCTACTCTAAAATGAAGCTTGCTAAAGACATTCCTCAGCGTTGCTGGAAAGCAAAGAGAGGGGAAATTTGAGACAATTATATGAAAGCTGGACTCTGCAACTGCAAATTGCATTTCTAGACATAATTGGTTATCTGCTACATGACTACATCCACATAGCTACACTCCTGGTTTGAAAATACTCTACTAGTCTAATCACTAATCATATCTCTACTGTGTTCCATTAATTGTCATTAAAAGGTTTTTTTGCATATTTCTGCATATTTTAGAATTAGTACGCATAAGGCTGATGCAAAGCTAGCCTAGCTTGTTAAGTCAAAGGTGCTGCTCAAGGTTGCAGTAACCTCACTAAAACTGCAAAATTCAAGTGAAATTGTTCAGTGTCAGGCACTAAAAACTTTATCAGTTGATTAGGACTTGTCAGCACAGTAAACAGAGCCAACTGAACCACTACAACACAAGTTAGCCTAGAAAGGGAAGACTGAATTTCAGACCTTTAGAAACAAGGTTTCTCTTTTTAAAGATTCGCAAACTCATCTTTAACATTCACTGTACCTGCATCCACGTCTGTCCCATTCCGATCCTTCATGTGTTTGTGTTCCAGGGCTCTTTCCCTAGCTTTTGCAAAATTGTGATTATTCAGGATCAGGCACACTCCACAGGGTCGGCTGGTCATTTTGTAAGCTTCAAGCAGCTGGAAAGAAAGACTCCTGGTGAAACTCCTGGGTTCTCCTCTAAGTGCAGCTCTCCCTCAACAGCTTTGGTCCCAGGGCCTGGCAGTGCCGACCCCAACTGCCTTTGTTAGTCTGTGCAGGACAGCATCCTGCAGGACAACCGAAGTCAGGCTCAGCCCACATGAGGTGCTCTGTTCACTCACATCTCTGTGCCAAGCCAGCTGCTAACTCCTAATTCCTGGTGTCATAAACTCGGCTCGCCTTTCTGCCCTTGCAGATATTGCTGAAGTACAACACTGCAGCAGCTGTGCCTGTGACACAGCTCAGAATAAAGGATGCAGAGTTGTGCATTTTTCTTTTTCTAGACAGTGCTTTTAACAGTTGGTCTTAGAACAACTGTTCACTTCATGGAGGGGTGAGCTCTTCTAAGATAAAATGATGATGTTTCTAAGAAATAAACTAACTTACCTGGGAAGAATCATTAAAACTGCCAGGAGGATCAGGTGCTACAGATGACACGAGATGTCCCTCAGGGTATCCTGTGCTGCCCCTCCCTTCCTCTGTGATGAGCATCTCTTCCTGGCCTGCAAAGCATTCACGATTAGTGCTGTACAATACCTGTACATCACTTCAAGAATAACTGTGGGGAACAGGCTGTTTTGTTTTACCATAGAGATTTAATCCATCTTCAATTCTGTTCCACAGGCTGATGTTGATTTTTTCACAGAGACTCTTCAGCATGCTTAGGTTGTCTTTCCCCAGAAGGCCCTTCTTCTCCATCTCAGTGAAAATGTCAAGCATTGTCTGGGTAATCAGAAAAGCAGTTTGCTATTAGGGCACCTCCATGCTGCCACTGGGAGTGAAGCTGCAGCATGCACACCTGAGCTTTAATGTAGTGACAGCACAGCATGTGTGTCCTGGTTTACCATACAAGATACATATTCTATTACCATCTGAGAAGGGTGATCATCGTTATCTCTGTGGGAAATGTCTTCTGTTGATGGGCCATAACTGATAAGGGTGATCATCCTTATCTCTGTGGGAAGTATCTTCTGTTAATGGGCCATTGAGTCCTACTGTATAACTGATAAGATTACATCATCCCATTGGGAGATGCTCCAGCCAGGAGGACGAGCCAAGCCTTTCCTACCTAGATAAAAAACTGAGGTTTAGAACGCCAAAGGCAGCCTTTTTCCACTGGATTCCAGAGGAAGAACCAGGTTTTTATCCACATCATCGCTGGACCCTTTGGAGGAAAACTGCACCAGCACCCTGACTGACAGGGTATCAGGTCGTATTCTGACTCTGTCAGTGGTTTTATTTTTATTATTGCATGTATTTTGTTTTTTCCTTTTTTTCTCTTCCCTATTAAAAATTGTATTACTGACTTGAAGTCTCAATGGTTTTGCTCTTCAAACCAGTACAGTGTGACCCACAGAGTCAATCCAGCTGACTGGGAGCTCAGGGGAGACCTCAGCTGAGCCAGTTAATCCTAGACCAACAAAATCTACAAGTACTGTTAAATACCAACATCTCAAAACATACTCATTTCCTTTCTGTAGCTCAGAGGTGCCAATATCTAATTAAGATCTAACCCAGGAATATGTAACAGAATTTTTAATGATTGCTTTCATACAACTTTCAGTGGCTATCTTGCACTCAACTGAAACAGAAGAATCACTGCAGTGACCACCTTAAGCACTGGCAAAAAGGGTATAACCTCACATGATGATGTAAAGGTTGCTCTGAAGCAAAAGGGGACCCAAGGGGCAGAAACTTGTCAGTGAGTGGCAGAGCACAGTGGTCACCGCAAGAATTTACTGGAACAACTCTCACAGTCTCCCCTCTAACAAAAGAAGGAAAATCCTCACAATTTTTATTAGGCAGAAAAAAGTACCAAGGAGTCAGAACTGCAGGCTGGCACAGCATAAAAGCACCGGATCTCCTGCAAGGCTACTTGTAAATTCCAACTCATTTGACTTAGCCTTGAGAAGAATCTGCTGCTTAGATCTGTATTTCCTGCATTTAAAAAGAAAATAATAAAATAATATCCACAGCGGGTCAGCTTCTGTATTTGATAATGGCTTAGGGGAAAAAAAAAAAAAAAAGTCTGTTGGGCAAGATAAGTAAACGTGCTCGTAAGGTTTTCGTTGATTAAAGCCACCTTGTGGTGCTTGGATGTGATGGCCTCAGCGCCTGAAGTCCTGGCACTGCCGGCTGTGGCTCTGCTGCACAAGCTGTGCCCGACAGGACGAACAAGTCCCGTGTGCACCCAGGGGCACGCTTTTTCTTGTGGTGTTTTCACTGCAAGAGTGACACCCTAAACAGGAGTGACGCTCGTTCCTCCATGAGGAGCCCAGCTGTCTCTATGGTTTATAGTAATCATTTTTTTTTTTTTAAAGTATTGAAGAGAAACTCACAGTCTCATGAGTTAGCTTGCTTTTTGGTAATTCGTCGACTAAGTGTAACTTGAAAGCCATCAGCTCATCTTCGGTGGTATCTTCAGACAGGTGAAAGAGCAGGCATCTATTGAATGAAAGGAGCAGAGGGCGTTGTTTCATCGCGTTTCCGAGCACAATTTCACTCCGTATTACGGCCCCGCTCTCGTCTACTGTTCCCCCAGCACATATTTCCCTTTCTTTCCCGGCCCAGCCCGCACCCACCTGAGGGGCGGCACCCGCGGCCCGCCCGGCGCCCGCAGCTCCCTCTCCACCTGCTCCCGGCCGGAGCCCAGGTGAGCGCCCAGGAGATCGATCCGCCCGATGCGGTACAGCAGCTCCCTGAGGAAGGCCAGGTTCCCCGCCTCCAGCACGCCCATCTCCTGCAGCGCTTCGAACAAGTCGTGCGGGCTCCGGGCGGCTTCCAGCCTCCTCCTGGGGACGTGCTCCCGGCTGAGGAACTTGAGCGCCGCCAGCTCAGCCTGGTCCAGCTCCTCGCTGATGGCCAGCAGCTGCCCCCGGGGCAGCTCCATGGCCCCGCAGGGAGGGGAGAGCAGGGCAGGGCGGGCCCGGCCGGGGCGGCGCTTCCCTCTGGATTATTTAAACTCTTCCGGAGCGAAGCGCCCCGCGCCTCCCGGGGCGGCGCCGGGTCTTGACCGAAGCGAACCGGACCGAACCGGTCTCCCTGTGCCCAGGCTTTTCCTGCAGTCGCCTCTCGCTGGTTCCCAGGCCCTCGCACACGCTGCGGTTTTAAAGCGAAGAGAAGGAAGCTTTTCCAACGCCTCCGATCCGCCTTCCTCCTTGCGGGCCGCTGTCAGGAAAGGCAGCCCGCTCCCCTCGGCCCCCGCCAGCCGTGGCTCACAGCTCCCTCCCCACCCGTCCCACCTCTGCTCTGCGCGGTTCCACAACGGGAGCCCCGGCAGGCCGCACCACTCCAGGTCACCTTCTGGGGCAGCACCATGGATAGATGGTGTTTCACAACGGGAGGGGAGGATTTTACCAGCTGGAATTTCATCCTTCTGAAAATGAACCCTAACACCTTAATGCCCGCTTCGAGCCCGAGAGCGGCCCTCAGCACATCCATACTGTCCAGCAGAGAACCAGTGTTCTTGCTAAGCATTGATTTGAAACCAGCATCCCTTTATTCTCCAAAAATCCAGTAAAAATCACTTTAATGATGTATTAAACAGAAATCTGTACGCTGTTATCCTAGAAGTGCTTATCAATGTTCAAAACCCTATGCAAGGTATTTGGTTACTACAGGCATGGCAAGTTGGGTCAAAGGTGGAGAACAGCTCAGAGAAGGACAAAAAACACTCCATCTCAGGGAATAAGAGATAATAAAGAAAGTAAAATTTACCTCAACGCCAGGGAGATTGGAGGGTGACCTTAGCTTTAGAGAAGACATTTACAGCTAGGAATCATCAGGTACCCCAAGACAATTAACAAGGAATAATGTCTTCCTGAGCAAGGCAGGCCACCGTGAAGGGTGTGGATAAGTGGCTCACTCCAACCCAACATAAAAGAATAAAACCTGGACAACTGATGAAACATTCAAACTTTGAAAAGAGCAAAGGGCTTGAGCTGGCTTCCACCCACATTCCACCATGACTGGGAATGTCCAGCATCATGACACCTATGTAGCTGTCTTACCCTACCAAATCAAAATCCTGTGTAGCCCCAAAGATACCAAATAATTAAATTTGATATCCAATTCCTCCTCATGTGGAAGAGCTGAAAAAACTTGGTCTAAGTGTATGGAAGTCTGACACAGAAATACGAGAAACAGAAATGCTGTAGATTTACAGCTTCACTTCTGGAGCAGCTGCCACCTTCCAGCAAATTTCTCACAGAGGAAGCAGTTACTGAATGGCCCTACTGGCATCAGCTGTCATTATAGTGACAGTCCTGAACTTATTCTTTCCTACCATCTCTCCAGCTGCTGCCCCTCAGGGTGGCTGCCAAACACTCCAACAAGAGCTAAATGACTTCTGCTGGAGTAAAAGTGTCACACTGACTGTCCCTCAGAAAGCTCATCCAAGAGAGGAACACACCGCAAACGGAGGTGATATAAAAACAAAGAGAATTTATTATAACAGAAACATGATTACACAGCTTACTTCCAGTATTCAAAATACACTGTTCCATGACAGCTCTGAGAAGTAAAGTGAGAACTTGTATTATTTAATTATTGAAAAACTTATGCAGCTGCACTGCACATTCAAGTAAATGATTGTCATCACTAAACTAAATATTTAGGAGGAAAGAACCAAACTAACATTGTCATAAACTATCATGATCAAGACAGACAATTATTCACCTCTGGGCAAGGCAGTTACAACCTTACACATGCTGCCTAGGAATGCATCCGGTGTTCTGAATCTGTTCTCTTTTTTTCCAGATTTTAGGGATTTAAAACAACTCAGACACAAATGGGGCTTCCTCAACATTCCCAATAACTTTTACAATATTACTTGAAAGTACTTTCTCACTTGAAACCAAGACTGAACATACTCCACTGCTTCTGCAGGACAAAAATGATCTGTAGTTTTCCACACCATTACCCAACTGCTACAGATCCAGGTGTCAGAAGACTGATTCAGTATGGAAGTTGGAAAATTTAGGTCCCATGCCTCCTTAAAGGGCTGGGGCTACTACGTAGATCCAGATAATTTCTTATGTAAATTTTCTCCCATGTCCAAGCCCACTCCAGATGTCATTCCTAACTGAGTATTCTTACTTGTCTACTTGTCACTGTGGAACTTCAAAGATCAATTGCTTCAGTAGTGTTGATGTTATCTTTGGCATCTGCTTAGATCCTTCTAATTCTCTTCCTGCTACTTCATTGTTCACTTCTGTCAGGATGGCTGTGAGATCCACGCGCCTTGAAGAACAAAAATGAAGAGAAGCTACAATGAAACACAAGGTACTTGCAGCTCAGCCAAGAAGGTGCTGTGTGTTTGCCCCAGTAAAGTGGTATCCCAGGGAAGGCTGGTATCTTCCTCACCCTATTGCCACTGAAAATGCAGGTTCTATTGAATAACCACAGAATTCACTGTGTTTGGGGGAAATAAAAGCAATCTCCATGTAGCATTGCTTTGGTTACAGCCAGATGAGGTCACCAAGATGAAACGAACCTATACATTCTCCATGTCTTCTTCTGGATGCCATGAAAAAATGGTATCTGAAGGTAAATTCTATTTTCTAAATGAAGTTTGTGAGGGGATGGGTGGGAGGCAACAATGGAAAGTATGACTACAAAACACTGGGGGGTTTTGTCTGTGTAATCACTCAACAAATTCACCTCTAATCAAGTGGAAGAAAAATAATTTATCAGTCAAAAAATGTTAAAAAACACACATAAACACACTTGTTTGTGTGCAATGTTGCAGCACTACAACCCTTGTTTTTTCAAAGGAAAACCAGGGGAAGTCACTTATACTTTGGCTCATCTGTAGAAGACTAACAGTGCCTAATTTCAGAATAAACACTGTTCTCCACTGTCCTGCATGTGAACAGCATTAATTGCACAAATGCAAACCACTGTGTTTCAGTACAGCATGCTTAAGTATGCACGTCTGCAATACCCCAAATGTACCAGAATTAGAAATAGTACTTACAGAGGGCAAAGCAACTCCATTTTCTTACAGAGGGATTGAATGTAAACACTGCCAGTCTTACGACTGCGGAAGGACAAATAGTCCTCCACTGTAGACATGCCAATCAGAATGTCAGCCTTATCAGGAATGGAAGTCAAAGGACTAGCATCCACCTCAAGGTGTCCAGAAGAGTCTGCTTCTACTGTAACAGATGGATGATGTGTAGAGCCTTGGCAAGCCTGGATGATAAACACCTTGGGTTTGCCAGCAAGAGAAGGACAATTAGTTCCAGTGAAGCAGGAGACTAATTCATCAATATTTACACACTTGTCATCAACACCTTTTATTTTGTCTTTTTCACCATGGGAGAAAATGAAGCAAACAAAACAGTCCATGTTTCTGTGATCCTTTTTGCTATATTCTTTAACTGTCTCACGTATTTTTGTTCCTTCTAGATCCATGTACTCAACTGTCTCAAACTGAAGCCACTTAAAAACCTTCTTCACAGCCTCTGGGGAGAAAATCAGAAGGAACTTGTTAAACAGACACAGTGACAAGGAAGATGCTGAAACATCAGTGTCTGGGTGGTAGATCAGATGTTAGTAGAAGTGTTCAGATCCCACCAGTAAAATCATCTGACTGGCTCTTAACCTGCCAAATCCTATTAGAAAAAACAAAATGCCTAATTTTCCTAATTTTATTTTTTTTTAGCACAAATGGGTAAAGTATCATGCTATCTACAACAAAACTAGGTTTCAGGTACTATGTTGTATCAGTACACATTAGTGACTTTTACTGTGTTAATGCAAACTTTAACTATGCATTGCATAGTAATCTCAGATGCCTAAGAACAACACCTGGCAAGTTAAAGAAGTGCCACCTCTTTAGAATGACAAATTCTGCCACTCTTAAATGAAGTAGGTCCCTCATTCTGTGAGAATGGTTGATGCAGCAAGAAGGAAGTCAAAGTAACCTGCTCACAAATGCTATGAAGACTTCTCAGCAAATGTTGGCCTAATTGTTGTGTGGGCAGAGAGAAAGTAGCTGGGAAGAAACCAGCCTGTAAATGGGCTGGATAGAGTTAAAATATGTGTGACATGTCCTTTCAGGAATCTGATATTACTTTTTTATTCTTGTTTATTTTGAAAGTGACTTGCAGGAAGACAGGCTTTTGGGAAAGTTACAGAGCATTTATTTGAGCATTGAAGAGAATTTGAGGACTTAAAATATTTTTCTATGATAGCAAAGATCTGAAAACAATCAAAGATTGGAAAGGTGGAATAATAATCACTTTTTCACTAGTTGTACATATAACCAATTAAGACAATATCTTTTTCCTAGAACAAAAAGTAGATCCTTCTTTAAGCCATAGCTAAATGTTGGAAGTGGCATATTTCCAACTGTTACATTGACTGCCACTCCAGACTCTGGGCCAAGGAGTACCATGGACATGATTCTTCTTCACAGCAAAGATTAGATAATTGTTTTGGAGAATTACCAGAGAAGAAAAAACAAACCAGTAATTTGATTTAAAAAGTACTTACCTCCATCTTGCAATGTTCCCTCTCTATTGTGAAGTGGATTTTTAAAAATGTGGTTGTTAAGAATTAAACAGTAACCATGGGGGTTATTTTTCATCTTATATATTTTCCCATGCTGCAGAAACAAAACAAACAAACAACAAAAAAAAGAACAACCAGCAGGTAGGAAAGCAGAGCCAAGCATTAAAAAGGGAAATACACTATATACAGATTGCTGGTTCATCATTATCTAAGCACCAAAAAAAAAAAAAAAAAAAAAAAAAAAAAAAAAAAAAAAAAAAATCACAAAGGCCAAGAAACAAGAAAGGGAAAGCCTAAGGATATACAATTTAGGTACAGAGAGGAATCTGCATTGTCTCCCTGAACCCCTCCTCCTCTCTTTCTCTCGGTCAGGATATGATTTTGACATGGGAGAAAGCATCCAGAAACACAAATTAGCATGTGCATAGGTAAAGTTCCTGCACCCCCCCATTTCCTCTGAGGGCCTTTGTGCAATTCCAGTGAGGCAGCAGGTTCTGCTATTCCCTTCACATCTGTCCAGGAGTATCCTGGACAGGATTTTAATGTCCCAGTCTCCATTATCGTTAAGATTGGTTTTCTTCACTCAACTGTTCATTCATTTCTTGCTTGAAAAGGTTGCTGACAACCAGGTCCCCAAAAGGAAAGGATCTTGTTTGGAAAATAGGAATTGTTCCAAGGCTTACATATAGAGCCAGAACACCTCCATCTTGGCTGCTCTACCTGCTCAGTGTTATGAATTTATGCTCCCTCTCCCAGGAGATGGATAAATACTTTAAAGGTAATCTTGAGGTATTTCCCACCTGTTTTGCTGCCTGCCCCTCTGCTCCTTGTTCCTCTGGATGAGCAGACACAGACACAGGATAATGGACTTCTTCCCTAGAATAATTTTCTAAGAAGAAGATAAACAAAACATTTTGGAACTAAAAGAAAAAATCGTCCACTGTGCATATTTCAACACTCAAAAAGCCAGAACAAGGAGTGAGGTGGAAGGGGTTTTCACACCAGTGAGACACCAGCATTTTGTAGAGTGGGCCAAGCACAGCTCCAGTTTCACAGACTGCTGGTTATTATAGAAGCCATGCAGGGCTGTGCTCCATTGCTTCTCTGCTCCTCTGCTCTTTTACTGGTAGCAAGATACAGATAATGAAAGGTTGAATGTGAGTATTCACCAGCATCTCCACTGTGAGATATGTAATTGAAAGAGGAAACCCATTTTTGTACAATAGTACAAAATGCTGGTCCATTAACTTCTGAGGCTACTGTCTCTTCTCCAGAGAACTTTACTGCGTGAGTGGATACAAGGATGCAAAATACCAGCATAATGAAAGATCTCCTCAGAGCACTTATGTGAATATGACTTTCTGAAAGAAGTGAAGAAATCATCCAATCCTTGACTCTAACCAAGGAAACAAAATCACAGTACTGATTTTACAAGTTACAAAAACGTGTTTAAATGAAATTTAATTGTTAGGGCAACAAGCTCTGCACAATATGCTCCTTTTCTACTTATCAAGAGGACAAAATAATAACAATACTACTAGAAAGCCATTCTCCTGACACAGGACTTGCTTGCACTAGCCTCTCTTGGCAATTATCTTCTGCTCTTTTAGAGACACCAGCAGAGGACAGCAGCACAAAGGCCTGCAGGGAAAACCACTCTGTAGCTCTGCAGGGTACTGCATGGACTGTTCAAATGTATGGGAGGAAACTCACGTGCTAAGACATTCAGAAAGAAGTTGCTTTTGACTGAGACATCCTGTTTCCCAAAGGAACACCTCAGCTGCAACAGTGGGGATATACTGAAGTCCTTGGAATTTCCCATCTGGTTACAGAAAGCTACACTTTAGCCAAATGACTGGTTTTCAGGGGCATTCCTTTGACTGAGAGCAAAGGGCCTGCCTAGCACAAGATAGTGTTGACAATCTCCCAACACAAGTTTCCCTACCTCACCTGTCACTTCTTGTCTCTTACAGTCATTTAGAAATTACTCTGGTCCGAAACAAGAACCACACCTTTTGCTGGACAGATAAATTGCATTTAAAGCAAAGAGAAGGCATAAGGCTATTTACAAGGCACAGAATATACTTCAAGGATAGATACAAGAATCCATGATGGGATTATGAAGTAGCAGAAAACTTCAGAAATCAGAGTTCTCCAGAGCTGTTCTGCCTATCCTAGGATACCATAAGGTATCCTATCACTGGTCTTCTAAGCTGCCAAGGATGGTGCCATAAAACCCAAAAAAGACCCCAGCTCTGTTCTTGAACAGCAGATTAAATAAATGTACCTTTTTCTTTTTCTTCATAGGCATCAATTTTTTTCTTTAGGTCAGGTCTAACTTTCTGTAATATATCTTTCAGGACTGTCAGGTTATCTTCATTAATTAACCCATTTCTTTCCATTTCCAGAAAGACCTGCAACATGGACTGGTAAAACAAAAACACATAAACCAAACTCATCCAGTGACCTTTGATAACCACAGTATCAGGCATCTCTGCAACAGGGCAGAAGACAACATCCTCATTCCCAGAGACTGACCAGCTAATGACCTATTACTTTTTCCTCCAAACTTCATTAAAGCAAGGGTCATGATACAGTGCCAAAGGTCAGCTGAACAAACACATCATCACTGAGGTTAAAGCAGGACAATTAGAAACAGCCTATAACTAGGCTATCCTGCTTTGTTTCAGCAGTGCCAAGGGTAACATAACATCCTGATGTGCCTTTGTGTTCTGATGAAGTGCTGCTAACTCCTTTAGCTATGCCATTTTGCCTTTTCTATTACAGAAAAGCTGCTCAGCACTAATTTTATTTATTAAAGCTCAATTGTCCACCAAATTGGAGGTAAATCTGCTAATTTTCCTCTACGCGCCACAATACAAATAGGACGTTTAAAGAAGGTTCTTAATAACACCAAGCTTTTTTATAATATAGCTCATTACAAATATTAAACTAGCTCACCCAACCTCTGAATACTTTGGGGGGAAAGTTAACAATATGTTGTTACTCCAAATTACAATAAGGAAGAAAATTTACCCATTGACACACAAAAATTCATGGTCGAACTCACTTTAGAACTTGATTTTCTGTCTCCATTGTTTTTCCTTTAGCAAACCACTCTTTTTAGGTATAGCATATGTCTTACAAAGACATTTGTCTTATCAGTGCCAAGCAAAGAATAAAGTAAGAGCATGATGGATTTTACAAGAAGACAAGATTAAGGGGACAGATGGTGGAGAGAAAGTAGAATCAGGAGAGCAAAAAAGGAAAAAATACAATGCAAAAAATAAGGATCCATTCTTTCACACAGCAGCTATTAGCTAACATCACAATTCTTTCAAACCAGATTTTCCTGAGAGCGGAGTGCTTTCTCTTTCCTCCGTTCTTAAAAGAACTAGAGGACATTGAACTAGCCTTGAAAAAACTTCTCAAAACCACTTTCCATACAGCATTTTCCTGGAGCTTGTTCTTTGGTAACCGTTCTTGAAGCAGGAACTTCACACTTCTGACATCTTCTGGAGTCAAGTCCTCTGCGATTCCATACAGCAGTTGCCTGACAATAAAGAATAGATAGACCTTCAAGAAAGCTAGAAGTAAACACCACAATTAAACATTTGAACTGCCAAATGTAAAACTCACAATGGCAGGAATTCACGTGTAACAAATACAGTTATGCTGGGATATTCACAAGACAACAGTTCAGACAGGAAAGACAGCTGACACTGAACTGTTGCATTCTGCATGCTCCTGTGTTTACCTGTGAGCTGACACCTGTGCCCTGCCCTGGACCTGCAGCTCTCTCTCCACCTCCTCCCGGCTGGAGCCCAGCTGGGTGGTCAGGAGGTCAATCCGACTGATCCGGTAGAACAGCTCCTTCAGGAAGGACAGGTTCCCTGCTCCGATCATGTCATTCCTCTGCAGCACTTCAAAGAAGGCCTTGGGCTCCTGGACGGCTTCCAGCTTACTCCTGGAGACATGCTCCAGGCTGAGGAATTTAAGAGCTGCCAGTTCGTCTGCAACCAAAGCCTCAGAAACTTCAAAAAGCATTTTGTGGAATTCTGTACTCATTTCACATCAGGATTTGGATCTAAACACAAACAGCAGTTGATTTCATTTGTCAGTAAGACTAGTACAATAGCATGATATATATAAGGGGTATTACATCACGTAGAATACCCAAAATAAATACATGCAATCAGAAGTATTTCAATAGAGAGAGGCTCTCTTGCTCTCATAGCTTTGATGCTTAGGCTCTTTCCGTTCTCTGGACTTAACAAAGGATATTAAAACCTCTGTACTAAGTGACATTAGCCGAGAAAGTCATAGATCATTCCTGCTTCCTATGGTGTGTCTAGACAGTGGGAAGTACCAATGTACAGGATGCACAATCCTGGCAAGGTGCTGCTGGTTTTGTTTGGGTTCAGGGTTTTTTGAAATTTGATACCATTTAGGAGAAACAGCCACTTGCCAGTCTGAAATATGGACTATTTAATAAATGAGACTGCCAAATTTTACACCATAACAAGACTAATAATCTACATGAATGTAACTACTCTAAGCTATCTGGCTTCTCCTTTCTTTTTATACTGCTTCTGGACAGCACACCCAAAGCACCTCTTTCTTTTTGGTTTATCTGAATCAAGTAAAACTCAGTAACCAGCTGTCAATTAATTTGTAAAATTAAAAAAAAAATGTAGATCCTGTCAACCTTTTTAAAAAGGCCAGAAGAATTCTTATCAAACTATCTCTGCTTCACTGAGCATGGAATACCACCTCCCTTCTCCTCCAGTTCCTCCATCAGCTTTAGAAGTATTAAACTTGGCTTATGGATTCAACTTTTGAGCACAATAAGAAGTTAGAAAATTCCAAGTCTTCCAGCTATCTCCCTCTGATACTTAAGAGACCTGCCTCCACCGATGTGACGACCCATGGGCATGTCAGTGCCTGTTATAAATTCTTGTCAGGCTGAACAAAGACACCGGACATGTGTCAGGAGCTCTCAGTGTTTGACTGTACCATTACCTTAACTGTGGCAACCAGCCCAATATTGAAACTCAAAAGGTATTGGCTAGCATGCCCTTAAATTTATACTATACACTTCCACAAGAGCAGAGGCTAACAAGCCCTCAATTTTGCACAGTACACTTCACAACTCCCACAACAAACTCCTCAAAAGGTGCTGGCTCACAAGCCACAGAAATCGCCACAAGCTTCTCCCTCCCACAAGAAACTTCAAAATGGAATATTGAAGCCACAAGCCAAGAAATAGAAGAAAACAAAGAATATTCCCAGATCCTGTGGTGATGCTGCCACATCTATAGTCTGGAGATGGACAGAGAACAGAGAGGGTATAAAGGGTGGTGTGCTGTGGTTTAACGTAGTTTGGTTTTTAGTTAAGGAAAAAATCCATGAGCTACAGAAGTGATTCCCTGTAAGGACCTTGGCAGCTTCCTTCAGACCTGACAGAACCAATCAGCTGGGTAGTTTTGAATACTGACGTCCTGCTAAACCACTTAAGAGAGCTAAAAACACCGCTGTGAAATCCCATTTAAAAATGAACAAACCCCAAGAAACTCGGACTGAACCAAAACCACTTCAGGGTGTGTGCCCAATCCATGTCCTGCTGTAGTTAACCTGGTGCATGCCCGTTATCTAAATTAGATGTGTGCATTTTGTTCAGGTGTGCACAGCCAGCCTTTCCCCAGGAAGTGAGCTGGGCTGGGCACTCAGGGTGGAGCAGGGAGTTGGCTCAGCACGGCTCAGCTCAACACAGCACGGCACAGCACAGCACTGTCCCACTGCCTCAGAACCCTCTCCCCTGATCACACCTCTCCTGTAGCAATGCTCAGAATGTTTGAGACAAATCAGCCTACAGCTGGCACTTACAGCTGTCTCAACTTACTTCTAATAAGAGACCCATTTGCCACTTTACTTTCTCTGCCCTAGGTGTAAGACACTTGGGAATCTCTGAAGGGAAACTATAGAAATGCATTCAGAAGAGGTCTCTTGTCTTACAGAGAGACACTGGCAGTGGGAGACACAAAAGTTGACAATGACAAAAGAGAACTTCCTGTTCCTACACTACTAGAATACTGCAGTCCATTTTACTTACTGCTACTGCAAATGTTTCAGTAACAATACCCAAGGTAGCCCAGCTGACTAACTTGCAATAATAATTAGTAGACAACTGTGCTCTTCCCCAAGGACCACTCTACAGCAAAGGAGCTTTTTGTGGCATGCCCTTGGTCAGCATTGTGTGTGTTAGCAAGATGAATGTACAACTGAATCTGAAACTTTTGCATTTCAAGTGAACTGATAAAACAGTGAAACATGTTGTGACACAGCCCATACGATTTGTGTTCTGCCCCAAAATACTGCTTTTTTTTTTTTAATCTACTCAAACCAAACTTTTAAACAGGCAAGAATCCATATCACTCAGGCAATATAAACCAGTAGTATCTGCATGTGCTTAACCTCACAATTCAATGATTACCTTACTTTGTATTTCTGTAAGCACAGGAAAGAATAATATTATCTTGGTAGGTAGCCATGAAGTTATCTTCTTTCTCACATAAGTCTTGCCTTTCATTTAAGACACAAGAGACGCTGCTTATAAAAGCAAACCTTTCTTTCTTGTAAAGGGAATTATCATTTTATTTCTCAAAGGCTCTAAGTTTCAAACCCATCAAATTATTGTAGTTAGAAGAGACATGCCACCTATATGTTACATTTAAGCCTGTCTAATTACAGGGAGCATAAGTAAAACAATATTTAACTGTCACTGTCTCCTTCTGCCTGTTTGCTAACTTAAAGACGCAACTGATAAAAGTAAAATTAGTATTAATAGTAGTAGTAATTTAAAATCACTTACATGGGAGGACAACTCTGAAGAAAGTGAGAATGCCCATCTCTAAAGTTCCAGGAAAAGTCTGCCTTTTTTACAATACAGTATTGTCACATTACTTCCAAGAAGTACATTACAATGGAATAAAATGCTAAAAAAGCAGGAGATCCCTACTTCAGATACGTCACATTTCCATTTTCAGAGAACTGATTATTACAGAACTTGTGAGAAAAAAATGGTAAACAAGCCATGAAGTAACCAAGTTTTGCTTTTGTTTTACAGCAACAACTAAGCAGCATACCTAGTGTGTTCTAGCATGCAGCACAGTTCAGCATTTTGCTCATAACCAAATCCTAATTATGACATGGGAGATGGCTGAATCTACATATTTTCATTCAAAATGTCTCACTCCCACTGCACTGCTGTGTCACCGATCTGCCATGACTTATCCCCTTTTCTCCAAAGTCCCTGTCCAACCACCCCCAGTTTATTTTTAATAGGAAGATATTTTTAAGTTAAGAAAAAAAAAAAAAAAAAACAATTATTAGCAGCAAATTCAGTAGTAGCACTCAGTAAATGCAGGGAAATCAACAACTAAATATTATTCCGAAATTATTTACATAATATACTTCCCCATTTAAAGGAGAATTTGAACCTAATTAACTTCTTTTATCTTCTCACTCTTTAAAGTATATAATTCAGCCTTCAATGAAAGGAATGCAAATTGCTGGAATCTTCCATGAAGCAGGAAATAAAACAGCACTCAGTATAGCTACCAGATTCTCAGCAGACTCTCAAGGCAGCATTACAAAGAGAGTTAGGAGTGCTGGAATTTGTTAAAATTTTGCAATGAAAGCAGTCATTCATGGATTTCAACCTATCTTTTTACAAACTCAAAATTACACCATACCCTTTGATAGAATGAGGCGTACAATCCCTTCCAAAAGACACACTCTAGTACCGGACCAGAAAACCTCAATGCACTGGCAGGAATTGCGCCATCATCCAAAGGCTGGGAACAGCACAGAGGAACACCACAAGCACTCTTTCATTTTCAGATCCAAAATGTTTGTCATTCCAGCTCTCAGCATCTCTTTCCCTCCATCATTTCTTCTGTGTCTTACCTGAACCAAGACTTCAGTTGCTGTCTGGAAGAGCCACCGTGCCGTGATATGCTCTGTGACAACAGATAATGGCTTCTCCTCTCGATCAGCAGTTTGAAGGTCCACCCCTTTTGGCACTACTAGTTTCACTTTTGATTTCATTTTCTCTCACCCTTCCTGGAAATGTTACGACCCTTTCTATTTAAATTAGTCTCCCTCATTTCCCTCGGCTCCCCTGCACTCTGGTTTCCTCCAGAACTGTCTCAGTGACCAATCTTTTCCTTGTTACAGCCTGCCAAAAGTTCATCGCCCTACAAAGGGCGATCTTGAAGAAGGAAAACCTGCTGTGGCTCCTGCCTGCTCAGCAATTGTAGCAACTGTCACCTGCACTGCCACAAGGCAGGCTACACAGCTCCTGCACAAAAATGACACGAGGGACAGGATACCAGAAATCTCGATTACCACTTTAAGATCATGATCTTGCCAAGATAGCAACTTCCCCAGAAGACTTTTTACACTTGTTCCATTTAAATCTATCTATACAAGGGCTGCACAAGACACAACCCTTCCTTAATTTTGTAGGTGGAGAGTGCCCCAGTGCATGGGTGTGTATGCCATCACTAAGCCTCGACAGCAACCAACGTTTGTTCGTTTGTGACTGGTTTCTTTCTGGCACAGCTCTGTATCACTGGAATTACAAGAAAGGTGTGCGGTGTGGACAGAAAGCAATGATGAATGCCTAAGTTGTACAAAACCAACCCACTCTTCCCAAGGGTTACAAACTTCCCTCTCACGATACCCTGCAGGAGATGCCACAGAAATGCCCAGCTGGCTGGATGGCAGCTGCAGCTCCAGTTCAGCCCGCCCCGCCTTTGAGCTGCTGCTGGCAAGTACCACTGCATGCACCCAGGTGTTACACTGTGCAGCCACATAAACACAGCCCTCGACACACAAATGAAATACACTCAACAGTCCAAACCAGGGTACTGTGAACTCTGTTTAAACGAACTTCTTATGAGCAAGGGAGGCTTTACCAGTCTTTCACACTTCACAAGTGTGGCTCCCACTTCCCATGGAACTCAAGGCTCAGTAAGCTCAGACTCTTCTGACTGCCTTTACCTACCTATGATTTCACTGGAGATTACCCAGTGAAGAAGTCTCTACAGAGAAAGCAAGAGAGCATAACAACATTCCTTGTCTACCAAACTAAAAATTAAAACAAGATCCCACAAAGCAGAGTCAATGGTTACTCCATACTGATAAAAATTAATTTGTTTCCTAAACATACAAAATGAGTGCATCAAGTCTGAACAGCAACTGCAGACACGAAACATCACAATTCCATCCTAGTGTTATATATTCCACTAAAGGATGGAACATTTTCCTTATTTGTGGCATAAATGTGACTTCTTCTAGTGTGGCAGCCATGCTAACTCAGAAGACTTAAAATGCAATGGGTCACACAAGTGACCACTTCATTAACATAAAGGGACCATCATGTTTTGGAAAACTGGGTGCATTTCAATGCTCTGTACGATGCAAAACTCTCCTCCTAAAAATAGTGCAAGCTAGAAATTGCACCCAATAGCACTAGACAGTACTCTTTCCTATCTTCATCTTAAGGTGTTGCTAATCATATATAACAATGAGTATTTTGATAAGGTTTCACTTCAGCTTAAACCCTGAACCAGTTAAAACCTCACTGATTCATGCAGCCCAACAAAGTGCAGGAATCAGTTGGAAACAAGGATAAACCCTTACCCCAACACAAAGTTTTTATCTCACCAAGCTCTTAAAGAGTATGAATTTAATGCAGTAACAAACAGGAAAGACACAGGCACATGAACATAAGTGTTCATAACAAAACAACACAGCATTGTTTAGTTAACTCAAAAAATTCTTAGCAGCTTAGTCTATAGGAGCCTTCTCAAACTGGCTGTATTTTAGATCCTAAACCAACAAATGATAATTAAAAAATGTAATGCTTAACAAAGTTAATCTAACTGCTGTATTTCATGGCATGCAAATCTTCTACCCTAAATTTTCTCAGAAGTGATGGGAAAATAACAGTTCACAAGGTTTCACAGAGGGAACAAGCAGCATTTTGGCTTCATTCACTTTCGGAAAACTTCATTGCACATGTAGTTCATGTTAGCCATTTGAGGGTATCCATGCTCACTGTGGAAGAAATTGCTGATTTCAGTTGGTAACTGGTTCTTTATTAAGTTAAATGTAATTCTCATTAGACATTGTAGAAATCCTTTTCCACTTACTACTTCAGGTTTTGCATCTTCATTCCCACTTTTTCTCTCTCTATGAACATAGCTAGTGGATTTAGAAACGGGATTTAAAATTGTTAGCCTGCAAAATAAAACATGATGAGCCTAAACCAGACCATTAACAATCCTGGTTTAAATATGAGAGCTGACACGCAATCCCTATGCTGCCAGGAAAAACCTTTTGTATCTGCAGCCTGTGCACATAAAAAAATGTTTAACATGACAGAAGCGTGGTTCCTTTCAACACTGATAACTCTGAATATATAGATGATGTAAATAGCTGGCACATGGATTGTTTTAACTGTGTCTATTCCAGTTTCATAGAGTAAAATTTATGACACTTTGCATTGAAGCTAACAGATCCTCAGGGTTTTGGCTAACTGTATGAAAACTGCATTTAAATGAGATGATAAAATGATGTGTTTTAAAAGCCTCAATGATGCTCTGAAGGAGGAGGGGCCATAGGTATTGGGAATATAAATTTTTTTCTCAAGGTATACGCTGGTTGAGGCATTTGCTTCTTTGTCCCTGAAGGGCTAACACGTCTGGCCACATCTTCATTAACTTGTGTAAGAATTGACAAAATATCTTCACCCCTACAGCCAGAAGGAGAGGGAAAAAATGTAGTTATTAGTGAGCAGATAGCAATCCACTTAACATCTCCCTGATCAGGTAGAAGACAGTATGAACATTTTAAACACAAAAAACATATACTTTTCTCCAAATTTCTCTTTTGTCCTAATTTGAGTAATATTAAAAACAAATTATCTTTTCTTGCTGTCTTGCTTAATTCAACCAATAGTGGAATAAAATATTTTTACCTATCACTCAATAGACTGTGCTGTCTTAAAGATTATAGATGTGAGGTTTTGATAAACTTCACATTCTACAGATTACACGTATGGTACTAGCAGAGTTAATGTAAATTTATCAGTGCAAAATCATCACTTTAACTAATTCCATCAACCTTAGAACATGGGTGGGTGTTCCTAGATGAACTACCTTTGGACAAGAAAAATGTAATCAGAGCACTAAGTATTACCTTGGTACCAACAACTGTAGCTTGCTGCAGAGGGACTGAATATACCAAGCACCCTCCTCGGTGTGCCGGAAAGCGACGCATCCATCAACTGTGGCCATGCCTAGGAGGAAGTCAGCCTCTTCAGGAATACTTTCAGAAAAAGAAACTCTCTCTTGCACAGCAGATGAGTCAGGAGCTGGTCCATCAGTATCAACAAAGACAGGACGCTGTATACTGTTACCCTGGCACGCTTGGATAAAGAAGAGTTTGGGTTTTGCAGCCAGCTGGGGACATTGTTTGGCAGTGAAGTGGGACATAAGCACGCGGATTGACACAAGTTTGTGATCTGTCCCGTAGATTGCTCCTGAGCTTCCATGAGATAGAATACAACATATAAAACAGCTCCTGTCTTTGTGATCTTGCACACGCTGCCAAGTTTCCATGAGATTTACAATATCCCCAGACGTCAGATTTGTGTAAGTCTTCACATCCAGACCGAGCCACATGAATACTCTCTCCAGCTGGTCTGTAAATAAATGAAAGATAAAAGGAAAATTTGAGGCGAGTTAAAAACATTTTATGAAGTCACCATGCAAGCTAATCCGGGCAGGGGAGACACCTTGCACCCTGACACTTCTGCAGATTCATCCTCATTTTAGTATCAACTAAAGGTTAACTGGAATAAAAAAAAGATGGCATCAGCTCAAACACAGAGTCCTTAGATTTTTCTAGACAAGTTTCAGAAAATAGTGAATGCATTGTCATTGTAAGTGAGCACGCAAATGACACTTGAAAACCCAAAGAATCTGCCCTTCCCCAGTTTCAGGTAAGATCTTTCAAAACCTTCCTCACATCATTATTTTCCAGCTGCAGTTTTGACTAGTAGGAGTTCCATTCATAGGAGATAAATAGAGAAAACAGAACAAAGCAAGAAGTATGCACAAAGTTGCTTGATTATGGATTTTTGCATTATATTAGGTAGAATGATGGTTTAATTTAGTTTAGTTTTAGTTCTTTACTATAGCTGTTGATAAAAGATAAGTAAAAAGTGATTCTTAAAGTTATTCAAGAATAATACAACTGAAAAACCCTGTGGTTACTTATCCTTTAACCTCTCCTCCCCCAGGATACACAAATGACATAATTTAACACATGTCAAATGTTTTACTCTTTTAGAATATTAACTAACTATAGACAATAAAATATAGGGCAATACTACATAATCAACTCACCTGGGGAAACAGTGACTAATCTTTCAAAAATCTCACTTCAGGAACTTACCAGCATCTTTGCAAGAACCCTTCCTCTGACAATTGTTGAAGTCAACATTATTAATAATGAGACAAAATCCTCTGTGTGGCCCATCCATTTTGTAGCTTGTCATAGTCTGTAGAAAGAAGAAGAATAAATGTCAATGAATTTATTAGTTTCAATGAATTTATTCAACTTACTGTTATTTCCTTAACATGTCTCAAAATTGGCATCCAGGAGTTGGAGGCACCCAAGACTGTGGGCTATTTTTGAACATCTGGAACTCAGTGGTGCCTCCTCATGTGAAAAAACACCAGTGAAACTGCAAGCACACTGTCACCATCCTATCAAACTGCAGAAGAAGGGTTTAGTGTCTGGGTTCTCATCTGTATGCAAAAGGCAGGATTCAGCAGCCAGACTCTGCAATCTGAGTTGGTGATGGGGACAGAAGACCCCAACTGTTTCCAATGTCAAAACAATATTTCAGCTTAATGGTAGAGGGATCACAGTGTAACTACAGCCCATTAGACATCTGAGTTGGGGTTTTTGAGAACAGTAATGAATACCTGGAGTATGTGATTCATACTGATCCACTGGGAAAGGATGCAAGCAGAACAGAAATCTCAGAAGTGCATAAACCTACCACACTACAAGCTTTTTGGTTAAGATTATAAATTACTTCCCACTGTTAAAAAAAGAACATTTTTAAAGCTGAAAAGTACTAAAACTTCAAGAACCATGTATTTAAGTCCAACCTTGGGTTGAAATAAAAAACTCCATCCACTGGAGTCCCTTCCTGCTCACCTAGAGAGCAATACACGCCTCCTTTTGTGCATTTTAGTAGGACAAAATGAAGGCAGCACTCCAAGCTCCTTCAACAGCTTTGCAGCAATCTGAACATCAGGTGATGAAAAGATTTTACAGCACAGAACTTCAACAAATTAAATAGCTATAAACAAATGGAGCAACTTGCTCCTTTACTATCCATGTTCACCACAAAGAATAGGCCAGAGGGAGAATTCAGTGGTTACACTGCTGTGGTTAAAGGGTGCACATAAGGCCTCTAAGAAGGGATCTCACAAAAGTGGTCTTTTCACATGTACCAAGACCTCTGCAACAGCTCACCAAAAACTCTTGCCTCCTTTCCATCCTTCTAACGGGGGCTTTGCATGTTACCCCTTATTGCTTCCAATTTCAAGTGCTCCAAGGCTTTTTCTGTGCCAGATTCAAGAAGTAAGAACTGTGCAGCTCCATTTGTCTCTGTGTCTTGCACGTTCTACTGCCATCTCCAAAATGCACAACTTAGACAAATGCAAAATGTTTTGCCTTTATCAGGAAGATAAGCACATGCACTGATGTGTGAGTAACTTCAGAGGTATTATGCCCATTTTGCCTACAACATACCTTTCAATACTGCTAAATTTCTGGCCTCTGAGGTTAAAGTACTCTTCGAAATTCCAATTTATCAGTTGAGTCAAGAAACTTTATGAGATTCACAGATATCTCACAAGTACTTGCAAGATAAATGTAATTCAAGAGAGGATAAAAACCTCACACCCCCAGGTATTCAACAAGGATTTAAGAGATTGTCTCAAACCTTGGATTCATTTTCTACATTGCTGAATTCTCCACGCGGCTCCAGGTTTAGTTCAGGAAAGACTTGTGTCAAATTAGCTGCCTTGTAATCTAGAAAAAACCCCAGCACAGATATTTGTGAAGATAAATCAAATATTTGTGGATGAAGCAAAAAAGAGTTTAGCTACAGTACATCACTTTTTGTATTTGAAATACTGTTTCACTGAAAGGAATAATTCCTCCATACAAGATAGCATAGTCATGTTCAGTGGATCCCTTCTGAACATTTTCTGCTTATTTTTATTATATTTATTGTGACAAAGGCAAGGCTTCTATCTGTATCAGTATTGCAAAACAAAGATATCCACAGTACAAGGATAGATTCTACCCAAGATATTCAAAGGAATTTTTAATCTGGAAATCAGCTTGGAAATTACCTGTATTTAAGAACAATCTGCATTTTTACTATTGGAGTTATCAATTTATTTTTTTTCTCCTGAATCACTGATAAATCTAATTTTTTAAAATGTAAGAACAGAAATCATCTGTATGCTCATAGCCATGTATCACACATGCACACAGAGTTTGTCTTGCCAGCCTATTAGCAGGCAACTGCCTTTATGTAGTGCACATTCACAGATCACAAAGTGCCTTTTACAGGACAGTTGTCATCATCTCAATACTATTAATGGGGAAATGGAGAAGTGGGACATATAACTATAAGTAGATTTTCAGTTTCCCAGCCTGTTTTGTATGTGCTGGGTTGCTCTGCGTGGCCTCAGATATTCCAGCACATCCCTGTATTTCAGGGATTCAGTGAGGAAATAATGCAAGCTAGGAATTGTTACACCAGATTTATGCCACTCTAGCTCAGCTCAGCAATACACACATATGACCTTAAGTTCAATTGCCCAGACCCATCTAGTGCTTCCCGCATTTTAGCAAACCTACCCCTAGACTATGAATTTCTCACCTTTGGCCTTTTCGTAGCAGTCTATTATCTCCAGGAGATCAGGTGAAACACGCTTAAAGACGTCCTTCAGTATGTTTACATTGTCTTTAGTTAAAAGGCCCTGCTTTTCCAATAAAGTCAGCAAATCCAAAGCAGACTGACAGCCAAAGGGAGAGAGTAAAATATAATTATTGTTCTTAAAAATCAAAGCTTGCCTCTCAGCCCTGTCTCAAACAATTACATTATTATCTGCTTTGCCCCCTACCAATGAGGACCAGACAATTTTACATCACCGTCAAAGCAGAAATGTTGCTTCATGGAAAACCACTGGTTGTGTTTTTATTTGGTATGGTCTTGTTTAAACAGATTCACCCAAAACATATCAATGACTTGTGGCTTCAAGAAGGCTTCATTGCTGTGAAGCAGTAGCAATGACACATGGACTTCATTCTCCCTTTCATATGGCTCAAGCAGGGCAAAGATTTGACTTGTCTCCTTCTTATAATCTGATGCTACATAGTGAACTGTTAGTGACTGACCTTGGCACGAAGGACCAAATTCTACTCTTGCCTGTCAACATCTTCCTTCTTGCTATCCCTATGAATACAATCAGTCTAGTTGCATATTATGCTCTATTCTGCCAACCACTTCTCACAGTTTTACTTCCTGCCTTCCTCCATCCCTTCCCACCATATACACATTTGGCTCACTCTTCACGTACAGGAATTATCCATCGCTTTGGAAGATGGTTTTGCAGGAGGAATATGATTTCCTCCAACATGTCACTGGTGATGTTCTCTGACAGTTCATACAGCATCTGCCTGTAACAGAGGTGCAGGGAGATAAAAGTGGAACAGAAGATGGTATAAAAACCAAAGGCAATCTAAGAATTTAAAAATGGAAAGGAGAACAGTAAGGCATAGATAGCAGTAACGGAGGGAAGAGAATTCCACTGCATGCTTACCTGTATGGAGATACTCTTCCCTTCTCATGCAGATGTTCTTGTACTTTTTCCTTGGTGTAACCAAGTTTCTCGAGTAAGGAGTGACATTTAATTCTGTATAAGAGTTCAGCTAGTAGGAAAGTGTCTTCTGCATTCATATATTCTTGAAACATAAGAAGCCTGAAGATGTCTGCTGCCGACTTCACACGTTCTAGTTTACTGAGGTGGAGCAAGTCAGTACAGAGAAATTTTAAAGCTGCTACATCTTCAGTCACCAGATTTTCACTAATAAAGAAAAGCTGCAGACGGAACTTAAACCCGACATCATTCTCCATGTTGCTGGAACCAGCAGTCTTTCTGCCTGAAAGCAGAAAGCAAACACTAGTAACACTCGAATCTTCAATACAGCAATCCTTCTACTAAAATTTTACCCAATGGCTGCTTGGAAGCCCTGAATTACCTTTTAATAAATAAAGGCTTTAAATAAATTTGAAATTTACTTCTTTCTCTAAACGCAGGACTACAAAAAAGACCGGATTTGGCAGAAGCACCAAACAACTCAGTCTGTAATTGAAGTCAGGCCTGCTCTGAGCAAAAAACTGCACTAGATGACCTCAAGGTCCGAATTCTCTTTTCTTTTGAACATCTTCCGCATTCAGATCTTTGCTTCTTTCCATTGTAACTGGGAAGAGTCCATGCAGTAACTTATTAGAACTACTAATGGAGACAGCACAGTAGCTCATGCATATTCTTTGATCTGCAGTCCAAGACCTTCCTGTTCTCTGGCTGTGGCAGGGAGGTGTTCCTCTGTTACAAGGTTGACACCCAAGCTGAAGCTGTGGAATAACCACCCACTCCCAGTTGTAACTTGCTTCCAGGTTGTATGTGACATTTAGCATAGAAAAACACTTACAAGCCTCTCTTACAAATAAATGCCAGTTAAAATGTAATAGCACTCAATGCTCAGTCTAAATAGGCTCTGCACGAGCAGCTCACTCTTACTGAGGTTTAATAGAGACTAATCAACCTTCCACTACACCAACTTCTTCCACGTAGCCCAGGCAGTTCTATTCTGCCCGTGGAAAGTTAAATAGGTAAGAAGGTGCTTCAGTGCCTTCTGGCTGGTAGGTCTTCAATCTTTTGTTTAGAGCAGCTGGAAGCAAAGGTTTCTACAAGAGGGAGCACACTCAGCGCAGGATCTGCTCGTTGCCCAGGCGTGGCGCGGCTCAGCCGCACATCCACAGCTGGACCCAGCAGGGCATCGACACAGAAAAAGAGTAACGAATCCGCATCTCTGATGTGCGCTTCCAGATACCCCCTCAAAGAAGGAAAATCGTAAGCAGGATAAGGGTGGTAAAATTACCTTTTCTTTGAGGTTTTAGTGACTGGAGCACTGCCCCAAGGGTTTAAACTTACTGCAAAGCCGCGGAGCACCCGCCACCGCCGGGGGCTCAGCCCGCAGCCCCACGTGGGAGGAGGATCCCGTGGGCCGCGCGGGCAGCCGGGAGCAGCCGAGCAAAAAGCGAGCGGGAGTTAGGCTCCGGGATCGGCACATGGAGCCTTCCTTCGTTCCCTCTCCATTTCAGCCCCGCGCCCGGTACCTCTTACACGAATTCCAGTCCCGACCCTTCTCGGCAGCTACCCGGGGGGGGCAGCGGCTCCCTCGGCCGTCCCTTCTGCGGCTTGCCGGGGGCGGGCCGGGCGCGCTCAGCGCCCGCCCGAGGCGGGAGGCGAGGGGGCGGCGTCAGCAGCACGGCGGAACGTGAGGTAGCTGGATGGAGGGAAGGAGCCGGGAAGGGGCTCGGCTGCCAGCGCCAGCGAGAGCTTTCAGCGAGGGCGACGGCACCGCCCTGCCCTGCCCTGCCCTCAGGGCCCGTGAGCTCCGGGAACGCCGCCGGGGACCGGGGAAAAGCTTCAGGCAGCGCCTCGGGTGCGAAGGGCAAGACGTGACCTGTAACTCGCCTCCCTTTTGCTGCCAAGGCGTTTGAAAGCAGGCTACGTCGCCAAAAGGCCTCAAGCAGTTTAGGCACGTGATTTTGACTTTTGTTTCCCCATCGGAAGGAAGCTTGAAGAGCAGTGCTTGAGGGAGAGGCTGCAGTACCACTTGTATGTGAGTCTGTGTGTCCGATGCAGTAAAGGGAGGAGCAGGAAGGTGAGCAGACTGCTCAGTGCAGGCTCCTCGGCACCTTCAGCATCTCCGGGCTCACCTGTATCCCCCCACAACCTCGGCTCAACGGAGACAGGATGGGAAGCGCCTCCTTGCTCATGCCAAAAGTTGCTGTCCAACGCACCAAGAGCAGCCGAGCTTCCTGCTGAAACCGTAAGGCTTGCTGTCCTTTATTACATCAACTCGTTTTTACAGAGCTGTAAACTTCACAACCAAATTTAGCAAGTTATAGTGGTCTGCAGAATAAACAGACCAAGAATTTCAGAGTTATTTTATGGTGTAGAGGGAGACAGGGACAATCAGTCTGACTGCATACATAAATTTTATTCAGTATCCACATATTTTAATCTGTATCCAACTGTAGTGTCTTATTTCAAATACAGAAGCTGAAAAACAGACATTCTTTAAACTAGCGAGAGATGTCAAGGCAATAAATACTGCTTAGATGTATGATTATAGATTATGGTTATGGTTTCAGAGTCTACTGAAGATCAGCATAAAAAAAGCAGTATCTGACACCCATGAACAATGGGTGACCCACGAACTGCACAATACCTGTTCCCACAACTCTCTAGAGGGTTATAGCCACTTCTAACCAAGCAGCCGTACACAGAGTCCCTCCCTTTCCACTGAAAGGGTTAACTACGTGAGCCTCTAGTTTTCAAAACTGCATTTCTGCATCATTTCTTAACGAAAGGGACATGGACTTTACTTACTGTGTCTTGCAGTAAGGCAAAGAACATATACACTTCTTAACCCCCAAGCCAAACTTGTCGCAAAACTGTAAAAGCAGAATACATTCTACTGCTAATATTTTAAGTAGTTGCATTTAGCATCACTGAAAACTGCCCAACAACCAATCCACAAAACATCAGCCAACTTACCACATCATTAGAGTCTGTAAGGATAGCCAGCCACTATTATTCACTTCCTTTTTCCTGTTTTCTTCTCCTTCCAATATTGATACTGTATTTCTCCTCTGAATCATCTTTCCCTTACTTGTTCTTCTCTTGATGCTCCCTACCATTCCCCTTCTTGTTCCTGCTTAAAATTTCCATATTTCTTTTCCTCATCTGCCTCCTCTTGGTTCTGTTCTCCCTGCTTTTGGTTGTCTATAGGGTAGCAGAAATGCTTGTCAAATGCAAAAGCTAGTAAGGGAAATGGTAAAGTGAAGTTAATTTCTGAAGATCACATTTATTAACATTACTTAGATATATGTAACTTGAAATGACATCTTATTTCTACAACTGCAGGAAACATTTGTTTCACCATTCAGTTCACTTACCAGCCACCACAGGAAGTAACTTCTAAGATTCCACACCTCTCATTTTGTAGCCTTCTCTTTTTCCATTAAAAACTTAACCAGAAACTAAGCAAGACACACCAGGGCCTTGAATTTCTTTCCTAACTAGGAGACTATATTAGGAGTAAAAATTAAATATTCACTTTACCAAAATTACCTACTTTATGTCACTAAGTTCAGTGACAATAAACTTCAATGTAATCCATCCAGGTTATACTGTTACACAAGTAGGTTAACTGAACTTTTCATGTTAGGCAACTTCTACATTGGAGAAAAAATTGTGTATTTAGGACAATTTTCCCTTTTTTCACAAGAACAAGAGCACTCAGGAAAAAATGAATTAACAGAAGGGTATTTTTTTCATTAGTAAAAGCAGTGAGGGTGGGGTATACAACATAATCCACTTTTAAAGGCCCATGGCTGCTACATACCACATTTAAATTCAAATATTTTAAAGTATCTTTTTACAGCTGTGCCTGGTGCTTAAACTTCCACAAATCATCTGCCAAAAATTCCACATTTTTTTAAACTGTGTGGCTGATTACTGTAATGTCCTGTCCCATGTAGACTCATTTTTGCATCAGCTGAAAACTTACTTGGCCCAAAGCATGGCAGACTATCTCATTTATTAACACAGAACCCCTGTGTGCTGTGGACAGTTCTAATGATGCAGTTTTAAATGAAGCAAACAGATGGAATCCAGATTATTGAAAAGAACATCTCTTTCTCCCTTCTGTTTTGCCAGTCTGATGCAAGCCAGAACTTGTTAGCAAAGATCTGGCACTACTGGGTAGGAATGCTTTCCTGAGTCATTTGCCACTATTAGGTGCAGGGGAAAGTAATCTTTGGGCTGGCTTGTATTTGTTTAAGTATTAACTGCTAGGAGGTATGTTAAAAACCACCCATGAAACAATAGACACTTCTGTTTTTTCTTGGAAAACCCAACAGCTATACATTTTAGATCTCTTTCCACCCTGTTTACCTGTTGTACTCAGTAGCAAGGTATGTAGCACTGCTATACAATAGCTACCATTCTCATCCAAGCTTTCAGAGACTACTATATTGAAATACAAAACCTAGTGTCTTAGCACACTAAAATGCTTAAATCCCTGTGTTTGGAAGCAACAGGCACTTTAGACATACATGAAATAATAATGCATAAAGTAAAAGTATGCATTAAACTGTTGGCATCATAGCAAATGCTTCTTGGTAACTGTTTCAGATATGTACTATTTAACAGCAGTTACGTGTGAAAGAAAAGTTTCTTTCTCAGTGTGTGCTGCAGCAGCAGTGAGTATTGTTGGCTTGGGTCAGCAGTCGTATTGGAATCATAAACTTTTTTGTTCAGTTCCATATGGATAGCCAATAAACAGAGTTTCCTGCAGCAACAAAAGCAAAAGCGTTCCATTAGAGAATGAAACAAGACACTGTTTAAGAATTCACAGGAGACAAGATCACTTCAGACTCAGCATGGAGAAAATTTGCAATTTCAGTCTTTACTGAAACAGGCAAGACCTCTAAAATCTAAGTCTGTACACGCATTCTGAGACAAACTCTTATGACTCAAATCATTGCTGTGATATTAATTATGCTGACATGATGATCTATGATTTCATGACAAGGCATTAGGGTTTGTAAAAAGTACTAAATGTTAGCCCTGCAACTATCTTGCCTAACAGTTCTGAATTCCCTGGTAGATCAGTTGTATAAATAAAGCCTTTGTTGATAAGTTAGATATCCAAATGCATCTGACTTTTGCAGATTCCTTTTCATCTCTTTAAGTAGACAAAAGTTTTCTGACAGTTTAAATTCAAGGTTATATATTGGCGATCTGCTGGCTCTGTGAGCAAAGGGTTAATTACATTTAGAGAAAGTAGAGAATCCTTCCCCCTCTACTGCCTTTGTCCTGAACTTAAGCACTGACCGTTTATATTTGCAAGCACAGCTCTTCTTAATGGTGCATGGCAATCCTCAATTTAACAGAAGCCTGTTTATCTTGGAGAAGAAGATTTCCAATTCTGTCTAAAGCACTGACATACATTATCCAGGACAGGTTCTTCCCTTCTCACTCTGCAAACCCCAATGCTGTGACACACTTTAATTTTGCTCTTCAAAATCAGAAACTTCACTCCTAGTTTAGGCTACCTTTCTATGGAATTGTGTGAGGATACCTGTCTTTTAGACTAGGACGCTGCAAGAAAACACATTTCAGGACCAGATGGGATGAAGTTTAAGGTTTCTCATTGTCCATGACAATAAGCTATCATAGAAAGAGGGTGATTTTTTTCCAGTTATTTTGATTTACCTTTTACAAGGATTACGGAGTAGTTCAGCCAGACAACGCAGATAGTATGAGGATGAAGTTGGTGATTGTTCTAGTGTAGACACATCCACCTTGCAATGACTCCAAAAGATGTCTGCTGCATGGGGGACAGTGATTTCAGAACTGATATTCTCACCCTTCCCATCAACTTCCAAAAGACTGGTACATTCTTGCTCATTTTCTGGCACAACATAGCTCTGAATAAAAAAAAGCTTCGGTTTTCCTAGGAGTCCAGGACATGAGTCTGCTGTAAAGTATTTCTTTATTTGTTCCAATGGGAATCCAGAAAAGGTGTGGTCTGTACAGAAGATGCTCTGAGAGTTTCCACGGCTGACCAATATGCAAATGAAGCTGTCACAATTTCTGTGCTTCTGCCACCTTGCAACTTCAAGCAATGTTTGATTCATGGAGTTAATATTTAAATATCTGTGACAATGAACATCATAGCCTAAGCCTCTGAAGGTCTCTTCCAACACATCTGGAAGAAGCAAGATGTCATTAAACCAAGGCACACCAAGGCTCAATCTGAACTATACTGAATGACAGTACTTAAAAGTGTTTTACTATTGAAAGTAAGTAGTTTATTTTATCACAATAGTTAAAAAATTGTGAGCACTTGGTGTTGATCACAGTACATTACATACTTCTAGTGCTATATGCATGTTGTCTTTCCTGTGAGTTATATGTTTCATGACAGCAGAGAGACACTGTTCTCTGTTTCACATTTCACAGACACATGCTTTCCTTTAGAGCCAGTATTCCAAGTTCCTAAGACTTAAGATATAAGTCAAGAAAAAAACACACTTGAAATGATAAAGAGTGACCTGGACAGCATAGGAAGTCTGTTTCACACTTTAATTTCTCAAAATGACTCTGAATGCTTATTACAGATATACAGAACTACATTAAAAAAACACAGAAGTTCTCTTTCATCAGTCAAAAATGAACCTGCTGCAAACATTTTTGCTTCCTAAAATTTTAAGTGATGAGCTCCAAGTGAAAAATGGACACTGGAGTCTTAACTGGGACAGAATGGCACTTTCAGGCAAAAAAGTAAGCTGAATAATGAACTCTTTCAATTGAGTTAGAAATGAACTAGGTAGGTAGGTAGGTAACCAAACTCCAAGACTTAACTCTTACTGTATTTGTGTTAACCTGTGCTGCAGGAAAACGTGTTAAGATCTGAATAACTGCTTTGGATGTTTCTTAATATGGGACTGAAAGCAGATATATGGTGGTTAAACCCAAAGGTATGAAGAGAACCACAAGCCAGTGCTATGACTTACAGCTGTAGCATTGTATCTTTAGTATAAAGCACATGAACATTGCCCATGCACAGCTTCTGGTAGGAAAAGAATTATCAAGTGCCATGTTTAAGTAAAATGCCTTACACACACATAGGAAGTTTAGACATAGCTGTCTTTGACTTCAAAAGTTTAACAAGCCCTAATTAGCAGGGGCTATTTCAGAGGTAGTGGCAGCAAAGCAGCTGTACTACCACACTGCTCTCCCCAAAAAGCCCATAGTGAACACAGGAAACAGAACTCATAACTTTCCTCAGCAAAATAAAGGGTAGATACAAACTCTACACTATAGTGAGGTGATAAAAAAGAATTACAGTTTCATTCCAGTTCTGCTGGTTTTATTAAATTTGCAAAATAATTCAAGAACTATCCAGACATTTTTAATCTTAGAATAGAAAGATAAACCTCCCTTATTTTATGCAATAAAACATGCTCTCAAAATTAAGACTATTCAGTATCACTGTGGTCTAGCAGTTGCACACTCAATGACGTCCTCCATCAGTCAGGGAGTAGCAGTACATGTACAAAGGGAGAATTACAGCAGTGAGAATGCTTTTCCTGTAGTGTCCTGGTCTCACTGGCACATGCACATACACAAATGCAAAACCTGGTGTCACCTTAGTCACCACAAACACTAACTGTCACAATTTAAAAAATAACAACTCAAAAACTTAGAGCTGACACCTCAGTTAACAATTAATCACAAATTATACATGGTAAGCCTTGGATACTTGAAGGCAAGACACACCACAGCATTACATGCTGCAGCAGAAAAACTACCTATTTCTTCAACACTAGCCACCTCCCAACAAACCTTCATTGAACTCTTCAGCATCTCCATTCTACATAAAACACGAGCCTTTTCTCCCCTCATTGTTTACAATGTAAGGATTAAAACTGATTTCCAAATGGGAGAGTCAAAAGCAGCTATTTACAAAACAGCAAGGTGCATTTCAGTTTGAATTTGAACAGCATGTGTTATGTTCTTGCTGTTTACACTGGGCATTATAAAGTGTTGTAATCCTTGATCCTACAGTATCTATTACTGGTTCAACTTCCTGAGATTAAATCTTGGGACAGCTACAGATTCTAATGGATGCCACAGATACAATTTCTAATGTTTTCCCTGCCCTCTTCTTTTTCTTCATTGTATGCAGACTTCAGAATGTGGCACAACTATTCTGCCTTTCTAGCAAACTCCTTTAAGCAATGCCATATGCCCCATCTCCTCTGAATCTCACTAGCACCATCATGTATTTCAGGGCAAGTCTTGCCTTTTATCATGTTAAATGCTGAGAGTGCACTGGTGACTTGAACATCTGAGATACAGACTCTCTGTCTGTGAGCTTCACAACTGCTGCCCTTCAGCTACATCAGCAATTCTAAGTTAGCTCATCTGCTGGACCATTATGTTTGAGAAAACAAAAGGCATGCCCAGAAAGCTTCTCCTTCCCCTACATCTCCCAGCCTATTACAGAACTGACTGCAAATACTCTCTTCATTTTTCATTTTTATTTTTAGCCTCACGTGTTACAGTGATTGGAGAGTGAGGGGAGTTTTTGACTGTGCAAAGATCTAATTCTAGGAATCTACAAGGGCAATCAGGAAACTGCCACATTTCAACCATAGCAGTGACTATGCTGACAGCTGTGGTGACACTTTCAGTTTCACTGTGGTGACATTTTCAGCTAAACTGTGCAAGATAGGACAGAAGTCCAGGTGCATTATTAATAAAGGACTTCATGGCTATTAAAAATCTCTAGTGTCCACTTCAAATCCACAACAGCTTTGGTTTTGATTAACTGGTGGGAAACACTACCATCTCTGCCAATAATCTACTGTATAACTGCTGTAAGCCTAATTTTTCTGTTGGTTGCTGAACATCCTTTTTGTCCCTCCCAAAATTCTGTCTATCCTCTTCCAAGTTCTTTCATTCAGAGATTCTGCATCAAAAACACCAAATACTGTCTCCAATAATTAGGACAGTTGGCTTTATCCTGATGTTGGCCCTTCCAACTCTTTGCTTTAGAAGTCTTCCTAGAATTGGTAGATTAAATGACTGGGACAACACTACCCTAATCTGGCTGGTAAATGTGCATTATATTCTTTATATTGAATTGTTCTAATGATCCAAGATTAACAAATTAAGGGACTTCAAATTCCAGAGACTTACCAGTGTCATTGCCAATACAATCTATTATCAGGCATATTCCTAAAGGTTGACTTAGCATTCTGTAAGAATCATCAGACATCTGAGAAATGAGAAGGAACAATTACAAAGTTAATACATCACTTTCTCAACTTTTGGACCAAATTATTTTCTCAAATTTTATGTCAGATCTATTAAATAACATTCTGTTGCTGTCCATCAAGTAGCTAGCAGGAATCTGTCTACTGGGTTGTAATGTGTCTTATCTACACAATAAAAAATCAGGAGAAAGGAATTAATGATTCTTTTCCCTCTATTTCTAGTACAGGCTTAGATTTTGTGCCTTGTGTTATGCAATCTCACTGCCACAAAGATTCTTAAACAGAGACTAAAACTGTACCAGCTTCACACTGCCAACACAATGAATGTAGATAACTTTTGTGTTTCTCAGGTGTGCCAGCAAGCACTGCTCATCAGAAAATTTATTTTCTTATTTAGTGGGACAACCTCCTTATTCCTAGATAATCCATAATGACTCTATCACAATTTCTCTCCCCTCTCCAGAGAATTGATTGAAGCAAACGAATTTGCTATAGGTTGGCTCCTGATCTACAGGAGACCTAGTGAAAATAGCATTCTTATCATTAATACCAGAGCATGCCTGTCTTCTGCCTGGAGAGCAAGGGGTGAGGGGTGAATCTAGAACAAGATGTACTGCATGCAAAGGAGCTCTGTGATTTCTAGTGCATGTGGCAAGAGGTCTGAACTTCAACAGGTTTTAACTTGGCCTCCACTAATAAATGTACAAGTTCTGTGTGCACATCATACACACACGTATTTTGCACACTGCTGCTTCCAGAGTAGCAGCAAATATTTTCTATTTAAAATATATTCTGCAAAAACAATTCACAGAAGCTATTTATGGCAGAGGATGTACCCACTGTTCTGTCAGCACACAACTCAAGGAAATGTCAAGATGAAACACAAAGAAAATGAAGGTAAATACCCACAGAGGTTCTGTTTATTTCCATGCATACGTACACACAAGCACATACATACCTTATGTGGCACTGATCCTGACTCCTGAATGGACATGTGAACTGGTTCTGCTGCAGTTAAAGCATACAGAAGTAATCTCAGTATGTAAGTACCAGTGGTATGCTTTTGTCACCAGATCAGTTATAAAGAAGAATGTACCTACTTCAGCAAAGTTCTCACCCATTGGGACCTCTCAGTTTCTATGTATGCTACTGAATCTTAAAAATCCCTAAATTATTCACCTCTAAAATGTTATCTGGATTTCATTCTACATTGCTTGGGACTAGAAGAAACAAAGAATCTCTCCTACATTGAAAGAATTCACCCAACTAATTTTAAAAATCACCATATTTGAGAAGTATCTGGGGTTTCCAGAGAAAACACAATACACATGGAAAGAACCTGGTATCCAGTGCAGATCTTCCTGACTTGCCTGGTGGGGAGTTCACTCCTGAACTGACAAAAACAACTTCCTACTCCAGAGTTAATGGGCAGAACTGCACTACACAGTGCAGAGCTGTCTAGTCAATCTTATCCATGGTTTAACTAATAAAGTATTTACTCTGTTAAGAAGTTTTGACAGTGGGAGCTTACAATTTTTAAGAATGTTTAAAATGTGGCAGCACAAACAAAGCAAATGCAAGACCAAACAGTAAGGCCAGGCTTAGTTGTGAGAGGTGTCAAATACTTTCTGCTCCTGATGTTATTAACAGGATTAGCCATGAACACAGATATCAAACAGTCCTTCTGATGTAATGAAATTCATCATTTGGCTCTTTTAGATTATCAAAACCTAGATAAAATGCTCTTACCCAGAGAAAGATTTGATCCATTTTGCAATTTTTCTGTGTTCTCATTCTGAATCTGAAATTAGGAAAAAGGCCTAAGTTTCCTATTCTCCTTTAAGAATTAATAAATGTGTTCCAAAATAAAACACAGTAGTATTTCTTCCTCAATAAAATGATATTTTAGATTAATTTATATCAGCACAATAGAATTACAACATAATGGATTAAAAAACCTACCCAGAGCACAGACAAATACTGTTTGCTCCTCAAAAAAAAAAAAAAAAAAATCACCAGCTTGTCATAACAGAAGGGAAAAGCCTCTGAAGATGTGAACTTTGTTTCCTATACAGCAGCAGGGAGTTGCACATTTATTGAACACATGACAATGTCATAAAATCTAGCAAGGTTAAAGACTTTAAGATCATACTAATACAGTATCAGAGCTAACCCAAATACAAAGAATACTGCATGCAATAGGATTTGATGACTTTTCAGATGCTGAGATATTTTCTTAAACAGAGTTTAAAACAAACCACAAAAAATGCCCCCTGAAAATCCCTTCTTAAAAAAAGCTATAATTTTCAGCTTCAAAAATTTAAAGCTGAAAGGTCCTGAAGGTCCCTGAAAAGTCCAGAGGTACAAAGAAGAATATGTTTTACAAAGAACAGTCAAAGCAAAACTTCTCACTCCACAGTGTAGTACAAAAAACTTTCAAGGTACAGATTTTGTACATGCAACTAATAGGAAAAAATTCACAGAAGTTCTTTACAGGGCATCTTTCTCAGCCAGATTTAAATCAGACCCTAAACTCAGCAAATAATAGGAATAACAGAAATAAACCAAGAAATATTTTAGTCACTAGCCATCTCTCATTCATCAGGCTCTGAAAGATTGATCTCTTTTTAAAGTCTGGCAATATTTAGAAATAAAGGATTTGATTCACTTCTTGCATACTTACCCCTGAGTGATAAGGAGGATCAATCAGATTGAGATTAGGGAGAGAGGCCTGATGAGCATTTACATATACTGGCTGAGAATGAACAGAGGACACTGAAGCTGCAAATTTAACAGAAACACAAATACACAATGATATTTCTACTGTTTTAAAAACCTAAATCTATGAAGAATGCAAATGCCCTTTTTTGTAAGTCACAGTTTTATCTTCAGCACGTCTGATTGTTGCTATCAAGATTAACCAGTGCAAAAAGAGCATTTTACCTTCGTGTTTGTACTTCTGAATCTTCCTTATCAAGTCTATCCTGTGAATACTTCGAAAACAGTTTTCTATCAAATCCAGTTGATTAGGAGCCACCAAATTTAGCTTCTCCAGGTCAATTATAAGAGCCAAAAAACTCTAGAACAGCAACATAAACCCAAACACATCAGTAATTTTTTCTCCACCAGCAGTAACAAAACAACACAGAAAATTCCATGGAGAGGTCATAAAGGCTGTATAAACAATCAGAGACATTACATCTTCTAAGAAAATGATCTGAGAGACATAAGAATCCTTGATATTATCAAGGAGTAATAGCAACTACAAAGCGATATTCTTAAAAATCAATCTTAAGTTTTTGAGGAAACAAGTTTTACGTTTTGTTTTTGCTACAAAGCCAACCACTGGGAATGTCACCTCACATGCCACAAAGCAAAAGGCAAGAAAAGCTATGGGAAATTTTCAGGGCCTCTCTCCTTCCTGGACTGAAGATAAAAAAGGAAAAAAACCTCAAAGAAAGAAGACAGAAATCTTCAGTCTTCTCTGCACAGTGGTCAAGGTTTCTGAATCCTCTCTACTGAATTTCTGCTTTCCCAGAGGACTTAATACAAATATTCAGAATGCAAAGGTATAAAGATGTAATTAGAATATATCTGTCCTTTTTTAAGTGAAGAAGAGCACAAACAAAAAGTTACCTTGTAATTCAAGATACAGTTCAAATGGCTATTGGTTTGAGATCATTCTTACATGAACTTTCAGGTCAGAAATACATTAGAAAGAGTTCTGTAAAATGCCTTCTGCCCATGGAGTTCATTCAACCACCATGCACTAGAACAAGCACTATTCCCTCTTACTTTTTTACTAGTTTTCCATGCTTCTTTTCTTGAATTAAAAATTAACATAATGAAATAGAAGCCACAACCCCTTGTCTGTAGTCCTGCCTCAATACTCCTCGCAGTACTTTCTCCTTTCCTTTGCTGTTTAGCTACTTATTTTTTTACTTTAATGTCTGTTGGCTCCAGAGGAGAATGCCCACAGGAAAACATACCTTATCTTTTGCCATTTTCATACGAGGTGCATAATCTCTGAGTAGAAAACCAAGAGAACCCACTTCTTCTTTTTCCAGATTTTCATTTATCTCTACCATTAGTACCCTGAAAAAAGTTGAGATATTTCTAAAGAATTAGCTTGAAGCAAGATTCCTCCCTTTCCCAATTTCTAACTAATAAACAGGTAAAAACCCTACCCTGTTTCAAGATGCAGTTATGAAATACCTACTCTTGCTAATCAGCACATGTTTTTCAGACTGACAGTGTAACAGCCATTGTTAGGAGAACAGAGGCTTCCTTCATGTTAAATAGAGATAAAGTGAGAGAATGAGACAACAGAACACACTCTAACTTTTTTTACCTGTCAGTTATAGGGTTTTTATTTTAATGAGAATTTAATACAGGAAAATCTTCCTTATGAGTACATGGATTTCTTTCTGAAGTCTCTAGAAGAAAATAACTGGAATTTCTTCATTTAAATCTCTTAAAACTAAGAGAGTAAAACGAGTAAGAGAGAGGTCCCTTGAGAAAAGCTATACTACACAGCTATGTGCCCAAAGCAAAGCAGGAAATATCTCTGACCAATGGTATTCCTTTAAAGTGTCAATTTTAGATGCTACTCTAGAACTCTACAAACATCACTGGTTTTATTCACAAACACACAAACTCCTTAAATACAGATGCTTCTAATGCCATGACTAGTAAGAAACTACTAAAGTTTAATTCGGGGACTGAACTTGACATATTCTTTTAACGATAACACTAGATACAATGTCCTTTTCTGCTTTGCTTCTACCTTCAATAAATATTCTCTGAATCAAAGTATCAAACAAAAACAAAACAATTCACCCATACTGCCCCCCTTCCCCCAAACAAAGGAAAAAAACAACCCACTTATTTTGGACAAGATATTTGAGATGTGAAATAGTTATATTACCTGTAATCAGGGATAAGTCTGAGACTCCTGGCAAGCTGAGCTTCCACTGCTGCTTTCTCAGTGTTCAGGATCCTCCTCAGCAAGTCAAACCTCTTGACTCTGTACACCAGCTCAGACAAGCCAACAGGAGTCAGTTTCTCTCTCTCATTCAAAGCTGCCAAGATCTCTTTAAGATCAGCAGTGGCCAAGTCAGGAGCAAGGTCTCGGCACAGGAAAACCATCATCTCTTCTTCTTCTTTATCCAATTCTTCTTGAATCTGATGAATAAGGAAAGCTGGCACTTGGCACCTGGTCATCACTTTGTTGCTGCTCCTTTAAAATTGCCAGCTTACTGGTTTTTAAACTGGAAACCAGCATGACACGAAGCCTGTGTCTACCACAGCACTTCTCTTGTGTTCCTTCTTAACTAGGTGCATTTTTACAGGGACAGTTCTGTGGGAGAGAATTAAAAGGCAGCAAATCAGTGATCTGCTGGACAAGTTCACAGTTAACCCTCCTATCTGAAGTGTTTCACCTTCAACTAAGACTCCAACATACAGTATAGAGACCTCCTTTATTCAAGGGACTCTCCTAATTGTTCATTACAAAACTAAAAGTATTTGAACGTCATAGTAATCAGAAAGACATGAAATTTTTTTTTTTAGAGTCAATTACCTTAACATGAGTCTGTATATTCCATAGGAAGTGAAACAAAAGTCATCAGCATCGTGATGAGTTGTAGGTTAAGTATTTCCGAAAGCTCTGCCCTTTTCCCAGCAGCAATATAAACATATAATTTTTTAAAACACTAATTATCTGTAAATTCAGGAGTGTGTGGATTTTCTTCTTATTAACTTCATTTAAAGTGATTCCAATCTGGGGTTAAAAGGATTTTCCACACATACCCTCCACGCTCAAAAAGATTGAAAAGCCACTCAAAGAAAATATTCCAACCTCAAATACGCAAATTGGTTAATTCTGAAGGTACAGGTAAGCCACATACTACCTTTTTTTCACTAAACATTCATATACCACATGAAATTTTCATACTGAAAGCTGGAATAAAAATTCAAACCTAGAAAAACCCCCAGCCTTGTGATTAACAAAATCAGTAGGGTGCTGTGCTCAATTTCCACTGCCACCAACTATGGAAATTCTATCTAACCTCCTCTGACCTCCATTACATTCATGGAGAAATAGCAGATGAATAAACCTAAAGAAAATCTTAGTCCTTCCACAGAGTTTGATCACTATACTGCAGAGTTTTATTTAAACTATACTGGAAAGCAAACACCAGTTCAATTTCAAAGCCTAATATACCAAAAGATTCTAGCACCTGAATAAGATTTTTTTACAGCATTTTCATCCTTTTGTTACACATTCTGGAAGTTACAGTCAAAAATGTCACATACTGTGTCCATAATTAGGCAGGTGAGATAAATTAATCTAAAACAGAGGAACCCCTCATGCACTGTAATGTTTTGGAAAGTTTTTTATCAGGAAAAAAAGCATATTTATAGCTAACTTATTTTCAATCTAGCATCAAACACTTGTGAGAATTCTATAGAATGACACTGTTTTAATGACATAATGCAATCAAGAAGGGGGGAAGCAGAAAGCACCTTCATTTGAAAGTATCTCCCAGGCACATTCAGCTGGACTTTCAAAAGAACTTCAAGTCATAGTTTAAAGTGAAACAGGAATTTAACAGCTTTTGGTCATTTTTGGAAATACCAGAAAAACTTTTTAACTACTCCAGTTGATTTTTATCTGATCTGTTAAGACTAGTTAAAAAATAGAGGGAGGTGTGTGTTAGGGAGGAACTCCTACCAAGTTGGAGTTTCAGGCATGCAAAAATACTATTTATATGTGACTTAAAAATAATCTGTCTTTAAAACACACATATGAATCATCTTATTTTGTGAATTTCCTTTATATATGGCCATCATCACATGCTCATTATAAAAAGAATTGTGATTATACTATCAGTATTGAAACTATTTTACCTGTATGCAAATCTGTTCACAAGAACACTGGAAAACAGGCATTTAACCATTGCCAAATTACTGATCCAGACCCAGCACACATTGCTTTCCATCCAGGATTTTCCAGTGATTACATCAACTCATTCTCTGTTGGACAAATATCAAGATCACAAATTAGTGTGGGGGGCCTAGTTCCTAATTTTATGGGGATGGGAAAACTAAAGAAAATTACCAAGGGTCATTCTTCTGTATGACTGCAGTGAACCAGAAATGATGCTCTAAATAAAAGGAAAAGCAGCTGTGTACATACATTCATTGGGCACTGCGAGGGGAATGATTAAGAGCAACGGGACGTGAATTTTTTTTATAAACTAAAACAGTTTATAACTTTGCATCTCAAAGCTGCGTGCCCATATTTTGATAGCAGGAATGTCACAGGACCGGGGCAAGCCTGATACATTCTGTGTGTGTGTGTACATTTTAGCCAGATCCACTCGAGAAAAAGGGCATTATGCTCCACTCTCCCATCCGATGGCCACTTTTTCAAACACCACAGATACAGTTACCATAGCTGCAAAAGTTAAAGAGAAAAAGCAATCACAACATAAACCCAGCAGCCTAGCTTTTGATTCTCTGGGCTCTGCAACAAGATGATTTATTGAATGTAAATTCGCTACAAAGACAAGAGAAAAACCAGCTCATCTTCTAAGACAAAATAAAAAAGTTCATAGTCATCAGAGATAAAGCTGCCTTAATAATTTTCGTGTTCATGCATGTGCCTAATTAGGAGGGGGTTTTTTTAACATCCTTGCGAAGGAGCAGGAAATAACATACTAAAATCTCACACAATGACGCACAAGGCTCCAGTTAACTCCTTGCTGGCCTTTTGTACCTTGAACCTTTCACAGTCATCTTTGCGGCGTCAAAACCAGGATACGACACCAATGGGTGTCGTAATGATTTGGGAAACTCTTTCACAAGAAATCATGCGGATGAGCCCGTGCTGGAAGGAGAGAGAAGGATGAGAGGCAGAGAGCAGAAGATGACGGGGCTACGGGCGGCACTGGCTGTGCTCGGTGCTCGGTGCTCGCTCCGCTCGGCGGTGTGAAGGGGCGGCGCTGGGGAACGCCCGCAGCCAGGGCCATCTGCCACTTTCCAAAGTTGCAAAGCGTGCTCCACAGCTTTCAAACGTCCCCTTTCCCTCACTGCCCCGCGCCCTAGCTAACAGTTGGGCAACGTACTCAGGAAAAAAAAAAAAAACAAAACAAAACAAAAAAAAAAAAAAAAAACAACAAAAAAAACAAAACAGGGAATTTCCGAGAGAACCGTGGCATTCCTTACTACGCTTGAATAGTTTTCTCCCTAAGTAAACTAGTATGACCACGCTAATTTGTTTCAACGTATCAGTCCTCCTAATTAAAAAAAGTAATTAAAAAAAAAAATCCCCAACTACTATACGTGGTTCATGCCGATTTCCGGTCATCTTTCCAAGTACATCATTTTAAATCGCATTTGTTTTCGGCTGTGGCCACGAGCCCAGGCCGAGCCGGGTAGGACGGCTCTGCCCCGTGAGCAGGGCCGGGCCCCGAGCCCCCAGCACGGGCCGCGGGGCCGCCCACGCCCAAAGCGCAGCCTGGGAAGGGAAGTGTGAGGGGAAGGAGGGGGAAAGGAGGGGGGGAAAGGAGGGGGGGGAAAGGTATAAACGCACCCAGACGTGTCGGGGGGGTCTCTACTGCAGCCAGGTCCCGCATTTGGAGCAGGGCGAAGGAGGGGCGGTACCGGCCCAGCGGCGGACCGGGGGAGGGGCGAGGCACCAGAGTGGTTTTGGTTTTGTTTCCGGCTGTACCCGCGGGATCGGAGCTCGGGGCTGAACGAGCACAACCGCACAGATCCCACCGGATGGAGGCGGGACGGGGCCTGCGGCGTTTCCCGGCCCCTGCCCCGGGCACGGACGCTCGGCGGGGCCGGCGCTGCGAGGGATGGCGGCAGCGCCGTGAGGGGAGGTCCCGAGCGGAGCGAGTGTACAGGCGTGTAGGCTGCGATTCTGTCCGCGGACACAAGGGCTCTGTGCCGGCCCTGGGAGCTAGGAAGCAGTAGCGAGGGTTTCGGGCAGGGCTGCGGGCCTGCGGTCAGTATGGGCACGTGTTTCGACCGCAGTTCAGCCCTAACCCCGGCATGGCTCATGTCTCGCCCTGAATTCGTTCGCTCACGTGAGGATAATGTACAGCTGCGTGGAAGTTGTATGCTTCCCGTTGTATAATCTTAAGTAAATATTGCGTAACTGCGTGTTCCTAAAAACTGGGTGTTGCTATTCCCTTGACATATACTAGCAACTTTCATGAGCAGCTGGAGCTGCTCTCCAAAAGGCCTAAAATCTAGATTTTTTCTGCTGAACTAGACAAAAACCACTCCATATATGGTGAAATCAGACACATAACTCCCAGCTCAATGGATTTCAAAGCATTTACGAAATAGTGAGTCATTTTCGCTTTTGTGCTGCTAAAAATAGAGCAGTGGGAGCGCAGTTCTCCGGAATAGCACGCATGAAGAGTCACAGTCTTTGGAACTGCAGGGAAAAAGGAGACAGAAAATGTTCGCCTACACCACAGTTTGTACAAAGTGGCAGCTCTGTGTTCTGAAAAAATACTTGCATTCTTACTGAAATTGTATGGTCAGGCTCTCGCTGTAGTATCAATCATTCAAGGCTAAGACGCAGCTGATTCAGAAGGAAACCCACTACCCAATATGCACAATTCCTCCTTGGATCGGTTCCATACAGATTTCCGGCTGCATTTCAGAAAGTGAAGCATCATCAGTTTTACTTTTTAGACTTTGTGATACAAAAAGAGCTTCCTGACTGGTATGACAATCACGAACTGCTGTTTGCAACCCTGGTTTGTGCGCTGTAAAATATCTATGCTGGTAGAAAGGCTGTTTCAATATAGGGACAGACATTGCTATGGTTACAGTGAAGACACATTTGGTACCATTATTTTAATACACAGGAAATACTCCATTCCCAGGCAGGATTGGTATTATTATACCTGTGAAAGAAAATCTTTATGAGTATTGTATGTGTAACAACGATGAGACATTCTACAAGATTAGCAAAATATGTTCATCATAAATTAAAGACATTAAAGACAAATTGAATTATTTAGGGCATTGGCTGCCATCTGGCTATTAAACCAGCAAATGATACCACCTTAAGTCACAAATGCATAAATTTTACCAAAACTAGTCTAGTCTAACTGAATGTGCTTGATATATTTGCTGTATCAGTGGAGAGCTTACACTATTTAAAAAGACTGATGCTACTGCATGTAATTATTAACATTAGTAACAATTATTAACATTGCAGTAATTAACTGTGTTTCTTGTTTTCCTGAACAACCATCTGAAATTCAGTACTCCCTAGAAAGTTGTCTTGGAAACAGATAGAAAACAAGAAGTGAGTACCAGCCTTTGAAAATGCTTAGTCTGGGTAAGAGTACTCAAGGGACAATACAAATGTTTTGTGCAACAGACCTTACACAGTGGGTTCTTGGTTGGTTTTTCAGGGAATGATGCAACTGGACAGGAATGTTTGGGAAAAGGATTAGGCAAGAGTTCGCCAAAATGAGTGTTTGCACTATGAACAGTGCCTTGAGCAATGTCATACAAAGATGACAAACCCCACTGTACAGTACATCTGCACTCAGATGTTGCATTGCACTGTAACAGATGTTGGTTATTGGCTCTAAAAATGAAGCTCTATTATAAGAAGGATTGTGTGTGAACAGATATGTTTTAACAAAAGATATTTTAGCCATGCTTTGGCAGGACTTTCAACTTTCTTGTAAACCTGTAATTTGTGACAGGGTTGTTTAAAAATTTCAGTTTCTTCACCATGGAAGGACACTATGTGTAGTGACATTTACCATTTCTCACTTGTCTAATTTTGCTTTTCATTTTAGTGACAGGTGGCCTGTTGTTCGGATTGAAAAAACGATGTAATAGATCCTCCTTACTTTGTTACTAATGCCATAACAAAATTTACAGTAGGATATTCAGAAAATTATAATTCCTGGTACTGCAGTGGGCATATACTACCCACAGGTCCTTTTCTGCTATAGTCTTCGTTCCAGGCATTCTTAAAGCACTCCAGAAGCTGCCAAGATAATTTAAGGACATTTAAAACAAATTGCTAAAAGACACTAAATGTAAAAATAAGTAAATCTATAAATACACCAGAGCAAAGGAAAAAATTCTTCTCTTTTTTCCTCATTACAGTCAAGTATGGTAGAAGACATTTCAGGATAAGGTACAGTTATTGCTGAGTTAAGCATTTTATATTACTTTTGGCAGCAACATAATTTTTGATGTCTGGATATTACACAGCAGACTATTCTGGTATATAGTGTCTGCCAGGCTAATTAACTGTTCAGCGGGGTTAATTATAAGCTTTGGTCCTTTCATATACGTTGGGTTTGAGTCTGGAGTTGGTTTTAAAGCTTTAAGCTAATACTTATTTTTATTTAGAGACATAAGAGTGACTAGTAACAAATACTTCTAAAAAGTGACAAGTCATTCATTACCACTTACTGGGAAATAATATTATTAAACCTGTAATAAATATGGTACAAATTTTCACTTAAAAGCAACAAACTTCTCAGTTTCATTTAACAGAATCTTGGCAGGGCTTGGAAAAAACTGGTCTGATAGCTTATCTTGCTCTTTAAAGAATAGTACAGCAAACCCAAGAGCCATCTTGGGTGAATTTTTTTCCTCCCAGATCGACGACAGTTAAATTGCTCTGGCCATGCTTTTTGATCCTTCTACAAAAGTATAATAACATCAAAGGAACACGGGTTTGCCTGTGATAGATTTTAATATGCATATTATAAGTACAGAGTGAGCAGCAGGCTTATGTATGCTTCAGCTTATGATCAGTAAGTATTAAGTTGTCATATTTGATCTTCAGTGGTGGCCTCCATTTTTCTTTGGAGGAAACAGTGTATATTCAATGCCCAGAGCTATGACAAAAGCTGCAACTCCCCACTTGAGTCCCCTGGTAAAGATTTCTGTTACGGTGATAGGTCTTGCAAAGCCACCATGGTATCTCCAGACTTCATTACTAGAAAGGAAAATGAGACCAAAGGAATAACAGATCAGTGGAGCCACTGTGATACAAGAATAGAATATATAAGAACGATGAAGGTATTTCAATGAGATAGACATTGAGGCTATAGAGTATATTCTGTCATTTAAGTATTGGGAATTATAAGGGAAGTTCAGGATATGAACTCTAACTCTTACCATATAACTTGAGATACAAGTACTGTCAACAAACAACACAATTACAGGAACAGAATGACCCCCCCAGAATCATGTAATTGTACTCTTCTGGTTTTACTCTGTAACAAACCAGAGCCAACTATCACTTGCATGGATTGGGCTACAAAGGCTAGTCACTGTGCTAGACAATATGTAGCACAGTCAAATCTTACAATCCAGACACAGACAGCTCATCTTTGTGTGGAGGCACTTTCTGTTTCACAAAAAACACTTAACTATATGAGAGTCAGATGATTTAAAAAAGAAAGGTGGTGTTTAAAAAGAAAAGCTTGAGCTACAGAGTATGTACAAACTTCACACTGTTTTGCCTTGCTGTTTTCAACCTTGATTGGTATTGAAACATTAGTCACTGCTCTAACTGACTACAAATGTTTGTTTATTTATTTATAGCACAACAGCTGTAGTATATGGAGATGGGTGTAGTTTGTCTCTTGTAAGGATCCAAAAGTTCTTAAGGAAGAGAACTAAGCAATAAAATAAAAACTGTCATTCTGGGAGAAGACATGGGGGTTAAAACAAGGGGGGGGGAACAGATATTTATATTCTCAGATAATCCTCTTGTGCAGATGGATTTTGTGACTCAGGATGAAAGCATATTGTCATGGAAGAGTATCTTCTTGGTGCCAGTACAGGGTCTAATTGATACAGACTTAATCTCCAAATACAACATCTTTCACAAAGCTTATTTTGCATTTATTATGTACACTAACATGCATTTGCCATCAAGGTTGAAAGCAGATTCCCTGTTAAAATGAACTCAGAATACCAAAGGGGAGGGAGCTCTAGAGAGGGTGACTTTTTCCAGACTTGTGGTACACAATGTTAATAATACAATTTTCTTCCACACTACTGAAGCAAGTAGCAGGATACTTTAATTTCTCATTTGTTAAGGAAAATTGGCATGATGCTTGTACTGTCCTGTGGAATTTGACACACTACTTTACATAAAATTGAAAAAGTTCCAAAGGAATCATCTCATGCTTTGGGTTTGACTTTGTTTCTTATTTGAACCCTGATAAGATTGGTTAAATTCCCTTCTTTTATCAGAGAAACAAAAGTTTTCTTTTATCTTGGAGGGGCAACAAATATTACAGACCCTTTTCCAGTGTGTTGTTTTGCAGCACTTCCTAAAATTGGGAAGTGTAGGCATTAAAAGCCATTAAAGGACACTAAACCTACAGTATTAAACTATATCTTCTTTTTCTAATGGGAATAAGCCTTTTGCTTGCTGAAAACCATTTTGTCTGAACCAAAGGGAAAACAAGCTTATGCCGCTTGCACTCCACAGAAATAGAGGCAAGATAAAACTGAACAGGCCTGGAAAGTTCTTTAATATTTCAAATTATTCCCATCATCATTAAAAGTATGTTTTACTTTATGCTTGCATCTTTATTAAACTATTCCAAAGAAAAGAAAAAAAAGTGCTGTCAACCTCAAACCCCTCCATAGGTTACAGCATGAATCAACTTTTTAACAGATTACCTATTTGCTCCTCCATTGTTCTTGTAGTCATTTGAAGTCAAGCCTTTTCTGTGAAGACTCCTGGAACAGTTTGCTCATGCAATCTTTCCCTTACAGAAGGACCAGACTACTCAGCACAAGACATTTGGTATTTTTATTCCCCAGGATGAAAGGGTGGTTGAACAAAGTACTGCATAATTCATGATGTGGGAGAAATACATAAAGCCATGTTTCAACAGCTGCCTAAATATCTAAAAAGGAGAAGATATTAATTGTGGAGTGGTAGCATGAAAAGTAAAAAATTGATTCTCCATGATGTCATTCACAATTGAATGCAATTCCACCCTCTATACATGTACATCTCTTGAAATAAAGGCCTCCTGCTGTATGTGAGGAATGCTATTTCTACTCAGTGCAAGTTCCATCATCTTCATCAAGACCCGAGCACACAATCTCTTTGCAGAGGATAGGATTATTCACATGGGCAGAACCTAACACTACTTAGTTCTGGTAAATGAGGTGTTGGTCATTGTGCCTGGTCTGTGTCAGCATGAAACATCACAAAGTGCAAGGCTGCCTCGCAAGATGTGGAGACTGGTCAAGGTGATTCAAGGTATGACCTTCATGCAAAAAGTAAATAAAGCCTTAACTGAAATTCTGACTAATTTTCACTGTTTTTGCTGAAGAAAGAATTATCTACAGTGACAAGGTCTGGTTGATACTACCAGCTGACTTTTGAGGCTCCTGCACTTACCGAGCCCACGGATCCCTCAGACCCCGTTTAGCCAGCCTTCTCTGCACCTCCTCAAGGGGCGTTCCCTCCACCTTCCACTGCCTGTAGTCGGGGAGCTCCACTTTGTCATGGCCGTGGCCATGGCCGTGGTCACTTCCATGTCCCATACCTAGAGGAAAAGGTCGGTTTGTTGCTTTGCAGAGAGAATCAGCTTATTTTTATACACTTGCAAAGAACAATTCCCTGTACAGGAAAGACGGGGAGGCAACAAGAAGAAACAGAGAACAAAGAGCTTTCTTCTGTAAAATAAGGAGCCAAGGAACTCTGTGCTGCGTTTCAGAGGTTGGTGATTATACACAGTAAAGCAAAATGTGCAGTAAAGCAAACTTAAACATTACTGTGTTCTAGTCACGACCATCACTATACTCATGGAGTACCTATGTCAACCTTCTGTGTCAGAGGACAGTGCAAGAAAACAAATGGCTTCCAGATTCTATAAATGCACTTCAGCAACACCAGCTCCCACAACTTCCAGACTTTCCAGAACCATCACAAGGGTTCAGAACAAAAACTTCTGACTTAGGTGTGGGAAAGCTATGATGGTTAAGCTCTGAAGAAAACCCTGAGAGAAACAAAGACTTGGCTCCTCAGCTCCTTTTCAGCTGCCTCCAGTTTAGTCAGATATAACTGTGACATTCAACAGTGCCAGGAGAGCTGCATGGACAAGGAGATGCACCTCACCAGTTGCTTGACGAGGCTGAAAAAATGTATGCTCGGTTTACATACACTTTGGAGAACTATAAAAATATTAAGTTTCTCTTCAAAAACAGATATGAAGCTGAACAATTTTCAGCGAAATCATGAAGGACTGGAAGACAATAACAGCTTTTAAGGCTCCATTTTCACAAAGCACCCGAGTCTTCTTTGAGCCAAGGTTTCCCATTTTAACACATATCAGGTAGCAAAGAACAGATTCACTGTCCTTAACTTCTCGAAAATTGACTGGAATTCAGGACACAGCTTCGAAGCCTGTAACTCTCCAAGACGACTCCAGGCCATGAAGGCAAGCAAAGAGGTTTCGTTGCATGAGAAAACTTGGAGAGCAGCATTAACACTGTCAATTACCCGAAAAGCTCCTCCCAAATTAGACCCCCGACTCTAACGCCGTGATAGAAATCCAAGGCCTCTCTCCTACCAAAATTTACCTTTTACACGAGAGGAGGTTATGCCCTGTCACGCACACGCCGCGGCCAGCGGGCAGCGCTGCAGCACCAGCCGGGCGCGCTCTGACAGCAGAACCAGCACAAGCTGCGCCCAGAGGTCGCACGGACCGGGGCAGCGAGGGCACAACCCGGAGCGACAGTCACCCCCACTCCCACCCCGCCGCTACCCCGCCCGCACACGGACACCCCGGCGGCAGCAGCACGGCCCGTGCCGGTGCCGGTGCCAGCTCCGCCCGCAGTACCTGCCCGCGCCGCGACCCCGCTCAGGACGCGGCCGCCACCCGGAACCGGAACCCAAGCGAGGTCCGGCCGCTACAGGAAGCGCAGGCTAGCCACACAGGTTCCGGAAAGTTTCCGTTCCGGCTGATCCCAGTGGCCTGGTGCGGGCACGGAGGCCCTGGAGCCCCTTCCCGGGCCGCCGCCGCCGCCCTCAGAGCTCCCGCCACGGCTCAGCGGGGCAGGCTCCACACCAGGAGCGGCGCCAGAGGCTCGGGCTGAGGGGCCGGGGGGAAGGAGAAGCGCGGCGGAAAGCGGCCAATCAGTGCGCGGCTTCTTGCGGGGGGCGTGGCCCAATGGGCGGGCGCCTTGCTGAGGTGCGGGGTTGGCGGTGGCTGGAGCTGGCGGCGGAGGAGGAGAGCGGGGTGAGGGGGCGGTGGGGCCGGCGCCGGGGGTGGCGGGACTTGGGCCGGCGCCGGGAACGAGCATCTCCCACCTTTCGTGGGCTGCTCGTCGCCGTCAGTCGCCGCCGGCGGTGCGGGCAGGGACGGAAGCCCCGCGGGGTCTGTGCGTGCGGGGGCGCGAACCGTTCCCAGCGCTCGCGCCGCTCGCGTTCCCTCCCCTGCCTTTGCTGCTCTGCTCTGTTCCTCTCCTCTGTCCCCTTCCCGCTCCCTCTCCGCTCGGACAGCGGTCCCCTCCCCGCGGTTATGTAAGCCCCGGCCCCCCGCCCTGCCCGCGGGGAGCGCTGACGGGGCCCGGGCAGTGCCCGCTCGCCGTCCGCCCTCGGGGTGCGCTTCGGCGGGGGAAGGAGCTGGGGGAGAAATCGGAGCTCCTAGCGAGCCCGGCTGGCGCCAGGAGCCGAGTTTCGGATTTCAGTGGGTACGCTTTAAAAGAACGTTGGTGTTTGTTTCCATAGGAGAAGTGGGGAGACGTCCCGAAATCCTGGAAGTGCACTGAAAGGTAAGTGGAAGTGAATAATTCTCTTGACAGCTACCTCTTGAGTGAGCTGGTGACTTGCTTTCGCTGAGTACTTGTGTCGGGAGCTCGGCGTTTGCACGTGTGGCTGTGTGACTGTGAAGTGACTGTGTGACTGCCGTAGTATCTGGTTAATTACAGTAATTTTTATGTTCATCAAACTTGAGCACATGGTCTACTTCATCTGGAAAGAGATTGGTAAAAGTTAACTGCACAGTCAGTGACTTATGAAGGCTTGAGTTATTCCTCAGTTGTATATAATACAATATTGTTTCCTTTGAGCAGAATACAAACTGTTATATTAATTTTTGATGCTCTTATTAACATAAGAATAAACATTATAACATGATGCTGGCAGAACTTTGGGACAGACTGTCGTGCCTTTTTCTAACACATTTTGATGGAACTCTACTTCTGGGTTTCAGGGGTTTTTAATAGGGATATTGGAAGTGCATGAGAAGATTTCCAGGAGGAATGCCATTATCATGTTATTGACAGTGAAACTGTTCTAAATAGAGTGCCATCTGTTTAATCCAGACTGCCTCAGTGTGGTTTCAGCATTGACTGTTTTTCACTGTGAGATAAAGTCTGGAAGATCCAGGGCAGTCTTTTCTCAGGGTGAGAAGACACACATTTGTTTTTCTAGAATGTGATGGGAGGGGGGTGGAATTGTAGGAGGGCTCTTTATTTGTGAGGTGCTTAAATCCCTGTCTTATGGAGAATGTAGCTCTGTCAGAGACTTGCAAAGCATTTCTTGTTTCTTACTGTGGTTGAAAGCTTATGTGTATGTGTCCAAAGTCCACTGGTGCTGAGGAATGTGGATATTTTTCTCAGATTTTTTTTTTTCAGTCACCCACAGACATGTCAGATACCAGATACCTTGGCTTCATTCTTTGAGAGAAAGATAAAAAGTCCTAGTTTTGTTGATGTTTTTATGCTTTTTTCCTCCCTTATTATTTGTTAGGGGGGGTTGTTTTTGTTTATTTAGTTTTCTTCATGGTGCTTGGAAGCCTGACTTGAGTATTATGCACAAAACTATGCTGGTATTGCTGAATCTGTCACCAGGGACGTTCAGTTCTGATTACAGAGCACTGGCTTTGTGTGATCTGTTGTGCATGAACAGAATTGTAGCAGAGGAGTGCACTTGCCAGGATTTGTCTTCAGGTACATCATCTCTTTCAAGGTTTAACAAGGTTTGGAACAGCTGTTTTTGCCTTCCCCTTCACCCCCCAAGTACATAAAAACTCCTGATAAGAAAACTTTGTGCAATCAGTTGATCTGCTCCACCATGTTTTGCTTTTTCTATTTCCTTTTCTTTCAGTATGGACTGCACTCTTTTAAAAATAAGACTGCAGATATGAGGGATGTGATATTTTGGGAGTGTAGTAAGCTCTTTGATGCTGTATCTTCAAGTAAGTGAGTCTGCATAATTTCAAGGGGCCTATAAGTGTTGCTACAATGTGCTTTGAGAAGGAAGATTCACCATAATTACAGTGTTAGTCTGGAGAAATCAATAATATTCACGAGAATATGACATAAAAGATATTTTTATATTGTATTAAAAAAATCCAACAAAAAACTGAATGTCCTCTAGGAAGGAAAGGTCATTGAAACTCCATGTACAAATAATCAAACTCCATGTACAAATAATTAGCAATTTTTGTGATTTATTCAGTTGAGTTTTGGTTTTTTTTTTTTTTGTTTATTCATAGTGGTGATAATTACTGCAAAGATTAGGTGTTCTAAGATAAAGTTGAGTTAATATGTATGCAGCCATGCTAGTTATGATTTACTGGGATTCCTTCTTGTGTTGTTAAGCTAGAGGAAGGCTGCAGGGTTTCTTGGATAGCTTTCAAAAGTCCATGTTTCCAGCCATTTGTGTTGCTGTGCATTCTGGGTTGACAGATTGTGAGATACATTATAGGAACCCCTCTTCTCTGCCTGTGCATCCAGTATTCTCTCCAGCACTGGCCAGTGTTTAGTGCTGTGCTCTTCATAATAGTTTTCTGGAGTAGAGAGCTGTGTGACTGACAGTGACTTGAAGTGTTTTCAGTTTTGAGATGACAAGAAAGGCTTGTGGGGTTGTTGTTTTGGTTTTTTTTCCCCTTCAATATCAGAATACATATTTGAACTTGTTAAACACTGCCTCGTTTTTTTCCCCTGAAATTGCATGCAATACTTCATGTGATGTTGTATTAGTAGTCAGTTATGTCATTGGAAGCCTCTTGTCGTTTGAATAAAATCGTTAATGCTGCTTTAATTACAATAAGGATGGAAAAGATCTTTCTTTAGTTACCTTGGTTTCTTTGAATGCTTTTTTTTTAAAAAAAGCTGTGAATGGTGGAGAAGGAAATTATCTTCTCTGGCATCGTTAGAGAGCTAAATATTGTATGGACAGTATCACTCACTGCTACACCTCTGTTTTAGAGAAGTGATGGGCTGGAGCAGTAGTTTCTTAGTTCCTTTCTGTTTGTGGTGTTTGTTTGGTGGTGGTTTTGGTTTTTTTGGTTTTTTTTTTTTTTTTTTTGGGGCAACGCAAAGACCATTCTTGACAGGAACAACCATACTGGTCTGATCTTGTATTTCCTCTTGAGCCTTAAGCTCTGAGATCTTGCAGTGTTAAAGGATCATTGTTCTGAGCTCTGCTTGTCTGCCATAGCTGAGCAGGTGCTCATTTGACAGCAGGTGCTTTATTCTTATGCTCTTTTTGAGAATCTAGGGTTACCCCTTAGGTCAGCTCTCCCAGTCTCAGTGGGGATCATGTGTTGTTTAGGTTTTTGTTTCATGGATATACTTAAAAAAAAATTTATAAACTTTTTGCAGCTACCATGTTTTCTGTTAGTAAGAGCTGTATTTCATGGCTGGTGTCAGTAAGTCATTCCTCTGTTCTGTTTTGAAGCTGTTACCCGAGACCTTCATGTGATACTCCCTGTTTTCTGTATGAGGTGAGGCAGACCTGTTTGGCTCTTTACCAAGAAGTTTAATATGAGCTGAGAATTTTTAAAAATTGGGGTCATATGTTCACTCAAAGACTTGTCTGGGCTGGAAAAGAATTTTTGATTCCATGACTTTACTTGATGCTTGTTTCCTTGTATTAAGATATGGAGGAGTATTTGGAAGTGAAGGTGGAGGCTTCCCCAGCTGAGTTTTCTTGAAGAACATCTGTGCCATAGTAATAATCATTAAAGAAATCCCTTTCAGGGAAAACTGATCTGAGCAGAGACAGTCACAAATAGTACAGTTTGATTGCTACTTCAGTCAGTTATTTTCATTTCTGAGCAGAATAATTGTGAGAAGTAATTCTTGACTTATTTAATGCTGTTTTCTACAGGGTTTTTTTTTTTTAATAAGAAAGTAGTTTGAGTTTATGCTTGTATAACTCACTGTAGATAAAATGGCAAGTTGGTTGAATTTTTCTCTCTGCACCTTTGCTTGGCTAATTCCTGCTTCTAGTAGCAAGACAAATAACTCAAGTGTCTTTTTTTTTTCTTCTTCTTTTTTATTTAGTCAGAGGAAGGATTTATGGAGTGACACAATGGATCTCATTTTTTTTGTATAGAATTCTGACTGTAGTTTTTAAGCTTCAAATGAAAGCTGAAGAGGTAGAGGGGCACTTCTGATGAAATAAAATGCAGTTAATTTAGGAAAATGCCACTGTAAAACAAAATTCTGTATTGCCAGCTGTGCTACAAAGAAGAGAACATAAAAACCAAGATCAGGGACTGGGTAAAATAGTATAAAGTTTGCAAACTGTTTCAGTCTATGCTGCAGATTATCCATAATAGTAAAAGCTTTTTATTATATGATGATTGGCCACACAGCAGTTTTTCTTTCTTCTGTTGATGTTACAGTTTTCTACCAAATGTAATGAATTTGGGCACAGGATTCAATAAGTGTTTTATTATTAATCAATTCAGATGATTAGTGAAAGACAAAAATACCATTGGCAAGTCACTTTTTCAGTTTCCTTTGTTGTTTTCTGTTTTGCAAGGCAGTCCAGCTTGCCTCTGCTGTCCACTGCCTATGTCAGATCTGCTGCCTTGACCTCTTGGTGTGATTCTGTAGAGGAATACAGATTTTTATGGTCAAATTTATTAACTTTGCCTGAAAATAGAGAGACAGTGACATTTGGAAAGAGATCCCGCTAGGGCGGAGAAATAAAGTGTTAGGTGTAAAACTGCTGCAGACTAGTAACTATTAGGGTAATAGGGTAAAATATTTATTTATCTGTCTCTTAGTAGTGATTATCATTGCTATTATTTGACTTTGAAAAATGCCAAATTCCCTGGCTGTGTAACATTGTTCAGCACAGGACCTGTTGGACATGGTCAGTGCAGTTCAAAGCTGTTAAAACACTCTTCCAGGAATTCTTCTTCCTGCATGTTCTGTGGGGTTTTTTTCTACAGGACAAAGTAGTTCATGACATCTTATTTTATTTTGTATTGTATACAAGCATTTGGCTAACATTCCAAAACTGCAAAGTGTGTGTTTTTGTGTGTAATTACCATAAACTGGCTAATTTTACTGTGATTCTCCAGAAAGCTGAACTGGTTAGATCTCCTTTAGTGGTGTCAGCCTTGTGTATGGTTTGTGAGTTCTTTAAATAGTTCCCCATTGCTGTTCCTCTGAATTCTGCTTAACTGAAATGTGTGACATGGACATTTGTGCAGACTGCATGACTGCAGTTTGCTGATTCATACAGGGCAAAATTGATACATCTGGAATATCTTTTTCTTTTCGTTCCCTGTATTTAGTAGTTTATAAATTTTAAATTGTAGGTTTTTTTAGGACCTTCCTCCCCTCTTCTGCCTTGCCTTGACCCATATGTGATCTGTGGGGAATTTTTTGGCATCTATCTGGAAAGACAGTGAGAAAACTTAGAAGAATAATCTTATTTTTCATGACCATTCAGCTGAGAAGGTATTGGCTTGAAAGATAATGAGCTGAAATATGTGTAAAATTTACTTGGTTTTTTTCCTTCCTGTCTTAATTTATTTTCTTTTTTACTCCAATAATTTGATTATTTCTGAGAAATCTGGACTCTATTTCTTCTTTACATCTCCTCTTCTTATTTTCTGTTTTTTCTGTTTCCTTTAGGTTTGAGGATATGAGCTTAAGGAGATGCTGGAGAGCAGCCCCTCTGCATAACTGCCTCTTTTCTGATTTGGAATAGGGCCACAAGGTGGAAAAGTTGATTTGGAAAAGGTTGTGAAGAAGTCCACAGTAGTTACTCAATAACTTTCCTAAATATCCTAAGCACAAGGTCTTGGAGACACATGGACATAAGCGTAGCAGATTTTGTTGTAAAAATAGCTCAAGTTAGCTTGTATCTGTAAATTTGAATATTGTATTTCCTGCATGTGAAAAATGAACTAGAATTTAAATTAATTTTTTAAAACATGAATTTTGTGAAGATGTGGTGTGTTAAGACTGGTGTGCCCCATGTGTAAGTTACAGTGGAGATTCCACCATCCCAGTTAGCATTGTGATGGCTGAATGTGAGGGTCAATAACCTTCTAGACAAGACATATTTCAGAAGGTGGGAGGCTTTTATGTAAATTTAGTTATAGAGGAGGTGGAGTGAGCAATTTATCAAGCACCTTGGTACATGCCATCAGAGTAGGGCAAAGAACAGAAATCTAAATGCTCAGCTTTGAGTTTTGATACCTGTTTATTACTCTGGCTTAGAGGTGTACCTTTTTGAAAGGATACCTGATGCTTCAGCATATCGCTGCTTACTCATGCTTTAGGGTTGGAAGCACACATCCAGTTAAAAATGGTAACTACAAAAAGCTGCCTGCATAGAATGGATGTTGTACTGGTCTTTAGTATCTGCAGGAGTGAGATAGATGGTTGGTTAAAGTCCATGTACTGTAGTGAAGTTACACAAGAAGTGATTGAAGAGTTTAAATGATAGTAATGTGCCCTTTTACATAGAAATGAAAGGCATGCTGACAAAGGATTTATCCCGGCACAAGCTTATATATTTCTTTGTGTAACACTGGAGAACTTTCCATTGCTTTTTTTAATGTTTTGTTGATCTGAAACAGCATAGAGACATAAGCTAAATATGGACACAGAGGGGAGAGCAAAGGGGGTTTAAATGTGAAATGGAAAAATGACTAGATTCTTGTGTCTCTGGGTTTGGGGCATTTTTAAGGTGCTTGTTTCTTGTTCTTAGCATAGAACAGGCCCTAGACAAAATTGCTGAGCTTCCGAGGCTGCTTGTAGATTGTTAATTATGTATTTGTTCTGTTTGGTGGTTATGTAATTGACAAACCACTGGTCTCCAATGTTGCATCTGTGCAATAATTTCAAATTGTAGCATCCTTAAGCTTCTGGAAGTTTCTAAATCATGTTTGTGGCAATTTCTTGGGAAGAGAGATGCTAGTTTTGTTGGACTTAATTCGAACCATTCTGATAGCTTTCTTCATGTTAGTGGACTGCAGCAAATTGCAGTGCAAATCTTGTCATGTCAGCGTGGCAAGAGCTTCTTGAAAATCCCTGAAACAGTTCTGTGTTACCTGTGGACATACAAATAGAGATAGGAATCTTGGTCTGGAGGGTATTTGTATGCAACTAGAAAAGAAATACCTAAAATACTCAATGGATTTAAGCTAAGCATTCATAAACTGCATATCTACACTGTTTACATTCATAGACATCCTATGACAGTGACCTTTCCTTAAAATCCCAGGTGGCACAAGCATTGCATGATTCTCCATTGAACAGGAAGGCAGGGAACGGGCTAATGCCTTTTCTGTTTGCTTAGATCTGTGTGTCTGCCAAGACTTGCTTCATGTGTTCTGAGTCTTCAGCTTTGCCTTCACCCATGTAAACACCACAGGAGTTTGAGAAGCCTCTGTGTATCTGTTGAATAAGAAAAATTCCTAGTTTGCTTTTACTTTCCTGGGGAGAAGGAGAGAACAAGATTTTCTCCTCACTACAATTTGTGTTAGAAATTGAGACAGCAAATAAAAATTTTAGAGCAGTTTAGGCATGGCTTGTTGCCTGTGTGTCTCCGAAGGACCAATTGCAAAAATAACTGAGATGCCCTTTGGCTTGTACAGGTGTTGAGTGGACTTGGACTATGCGTGGTCATGTAGTAACAATTTCTGCCTTCAGAATATGCACCTTTTCTGCATCAGTGCTGAAAATACTCGTGCAGTCATTCCTTGTAGGTGCAGAAATGAAACTTTGTGGGTGTTGCAATTCGAGGCTTGGTTGCATTTGTCTCCTCAGGCGTAGAAAAATGTTACTGAGGTATCTGGGTGTTTAAATCATTCACGTGGCAGCTGTGTTCCACACGTACCTTGTGTTCTTGGAATCATGGCATTAACCTCTGAGAGAGTGTGCATGCTTTGCTTTTTCCTCCATATAGGTTAAATCCCTTCAGTTAGCTGCAGGTTTTACATGTTCTTTTTGCAGTTAATGTTACAGTTTACGTGGCATAACTAAAACTGCACTAATTGTACTTCTTAATTTAAATTAAGATGTTGGCCCTATATAGCTAGTTTTTAACTTGCCAAATTAGCCCAGAATTAAACTCTGACATTTTTAGGGAAATGGTTGAAGATGCTCTAGTAAATTCCATAATAACACTTACATGTTAACTTTGTAATTATTTCCCCTAGCTACTTCAGTGTTTAAATTGAGTAAAATTTAGGATGCTAAGGCAGAAAAATAAATGTGCAACAGTGGGATTTCACGTTTGTTGTGCACAAAGTCCTAATCAGGTTAAGATCCTGGATGGATTCCAGATCAGATTGGAGGTCAGTGGCCAATAACAGTTGGCACTGATGCTGCTGAAATTGTGTAATTGTGTATTGTGCTGATTGTCACAGTGTGTTATGTGCCACCCCTCCACTCCCCTGCTTTATTTGGCAACTTAAAATTTACTAAATGTTCGAAGGTTAGTTTAGTTATTTCCTCTGGCCCCTTTTTCTTAGATTTGCAGATTCTGGTCTGTGCTAAAGACAGAAAGCTAGGTAGGTTCAACATATGAAAAGTAGAAGAAAGCTCAAGAGGATTGATGTCCAGTGCCTGTAGATGCTAATTTTGTCTGATGAATGCAGAAAGCCTAAAGACTTGTTGGTCAGTGGACAAGTGGGAGTGCTATGCATTTTTTTTTTGGTCAGCTGTTAGGAAAGAGCTGCTTCAGCACAGCTTCTTGTCATTTTACTGAAAAATATTGCAGGAACCTTATCACACTTGGCTGGTGGAGATGTGTGTGGGTGTGATGGTCCATTGTCCTTCTCTGCTGATAGTACTCCCATGATTGCAAACTACTGTATTTGATGGCTTATTTTGATAATAAATTTTTAGTCTTGTGAGAGAGAGGAGGGAAAAAAATCATAAATTGACATCATCATGCTAATTAGAAAACCTTAATCACTGTTTGCCGTTGTCAGCTCTATCAAATTTTGATGTATTTCAAATTAATATTCCAATGGGTAGCTTTTGAAAGATAAAATACCTCTTCTACAGGGAAAGGATTCAGGCTTTTCTTGGCTTTATGCAGAATTCTAGTAGTAGCTATTTTATTGCTATTTCTGTGAACTGCTGGGGCATTCTGCTTTAGTAATGTGTGCTGACTTTGAATAGATTGCCATGATTATCTCTTTGTCTTTCTGAATGCAGGCTTTAGAGCTTCCTGAAATATGTAAGGTTGCTATAAGTAAATTCTGCATGTTTATGCATATGCGTCTCATCCATGGAAAATGGAAAAGGTTTTTATTAGCATTTCCTTTTTTATTGCAGGGGAATGTTTGAAGCTGCCATCTTCTTGGTTTTAATAGTTTAAATGAAACTGATTAGGGAATAAAATTGTTAAAATATGTTATGAAAATCTCTTCAAAGTGCCAGTTGGATAGCTGGCAGATAAGGCAAAAAGGATGAGGATTTTACCCCCAAGTATGAAACCCTTGCTGCTCACTGAGAAGAAAGAATTATGGTGTAATCATCTTAACTTGCAAATCTGAACATAATTGCAAGGACAGGGGTGTTAGGTCTGGGTTTATTTCGTTCAGAACAGTTTTTTCATGTGCTGAAGGAGTCACATGTGGGCTGTGAGCGTTGATTTTTTTCTTGTTCTTGGGGTTTTTTTGTTGTCCTGGTGGTGTGGGGTTTTTTTCTTTTTGTCTTTATACCTGATCAGCCCTACTTTTTGAGAAGTTACTCTACATTCTCTCTGCAGGTCCACTGTGCATTCCAATGACCTCAGTATTTCTAGACCTGTCCAAGTTGTCCTTGAAAGACTGTGTGTTTTGTGGAGCATGCTGTATGAAAGATGAGTATATTACTTACACCAAAAATGTATAATCTAGCAATTTCAGGTGCTTGCTGCATGAACTTTGGTAAATGCTGGTGATCCCTATCAGCACAATTGCATAGGGAAACAGAACAGGCTTTTAATTACACTCAAGCTTTGATGAAAAAATTTTGATGGTGTGTTTGAAGAGAATGAACTGAATTTGTTTTATGCCAGTATAACTAATAAAAGAAGTAAAAGGTCATAAATGTTACCCAGATGGGCAGTACCCATAGAAGATTAAAGAAGTAGAAGATTAAAGAAACTATTTATGCTTAGTATAGTTGGTGTGGGTGCATTTCCACTTGAAATAGATTTAATATATGGAATTTCTGAAAAATTAATGTTGCAAAAAGCAGTAGTGTAACTCCTAACAAGTTACATGGCATGTAAGGCCATCTCTGCTCATTTTCCATGAGTAAATTTATTCCAGAAACTTGAGGAAAGGAAAAGCACTGTTTACCAACTGCCTTTGAAGTTTGTTTGTTTGTTTGTTTTAAGTGGGAAGACTATTCAGTATTACAAACAAAAACCCAGAGTATCTCTGTGTATGGATGAGGTTATGTAAAAATGGCTGAAGATTAGAACATTGAGTCCTTAGTGAGGTTTTTTTTTTGTTTGTTTTTTTTGAGTTAAAGAAAATATATTTGAAAACCTAGAACACTGTAAAATTAACCATCTTTATATAAATTCCATTCCCCTGTCCACACAAAAAAGCCTGGGGAAGCATACCCATGAAACCTGCTGCATGGATTTTCAGTGCTGCATGTCAGATCTGTAATTTATCATGATCTTGAAGGACTCACATTTTCTGAATATACACTGGGACAGCCCTTGACAAGAACTTTTGATTTTGTCCAAACTATAAATAGAAAATATGTATGAAAGTAGTAGTGTGCATTTAAAATTTTGCTGTTGTTGTTGCAGTGTTGGGGGGAGGAGGAGAAAAGGCTCTGCATTTCAACTGGGGTCATCAAGCACCTGTGGAAGGCTGCTTTCTTTTTGTGTCTGTTTTGTTTTGTTGTTTATTGTGGTTTTGCACTACTTTATTTTTTATACTTGTCTATAGCTTAGATAAATGAAAAATATTGTGGAAAATCTTGCCTAACATGGTGCATAAAAGATTGGGTTGGTTTGTTTCTGCTGTGTTTATGTTATGTTCCTAAAGATATTACACATGAAGTTTTGCCCTAGAAAAACAATAGTTTAAAATTCAGATCAAAAAGCATCCAAACACCCTGCCTAAGTTATGTTAGTAATTTAGTGTCCACGCTATTTTAAAAATACATGGAAAATGAATCATTTCACACTAAAATATTCATTAGTCCTTTCTTATGACTGGTTGGTTTGCATTCTGTTGTAATGTTGGTTTAACAGAAGAAGAATAATGACTGTAAACAATGTGCATTGTGTTTATTCAGCAGTGAAGATTAATAATTAAACTCATACCTAGACAAAGGGGGTACCTGGTGTAGTTGTTGCAGTAATTTACATTTACTGTTGTTTTAATTCTCACACAGTTATTTCACTGAGAAGCAGCATATACTTCCAAGTAACAGGCCACAGAGTGCCAGTTGTAGTAAGATGAGTTTCAGAGTTTCATGAGATCTTCTAATAAGGTGAGGTTATACTTTCTTTAGATAGACACTGTTTCTTTGGCTGTTTTCTGTGAAGGAGAGTCCATCAAAGGCTGTGTAATTTCCTGCCTTGGAGGAATCCTAGTGAAGTTAGTAGTGGGGCTGGTCATAAGCATCAAATTTGTAGCACAATCACCTTAATCCTTTGGGTCAAATATATAGTGGTTGTTGATGTTCACACAGCTCTTAATGGATCGTGTTATATAGAATTAACATGGTCAGGAATATGTTTTATTTGTTCTTTGTAGTTCTTAAAACCCTCCTCTAAATTTCAGAAAACTAGAGTGAGACTGAAAATGACTGACACTGAAATAATGCTGTGATACATGCCATGGAAGAAGACAAGTTGTTTCCTCTGCAATGGCAGTTGGAAGTGATAAAGGCACCTACAGTTTTAACTGTGAAAGTTGAAGCAGATCTTAAATTTCAGAATTCTTGATGCTACTCTGCTTTACCTCTGAACAGTGAACAGCCTTCTGTATGTCACTTAAGTCCTTCCTGTAAGTGTGTAGGGTTCAACTTGCTCATAAATCCCATTATTAGATCTCTTCCATTAGAAGAGATCTGGGCTGTTCCGAAATTGTCATCTTGATGAGTAGTGGTGTGATCAGTGATGTTTCATTTAACTACATTTGTTGTTCAGTTAGCTTTTTGAAGTTTGGGAACTTATATTGGAAAAGTGAGACCAGCATCTCAATCAGAATTAATTTTATCCTGGAAAATCATACATCTTAAATGTGAATGAAGCATCTGAGTCACATATGAAATTTGTGGCATAGTGCAATAAAACGATACGTCTTAATGCTTATGGATCTGTATTTTAACTCTTTTGAAAGCCATTTTGAAAGTTTATTTTAGAACTTCGTATTCTTACTGCATCAAAGACTTTTTTAAAAGTCAGCAGGATGACATAATTTTAGTTATAATTGAGGTAAATTGAGATAAATTTGGTGATTCTGCTCATTTAAGAATTGGTGAATGTGTAAGAAAGTGTGTGGATGGGGGAAATTTGTCACTTCAACTTAATCTATTTACACTCCTGTTCTGGGAGGTGGAGGCTTTACCATCTGGAAGTTGGAAAGATTAGAATAAGGAATTACATTACTTTCAGCAGAGGATCCTCTGGGTTAGATCTCTTTGAGAATAGGGAGGTTAGGTAAATTAATTAGTGCATGTGTAACCTAAATTCCATTTTGTGTGAATCACAGTTGGTAGGGAATACTGCAGTGAGAAGTATATACTGGTATTGGAGTTTAGATATTGGTCTGGAATTGACTTCAACTTTTTATGGATATTTTTATAATAGAACAGGCATTTATTTCTCTCAAGTGATGATTTTACAGCTCAAAAGTGGGAAGCTGCTTAGAATCTTCAAGCTGGTATTTCTAGAACTTGAATTTCAGCATGAATTTCTTTCCTGATAATTATGCTAAGACCAGATAGTGATCTTAGCATAAGGTTGGCAGTCTTATTCCAAAGTGCATGCTGGGGGGGGGGATGGGGAGGTGGGGAGTGGTGGTGGTGTTGATTTGTTTTGATTTGGTTTTAAATTTTGCTTTGATTTTGTTCCCACGGAAATTCTGTTTCAAGATTTCTCTTAGCTTGTGTCCATTTTTAGTACTTAACACTGAGCACCTTAAAAAGACCACTTCAACTGTGATTTTGCAAGTGTTACTTTGCTGAGGCTTTTTTTTAAGGTTCCTTCTTTTGCTATGCATTTTGTATCTTTTGTATTTAATTTACTTCATGAGTCAGAACCATGAATGAGAAGGTGTTTGGGAGAGGTAGGGTTACACGGAAAGTAATTTACATGGAAATGTTTTTGTAAGTAGAGAAGTTAACACAGACAAATAGCACAGGAAGAGTTATTGCATATGAACTAATGCAGAGGGAGGACAAACCTGTACTGTCTGGCGTAGGATGGGTTATCACCAGGATCCTGACAAGAGAATGTTTTAGGTTTTGTGTAGGATGACTACGTGAAGTTGTTTCTAAGGAAACTGGTGCTGAGAGAATAAGGTAACATTTCTTTGGCTAACCTATGTGTGTGTGTCTATATATATTTTTTTTTTAAGTGCGTCAGGTCCTGATAATAGAATAATTAATGTGTGTTTTGTGGAATTTGTTTAATTTATTAATATTATTAATATTAGTAGTATAATTTAAGGCTGCAGGATAATGTATTTTATTATTATTGTTTCCAAAATCCTGTCAGTAATGTAGAGAAGTGTTTTCTTAGAATACAGATTATAAGTTTGTTGTTCCACATTCTCGACCATCTCAACTCTTTTCTGCTTTATTTGTTGCATGCACTCCTAGGAAAGGGATTTGGCTATGAGTGTACAGTTGTTTTTAATTCAGGCTCTGCTTATCTGTCTCTGTGAGGCAAGTGACACTTAAATTTTTCTCAGTAGAATCACCTGATTTCTGTAGCTCTCTACAGCTACTCTGTTCAGTACTATGAAAACATCAGCCTTAAAGTAGTTTTTAAAACTGTTATATGGTGTCTATTTTCAGTGTTGTATTTTCATTCCCACTGCCTTAATTGTTTGTCTTCAGCACTTTTGTATCTGTAAAGCACAGTTTCACTGTAGGAATGATAGAACCATAGAAGGTTGGCAGCTGAGCTTTGTGGTGCTTGAAAAGGCACAGAAGATAATTTAGAGCTTAAAATGACTTAGAATGGGCTTTTTGGAACAGATGGGCTGTACCTTTTCTTTACCCCTTTTTTGGCAGCTGCTGAAATGGATGTGACCTTTTGATAAGAAATGGATCTTACTGTGCAAGTATGGTACCATGAAAGTTTGCAAGACTATTATCAATCATCTTTTACTTCTCTGTGGTAAGGCTTTCTCCAATTGTTTTCACATAATTTTCTTTGTTGCTGATATCCAAAAAGAAAGATGTTTTAGGCTGGTTATTACTAGTGAGTCAGAGTGGGCAGGGAAGAAGTGTCTTATCCAAGTTGTTTTGCATGACTAAGGCTTGTCTAATAAGGCTGGCAACCTAAATCCCACATACAGAATACATCAGCATTTGTATTTTAAAGTTGGAATGCATGCCTGTCTGCTGAAGCTTGCAATTAAATTACCTAAAAACTAGAGTTGGAAGAGTGCTCTTTCTATTAAGCAGAAGGCTTGAGCTGACAATATAGATTAATAACTGTCTGGAGGACGTTTTGTTTCTTTCTGTCATTGTCAGTTTTTACCTTGTTTCTCTGTACTGTGGAGCTGTATGGCCAAGAGAAGTCTGGCAGAATGTTTGAACCCGTTTCTAATGGCAAGTTGTAGTTCCAGCTCTGATTTGTTGAGGACAGTAGTTTTTAAATTTATTATTTTATGTACTTACGAAAATGACAGTTTATGTAAGTGTCTGCTAAATAGGATTCTGGTAGAATAATATGTTTATGTACATGGATACAGGGAAATCACAATGGCATTTTGTACTATATTTATCATAAGAGATGTGTATTACAATACACGTACTTTTAAATAAGTACAAGAAGTCATCCACCAAAATGGTACATTTCCAAGGCTGGTTTTATTTTTCCTTGAGATTAAATTATCTTAAGAGTCAGACCCTTTTGTAGTGTGGAAACAGACCGTACTGTGGCTGTTTAATATCTTCTGGTATATAAATTCAGAGTAGCTGGATGAAGCTGTATACACCTACATACTGCGTGGTTAAGCAAGAAGTTGCTTTTAAGAGAAGTTTTTTTGTGAAGTGTATTGATGAAGTGCTAGTCTACACCATTAAGTTTTCTTATTTACTCTCCTTGTTCTACAACAGGAGTATGTAAAACAGGTTGCAGTGTTTATCTGTAATAGCATCTTATTGTCCCCACTATGTTTTCTGGTAATTTGGAGTGTGAGAAACAGTACACTGTTAACAGTCAAAGGTTTCTACCTTGGTGTATTCAAACATTTAATTCCTTATTACTCTGTTACCAGAAAAAGTCCATTCTACCTTCTCAACCACTTAATTCCATGTGCTTCTAAGACAAGGAGTTCTTTATTTCTCTGTTTAAAAAAAAAATATTCCCATATCCAGGTTAGAAGTTATTTTTCACTGTTCTTTTCAACTTCTTCTTAAACATTATTCTGCCTTATACATAACTTCTTTTTAGGTTGTTTGCATCACATGTAGGCCAGTGTTTCAAATAAGAGCATATTACCAGTTTTGTACGCTCTACTTTCATGTTTTCAGATTTACTTTAAATGACTTTGTGTAATCGAGCATCTTGATTTATTTTCTGGCTGCTGATGCATTCCTGTACAGATGTTTTCATTGCATCTTCAAGTGTATTACCTAGTCTTTTTCCATTTGGTCTTTTACACCTCTGCATTCAAGGTAGCTCATCATGAGAAGTTCAAATTGTACTTTTGTTGTCTGCACTTCTCAGCATGTTGCCTGGTTTTCTTCCTCCAGAGTTTCCCAGTCTCGTTAGTGTGGGTGTCTGGTGGGGAAGTTTCTTTCCTGTGTGCTTCTGACCACCTCATCTTATGTTGTCTTCTCTCTACTCTGCTTTCCAGGGTGTTAATCATGTTTAACACATGGTGCTCTGCTTACAGAGCTAGGAACTTTCTGGATCAAATAAACTGAATATATGTTTAGTTCAGAGTAAGGATGCATTCTTGATGCTTTCCACGCTACTTCTTTTACAGAGGCAGCATGGAAAAATCTTTCTTCAAATAAGTTTCTTTCCGTGCTCAGTAATGAATTATAAATGTGAGAGGAGTGTTTACATAGCTTGGAAGAAAAAGCTGTAATTGATAATGGAGTTTTCTGTTCTTTTAGACCTGTCAGTCCATAATGTTCCCTTACACAAGTGGCTCTGTGAAGAAATCATGTAGCATGAAGCTCTATTATTTTGACTGACACAACTCAGGTTTTAATTACAAATTATTCATCTTATGGTCTTTAAGGTAAAAATACATAATATTTTCATTCATTGTGCAACTAGGACTAAAATTATGTTATATGCATCATGCCATTTACTATATTATGGTCAAAACTGGACTCATTTTGAAGTGCATGTCCTGTAATATAATCTCTCTCAAGTATCTTTAAACCAGTATAAACTACTGGCCTCTTTAAAACAAATATACAAAGAAAAACCCTGTATAAAATACAAACCACCAACAAAAAACTCTCTGCATACTTGAATAATCATATCTTCTTAAATATCATCAATTATGAATATCTAATTAGTGGCATTTTATTTTTCTTTCTAATCTCCACTGTTATAGTTGATAGTGTAGCAAGTGGTACTGGCTGAGATTATTTGGGTAATCATTTTGCTGTTGCAGATTGATTTTTTGGTTAGTGGTTTAAATGGAGACTGATAAATAATAATGTACTCACTATGTCCTTCTAAATGTAAGTGAAAAACAAGCTCTCTGATGAGCATAGTTGATTAAACCCTTTTTTATTTCTTTTACCTTAGTCAAAAATTCTTGGGGAGTTATCTGAGTTTTAGCTTTCATTATTCTGCCAGTGTATTGTTGGAATAAACTTTTTTCCCAGACTTTTATATTTTCAAAGGCAAAAATACGGAGAATGGTGAATTTTCCATCCCTGGAGGGATTTAAAAAGCCATGTAGATGTGGCAGTGAAGGACGTGGTATATTGGTGGAGTTGGCAGTGCTGTGTTAATGGTTGGACTCAATGGTCTTAAAGGTGTTTTCCAGTGAAGATGGTTCTGTGATTCCATGGTTGGTGTGCATGGCATGATCTAGGAGAGTGCTCTGATTTGGTGAAATTCTGTTTGCATCTTAACTGTAATTGTCAAATGCACAGTGCGAGACGATGACTTCCTTCAGAACAGAGTATCATAGCTTTAATATTAAGGGTAAAGATTCCAGGTCTAATTTTACTGCCTTATGTGTCATATCCTGTTTGTTTTTGCCAAACGAGTAAATTTAGGAGAAAACACTTAAACTAGCATTTCAGGTGCTTTTATAGGGAAGCTTTTGGTAACTGATCTTTTGTATCTGATTTTAACATTGAGTGACTGCATTCCTAACTATAACTTTTCCTGTTCCATGCCTTAGTGTGAATTCAGACTTGCTTACTTGTTCAGTATTTAAGAAATCTTCATCAGACCACATGTAAAGATATTTTAGTATGTTTTATTATTACTGTTACTAATAACTAAATTTTTGATTAGTTATTATGGTTCCTATATAAGAACATTTGAATCATAGTAGAAAAGAAATTAAATAAGCATGGGAAATCTCTTATATTCCCTGTATTTTGTTTGCTCTGGGAGAGATGTGAACACTCTGAAAAAGAAATTCAATACTCTTGGTTCAGGCTACTTCAACCTTGAATAAATATGCACAGAGCTTTAATGTGTTGAACCAGTTTACTTTAGGGACACACCCACACACAGTGTTTGATATATTTATATTTTTTGCCCCCAGAGGTACTACAAACCAGGGAGTGTCAGCATGAGGTGTGCTTTGCAGATGGCCATTTGAAAGTGCCAGGAGCCATCTGTGTGTGAGGCTGAGGCAGTGCCACAGCTGCTGTGCTGGGAGCAGTGTCCAAGCGTGCCTGGGATGGGGCACCGAGCTGAAGGCTCACCCTGCTCTTCCTCAGTGCTCCTGTGCAGGGTCAGTGCAGCTTGTGTGCTGGGAATCCATCAGCTGCCTATCCTCCTTCTTTGTACAAGCCCTTAAAAATGCCTCTAATATGCCAGCAGATAATTTCAAAGGGAGGGACGGTTTGTAAAACAACCAGCGGTGACCGTGGCCAGAATAGATGTGGAGTATTTATGCATTGATGCAGCAGCTGTGGTTCTCAAGCTGACTTATGCTGAAAGAAGCTCCCAAATAGCGCTTGCTCAAAGCTCAGTGTGTGGCAAAACCATTCATGCACCTGGAGTTGGTTCCTATGTTTGTTGCTTGCATCATGCTCGTTATGAAGGGATTCTTCAGCAAAAGGTGAATTTCAGTGTAATATGTGATTTTGCACAATGGCACTAAAATTTTGTCTCTGTAAGAAATATGTACTAAGGAAATTATAGTATGGGAGAGTCTTTAATTTATTCAATTCAAGAATTACATGTTCTCCAAAGTCAGGGTATGAATTCAGTTCACATTTTATAGAATTACTACTCTCTTCTTTTCCTCTTACACTGTTCTTTGTAAGTACTGTGCCTTTGGTACTGTGCACCATTAATATGGAAGGATTTTCTACATAAGCAACAAAATCCTTTTTTTTTTTTTTTTTTGGATGAAGGCAATTCCTCCCTTCCTCCTGCTAAAACGCTTGAGGTTTTTTTTTTTGTTTGTTTTTTTTTTTGTTTGTTTTTTTTTTTTTTTTTTTTTTTTTTGTTTTTTTTGTTTTTATTTTTAATGGCAAATTGTTTTATTGCAGAAGGATTCACATGGATTTTGGAGGATTTGATAAAATTCAGTTTGTAAGGCCAAAAAAGTTTACATTAATGCTTGCTTTACTATATTTTTTTCCTGATTTTATGGTCAACATACTTTTTTTTTTTTTTTTATCTTTTAGAAAACAGGGCAGTACTTGAAGGCTTGACAAATGCATTCCAGGTTGAAAAATTTCTGCATTCCTTCTCCTCTTCCTCCTTTAGAAAACTGACTTCTTTAAAGAGGTAAAGTTGAATGTTGTGATTTTTTTTTTTTTTTTTTCTCTAGGCAGACTAAACTAGAACTCAGCTTCTTCTGTAGCATACACTATGATGTTTTAAATTAAATTCTATCCATGGCTCACTCTGACATGGCCTTTGTTTCCCTATATCAGACAGGATGTAATTGTAAACTTTTGTTTGCAGAGATCTAATTAGTTGTTCTGTTATTTTACAGAACTATTTTTCAGTGTTTCTGCTGAAATAAGTCACTCAGGTGTTACTTGAAATAAAATTAATATTGTTTCTGAATTTGTTGTATTTTAGGATTTTTAAACATTCTTTAGAAATCTGAAGTAGTTCCTTGCCCCCAAGAGAGCTGGTATTCTCTTAATGACTTCCTGCCAAGGGCCATTGAAAAAATGATACATTAACTCAAAAAATGTGGTGGCAAGCCTTTTATCTTATTTTACTTCACTTTTTGTTTAACAAATACTGATTGTTCTTAAATACAAATCTTTCAGCACTCAAAACAAGTAAGTTCTGAGGAGAGAATTGCTGAATCCAGTCATGTAGTCTGGCTATTTAAAGATCATTTATTGTAGGACTTCTATGATGTAACTTATATGTCAGACATGTAATTTTTTGTTGAACCTAAATATTTTTCAAAACACTGAAAGACAACTGGCCTGAAGAACTGAGTACTTCTTTTTCCTCCTTCCCCATTTATGCACAGCATTTTAGACTAAGCTAAGAAAACAGTTAAATTATTCTTAAATAATGGGACTGATGGTCAAAATGCAACTTTTAAATTGTTTTGTATTATATAGTTCTCTTGGAAAGATCTTGGCAGCTAGGATTGTAAAAAGTTAAATTTTTGTACCATAACTGGTATTTAATTTCTTTTTTTTCTTTCTAAAGGTAAGAGAGAAGCAAAAGTAGGAAGAAAATGCTGGGATCAGAACGAGGTGTTGTGGAAGAATGGCTGTCAGAATTCAAGGTGAACTGAGACAATGAATATCTAAACCATTTGCTTAATGCCACCAAACATAGCAGTGAGGTTTTTTAACATCAAATAATTAACATTTTCCATATCTGTTACTTGATCTTTTAATTTCTTATAATGCGTCAAGCATACCAATGTCTGCATAATTGAGTTGGCTGGTACATAATGTATAATTGTAATAGTAGTTTATTTTTTGTTTATTATTGTAGAGCAGAAGACTGCAATAGCAATGTAGTCTTTTAAATGTGTATTTTGTGTAGGTCAAGCTGATAGAATTTAAGTAACAGCTGGATAATGCTGCCCCAATTTCCAACTGAGAAACTTTCTAATTTAAAAATAATCAGTATGTATTTATTTGGTCTTTATTAAAACATCAAAGAAAAATACTTTACTTTTCCTCCCCTGCAGTCTGTGTAAAATTAATTGTTTTGTCATGAAAAATCTGAAGTATTTTTAAGCTACTTTGCAAGTTGATAGTTATTCTGGGTGCAATACAGAATAATGCATAAACAACAAAACAGGATTTCACGACTGATTAGAAATTAGTCTGTTATTTAAATTAAAAATTAGTAGTTGCTCACATCATTGGTGAGAGTAAGTCATTATATGCTGTCATTGGAAATGTGTTTAAGTTCCAAGGATGCAAAATCCACAAACATTGTTGCTGGGGAAGACTAGAGGCTGTCTGTGCTCATTCTATACTCCACACCTCTTAAATAAATAGATTTGAGAAAGTCTTCATAAAGAGCCTGTTAAATTCAGGCTGTCAAAAAAAGAGAGTCCTCATATCAAACTAGAGCAACTGATTTATGAAAGCTGAATCTAAACTGCTTTTGGGTTTAACCCTGAAAGTGCCTAAGTGCTCCCAAATGCTGTTTGTATGGAGAAGGACTTGTAGTCAACAGTTAGGTTACAGGTCTGAGCATTTGCTGAACTTCAGGACTTTTCTTTGATGTTGGGATGAGACTTGATTCTTTTTAGGAGGTCTTGAATACTTAGAAGCATTTATTTGTCAGCGTAACCATTTATTTATTTATGTATTTATATATATATTTATTTGTTTGTTTGTTTGTTTTAGGCATTACCTGAATCACAAATTTCCAGCTATGCAGCTACATTGCACCGAAAAAAACCACTGGTACCAGCTCTTTATAAGGTCATTCAAGACCCTAATAATGAGGTAGGAGATTTAAAAAACCTGTTTCTATTCTCATTCCTGGATCTTTCATATCTACAATTAAAGCTAAAGTAAAGGAGAGGAAGATTGATTCTTTTTTTTAATGTAGTCTAACATAGGTATCATCCCTCTGCCTGTTTTTTGACAGTTACTTTAATGCCTTCCTAGTAAGACACAATCTCAACTGCTTCTAAAATACTGTTTATGCTGTCTGTTAGAGTCTCTTTGCCACAGCTGACTGTTGTGTTTTATTTGGCACGAGCTGGTTGTGGTGGGTTTTTTTTGTTGTTGTTGTTGTCCTTTTTCGGGGGGGGATTGGGGGGAGGTTCGAGTTTGTTTGTTTGTTTGTTTGTTTTCTTTTTTTCTTTTGTTTTTGTTTTTAGCTTTCAGAAACCACCTTTCAGTCATAGCTGAGACAAAAGGACACCTTAGAGTGGAACTCAGAAAGATCAGTGTACTTCTTGTGTGGTGGCTTATTGCAGTGGAAGATGGAATCAATTTTTAAATGCCATTAGGATGACAAGATCTTCTCATGTTTATACTAGTATCACTTGTGTGTAATTTGGTTTACACTGTTGTAAGCAAGAGCAGAACCAGGGCCCCAAAATATAAATAGACACAATGAAAACTCAGCTTACCCTTGTACACGATTCATTTTGCAAGTGATGTTAAACTAAGCTTTCTAACCCATTGGCTTCTGCAAGGAGCATTTCTGGGCAAGTGTGTGAAGATTAACTTCTGAATAAATTGTGCAAGCATACCATTCTCTGACACATAAACTACTTTAGACAAAATGCTTACAAATACTTGATGTATCATCTGTGACTTCTCATATATTTATAAATTAAATGGGTAGTGTACACAGCAAGGAAGTTCTTTATTTTCCCAAGTACAGCTCAGCTGTTTTAGGAAGCTGAATGCTTGATTAAACTTCAAGGAGATTGCATAATGCTCATTCAATTTATTAAAAAAAAAAAAAAAGGTTTCATAGCTGTCAGCTTCATTTCAGTATTATAAATAACCTGCATAGTGACCTTTTTCTTTGTACTGAAAAGCTGCTGTTATTCTCTTTTCAACCTGAAGCCACCATTGCTGCTGTCTATGTACTTGTGTTTGTGTAGACTCCTGAAAATATAAAAGCTTCTTATTGCTTTGAGAATAAGCACTTGATTTTTTTTTTGGTTTGTTTGTTTTTAAACTTGATTTTCATTTTTTTAAAGAACCATATTTGGTTCTTTGCTCTTTAAAAAAGGGGTATTTTTTTAGGGTGATGTTATTGCTCACTGATGCTTGTCAAATGTTACTCTTGGGAAGAGCTGTTGCTGTTTGGACTTGGTTCTGATCCCACATACAAGATAAGCAACCCTAGACATAAAGATGTCCAGCTTCAGGTTCGACTTGTTAAGGCAGGATGCATTTCCTTGTTGCACTTCTTCCAAAGTTATTTGCATGTGAGGAATATAACCAAAGTGAATTCATTACTTTACATAATTCTGAGTAATATCTGCCCCTAACTGAGAGGGGTTTTCAAATATGCTTTATGGGGCATTATTTGTTAGAAGGGTAACTCATGGCTTATGAAGATGAAGCATATGCAGTAGACTATTATAAAAATATACCTTCTGGATTCTTAAACTTGATGGGCAAGTAATTCTTTAGTAGAGTTTAATCACAAGGTTGACTGAACTTCTGGAAAGTGGCAAACTGTTTAGGACAAGCATGAATTTTTCTAGAATCACATCATTCTATCTTGATAAGAGCAGGATTATTAATTTAACATGGAAGGAATCAGCATGCTTAGGAACCAAGCAACCAAGTTGTTTCCCTCTTTTGGCAGGTGTCTACTAGTTTGTTAGCTATTAAATGAAGGCAAGTTTGACAAGTTAAATACAATTGTAACTATTTGCCTTTGATGAAGTGCCCTGACTTTTTTAAGTATAAAGATGACTCGAGCAGAAATTTGCATAGTGTAGAGAGTGGTCTTGCTCATAAACAGCTAATTTAACTGAATAATAAATTGATTTTTGTATAGTATTTGAATTCAGAAGTAAAGTGCTTCTGAAGTACTGTTTTTTCAGATAGTTGTATATTTTTTAGGGTTGGTTTATAGCTGTAGATAACACTATGGATGTCAAGTTAATGCACTACTGAAATTCAAATATTCAATATTTTTGTGGGGCTAATTAGATTTAACTCAGGGCAGCTGTGAAACAGTGAGATCACCTTTGCAATGCCAAGCAATCCCAGACCCAGTCCTCTTCAAATAATAAATGGTTTCACCCAGTATTTATAGTTAAGTCTAAAATAAGCACATTCTGTTTTCTACAATTGAATTCTTCTAAAAGGCAAGTGTTTCCAGTATTTGTCATGCATTTTATAAAGCATTGCATTTAACTTCAAGTTATGACTCTTACGATTTGGCAAGCTTGTAAAATAAGCCAAAAAAAAGCTATTCATCATCTTCCCTTAAAACATGGCTGGTTTGCATCTCTGTGAGGTATAAAACGAAGAGTGAAAATCAGATCATTGACACTTGCAACATATTTAAGCCAGTAAAAAAAGCCATAAGTTTTTTATGCTTATTGCTGCTTATGCTAATAGGAAAGCTTTTCAAATATTTTGTTTGTTAGGAAAGAGAGAGGATTATAAGAGGTATTTTACTTTGGTTTTTTTTTTGTTTTGTTTTGGTTTTTGTTGTTGTTGTTGTTTTTGTTTTTTTGTTTTTTGCTGACTTCTGTGCTACTCAAATTTGCTTTGACTTTGGACTGAAAGATCTTTGGAATTAAAAAGTGTGTGCCAGTTCATGTACACACCCACTACTGATGACAAAAGTTCTATTTCCTCTGTTTATCCAGTGTCTTCTCTGTATGTGTATTCAGACAATTACTTGGAAGAGGCTGTCTCTTTGGAAAGCCAAACAACTAGGATGCAAGGAAAACATTTATTCTTTCTCAGACTGTCAAGTTTTGTGTTTCCAAGTGGGAGACTGTCATACTGTACTTTGATGGGAAAATCCTGGGTGTTTATGCTTTTGAAAATATTGGTGTTGTAGCATCATTGTGATGGCAGCTTTTTCTTACAGCTCTGAGCACACCAGAAGTGCTATAGTAGTTGCAGGTTTTTACCTAAGTAATTGCAGTTGTTTTTCCACGTTTTCTACAACAAATATGACAACTACTAAAAATAAGGAGGATTTGAATACTTGCAGCACCACTAACTGGATATTGCTTGTATCTTTCTAGGGAGCATGTCTCCCTAGTCTTTACTTAAGACTTAATTTTGTAAAATTTTTGTTTGAAAGTAGCTAAAATAAACTTAGTAACTGTTTTGGTTGAGTGTCATCTGACTGTGTTAAAATAAATTTTATTTTCCACTGTTTTTAGTGGAACTTGGATTAGACTGGAAATAGGAAACAGCTTTGGGCTGCTGTCATTTCTAATCCAATAGAAGTACTATTTATAGCATTGCCATTGTATATATCTGTTTTCAGATAATATTTTTAGCTTTTCTTGCAGTTGTCATTTCCCTGCAGATACACTTGTATGTTTTGTTTTCAGAGATTTCTTTTTCTTCTTTCTGTTCTCTTCTTGATCATATTTTCTTTTAAAGAAAAATGTGCAAATTCATTTAGTGATGTCCAAAATACTTAGTAACCACTTTTTAAATTTGAACATCTGAAAAGTGTTAAGCCTTTCATAAAACAAGGATACATTTCTATTTCTGAGGATTTGAACATTTACTGTATCAGTTGGTTTAAATAATTATTCTCACTTTTAGATAGGAGTTTTACGAAGTAAATATTAATTAAGAATGGATATACTTATGCCTTTTTTGACCATAAAGTGCTAAACATGTATGAAATACTGCAATAAATATACTACCAGAAAGCTGTACCATTTTTTCCTTAAAATTATTGTAATAGAGGCTTTACAGACTTCTAATTTTGTTTAGATCCCAAGCCAAGACTTAAGTGGTCTGTTATTTTGTATCTCTGTTTCTATCTGTCTTTCTGTCTCTCTATACATGTATATAAATATAGGTAGACAGATGTATATGACTTGTAAAAATCCATTTGTTCTAAGTGACTGGACTTCTCTCATTCTGTATCAACACTGTCAATGTCATAGCTCTCCTTGTAGAGTCTCTCTTTGCTTCTGTTGTAAATTCTGGCTTCTAGCTTAGAGTAACAAGTCTATCAATCCGAAGCCTTGTTACACAAGGTACTTACACCAGAGCCTTGTTCAGGAAGAGATTTCTCTGACAGCTGAGTTTTATTTTATGTAAATGTCATGCTATGGCTTACATAAGCAGTGATTAAATATGGTGTGCTACATTGACCAGAATATTGCGTGTTGAAAAGAAACTGTTTTCTGGGTGATGCTCTCTTAATAGATAATTGTCAAATTTATGTTTTATGTTTGTGATATCCCAGTGTAAAATAACGAAGAGTAAATATAGGTATGTGAAATTGTACGTTCATAGAGCATTATGGCATTGCACATTTGTCAGACATTCAAATTCATTTGCAGAAATGTTGGTCCCTCTGCTGTTAGCAAGGGACTCCTAAGTTTTTTAATAGGATGGATGGTTCACAGTAAACCACAGAAATATATCTTCGTGCAGCATAGCAAAAGTGACCCTCAATCCTACAGGAAATTTGTGGTACTATGATTATGATGAATAGACAAGCTAATGAAAAAATAATGCATCAAAGTCCATGAAATATGCTGCTAATGTTCTGCAAGTCCTAAGGTGCATATGCCTGGGAGTGAGGAGGGGTCATGTATGCCTTATCTAGTCTGTATGTCTATAAGTATAAGAGAGTTGCATGAAGCATGTAGTGTTAGAAAACTTGAGATTCTGGCCTCCGTTTTCTGACTCTGTAGCTCTTCTGTACCAATATGGATGCTTTAGGTTACATGTATGCCTCTGTCTTTTTGGACAGTGAATCCCATAAATATTTACCTCATTTCAGATCATCCAATTTGATAAGGTACAATATTAGATAGTGATCACAAAATGAACAAAAATTTGTCTTGGAAATTCCAATTTTCTTTTCAATTTTTCCCCCCCCTCAAGTTTTGATTTGGTAATAAAAACTTGATTAATCATGGGAAAGAATAAGACTGTTTAGTATGGCTCTTTCTGCTCTTTTTTCCTGTTCCCTAACAGTTGCATGGATGCATCTTAGGTATTGGTTTAGCATTGCAGGCTCTTAAAATGGCAGGTTTACCACATGCTTTTATCATCCTGACTTGATTGGGGCCTTTTTTTTCATTCTTGTACTGAAACCTGAAGTGCAACTCAAAATGAAAAGATCAGTTTGCATTGTAATGAGCACGCTCAGTTATTGGTTTTGAGACTCAAAATGTGTAGGTAAAGAATTAATTCATATTTCTGTCAATGGACTTGTCACTAGCAGCTGGTCTTTAACCTTTGTACTTCTCCAGACCTCACAACTACACTAAAGTTTTACCGTGCACATAGTTCAAACCATGTGTCTGACACACGCCTTAAATTAGTACCTGTACAGAAAATAAATCTTGTACTGACAGCCCTAGTGAAGAATCTTCTCAAAGCACACATGGTGGTGGCTGTAGTGGCCACAAGTCCAAATACTGCATACAGTGCCCCTCAGATCTGTCCCTATGGGTCTGCTTAAACAGAATGCAGGTACTGGTGTGATTCCTTCACTCACTTTGCCATCAGGGAATGCAATTTTTATTGCCTGAGCTGGCTATATGATACAGCCCCTAGATTTGTTGTTTTACCCTCCCTTATTAGAGATGCCTACAAGGAAGTGATTAGCTTTTTCTGCCTTTCCACAGCTCCTGGAGCCTGTTTGCCACCAGCTCTTTGAACTTTATCGGAGTTCTGAAGTTCGGCTCAAGAGATTCACGCTGCAGTTTTTGCCAGAGTTGATCTGGGTTTATCTGCGTCTCACTGCCAGCAGGGATAGGCAGAGCAATGGTTGCATTGAAGCATTGCTGCTTGGCATTTACAACCTGGTGAGTGAGATGAGTGGGAATGGCTGAGGAAAGCTTTGATCTGAAGTTTTGCATCACTGGCCGCTAGGAATAAATTATTGGAACGTGTTTGAAATACATTTAAAGGAAGGCGTGTATAATATAGAAAAAAATGTAATGAAGGTTTAGTAAAGATGTGTTCGCAAAAAGAAAAATTTTTTGGTGGCTTATCATTATCTTTTTTGGAAAAAACATTTTCCCTGAAAAGGATCATCTCATGGGATTTCTCAAACTTTTATGTACTTCTGTTTGTAAGGAAATCAGAGAGCCCTCCTTAATGTTGCAAACTATGACTTCTTATTGATTGTCAGGCTCATGTGCTTAGTCAGCCTTGATGTGTCACTTCTCCTGCCCTTCCATGTACTCTGAACGTGTCTTTTTGAAGGGTAGTTTGAAGGTGAAGCCACTCTGCATGTGAGCACTCAGATACGTGCATGTGTACATTTGAGTTGGGCAATTGTCTTGAGGGGAACTGTGGTTTTAAGAATAAGTAAAAGTAACTGGAAGTTACTAGATTTGGCTGTTGGATGTAAAAGCAGTTTTTTACATCCTTACCCTAGCCTGGAGATACTTACATTTGTATTGTTAGGAGGCTGTTTGATAAATTCAGCAATACTGCCACAAGAGACGTTCTCTAGTGGGAATTTCCATGCTATAGGACCTTAAAACACTCTACTGAAATATCACCCTTCCCTCTAATGTCATTGTACACCCCTCCTTTAAACTGTGGCTTGTATTTCTGAATGTAAGACACAGAATAGCTGAACTGTGATTCTTAAAAATAAAATGTATTCTAGTTATGTGTCTGTAGATCAGCTCTGACAGCTGGAAGATCTAGTTATTTTAAATTTATTCTGATAGAAAAAAACCCCTGGAAACTAACTGCTTGGAAACTGATTTTTTATACCGTTTATTGGATTGAAGTAACACATTTATCATTTCTCCCTTTTTTTCATTAATGTTCTGCAGTTCATTTGAAAGTCATGCTGGTGATTTGTATTTTTTAAGGACAGTAATTTCTCTATTCTCTCCATATTAGAAAAGAAAGAGACCTCAAGATGAACAGTGGCTTCCACTATTTTTTATCTTTAATGAAGCTGATATTTTTCTGCACGTATACTGAGAGCAAAGTTATTTTCTGAATACTTAGAAAGTGAAACGGGATAAATTAATCCTTTGTTCTGACAAATTCTGTCAGCCATGCTCCTGTTATAATCCTTGAAGCCTACTACAAGTACTGAGCTAACCTGGGCTAAACTTTTGCATAAACTGTAATGACTGGAGCTTATTGTTTGAAAATTTGCTGTACAAAGTGCAAAGGCAGGATTTTAGACTCCTTTTTGGTGTAGTCTTATGTAATTGCTCCTAGTATATTTTCTTTAAAAACTGCAGGGTTTGTATGCAGGGTTATGTAGTAGCCTAGCAACTACAAAATCAGACCAGTTTGAAAGCCTTTGAAGAAAACACTGTGTGTGTTTCCTCCTGAGGAAATTTTGCAGTCCCCTTGATTTCACCTTTTGTCTGTTGTGCATTTATTATGAAATACTGCCCATTGTCAGCAAGTGACTCATCAGCCCTTCTGTGTCAGTATCTTAAGTCTCACTGATTAAGGAGCCAGTGCTGGGGGATTTTTTTAAATATTGCACTCTAGTTCTGCAGAGAGAGCAGTTTGTGATAGAGGTCTTTTCCCACTTATTAAATATGTATGTTGATATTGTTGATATTCTGCAAATGCACAAAGTCCTTGGGGTGTTAATAGTCTTACCAGATCAGGACATCTAACTTACTTGTTAAATTTCTTTTAAGAGCTCCAAGTTATTCCAGCTCCTATCTCCTTACTTCTGTTTGAGTTCTGGTTTTGTTTTCAATGCAGGAAATTGCTGACAAAGATGGAAACAACAAAGTTTTGTCTTTCACCATCCCTTCGTTATCTAAACCCTCAATATATCATGAGGTAAGAGAGCTGCTGTGGTAAATTAAAATTGGATGTATTAGAGGAGTGGAAACTGGATCCATTTGATGCCACAGGCCATTTTAGATGCATCTTGTTGCAGTAAGTTGTCAATGTCTGTAGCTTGCAGTTAGTGTAATAGAATGCAATAGAATTTGTAGAAGAACAGGAATATAAACGTTAAAAAATCTTTGCTGACTGCCCATTTTTAATAGAGATCAGTTATGTTGTAGTTGCAGCTGTGGTTTTTTGCCTTGTAAATGCTAGCATAAAAGTAGTCTTCCTTCTAACTCTTCCTTAGTTCAGTTAGAACTTGTAATTGTGTTTTTCTTTCACTACTGTTTCTGGACAAAAGGTCTGTGTGATTAGGACAAACTTGCTGTACATGGATATATAAGAATCAAAGTTGAACATTTCTCTCACTGGCTGTATTACTTTTAAGTGTGTACCCTTTATAACAGTGAAACTAGGTAATGTTTTTAGATTTACTGTATTCTAGAGTAATCTCCATTTTTACAGGTCACAAGATAAGTGTGTCTTTTGCCTTAGATAATTGGGAGTTTCAATGCTTTTGGGGAGTTTTTACTGACAACTCAACTTCTCCCCCCTCCTTCCTTCCTTCTCCCACTACCTACTTCTAGCCCTCTACCATTGGATCCATGGCTTTAACTGAAGGAGCATTAAGTCAGCATGATCTTATCAGAGTAGTTTACAGTGATCTTCATCCTCAAAGAGAAACCTTCACGGCACAGAACCGGTAGGTGGATGTACTCTTAATAGTCAAGGTGCTTCACTAGGCAGACAAAACAAAAGAAAAGTATTTTGTGATCAGTCCTTTCTCAGCATTCAGTGCTTGGAAGTAAATCTAGAGAACAGCCTTAGTAATCTTGAGGTATAATTTTCTTTTTCTTTGTTCCATCCTAGTATGTTCTTCTGCTAGTTAATTTTGAAGAATAATTTCTGTGTCATTTCTGTGTCTGCAAAGAATATCTTGGGTTTTATAGTTGTCTATTCAGTTTTTCCTGAAGTGTAACAAAATTCAGCTTTGGATCAGGGCTATGATCCTTTTTCTACTGGAAAAAGGGAATGGAGCTGAATGGATAGACAGAAACAGGAGTCAGAGAAATTGCCTTGCTGTTTAATGACTGCCAGCCTTACCTGTGTCTAAAGATGGTACTGGGAAAGCTGATAAAATAATTTTGAATGCATTGCAGACATTTCCACTTCTATAACTGTCCAAATATTATGCCATGTCTTGTTTCCTTCATAGTTCCTGCATATGCTAGTGGCTTTTAGGATTTTCAGAATAATAAATTTAAGTGTTTGTAGTGAGCCTTTGATAGCCTGTTTCAAGTTAGTGAATTATACTGAAAGAGGATTAAAGGATTTGTGTGTTTACTTCTGACACGTCTTCCTGTGGGATGCTTTTTGAGACTAAATTATAGATTTCTTGTATTGAATTTCAGTGAAATATTAAGAATACAAACAATGCAAGATTTTCCCTTTTCAGGTTTGAAGTGCTGAGCTTTCTTATGCTGTGCTACAATTCAGCTATTGTCTACATGCCTGCTTCTTCTTACCAGTCACTTTGTACAATGGGTTCCAGGTGAGACACTTGCCTTTGAAGTGGTCTTCAGGGTCATCTAGACTTTTAAATATCCATCCAGTAAAGAAAAGTGCTTTCTGATGGGTATGGATTGGTTTTTGGTATGCTTCTGTAGTTTTCACTTGAGTTGTGTCTATGTTAAATTTGCCAAATATGTTTCATTTTCCTGCATCTGAAAATTAGATCTGTTCTTTGAGTAGAGAAGCAAGACAACATTTTATATGCGAGGGATTTCTGTTGTTTTGGAGGCAGTGCCACAGTTGCTATGTATCAGTGGCCATGTGCTGCTTCCATGATGAAGACTCAGATAGTAAACTGATACAATAATAAGGATATAATAAATTATCCTGGTTTTAATGTAGGCTGTATATGGGAAGGCAGGCCCCTTTTTCAAGGGTCAGAAATAATTCTTACAAGGTAGCTGAGAGCAATTCTCAACACTCTAGTATGTGTGTTACCTGACTTTATGTATAAGGTGCTATCATCATACATTAGATGGAAGATTACATGCTTCTGTACCACTGAAATATTTTCTTTAAAGAAAATGGGTTTCAGTTACTGAATTTTAGGGAGGGCCTCCTGGCTGGTAGCAAAGAGCATCTTGCCACCCTTGTTCTTTGGAAGCTGGTTATGATTTGAGAACAGGTGGAGTTGTTCATGGGAGTAACACTGCACTATCAGTGAGCTGCATATCAAGGCACTGCAACAAAACTGCTCTAATGATGAGGAATGCAACATAAGAATGTTCTATGCTATGTATTTATATTTTAAAAAATAAATTTGAAAATAACTAAAATCTCTGTGATATAAAGACACTTCTAGTCTTTGTGGAGTTAAGACTTTCCTGTAATGGTGTTGTTTTTAGGCTGTGTGTGAGTGGATTTCCACGGCAGCATGAGAAACGCTGGAAAGAACACTGTGGTAGAGTGGTGCTAGACCCTGACTTCATGGTGCAGCTGCTCACAGGTGTCTATTATGCCATGTAAGTGGACAGGGTTTTCTTACTTGAAGAGAAAGGTCTGCTTTTACATGAATTAAAATATAAATGCCACTTGGTTTATAACTGATAAAATAGTTAGACTCGTAACACAAATTTGTACTCAATTAGTGTATTTCTCATTACTTGCTTATCAGCCAACAGATAATTTGAAAATGATTTTGTCAGCACTGAATTAGGTGATGAAGAGAGTTGGGCTTATGGTTTCAGCTTTTTCCACCTTGCCACTACCACAGATACCTTCTGTTCACAAGCATAATGAGCTTGGATGCCAGGATAAACTGGTGAAATGCAGACCTCTTAAATGTCAGTAGCATCTGAGGAAGCAAGTATACATTTCTGGTGCAAATTCAGTTCTGTTAAAATAGCATTAACATTTGCATGTTGACCCCATTTGTTTAAAGTTTGTCCTGATTATGGTACCAATTTTGTCTTGTTTGGAGGGAACATGGAACAGCTTTCCTGTTACACCAACAAGGTAATAAAATACACTGTAGTGTTAAAAGAAGTGAAAGTGCACTGGGGTGTACATACAGTTGACGAATTTTCTTCATCAGCTGAGAAGTGCAAAGCTGGATTTAGGCAGAAAAAGGGACAAGTTTGTTTTTGTAAGATGTGTAAGATAAATACCTGTCTTTACTTCTTAGATATAATGGTCAGTGGGAGCTTGGCCAGGAGGTATTGGAGGACATAATTTACAGAGCACAGCTTGAACTCTACTCACAGCCCCTGCTGGTAAGAAACAATCCATTGTAATTTATGGGTTTGGTTAAGAGGAGTATGCATGTGTTTCTGAAGTGAACTGGTAGTGAAAGTTTTTGTCCATTTACTGCAGTATCAGATGCAAGTGATTTGTTAATAGCTGGCATTTGCAACACAGCTATTTATACCATACTTTTTCTGCTGAGTATTAAGCCAGGGTGTTGGGATCTTCTGGGACTCATTGAGACTGAAAGCTAGGATTTTACTAATATATTACACTTGGCTCAAAATGTTTATGTTGATTTGACATAAGCTACTGATGAGTTGTTCAAAGAAGCTTAACTGAATAGTTGTATGTTATAGGGCATTGGTTCCAAAAAAGGTGTTTTCTTTGCTTCTACACCTTCATCAGGGTTGAGAATAAACTGTGGGTTTTAACTGATAATAAAGTAGAGAAAGCAACAGCAGGACACAGCTGAAAGTGAAGAGGAGCTCCAATCTGAGAGTCAATGCCAGATTTTGTTAGATAAAAGTCACACAGATCTTAATCTTTACCTTGTTTGGAGAACAGCAGTAAAATTGAGTAATTCTGATTGAGGCGGGCATTTTTTCAGTTTTCATTGTATTTGCTGTTCCAGTCATGAAAAGAGAGAAATGGGGAAAGTGGTGAAACTGGGCTGGATGCACATGGATGTGATTGGGAAGTATGAGAAGGTTGAAAGAAAGGAGAAATTTTTGTCAGACATAGGAATGAGAATCAAAAGAAGAGATAAAATCAAGGAGAATAAATTAGATTGCTGTTTCAGTTTCTGCATCAGAATTGTGACTTGAAGCTTTTAGTCCTCTGAACTAACAGCAGTAAAATGTCACTGCTTTTTACATAACTGACGAAGGAACAGATTGGCAAAAATCTTTTTGTGTGGCACTGAGATCACTCTTTTCTGAAGTAAATTGCATAAAATAATTCTCCAACTGTATTAATATTAGCTGTAAAATTTATCTACAGGCTTTCTGACTCTGCTGCATTTAAAATGCCTGCTAGCCATTGAATTATTATAATAGTTGGTTCCTTTTGGAAGTGACTCATCACTCTCATCAGATTGAAAGTTTCAAATTAAATATTGAACTTGCTGAATTGGGCCATCCTATCAAACTATTACATTTGAAAAGTGTGTGGGAGGATCTGGAACTTGATGATATGACAATTTTTAATATTCATTGTTTATTTTCAATCAGTTTGCCCTTAGAGATTACTTTTGGTTTTAAGAATCTTCTAAAATGTCTTTGGTTTTTTTTTCCAAAGCTCGTATTGATTCTCCATCCCATTGTTTGATGACATCATGACATCACAAATTTTTACCCTTCCTGGTTGTCAGGTTTTTCCTGCATATGCATGCAGGCCTATTGGGGGAGGGATTTTTTTTTTAATATTCTGATCCTTGCCTGCTTCCTGTCTTGTTTTACTGACAGTTTTTAGAAGTAGCCTGAAGAAATTGTCTGTTTTATTAAAAAAATTAACCTGCATGTCTTTGCCTTAATGCTATATATTCAAGCAATTTGACTTTTTCAAAGATTGGAGCGTTTTGCTCTCCTTGCATTTTTCAGGAGATGTGTATAATTTAGCAGCATTATAAAATTCTGTAATTTAAATCTAATGCTACTAGCACCAAATAAATATCATCTGGGATGCTTCACAGGTAAGTTCCTAAATTCAGCTTCTGCCTAGGATTTCTTAAGAGAAGCAAATTCTTTGAATTCCTTCAAACCCCCACATTAGGATTATTTTTAGATACCTGTATTCAAGTATCTATTTGTGTAATGGGAATACCATCAGTCATCATTACAATGACAAACATCATGATCCCTGTGTTTGTTTCTTGGAGAAACATTTTTGACCTTTTAGCAGATCCATGCTCTTATTTATATAGGGTTTTATTGCCTGTAGGAAAAAAAAACAAAACCCTAAGTTAAAAAAAAACCCAAATGGAAAAACAGCATCAGAAAGCTATGAAATATCTGTAATGTAGAAGTGGTCTTCTCTTACCCAGAGACTGCAGTGGAAAGGGCAGGAAGTAACACAAGGGAAAGGCCTTTTCAGGTTCAAGAAAAGTATTTCTGTTAACAAGCACTGGGTACTGGTCAGGAAACCCTGAGAGTTTCTACAGAGCCAAACTAATCACCAAGTGTCAGAATTAGTAGCACTTTGGACCTGGGGAGCAGACTGGTTCCAGTCAGTCTTTTCCTCTGAAAAAAAGAGTTCTGCATGTTTTCCAGACAGAAATCCCAGTCTTCAGAGTAGAGACACACAGGCTTTCCAGGTCCAGTGCACAGGAGCCATGGATCAGCAAGTGCCTGTTGTAACAGCAGATTTATCCAATGTATTTTATTGATGCACTTACTGCTCTTATTGAATGTTCTTTTCTCAGAGCTCCTTTCTGGTAGGCAAGAGTGGATGTCTGGCCTGAAACCAGCCTTCCTTTGTCACTGATAGTGCAGACTTGGCTTGCCAAGTCTGAATTGTGCTGTGTGTTTGTTTTCCTGCCTTTCAGAGCTGGATTAGACATCGTGAGCAAGTGTTTTTGCATCCTGAAAGATCGTGGTTTTGAGGGTGTTTTTGTCAGACAAGGACTGTGACTCATTCAGACTGGTTGTTTAGATGGTTTCAGAGATTTACTGTTGCATTGATTTTTATCTCCATATGGTTTTCCTCAGTCCCCAGAAGTACAGTTTGTGCTGCTAGAAAGGGCCAGCTGTTAAAAGGCTCAACAAGCAGAAATGCTGTCACGATTCTGGTCATGGTGGAGAAGTCTTTTGCTAAGAATTTTTAGATTTTTTTTTTTTTTTGTACACTGATAAGGGTATCTATCCAAAAGAGGTAGCAACTCCAGTGAGTAGAAGATTTTGGAAAATCAAGGTGTGTTCATTTCATGGGTTGTAGTTTTGGGGGTATTTTGAAGCTTTAAGTAGTACTTTGTGTGCATCAGCTTTGTTATTGTTGAATATTGCACATGCCATAGAGAACCAGTTTGCTTTTCTGGAGCTGGTACACAAGTTCACTTTTGTTGAACAATTTACTTGTAAAGTAAGAAGCATTACTTAAAGTTGATTTTGTCTTTTTTTAAGTAAACTTCTAATCCCAAAGGCATTTTATGGTAAACTTCAAGAAGCAATTAAAACATCAAAGCCAAAAGAAATCACTTGTTCTCCTCAAAGCTGAGAAACATTACTTCTGACTTTATAATAAGCTATTACATTAAAAAAAATAGGTTTAATAAAGATGAGTGTATTTTAGTAACTTGATGCTTATTGCTTAGCTTGCAAATATTTCTTTTTTCCTAAATAAATCTTGCAAGTACCTGCAATCTAATTCCCTTGGTTAGGTTCTGTTGGGGTTGTTTTTAGGGAGGGGTGGAGAGTGGTATGGGGAAAGATGTGGTGGAAATCAGCCCTGTCCCCTTGTGCACAAGGCCACTGGCTGTTTGCATTGGCTTGGGCTGTAACTTAGTTTTATTGATGTTCTTGTCATAAAACATAAATGGTATTTGCCTTGTCATATTGCAGTCTCTTTTGGATGGAGACCTTCCCGTACACGTTGTTAACGTCTGTCACTGCAGATGGCAAAGACAGAACAAAATAAATTACCTCAAAAAAAAGGAGAAAATTAACTCTGGTTTTGAGAATAGGTTTGTGATGGGCTTTTGAATCCTGGGCATGGGCTCGTCCATCCCAAGCGGAATCTGGCATAATTATCTGTTCTTGCTTGTTCTCCTTTCTGCATTCAGCAAGAGATCCAATATTGCCATTAGTGCAATCAAGGACAACAGTAGTACAGTATCTTACTTTTGTCTTAGGTTGCAAATGCCATGAAGAATTCACTGCCTTTTGATGCTCCTGATGCATCACAAGAAGGCCAGAAGGTACTGAAAGTAGAAGTTACTCCCACAGTTCCAAGAATTTCTCGGAGTGCTATTACAACAGCTTCTATCCGTCGTCATCGCTGGAGGAGAGAAGGTGAGCTTTTTCTGCCAGGAGCACATATTACAATGTACTGTAATCATCATCATCATCACTGTAATCTGGCTTCTGAGTTTAAATGTTTATAGAAAATTGAGGGGGGCTTTTTGTTTGTTTGTTTCTGAAAGTGTTACTCCATAATAGTATATAATACTATACATCTTCAAAGCACTGCATGAACAGAAATTTTTTGGGTGTTTGTTTTGGTTTTGATTTTGTGATAAACTGTGAGGTAGATGAGGAAATGGAGAAACTAGAAAACGTTTAATAAGACTTCTTTTTTCTCCATGTAACACAGTATTAAATTGTAGGGGTAAAGTGTGTCTTAGACCTAGAGTTCTTTGTTTAATCTGCACTGAAACTCAACTGCCTCCCATTGTAAATAGCTCGGGGAATGAATGCTAACATCTAGACCTTAATAGGATTCGAGCTGCCTAAAGCTACAGATGGCAGTGGGAGGGAGAAAAGCTAAACATCACACCTACCATCATATGACCCAGTTTATTGGGGGGCTGTTAAGTAGGTTTGGATAGTTTAGAATTATTCTTTCCTCAGTGAGTACTTGCATCTTATGGAAGCATGCTTGACTGTATGAAGAAATCTTTATCTTGATGTGATGACATCTTCAGTGTAGGTCTAGCAAAAAACTTGCTTTGAAATCACTTTGTCTGCTTTAAAAGCTTTGTTACTTCATTTATAAAACATTAGTTTTAAAAAGCTGCATAAGTCAGTGAAGGTAATAAGGAGAATAACATAAGAATCAACTGAGAGTAAAAAGTCTGAAAACAGGAATTACTTATTTTCCTGTGGTACATTTCTTTCCCCTTTTATTTATTATTGTTCTTCTTCTTGGTCACGTGCAAAAGGATTTGATGATCTCTGGTCTTCAGCTGAATCAGGATGTCCAGGACAACAAATAGCCGTCTCCTGTTTTCAGGACTCTGCATCGTGTTTGTCTTTGCTGTAGTTACATTCAGCCATTATATTCATTTGCTGGTCTCTGGTCTACAGTACAGCCCACCTGTCCCTTCCTATGGATGTTCTCACCACTTTAACTAAGCATGGGTAGTGTTTTGTGTTTGTCCCACGTCCGCCTAAACTTTCTATTTTCCCTGCCTGGGTTGGAATGCCAAGGAAGGAATAGAAAAGCACTAAAATGTTATATGTTGAATCCCAGATGGCTTTGACTTCTCAATCGAGGCTGACTCAAGCATTCCTGGCTCACCGATCCAACACGGCTGCACAGACCTAGGGATCAAACGTGAGCAAGAGGGGGAGGTGCTGATGCGCAGGACCCCTGAGCATGGCTTCCCGGAGCCCACCTTGGCAGCAGCCACAACAGAGGGTAGGACAGACATGAGGAGGCAGAAGTCAGTGAGGCAGTTGCTGGAGGAGGATCCTGGCTCCTTATCCCCAAGCAGAACTTCTTTCCATTCTAGTGTGTGTTTCCGCTATCCCAGGGTGTATTAGCTTTCTTTGCAATACACACATCCCCTATATACCTAACATCAGGTCAGAACTACCTTTTGTTATCACGTGGGCTGGCCTGCAGCTTGCATCTGTGTGGTGAAACACTGCTTGGCATGGCACAAAAAAAAAATAAAAATTAAAAACAGAAAACGGGGTAATATCCAAGAGCTTTGGGATTGCTTGGAATCTTTCTATTACTGAGCATGTTTAATCTGATATTAAGAAGAAAAGATATGCACCAGATGAACAGGAATCTAGCACTGAAAAGTAGACAGTGCAGAGTATAAATGGATTTGGCTCCATTTTAGAGCCAAAATAGTATCTTGTTAGTTTTTTAAATTTGCAAGAATGAAGTTTCCTGTTGCCATTAAAAGTCAAGCCTATCTAAAACAGGTATACAGTTACTGATGTTTTATTTGTCAGTCATTCTTTAATGGAAAATTCATATATGTACAACTCATTTAGAGCTGGCTGCTCTACAAGCACCAAAAAAGTGCTTGTATTTTCGGGAAGAGATGAGGTTGTCATGTTTCTGAAAACTGCAGAAACAATTACTGCTTTCTTTCTCAGTTGTGCTGTCCACACAAAGGCTGTAGGGCTTCAGAGGTCTGCTTGGCAGCCAAAAATAGCAGATAGAGTAGGTGGTAGAATTTAATTTTACTTAAGTTCATCTGCTTTTGGGTAAGATGATTTCCTCAATGAAAGACACAGTTTCAGGTACTGAACTTGAATAATGATTTCTCCTCAGAGATGAGAATTAATTTCTTACATATTTAGCTCAACATATTTTCAAGTAATTTCCTATCTTAAGCCTTCTTCTCTATATGAGCATTCCTTTGGTGTTTCCAGCCTCTATAAGGACATTAGTTGATCATAAATGAGATTTATTTGCACATTCAGATGTGAGCTACATTTGTTCTTCAGATTTGCTCTTCAGGAAGCAATAATCTGGAGAATTTGGAGACTTAAATGTAGTGTTATCACAGAAGCATTGCACTTAAAAGTTGCTATCAAACAGTAAGATCTCATGCTTTTGTTAGAAGAGAGTGGCATAAAAATATTTAGTGCAGGTTTCTAATCTACTTGGTGCGTAATGAATTTGAGCATGCTCAGTAAATGATCCTGTCTTCTCTTAAATTCACTTTTCACTTGGTCTTACTTCGTTTTATAACTCTTTGCATGTGCATGACCTGAAGGATATAGAGAAGTCCTGAGCTGCAGAGAACCTTCTGGGACAGACAGGAATTAGGAAGAGAAGTTGAAAAAGATGATGCATTTTAGTCTTGTTTGAAGCCATGGATATAATTTGGCATATTCTTGGATAAGGCATCCTTCCACATTCTCTACCTCAATACAAATGGATTGAATACCATTTACTTCTGTAACATTAGCAATGTACAATTGCATTCTTGATCAAACTGAGTTTTCCAGCTGATAGCATCTGGGAGAAAGCCAAGGAAAGGAGTTTGGCTTGATCATCAACATAAAATTGCAGGTGTATATCCAGGGGTCTGTTCATTTTCTGACTCTGATTTCACAGAAGGCTTCAGCCAGAAAAGTCCCTCTCTTAAATGCTAGTTAGATGTCAAACAGCACAAGGAGAGACTGATCACTTCTGGTGATTTTCAGTCTTCAGGTACAGGAAGGACAAACATGCTAAAAGTAAATTTTAAAAGGTGTATAAAACCCCTTCTTCAGATCAGTGTTTTGACCCCTTAAGTAGAGAAAGACAAGACTTCAAGAATGACTCAGTAATGCAGTACAAGGTATTCTGCTTCTGGGTGGTTGCAGCTGTGGTTTTGTGCACTATTTTGGGTCAGTGAAAAGCACTGAGTCTGTATCTAAAGTACTAGTTGTGTATATGCACAAATAGCAAATTATTTGAGGACAGATGTATTCTGATAAGGAACAGTGAGAGTCCTGAATACACACTGTAGTGCAATGGATATGATTTCTGTTGGGTTGCACTTTCTCCCTTTTGGCTTTAAAATAAAGAGTATTTGGAAGGGAGTAGATTTTTAGTTTTTGTTTCTTTTTAAAATTGTATTATTGGTCTATTGGAATATAAACAAAACCAAAAACAAGCAAACAAACAAAAGAGGGGAGAGAAAACTGTTGTCACATCATCCTGTTTTCCTTCCCAGACTATGTAAGAACTCAAGACTTTTTTTTATTATTTCTGAGGGTAGTTTTTAGAGGAAAAATAAGATGTATTAGGAAAAGAACATGTTTGCTGAATTACTTTAATCCCATTGGGGACTTCTGTAGGTATGTGGGTCTTACTGGACAGAAACTCTCTTGCATGTTATCTTCTCTATCTTCTTCATTTTTGAGCACTGCTGAGCAGCTTGGGCCTCTGTATAGTTGCAGCATCCAGAAGCTTGCAACAACCCCTCTCAATCTTATCTTAAAATCCTGTGCATAAAATGCCCCTTTTTCAGTACAACTACTCTGCTTCACTGTCCCTGAGTAGTATATCTGCTTTAGCATCCTGTTACTCAGCGAAGTTTTAACATAAACTTTTAAAACTACTGATGTTCTTGTAATAATAAAAACCTCAGCAGTGTTGTCTGGAGATGCCTTCTTACAAGTTCCACATCTTTCTATGGAATATGAAGGGCTTGAGAGGGGGCTTCAGCTGCTTCTCTTGCTGCTTGCAACCGAACATGCTTTCATCCAGCTTTGCATGGTTATATAAAGAAACCTAAATGTTGGTAAATGAAAAAGTGGTCTTGCTTTTGGTATGTTCCAGTCATGTCTGATTTTTACCATTACCTTTGATTGTGTGTGGGAAGGCTGGAGGGAGGAATGATGATGTGGATTGTGGATAAAATATGTCACTGTCTAGTGTAACAAAACACAAGTGTGTGTCAAGGAGAAGAGGAAGGTCGAGTTTGACCAAACAGGGTGATCAGGAAGTGGGAAAAGTACGTGCATTTTAAATATGGTTATGGGAAGTTAAAGCAAGTAATGCATTCTTCATTTTAATAATTGCTTTGGGGACCTAAGGAGCTTCTAAGGCAAAAGGCTTAACCAAGGAAGGAAGACTGCAGTAACATGAACTATATTATTTTTCTGCTTCTGGGAGGCTAATGAGTCAAATAGAACAATCGAAAACTACAGAATCATCTCTCATTGCATTGTTTTGAGGGAGGCCGAGATTGGTCTGGTTTTGAGATGTCTAAATATCTTTTGTAAGCTGTTACACAGTAATGGTAATTCCAAGGCAAAGTTTCCTGAAGAGAAGAAGTAAATGTAGAGCAGAGTAATGAAACCTCCCTATAAAGTTTTGGTTTTACATGACACCTCAGAAATGTGAAATTGGATCAGGCTGTATTCCTGGTACACAGAGGTGGCAACACCACCAAAAGCTTTCTGTCTGTCTGTTTGCCACGATGTAAAATGTTCTTTGGCTAACACTCAGCATGAGAGGATGAGCTTCCACTCAAATGTTAGACTCTCTCAGATACTTGCCAGCGTGTTTCTCATTCCGCAAAAAAGATTTAAACATATTTGCTTGGTGGCAGGCTGGGTTGAACAGTCTTAACAGTAGACCACCACAGCAGCTTTAGCTGGACTGGATCCGTATTTCTTCCAAATAATCAGACTCTATAGCTTTTACAAAGAAAAGCAAAATTCTGATAGCCTGAGTTTCTCCTTTTTTGCTAACATGGTGAAAATTTATGCGATTTTCCCATTGAAATGAGATACATGGAGAAAAAACTGCAGCTCCATTTTCAGTTTTGAAATTTGAACACTGCTCAATTTTCTGCTGAAACAATAGCTTCTTCTGAGAACTTGGAGCTTAGAAAAAGACTGGAGTAAGATTAAAAGAAAAAAAGTATTTGTGTGCAGCCCTAATCATATTATAGGCCTAAAAATAAGGATTTAAGAAATAATATTACAATGCTTTTATTTTCCCTTCGACATTCTAGTCAGAAGCACAGTGCCTGTTCCATAACATTTGGAAGCACCTGGATGGGATTGCTGTAAATTCAGGGAGGATTGAATTTTGGAGAAGAGTGAAATAGAATTTAGGTTAATCTCCAATAGAAAGTATGGTCAAAGTGCCATCTACACACAAGAGAAGCCTTCTACCTCTTGGAGCATTGTGATTGCTAGCCTAGGAAGTGGCCTGAAGGTTACTGAGCACTCACCAGAACGTACTTCTTGACTGGAAGAGATCCTTACATCTTGCCTCAAAATAGGATAAAAATAGTCTGAAAGGGTAGTGGGTTTGTTTTGGATTTTTAATAGCATATAGTAGGAGAATGGGTAGCAGTATCTGTAGACTGAGCTAAAACAAATGAACCAAATGGGCCTCAATTCTTGTTTATAGGCAAAGTTTGGGACCAATATTCTAACTGATAAAAGTAATTATAGATGAAAGGCCAATCAAGCTCAGGGAGCACTTACTGTTAGACTCTGTTACTCTGCTAAATATAGCAGGAAAATTGGCTGAGAATCAAAAAAAATTTAAACAAGTGGAATCTAAGTGGTTTAGGAGATGAGGTTTGTTTTGACATTCTGTGCACATCTTTGTCTTCATGTAACTTGAATGTGTTCTGTATTTTCTGATTGGTTTGGGGGTGTTTTGGTTGCTTCTTTTCTTTCTTAATAGATACTGAAGGTGTAAATGGAAGAGAGGAGTCTGTGAACCTTAATGATGCTGATGAAGGATTTTCATCGGGAGCTTCCCTCAGCAGCCAGCCAGCTGGGACCAAACCTCTATCCTCTGTATCCCAGAAGAGCAGCTTAAGGAAAACAGCAAGTGGGCGTTCCACTAAAGAGAAAGAAACTTCTGCAGCAAAATCCAGTGAGAGCCCTCGAGATTCAGTAGCTCGAAAGCAGTACACGCACCAGTCCTCTGACCTGGATGGAGATATAATCGAGATGACACCTACTAAGAAACACCTCAGCCTGCCTGCTGGGCAGGTGGTGCCAAAAGCCAACAGTTTGGGCCTGATCAGGACCGCCAGTGCTTCCTCCAGTAAATCATTTGACTATGTGAATGGCAGTCAAGCAGGCTCCAGTGTTGGAGCTGGTACAGAGGGTTTTACCAGTCTAGCAGCTGGCAACACCAATCGGTTTTCAACTATCAGCCTACAGGAGGACCGGCTAGGCCAAGCTGGGGAAGGTAAAGATCTCCTTTCCCCAGGAGCTCCCCTAACCAAGCAGTCTCGATCTCCAAGTTTCAATATGCAGCTCATATCCCAGGTGTAACTTTGACTCCCTTCCTTAGTAGTCCCTCTTCCCCCTTAATCCTTGGCAAGTTCATCCTTAGGCAAAACACGAACCATCATCCCACGGTGTGAAAATACTGACTGTTGTGATCTCGTTTGGTTTGGTTTAGCTGTCATACTGTATTACTGAAACAGCAATAATTCTTCCCTCACCTTCATCCTCTTTCCCCCTTGTAAACATGGTTGTGAAGCAGTATACAATGTACTGTATGCCTTTTTCCATGCCTTCCTTTCTCCTTGGGTGATGTGCAATCCATCGTAGGCTGATCAGTCCCATTTCAACACTGTGAGACTGGAGACACCGGCAGAAATGGTGAATGTGATCCCTATGAGATGATGCTTTGGCTTTGTTAAGAAATAGAAACGGGTTTGTTTTCTTGGTCTACAGTACTGCAAAGACTACTGGATCCTGACTTTCTCAGAACCAGGAGTGCCTCAGAGATTCTAGTGTGACTTTGGACCTCTCTGAGTCTGTGCAGTCAATTCTGGGGAGGGGATTGTCATTGCTGCTCCTGGCTGCCTACAGCACTTTTTCATTAATTTGAGGGTAGTTTTTTCTCGACTGCTCCCAGTCTCTCATCCCAGAAACTTTTGATGTTCAGCAACTGAGACATGCATATTAAGAAGCTGTTTTCCCTCGGAGAGAGGATTCTAGGTTGATAATGTAGGTTACAATGCACTTCTGATGGCGTTGTAGCCATTTGTAATGTTACGTGTCTTCCCCTCCAGGACACAGGGTCATTCTGCATTTAGACTAGAAGCTAGACACCACTGTGCTGTTAAAGCAATTTGGTTTGTAAGTGGGAAGGGAGCACTACTTCCCCAGGAAAAAATTACTAGCTCTGCTTCATTTTTGTTGTTGCTGTTGTTGTTGTGAGGTGCTGATCACCGAATTGGAAGGTGTATTCGGGTAAAGAGTATTTCTCAGGCTGCTGTCTTTTGTGTCATGGCTTTTGGGATACCCCCACCCCTTTCAGCTGCTTTCTCAATGTCCCTGAATGCAATGATGGAGTCATTTGAGGAATCCTGCAGTCCAGACAGACCAGACTCTCAAGGGGCTGTCTCAGGGATAGAGACCATAGTTTGCCAGAAACACAGAAGCTTCAATGTGAAATGCTTTTCTAGCAATGCCATTTGTGCAAAGGGGTACCGACAGTCCTTTTTTTTTCCCCTAGAAGGATCACACTTCATTGCCTTGGTACATATAATCTTTTGAGGGTTTTTTAACCCTTAGTTTCATGGATTCACCCTACTCTAGAAAATGCAGAACTCGTGCCATTGAGCCAAGCCTTGAATGTGTATGACTGGTGTGTGGGCACTGGCTGGTACTTACAGTAGAGGACACTGCTTGGAAGCACATTTCTGGTTACGCTGGAGAATGCTTGGCATTCTCTCTCCATCTCTCTCTTATCTCTTTTTGGATTGACAGAAAAGGGGAAAGTTCATCCTCTCTGCCTAAGTCCTGTATGATATCCTGAAAGTTTACAAACTATAAACCCGCAGGAAAGAGTTACGATTTTTATGTGGGCACTTTGGTTTCACTGTCACTGTGAATGATAAATGTAAGCAGTTATAAACAGCAGGCTCTCTTTGAATGATACTCTTTAAGATATTCAGAACAATGAATGACACACTGTGGTGTTTCTGATAGTTGATTTTGGTGGGGATTTTTTTTTTAAGCTTTATTTTAAATAGGTTTTTTTTCCAAATTTACATTAAAATTCATTAAAATATTTGAAGATTTTTCTTTGTGGTTTGGTGAGTCACTTTGGTAGCCTAGTCTTCATATCATACATTCATAAAGTGAATTCAGTGACATCTGATGTAGAAATTCAGGTGAAGAGTAAATAGACTTATCAGAAGGAAAATGTGATGGTTTCTAAATGGAAGTTAATTTTTAAGGACCACCAGTCATGCACAGATGGAACTAAGACAAAGCTAAGATGAAGCTACGAGGCTTACATTTCTGTAAAACTGTCAAAAGCTGTATATGGTTAAACTCTTCATTATAAAATAAAGTTTTCCTAGTGGAGACAAATGGTAAGTCATGGCTGGAAGTACCAAGTTTATACTTTGTAGACTATCACAAAGTAAATTGCTTAAGTATTTGGGAAAGAAAAGGTCAGGACTGTCAGCTGATTTTCTGAGAAATACTCAATTTTAGTATTTTAAAAAGTAAAGTTGTTCATTTGCAAGGTTCTCTACTTTGTATATTTGCCATGAGATATATCCATCCAGAAGTTTTAGGACACTTTAATTGATACCAGGTCGAATTTTACAACTTTTTTAAAAGGTATTTTTTTTTGTGTGGCATCCCACACCGTGAAAGCTGTTTCAGCAAAGTGAGACAGCTTTACTAGCTTCAGATAGGGAAGTCAAATGTACCTGTGTAAATTCAAATTGGCAAAAACCCCAGTCAAATTACCTTTTAGAATACTTCTCATTTTGATCATGTGCCTTTTGTTATGTTTCTTTCATTCTTTGTATTTTGGTTTGTTCTTGTGTATATATACCTACTCCATATCAGTCTTTTTAAAAGGAGTTCAAATTTGTCCCTGTAAAATAATTTCTTTTCTTTGTGCTGATGTGGTACATCTGTGACTTCTCACAAATTACCCTTTTAGTGCAGTGTTTCAGTTGTGGGAGCTTGTTTTGTTGTTTCTCAGCCAAGTACTGTTGAACATTTACCTTACAAATCAGGTCAACACAAGTATCTACAAACCAGCAGTGGCACCAGGCTCTGCAGTGCTGTGCATCGTGTTTATCATTAATGCTTCTAGACCTGTCTATGCTAAGGTGTGTCAAGATCATAGCAAATCTTTACACACTGTGGTCAGTACATCCCAAAGTGCTGTGGCAGAAATAAAATTAGAATTGTCTGGGATATGGGTGGAGGGAATAATCTGCTGGGTTTCTGATTATATATATGCTAAATACTAAACAAAGCACAAAACATACTTAAATTTTCTGACACCTGTGACAAATGTTTAAACTTAAATCAAACCTCCTTATCCTAAATTCACTCTGCTGTCTCTTCTTTTAGAACACTCGGTACTTGAGGCACTAGATTTAGATTTCTGCACTGTTTGAGTGCAACTGCAGCATTGTAAGAGGCCAAGAAGCAGAACACTGATTTTTTCCCTCTGTATGTGTGCATGCATGCACATACTTGCATTTTTTAGGTGAGGAAGGGTAGAGTCTTTATTCTGATGTATACATACACTTCAGTAGGGAAAAATTAAAGATTCCTTGATGCACATCACAATATGCTGCCATTTTGCAACTCATTTATTTGGACTTTGTAATTTTAAGGAAATCCAAAATGCTGGGGTTGTGAACTCTACCTTGATTATCCTTTTCAGGCATTTATTGTGAGCAGCCTTTTGGCTGAAAGGTGTTTGAAAGGTGAACCATATTTTCATTCTGCAGAGAGTAAAGTAAGTAAAGTAAAAGATGAAGTAAAAATACCTATTAAAATTAATATTGCAAGATGACCTTTTAAATTGCTGTATTCTCCCTTTAGTTTTCATTTGGAAAATTTCATAAAATTGGTACTTCCATATTACTGTCCATTTTAAGTGCAGATTTCTTTGAACACCCTTTCTGATGTGAATTTGAAGGTTTTTTTTAGCAGCATAATTCATTCTGCAATACTGAACATCATGTTGCAGTTGCAGCCAGTAAGCATTAGATCTAGTATTTGTAGTTTGCAAGTGTGTTGGTCTTAAATGCATTTCCAACATACTCCTGCTAGCTTTAACATAACTAAAGTCATCAAAATAGTGAGGGGGGGGGGAAAAAAAGTTTTCTGACAAAGTATTTATTTGCACTACTTATGAATACTGGAGTTTACTGGGACAGGGTTTTTTCTCACCATGTGAGGTTTACTTGTGTGTGGGTAGGTACATACATTTGTCACGTGCTGACAATCAATTGCCTCGACTGTGTGTATACTGTATGTAAATAGGAACGTATTTTTTCAAGATTAAAGGGGAAGCTGCATCGTTGTGGTGGTAAAGCCACTCTGCAGTAAGGTGACCCCAACTCTGCTTTTTGTCTTCAGGTACTGTGTGGTTTGGTTTACTTCTTTAAAGGAGTTAATTAGTGTTCTTGGAAAATTGTAGCTCCAGGGAAATTTCCCTCAATATTTAATGTGTAACATGTTCAGAGAATTATATTTTGAAAAAATAATTTTGGAAGAGAGAATTCTATGCTATGGCTGTATTTTGAACTAAGAGTTTGAACTTGTCCTATTTTATCATGAACCAATGGCTGTCTCCTTCAAGTGTTCAGCATTTTAACCTTGGTCACAAACCAGACATTTTTGTTTGTCTTGGCTTACAAATTGAAATTAATTTGAAGACTAAGAGAGAATAATAATTTTCTGAATAAAATCATAAAAATCAAGCTGTACAGTATAGGTACTATGCTCAAAATCCTAGAGGAGGTGTGGAAAATGCAGTGGAATATGTTTGAATGGAATGTATGTAGTGCACACAAAACAAAAATACTTTGATGTTAGTAGGTCTAATAATCTCATTTTTAAATTCTCTCATTGCCAAATATATTGCTACCTTGGCATGTTTAATATAACATTAAAGCCATTAGCTAGGTGTGTCACATGTAACAAGCATTTATATCATTGGAATAGTTTCAGAAGAGTAAATGTGCCTCTTTTATTTCAGTTTCTTGTTTAAGATAATTGCAGGATTAACATTGCAAAATATAACTCCTTTTCAAGCATGCTAAGCAAACAAGCCAGATCCTCTGTGCTTGCGTCAGATTCTTAATTTATATAATTTTTCAATAATTTATATTTTTTTTCAGTATTTTAAATGCTGTTTGTTTCTAGCATAGGGGCCTTAATCTCTGTTCATTATTTTTGTCTTTTCCTCACTGGCACTCGGATAAACTTTTCTGTTTAAGGCTTTTTCTCTAGGTGATTCAGGGTAGTAATTCATGACATGAGTGTTTTGTTAGTGAATACATGTATCAGTCTGTCAAAATTTCTGTCATGACCAGCTGAAGAGACAAAATACTTACCTGCCTCTTCCACAGTGGTGGAAGATGATGGCGAGCTGTGAGCAACTTGGTTTGTTCCTGAAAACAATAAGTAGATTTTGCAAGACTGATACTTAGGAGGTTTTTCACATAATCGTTATGAAGTTTTATTCAAAATAAATCTTGGAACAAAATTTTAAAACATGAAACAACAGCCAACCGTTTTAGATAACTTGCCTAGTAAGTTTTTCAGGTGTCAAGGCCTGTGTTATTAAAAGTTCAGAAGTAAGCTGTGCAAGTCTTAAGGGTACCTTACGGCTTCAAGAAAAGGACTTAGTAAAAATCTGTCCCATTTTAATCATCTGTATTTGAGATTTAATGAAAAAATGCAATTTTTGTTTCCATCCTTTTACTTATTTTTCTCTAGGCTCTACCTCTCCCTGAATTCTTTTTTTAACCATGTTCATCAGATTTTACCAAAGGTAGTATCTGAGGGACCAACTGAATTTAAAATGGGTCCATAAATTATCCCTTTTATCATAAAGGATTTGTTAGGTTTTACTGTTAGGAGCTGTTGATGGGAACAGTTGTTTATTAAAGTGTTGTATCTGTTCAGTAAAACGTTGCCCTGCATTTTAGCTTATGCATGATAGGCAGAGTGACGAGATCAAGTTTTATTGAGCAGCTGCTTGGTTGTCAGCTCCCAGTGTTTTACAGTCTGTAAGATTTAAGCAGTTTTAGAGAAGATTATCTGCATTCTGATACAACTTTTTAATGTGTGATTAATAATCTATTCAGGAGCCAAAATCTAAATAACTTTAAAATGTGGTTTAGAATTCTCACAGGTTTTGATTTTAGAGGGTAAAATGGTCAGGGGAGATGTCTATTTAGAAGTATCTGCTGGTAAAGTGTCTCCATGGTGCTTTGTCATGGAAACTTCCTTACAAATCCGTAGTGAATCCTATGTGTTTGAATCCTCATCCTCCCCAGAACTGATCACAAAACAGAAAAAGTAGAGCAACCTTTTTACCTTTAGCTCTAAAACAAGTACTTGGGAGTAACAAATAACTGGCTATTGACACTGTTCTTTCTGTTCAGACAGTTACTGTTGTTGTGCTAGAATTTCATGTTATTAGTTTATGAAAAATGCAAGTAGCAAAAACTTTGTGGCTTTGAGTATACAGTAGATGTGAGTTAACAATCACTCAGGATAAATCAACATGTCAAAGTATTAATAGATTCCTAGTACTGGCGTGTGTGTGGTGTGTGTGTGTGTGTGTGTGTCAGTGTTCAATGATTACTTTGAAACAAAACTTCTGTTTTCTTGCACATAGTACATACTTTAGGGGTGGATATTACTAGCTGGTTATTTATGGACAAATACCATATCATTAAATAAAACAGTTATTTAACACTTTTTTCATACTGAAGATTCCAGGAAAAAAGCTAATAAAAATTTTTAATAATCAGCTACTCTTAATAAATTCTAGATTTACTATGGTAGCTTTTATTTGCTATTAAAAGACCCCAACAACTAAATTGATGTAATACCCCATGCTGCATTTTTTTAAATTTGTAATTCCTGTATTTGACAGTGAGTTTTTTTGATCTGTTTTTGTCCTTGTAAGAATACAGGACTCGCTCTCTGTTTTACCAGCAAAAAAAAAAAAAAAAAAAAAAAAAAGGAAAAAAAAAAGAAACATTCTGCAAAGTTAAAAATATTATTTTCTTACTTTTTCCGTCATAGCAGGTTTGTTTCTCTGCGCTAATGTTTCTGAGGGTTTGTACTGCTTTATCATTGTGTAATCTCACAGAAGGAGCATAAGCAGCACGTAGCCCACTTGTGGGCACGGCCCGGCCCAAGGACACGCACACTCGAGCAGCACAGCCCCGACCTTCCACATTCGGTACTGGCGAAGGACTAAAACAGGCTTTGAAAAAAGCGTGACCTCTGCTGTGTGATGTCCTTCAGCCTGGGGACCAGGGAAAGTCTTCATTGTTAGTCCCGAAGAAGGCACGTATTGAAGATCATGTTATTGGTGCATGTAAGCCATTATCTTAACTGTCTAACTGAGTTGGTTCATGCTGTTGACTTGTCGAAATGTGAAATGTAGTTACTATTGACTTTGTAAATACCTGCCAGAGAAGAAATAGAATTATTTTAAATCGTTGTAAATAGAGATGTATAAAACTCGACACAATCTGCAATGCAGAAAAAATTATATATATATATATATATATATATATAAAATATAAAAAAAAATGTTAAATAAATATCGTGCTGTTTCTGAACAGAAATGAATACTTTGTGAATTGTTGGTGTTCAGAAGCGGGATTTGGCTGGCGAGGGTGGCACGGGCGGCGAGGGGAGCCCAGCCCGGGGCGGCGGAGCCGTGAGGGGGAGCGGGCGGGGCCGCGCGCTCTCGGCACGGGGCTCGCGCCGGCTTCGCGTCGCCACGGCGACCTCGGGCACGAGCCCGGTGGCTGCGCGCGCGCCCGCGCCGGAAGTGCCGCCCTGCGGCCGAGGCGGGCCGGGAGCGGGGCGCGGGTTGGCCGTAGCACAGGTCACTCAAGGCACGGCCCCCAGGTTGGCCGCCTCGGGGCGGGCCGCGGGATTGCCGCTGGCTGGCACGTGGGTCCGGTTCCGCCTCCTGCTGCCGCCGCCTCTGCCGGGGGTGCGGGGAGCGGGCGGGACCCCGGTCCCGCAGGAGCGGCGCCGTCAGGGGTGAGGTGAGGTGAGGTGAGGGGTGAGGCGGCGCCGGCCCGCGCCCCCCGGCGGCAGCGCCCCGCCCACGTGACGGGCGCCGCCATGAGCCGGCCCGAGGGGACTCCCGGCAACAGCCGCTCCCTGCAGGTGAAGTTCGTGCCCGACGAGGACGTCCTCAAGCACATCGCCGACGACACAGGTACAGCCGGCCCGGCGCATAGCCCAGCCCGGCGCATAGCCCAGCCCAGCGCCGCCCGCTGCTTCCCCGGGAAAGCGGCTCTGCAACACCCGAGCTGGCTGCTGTAGAACCTCGCGGAAGGACGAGGCCTCCTGAGGCGTTCTGCCCCGCTTGATCCCTCCGCGGAGTGCCTTTGTCCCATCCCGGCACTGCCGGGGCGGGTACGAGCTCCCGCCGGGCAGCGTGTACCGGGTGCCAGGACAGCGGCGCAGGGAGCCGGGAAACTCAACTCCTCGGGCCTGACGCGGTTAAACACTCGCACAGTCACAGCGGAGCGAGGCTCCAGGTGTATGCCATAGGGTGTTTTGCAGCAGTTCTAACTGCTTCTAAGGTAGTGAACTTTTTCTAGCGGAGGTGCTTAAAACAGAGCATCCGGTTCAGACTTCACTGCTGGTTCTGCTTTGAGCAGGTCATGCGGACGGTCGCCAGAGGGCTCTCAGCCTAAATTCTCCCATGAGTGTCCTGACAGCCTAAAGGCAAAGTATTTTCCGGTTGCTCCTCTTCTCTAGGAAAAATAAGGGATGATAAGTACCACCCCCTTCGCATGCAATTTGACACTGTAATGCATAAAGCACTGTCATTTCTCCCATTTCTGTGGAGCTAGTGTTTGCTGAAATGGGTGTCTCACCCTCACGGACTGCAGGAGCTTGCGTTTGTGGTGAAGGAGGGACGAATGGCTATAGGGTCGGCCACTGACCAGCTGTTCTTTTCGCAGGCCATCTCAGCGTTGAAGTTGTTTGGTGATTTGAATAACAGGAGCGTCTAAGTTGGGTGGCTGCAGTACTACTGCAAGAAACATAATTAAATAGCAGGAGGTTAAAGCTTTTATTACAATTCTAGGAACTAAAGTACGGAAAGACAAGGCTCAGCTGAGTGTCAGTGTGAAGAGATTTGTGAAGAAGCTTGAGAATATTTCTGATAACGAAGCTCAGGAGGTCCTGGAAGAGAAGAATTATGTTGCTGTTCTTGGAATATGTGCCCAAGGTATTAGCAGGGGAAAACCTAACACATCTCTGACTTCAGGAGATTCTTGCAGTGTTAAGGTTGTGTAGTGTTGGTGGGATTGCTTTTGAGGCGTCAATCTGCTTTGTCTGTGCTTGTGGTAACAGGTAGAAGATTACGATTCTAGGATTTTATTATTGTATTTTTTTCCTAACACCTTCAATATAAAGCAAAGTAGTGAAATGTTGCCTTCCATCTTTCTTGGGTTGGGAATATTATCAGTGCTTTTAAAACAGCTGCAAGTAAACTGTCTTTTCACAGATGCAGTGGGAAACGGCTCAAATATAAGCGGTGGTGAAGTTTATTCCTTCCAGACTCCCAAACGTGCCAATAAAATGTCAGAGCTGGGTATGTTTTGCTCTTTTTTTTCTGTGCAGACTTAAGATAAGCAAGCAGAAATTGGCAGTTCCAGAGAGGTTGGATTGTTTTGGTTCAAATAAGATGCTTGAGCTGGGTTGTCAATCGCTTGAAGAATCTTTGTATGTCCAGCACCATCTGAACTTCTTTAGTGTTTATTTGTCACAGCTAATGATACATCCTGCAAAGGATAGTCTGAGGGAGAGGGATTGTCCTACTGTATCATTATACTGAAACTGGTTTTGGTGTCTGTTAGTTTCTGCTGTGTCTTGGGAAGTTGTGTTTCCTGTCTTAGACTTCCCTCTGCAGCAGGGTGAATTTCACTGGTGCTCCCTCCTGGAGCTATGATTTGATTTGAAAACTGAGGGGTATCATACTATGACAGTCTGTTAGTCCCAGTGTTGTTACATGGAATAAGCTGTTGGTCATGTGGTGGTAGGGACTGTTAGCAGGATATTTCAGACTGACATCAGTTGTTCAACTTCAGCATGTACTGGTAAGGAGTAGACACAGGTAAATAGTTCCTCTTGGGGAACTGATGTGTTTGCTGTATCTGATGATCTGTTATGTCCAGCTGAGAAGTCTTAAAAGACTAAGTGAGCCTAACCTAACCTTGCTCTAATTCAAAGATGTGGTCTCCCAGGGAGCAAAATGTGCTTTGCCATTGCACTGACCATATTTGTAAAATTAATTAATTGATAAGTTCTGCCTTTGAAAATCTTTGTTGAGGAATACAGCCACCGTTAGGGTTAGAGAAATTGAGAAGTATTGGGTTCCTGAAATAGCTAGGGAATTAATATGTAGATAGTATTTCAGGTGTTTGGCTCCATTTCTGACTAGCCAGAGCTGGAGGTTTTGTACCTGACATGTCCTTCCTTCCCTTCACCCCGTTTCCTACAGCCTCTGAATTAGCCAAGACATCAGAACGGAATGTGACACCTGATCGCTCCAAGTGCCCTGAGAAGATGGCCAAAACCCCTCAAAGTAGCAGTAAGTCCTGTGATGCTTTGGGGAACTGAAGTTGAGTGAGTGGGGGTTATATTTCTCTTTGGGTGATGGAGTGGATGCTTGAGTTCCAGTTTCTGTCATGCTTAAGTATTCTAGTCAGGTTAACACCATGGGCTGAACTGTTTGATGTGCATGGCCTGTGCTTTACCTGGGTCTCAGATCTCTTCTTCTGCCCTGCTTCTCTAGAGGGAACATGAACTTCTCTCTCATCTGTTGCTGTGATATTTAATGACTTCCTCTCTGTTCAGCAGAAATACTGGCACTTGAGAGAGTTATGAGCTGGGATGGTGTGTTAAACACTGATTGGGTAGGACTGTGTAGGTGTTCATGTGTAAATTCACACTTCATTATATAATAATTAACATCGAGTGCTGCAGAGAGAGATACAGATGGGAGAAGTCGATGCAGGTCAACACTGGCAAGAGCGTGTGCATTTGTTCTTGGAAATGGAGTCTGATGTGCTCAGGGAGAGAACATTAGCTTATTTTTCAGCCTCCTCCCTCCTGCTGGAGTCTCTTCTTCCTTTCTGGCCTCCCAAAGCTGTGACCAAGAATTAAAAGCTGCCTTCTGTGATAATAACATTGACTCTTGTGTGAGCTGACACAGGCAGACTGCTGGAGCCACCACAGACTCACAGCCAGAATGCAAAGAGTAAATTTATTTCTATAATCTTTCTGAAGCAACACCTGGGCAGAGGGACATGATTGTAGATATAGGCACCAAGTGGAGATGCAGTCACCCTTAGGTGTGGTTCAGTGCTAGAGTTGGCCTCCTGATCTATCAGTGATTTTTCACATGTGTGATTTATTCCCATGCTGTGATGTTCACTGTGTTCTGATCTGTCCGTCAGGGCAGATCTGTTCTACTTCCCAAAGCATGCACAGGGTGAACAGCAATAGACATGGTGTGTCTGTTTTTCTGCATTGCTGTTTGAGTCTTTGCTGTCCCCAGCTGCATGGCCATTTGAGTGTATTTACAGTTCTCCTTGCCAGTCTTCTACTTCTAACCCATTCCTCCCAGCAACTCTTTTTGTTCTCTCATTGCCTACCTGTGAGGAACTAGAGGCTTTCCTCATAGGATTAACTATCCAGGGAGCTGATATTCTGGTGCAGTGTACCTCTGTACAGTGAATGCCTGTTTTTCTAATGGACCATCTTGTGCCTCTGTTGAAAATTTGCAGTACTCTGTACAATGCTGTTTCTTCCTTTTTCAGAACGTTCAAGTTCAAACAAAGTGCAGCAGAGGGTAAGTAATGACTTTACATTGGTCGGATTTTGTTTGGGTTTCTTCCCCACTTGTACTGGCCAATTACTACAGTTCTAGAAGGAAGGACCTTGAAAGGCATAATCCACAGTAGAGATGTCTCTTCTATTCTAACTAGGCTGGAGTAACTCAAGTGAGGACCATTAATTGGGACTATGGGGTTTGGAATCAGTGGGCAAATAGTAGCTCTGACACCTTAATTATCATGGGTGGAAACTATTTCCTTGCATCACACAAGTGAGGATGCTAGACAATCCCTTATTACACAGTTAAACAGCTTTCCAGTTTCTCACTAAAGGAAGGAACAACTCTAATTTTAAGAAATGCTGTTATAACATGTGAATGTAGAACTGCGATGCTGTTCAGTTTCTTACTTACCATTGGTTCATAAAGAATAAATTGGGGTAATGGGCAGATGTGGATTGATGTCATGTTTTGTGATACTAACTACAGAGAGATACAGTCCAGAACTGCCAGTTGTGGTGGCTATGGAGTAAAAGAGTTGGCTTTCTAAAATGACACAGCATCATAGCAGAAATGTGTGCACAGCTTTTCTGGTATGAGGTTCCAGGACAAGATACACCTGAAAAAAACATGCTGTTTGGGGATGCCATATTCACTGCTTGATAATTTTACATCCACTTTGTCAGGATCAACAAAAGTATTTCCTAAGTATTGCAGACTTGATCCAGTGTCTAAGACAGGCATTGCTTTACATATATGCAAGGAAGACGTGCCACTACAACTTGGCAGCTTGGATTCCTTTGCTGTACTTCTGGGCGTAGTATGCTGAGTGGTCTTCTGGTAGATGTTTTCATAGAGGACTTCGAGATGACTTTGAGTAGACAGCATGATATGGAATGTGACTGCTGTGGGGATTGAAGTGCTTCCAGTTTGTCGTTGCTTTGGTTTGACTGTTCCTGAGGGGCCAAGATTGGCATCTTGGTTGGAGATTTCACAGTTTTCTACTCTTTACCTTGAGCTGAAAGAATTAAGCCCATTTTGGAACTTGATCCTGTCTCCCTCTGAATGGGAAAACAAGAGCTCTCCATACTGAACTTCCTCTACTTTTCTAGTTTCACACGGGCTGAAACAGTTTGGAAATGTAACCTGTCTTTGCTTGGCAGAGGGCTGTTTAGAGGAGGGAGATGTTTCTTCTAATGCATGTTTTTTATTTGCTGTTCCAGAATGAAAAGAAAGAGTTTGTGTCCACCACACCTTACAGACTCAGGAAGAGACTAGCAGGTAAAGGTCAGTCGTTGCAGTTGGCTGCCACAGTCAGTGAGGTGCTGTGTTCAAGGGAGAGTGTTTTCCTGTTGAGCTTCTGTCTGTGGTAGCAGTGTGACTGAAACAACCTGATTCATCCTGCAGGGTGTAGAAATGTCCTTAAGGAAATCTATGTAAGCCTTTCCGCTACAACTGAGTGCTACTAAGGTGAGGGGTAGAAGGGTTAGAAACATCAAGTTACTGAACTTCAGTAACATGATTAAAGGAGACAAAACTTCCAGGAATCTTACCTATTCTGACATTTAGTGTGGCCCAATTGCTTGAACCAGGCATAACATTTTTTGATGATGGCTAGGACATCCGTGTCAAAATATTTCCAATAACTGGTTGGCTAAACCAGAATGAATGCAGAGGAGAGTTTAGTACATGGTGTTTCATCTTCTGTTGCTTTTGTGGTGAAAGACCAAGACTGAGCCAGATTTCATCTGTGCTCTTCAATCAATGCTGATATGAGAGGTATTTTGCAACAACATTTTTGAAGAATGTGACATAGAAGATACTCAGCCTGCATGATTGGCATTTGGGAAGACTGAAATAAAGATGCTAAGAGAAATAGGGAATTCCATTGTTCATTTTTGGTCTCTTTTTATGGTACAGTGATGTTTCTTAGTTGGTATCAAGGAGGAAGCTTTACTTAACAATACTTTGTGATCCTAGAACTACAAAAGAAATGGTTATCTGTGTTTGCAGTTCTCTTAAGCATTCATTTCACCTTTCTGTGAAACACAGTTAGGATTCATGTGCTTGTAAAACATCTTGAGAATGTATGTGAGATGGTGCAAAATGAGTTCCGTGTACGAAGTCATTCCTAGCTTTTAACCTTAAAATTTATGCTCTAGCTCCAGATCCATATTTAGAAAGTGAGAGTGAGTATTCTGCTTCCTGCTCAGAGGAGGAGGAGGAGGATGAGGATGAACAGAAAGAAGTCATGACTGTTTTATCAGATCAAAAGACTCCGGCAAAAACTAAGGCTGCATCTACACCTCCTCCCAGAAACAGCCTAGCCAAAAAAAATAAGGAGCAAAAGGTGGTGAGTTTGCAAAAATATACCCCCAAGCTAGCAAACATGAAGGGATGTATAGTGACAATAAGCTGTTATGGACCACACCTGACAATGGGGAAGAATTGTTAAACTCATTTCAGATCAAACCAGCTGGGCTGGCTTTTGTTGTACTTCTGAGTAATCCCTCTTGGAAAGGTACCATGTGAACCTGTGTGCTAATCCAGGTGACATCGTTAGCAGCTTCAGAAGGACAAGTCTAAGATGTTCATGGAGCAGGAGACCTTATGTTGAGACAGGATGAAGAAATTGATTCCTGTAGTACCAGAAGGAGCACACAGTACCATTCTGGCTTGGTGTTCAGCTTAATTGTCTTGCTTCCTTCCAGCGCCAGGGATCCCCACACCAATTAAGAATTATTGTTACATTTCCTCTCTCAGAATCTCTTTTCTGGCTCTCTCTTCAGGGAAGAATCATCTGGCTAGGTTAGCTTTGGTGGAATGCTGCTATAGAAGCCATTTTTACAAGTATTTGCTGTCTTTCTGTGTTCACCCTTGCTCTGTCTCATTGGCTATCTTGGGGACAGGGGTAACTTGACAGCAGGAGGAGTGTTGCTGATCTTGCTGTCCTTTTATAGGGCAACCTGATGGAGGAATACTTTGAAGCTCACAGTAGTTCCAAAGTGCTCACTTCAGACCGAACCCTGCAGAAGTTGCGGAAAAGAAGATTGAATCAGGTGAAGTTCACAGTGAGTCACAGAACTCTGGGTTTTTGATATGATAGATAGGGAACTCTATGATAGAGTTCATCAAAATTTCCGATGTTGCTATTTTCACTTTATTTCTACTGATTATGTGGTCAGTGGTAATGCTGATTTAGGTAGCAATTTAAGCAGTATGTTTTCTACTGCTGTTCTGGGCAGGGACAGTGCCCAGTTGTTTGAACCTGTGACAGCAGGGAAAATGTAGAGAGAAGGCACTGTCAGGTGAGCTCTGAAAGCTGCAGTTACCAGAAAAGGTGAAAGTTTGCTTTTGGGGGAGGAGAAGAGAGAGAAGCAGAATTGTAGAGACTTGCTTTAGAACATCATTTTTGTCAATGAAGTGGTAAAGGAGAATTGCAAGCTGCCTTGACTATTTGTGTGTAGAGGAATTCAAGAGAGCTGATATCATCTGAAAGTTACTGGGTCAAACCACTTGCAGAACTGAAACAGCTCTGCAAAATGTTGTCACCTTGTTTGTTGGATGTACTTTGTTCCCTTGCAGTTTCTAGGAGATAGGAATAGTCTGATGGTGGTGACTGAATTACTTTATTTTTCTCCCTACTTTCACTTCCACAAGACAGTTCAAATCAAGCAGTTGTACCCTACAAGGACAGGTCTCAAGGAACAGTGTAGAATACAGGGAGCTCTTGTGTCTGTGACTGCTTTTTGTATCCATTTGTGTTTTAAAAGATGGCATATATGCAGCCTGCGTGATGCCTGCTGTTGTCTGGAATTGCTGCCCAGGGTAACATCTGGATTCTTAACAAGCTCTTTCATAACATATGTGGAAGGAAATTTAGGCTTACAGCATTACAGCTACTGTTGGCTTCAAAGTAGTTGAAGGTTGAGCAGTTCTGCCTCTCAGTACTTTGTCTGATACATTACAGCTGCCTTTCCAGAGTGAACTGTCTTCTGCTGCAAGGGAGTGGGAAGCAAAGCTGTTAAAATTGAAGAGAAAGAGAGGCCAGTGTAGATTTGATGCTGACTCTCATGCTACTGTACAGCTTAAATGTCAGCATCACAGTATATCTTCAAAGCTGAATTAATCCTTCGATTCTTGATGCTTTTCTACAATGGGCTATCAGCTGCAAATTATATCCTTTCTGCTGTCATTTTTTTAAGATGGTGGGCATTTTGAGCTTTCTGTTGTAGTGACAAACACCTGAACCCTTGCTAAGTGTGTTGGTTGGAGCCTTTGTTCCCATGAGCAGGGATGTGATGTTGTATCTTGTTGGTATAGTGCTTGGTGGTGTGTAAGCTCTGTGTGTATCCATTTTTCCTGTAGTGGTTTTCCCATACTTGGCAGGAAGAGAAAAATGCATGGTGTGTTGTCTGTTCTAGTCCCAGTGTAGATGCTGTTTACCATACTAAGGTTCTGCTTTGTGTCTCCAGGAGCATAACTGTGCTTAGTGGGGTCTTCATGGGAGGGAAAATAAACTAACCACAAATTGAGTGCACTGACAATGAAAACTATTCTCTCTAGATAGGGAGCATGCTAGAGAGTGTTTTGAGGACTCCAGATGTATCTCTTGCTTTTTCTCAGCTATGAATGACTGTCTTTTCTTTCTCAACACAGCAAACACTGCATGATCTTTTGAAAAATGCCCCCGTTGCCTATGCTGCTGAAATTAGAGACCTTAACCAGCAACATGAATCCTTGTTTTCCAGGTGGATGCTGCAATTACAGTAAGTATCCAAAGAGAATCACTGAAGAAGCTTAGTTAAAAGACACTGCCAGTAAATTTACCAGTAAACTCATGTCAATAACATCCTGTGGAGCAAATTTTGTTCTTGGATTGCTTAAATTGAAAAGTGAGTGACATTAATTCAGTGCTTCCTGTAGACCAAGTCATATCTGATTAATTCCTTGAACTGAATGTCTGGAGTGCAGTGAAGTTGCATTCTAACTGGTTAGTTTGCCTCTAAACCAAGCTAGAAGGCATTCACAAACAGGGAACATGAATAATGAGAATGGGGAAAATGAATGATGAGAGAAGTGCTCTTTGTGAGGAATCATTTATGTTCACAGCAGCAAGTTAATGGTGAGTAGCCCACCTCACCATCTAAAGTCTGTGGCTGTCTCCAGTGGTGTAGTGGTTAACTTTCAGTGCCCATGGTACCTAATGACCTGGGCATGAAGAAACCCTAATGCTTTTGGAAACACTGGCAATATAAATTTTATTTGGCTTTGTGTGTGTCTTCATGGGACAGAGAAGGGTGAACATTCAGGAAAGCAAATGGAACTATAGAGACCCTGTGAGATTCTGAAGCACCTTATAGAAGTGCAGACCACCACCTCTGAGCCTGGAGCCAATACTGGTGATGAGAAAGCACCTTGGAAGCTTTTGCAAGGAAGTGGAGTATAAGGAAATCGGTGGTCCATGGGGGAGGGACAGAGAGTATGAAGAAGACATCAGCTTTGAAAGTTGGAGAGTTGCAAGAGGAGGAGTTCTCTGTTACTTGGTGATCTGGGCAGATGGTTAGAGATGTATGTGGCAGGGCAGAAGAAACAAATCCCTCGATGACAATGAAGGCAGTGATAGCTGTTGAACACCTTACCTTTTCCCAGTGCTATTTGAGTAACCTGATACTCTTCTTTCTGATCAAGATAATGCTTTTCCTGCTTCTCAAACCTAAACAAAGCTTTGTGTTCCTGTGATGACCCACACCTGAAAGTAAAGAAGTGCTTAAGATTCAAAAATGCTCATTGATGGAAAGGAATTACAGAAGTCAAGAGGGTCCACAAACAATCATAGAGTTTTATTAGCAAATCACACACTTGGCATGGAAATGGGTGTGTTAGTCCCTGATCTACTATGTAGGCACATGGCACTGGATTTTGGAAAGGGGCAGGATGAAGGGAAAAGAGAAACTAAAGAGCTTAATTTTATAAAGGAGAGGTAATTAAAAACTGAAAAAGAGATCACCAGCCCTCACTTCAGCATTGAGTCAGCTGAGGGAATGTGATCCTGGATTCAGCATTGATCTGGGTTATCAGTTACAATCCAGCTGTGTTGGTTCAGCTGATGAGATGTCCAGGGGGCATCTCCTGAGCTTGTGCAGGGGGAGTTGCCTTTCTATGGACAGATGTCTCTGCCCCAAAGACAGGTTTGTTGCTTTCTATGCTAATTAGTTATCATGCACAGTTTGTTCTATTAGGCCTTTCTGGAAAAGGGTCTGAGGGCTTTGGGAGTCTTTGGTAGTTGCAGTCCCACCTTACAGTCCATATCCACTTCCTGCCAGTTATTCCTGTGCTTGCACTGTACTTTGTTGTTGTTTTTCCTCATGAAAAGGTTTTGCCCTATCTCCACCTGGGCCTCCTTCTCCATCCAAAATTTATTCTTTCTCACAGCATGAGAAAGAACCAGTACCAGAATCAGCACCATGAATACCAGTAGTCCTTGGTTATTACCAATCATTCTTGTCTGTTACTACTTGGTTGGCTTCATAGCCACCCATTTATTGGTGTTTGAGACATACTATGAGTCAATTACTTTCTGGGAATTCTCTGGAGAGCTCAAGAAGATCTCACTCTGGACCACTGCTTACAGTGTTGTTAGAAGGTGGGCTTTAGTATGCAGGAGCTCCCCATAATGGAGAGCTCAAAGGGTCTCACTTCAGACTGCTTTTATAGGGACACAAGACAGTGGGCTTCAGTCAGAGTGATTTTTTTCATCCTGGCCACAATTTGAGTCAGTAACTTTCTCTGAAGGTTCAGCAGCAGAAATATTATTCCACTTGCATTGTTTTTCAGACAAGAAGAATGAGTTTCCAAGGTCACTCATTAAGAAACGGGTGCTCATTAGACATTAGTTCCTGGGAGTAGACAGTGTTTGCTAAACTGGAGAGAGGTTTAGTCTAGGTGCAGTTCATCAAGGCTGAGGCCTAATGAGCATTTCACATATCATAGTGCAGCCTGAGAGAGGGTGAGGAATGTGAGACAACTTTTCTGGGTCTGTACAATTCCATACCATGCTGTCTGTATGCTTTCCTGCCTCTTTTTCTGTGGAACAATTAGGATAAGAAATATACCTGAGTATAGAGTAATTTTGCTTTGAAATTATGCCAGAGGATCAGAGTGAAAAACCAGTATGAAGATTTGCTTTTTATTCTTCTAATTACTGTGACCTGTAGTAAACATGTAATGTAATTACTGGTGAGGGGATGTGTGTAAATGTTGATTACTATTTCTTACTTAAAGTTGTAGATCTAGTATTCTCTTCTTAGTCAATAGCATTTTCTTCCATTGATGTGTTGCTAAGTTTGTGAGCCTCTAGGCTGCTAAACTGATTCTTTTGCTAGGATGCACATGCCAGGTTTCAAAATCTTTGTAGCTAACCTTATTTATCAGCTGTAAGCTTAAGGTAAGCCTGGAGTTGACAAAATGTGAAGTTTTTAAAACCAAGATTGCAATGGATCATTTTGCTTAATGAATGTATGGACCTGAAACCAGACTTGCACTTTTTTGATCCAGTGTATTTGCTCACTTTTCTGCAGCTTGGGTTTCAATATTGTGCTTTATGGATTGGGCTCAAAGCGTGCTCTGTTGGAGAAGTTTCGTACCTCTCTGCTCCAGGATTCTCTTCACCTGGTGGTTAATGGATACTTCCCCAGCATCACTGTGAGATCTGTAAGTGTGGGGAAAACTTATGGGTTTATGTAATCATCCTGTGTACTTCTAGAGTCTTCCAGTGCAAAATGTTAAGGAAACGTGCTGCACCCTATAGCAACAGATTCTAAATGAAGAGCAGTTCCTGTCTCTTCTAATACTTTGAAGAAATTATGCCATATATTTTCCAAGGAACTGCAGTAATTTCTGTCATTAATAGATATTCATCACTCATAAAGCCTTATTTTATGTCACTGTTTTGAAAAGGGGTATAATTTTTTCATTAATATTTGCTGTTTTAGGGGTTTTTTAGCAATAATCAGATTATCTCTTGCAAGGCAGCCAAGGACTCAGTTTCAGATTTTTTGCACTTCAGTGTCAGAGCCCTTCATAAGGAACTCTCATGTTTTCTTTTTCAGATTCTCAACTCCATCACAGAGGAAGTTTTGGACCATGTAGGGACCTTTCGCAGCCCACTTGACCAACTTGAATTCATTACCAAAAGGTTTAAAGACGGTAAAATGACTTAACTTTATGCATAAAAATGTTAGAATCTACTTACCGTTAAGAGAGACTGGACATTTTCTTCCCTTATAATTTCTACACAGGAAGCTACAGTTTCTCAGTGCATTGTAGCTAGTATACTTTCTTGTTTGTAATTTATGCAACATACATATGTGTACATACATGTGTAATAACCTGATGTAAGCTGTTAACTGTTACAGTGTTTTACAGCAGTGTCAAACAAGCAGGTTAGAATTGGTTGCCTCACAAAATGCTTGCTGAATTATTTCTGAATGTCTGTCTTGGTGCTTGTATATTCGTTCACAAATTGCCATGGAATCTGAATTGTGCATGGCATTGGTGTTTCAGCATTTACATTCTGTTTTTCATCGTTGCCTTACAAGTATTTCTGGTGGGACTAAGTGAAAAAAGTGGGGTAACAGCAGTTCCCACCTGAATGTACATAAGTCAGTCTTACAGTATAGCTGATCTGACTGGTTTCCATTGGCAGACAAGTATGTATGGATTTGCACAAAAACTGGTTACAGTTCTGAAATTGTTTCTGGACTCAGGAAATGGGTGTTCCCAAGGATAAGTTCAGCAGCAAGAAGCTAGCTGGAAATTTTAACATCTACCATTTGCATTATCTGAGCTAGGCCTCTTAACTTTTTTTTGGAACTTGTTAAAATATTCAGTGAAGTTATTATGCTTTGGATCCAGATAATCTTGAATAGAAAATGCATTTTTGCTGTGAGGAGGAGCTCAAAGATCCTAGTAATGTAAATCAAAAGCAGGTGAATAAACTGTGCTTAGACTTCCATTCTAAAATATATTTCAATGATCTTCAATTGCAGAAGAAACACAGCTAAAAGGGGCAATTCCTGGGAAAGCTGTGAGCAAGTGGAAAGTGGATTGTAACAGAAAAGCTTAAACTGACAAAAACTAACCCTGTAGCTATGCTGACAATGAATTGAGAAAAACCCTTTTAGGTGCTCAGAAACACCCAGTATAGGTTCAAACTAAGCTTTACAATAGAAAGGATATTGTTTGTGTGCAGTTTCTTTGATTGGTTGTTCTCTACTGGATTTTTTTCTGACCTTGCAGATTCATCTTTAGAGCTCTATGTCCTCATTCATAACCTGGACAGCCAGATGTTGAGAGGAGAAAGAAGTCAGCAGATCCTTGCACAGTTATCCTCCCTGCCTAGCGTTTACGTCATTGCCTCTATCGATCACATCAACGCTCCTCTCAGTGAGTTCCCCTGGGCCTGACCTAGCCAAGAGAGGGATCTGTGTTCTGCCTTGGGGCTGCTAAGCATGTTTCAAAAGTTCATGTATTGCTTACCATGTATTGGTGTTACTTAGAATGTATTGCTGTTGATGTGTAGAACAGATGTGTATAGTTCTGACTGGGAGTGTGGCTGTGCTGAACCAAAACTGTATAAAGATAGTGAGAAATACCACTAAGCATAATACACAGACTCCAAGCTTTTGGCAGCCTTTGATTTTAGGAACTTACTGAACTGGAGATTGGATGTTATGTCTGTTTTTGCATCTAAACTATTTTCTTTTATCTGTCAGTGTTGTAGGCCGAATGGGGGCTTCAGATAAAGTTTATTAGAAAATCCCTCCTGTTGAGCTAGGAGGTGCAGAAGGGACCCCCTTCCTTCCTAAACTCCTTCTCAGACAAGATGTAGGTGTGGCTGGACCCAGTCTTAGCCCCAGACTTAGCTGATGGTTTATGTTAAAGGATTGTACAGCTGCAATTGAACTTTTTTTATCTCACAAAATTAAGGATGGCAAAGCAAGTATGCTTAAATAAATTACTTACTTATTACAATTATGCTTAGACTAAAAGATCATAATCAGAATTATTTACTACACAGCACAAGTAGCTGTAACTATTAGTATAGTTCACTCTTTTAAAAGCAATATTGAAGCAATTATATTAAAGCTACCAAAAACAATGCAAGTAGAGACTGATATGACTTACCCATGTCAACAACCGTGTCTCTTCAGCTCAGCCTGGTGGAGTAAGGAGGGGCATCCCCACTCAGGGGAGGAATCTCCACACACTCTGAGGATCTTGTTTCAGCTATTTTGCCCCTTCTATAGGCAGAGCTTCTAGCTGCAGCCAGAAATTGTTTGCACACTCCTGACTGTGGAAGGATTTACAATGTATCTATGGAAAAGGGATGCCTGCAAATGTTTTGTTGCAAGAGTTTATCTTTCTGGAACTACACTTAGCAGGGTGTAGGTAATGTGAATTTCACAAGCATATATTGTTTCCTCAATCCTACAGGAGAAATAGGTTCATTTTAATATTGCTTGTTTAACACCTTAGAAAACATGAATCTTCCAGTTTTGTCTGCTCTTTTTTTTCCTCTCTGTCTAGTGTGGGATCAGGCAAAGCTGAGCCTCTATAACTGGCTTTGGTATGAAACAACCACATTTAATCCTTATGTGGAAGAAACATCTTATGAGAACTCGCTTTTAGTACAACACTCTGGATCTTTAGCTTTGAGCTCCCTAATGCATGTCCTGCATAGCCTCACTCTCAATGCCAGGTAAGACTCTGTAACACTTCACAGTAACACTTTGCAAGGACCCAGTCTTTACAGTCTCTGTTTTCTGATAGTAGTGTTCCAGACGAAGAGGATAGAACCCGAGTTCCAGTTGATTGGTTACTTTAAATGAGCAGCATTTGGGTAGCAAATCTTGTCCAGTGATGAGATTCACAACCAGGTCTCTGTGCATAAAGCAAAATTAGTTAATATTTTCTAATGGTGGGAATTTTGGGCTGTTTAAATTATTATTGATTTTCCCCTTTCCTCCTTTCACTTAGGGGGATATTCAGACTGCTTGCTCAGCACCAGCTGGAGAAAAAGGACAACCCATCTTATCCAGGTAAGCACCCACCTTTTCTCATCTGTTTGGGATGTTCCTGTTCACAGCAGCCCTGGATTTTGGTATGCACGTTACATCTTCAGCAACAGAAGTGCTGGAACAGTTGGCTCAGTGAGGCTCACTGTCCTTCTAGTGGCACTGTGTCTGACTCAGACAGGAAATCACTGCACTGGCTGATTCTGAAGGGCCACCTCTTACATGCTTAGACATGACTGAGATCGTTGGTGGGGGGACTGTGGAGTAACAAAAAATTAAATTAAGACTGAATTCGTGTAACATGTACTGAAATTACCTATATAAATGACTTCTGACATGCCCCTGCTTTCTAGGATACATATGGAATATTCTGTCACTGTCTATAACAGGTGTTGCAGTGGATATGAATAACTTTTTAATGATAGAGAAAGCAAGATAGAGGAGTTGGAAATTAAGAGAGATTAATGATTGTAGAAAATGCATTTAAAGTGCTGTTAAAATTCCATTAGGCAGCAGGGTGACTGGAATGTTAATTCAGCTGTCTTCCATTAATTACTGAAGTATTACCTTGGTTGTATATCTGCAAGAGGTGATGTTACTGTAGCCACTCTATGCCAAAGCAAGACTTGGAGGTGGACAATATGTGTTGTGAGACCTGGAAAAACCTGTCAGACTTAACTACTTCAGTTTCTTATTCTTTCCTTTTTCTGTCTCCAGGGCTGTCGTTCCAAGACTTTTACCAGCAGTGTCGGGAGGCTTTCCTTGTGAACAGTGACTTGACACTCAGGACACAGCTGACAGAATTCAGAGACCACAAGCTCATCCGGACCAAGCGGGTGAGTCCAGAGAAGAATTCTACTCAGCCACTTGGAATAAAAAAGATACTTACCTGCTGTATTGTTTCAAGCACCTTGGAACTGGCAAGGGTCTGAAATGCCTCCAGTATGCCAACATCCTTTACATGGATGGGGTTTAGAGGGCTGCAGAAACAGTGTGCTTTGTTTATTCAGCAACCTACATGTCTTCTTTTTGAAGACTGTGAGAAGTAGCAGACTGTGGAGCCTGCCAGTCTGCTTTTGGTAGTATTACCTGTATTTCTATAAGAATGCAGATAATGATGAGGCAGTATAGCAGTACAAGATACAGGAACACAGTGTTAAGGAGCTTTGTAGTGTCAGACAAGCATAACCCACCAGGAGATTTCTCATTTAGTGACTTTTCTCAGTATTTGTGCATTTCCTGTGTTGCTCCAGTGAAATATTCCAGGTTTTCAGTAATGTAGTTATTCAGAATGCTGTCCAGCCCTAATCCAGACTGCAGATAAATGCTAACATTGCAGTGCTGTCTAGTGGCTTGCCTGGCACTGTATGCTGGTGTTAACAATGTTTGTGTATGTCTGTTCTCAGGGAGCTGATGGTGTGGAATACTTATTAATTCCTGTCGATGACAGTACCTTGACAGACTTCTTAGAGAAAGAGGATGAAGATGCATAATGTCTCTGTGTCCTCAGTGTCTACAGCAGCTGCTGTCAATAGCTGCTGGAGAGGGGCTATGCTCAGATCTCTCTTTGTCCAGCCTCACAGCTGCTGCAGATAAGTAATAATTCTAATGAATCTTGCTCATTGTTCAGCTACCTCAGGTAGTTTGGAATGATGACTTCTGTAAGCAAGGCCTCTCTTGCGCTCTACTTGGATTTGTCTGCTTTCTGTCTTAGCTCAGACAATGCCTTCTTCCTATCTGTGCAGCCAACCTCACAGCCAGAAAAACAAACTCAGTGAGATTGTGCCTTCTGCTCTCTACCTCAGTAGACATGAGGGTTTTATTGGAGCAATTTACTTGGGAAGTGCAAATCACAAGATGGTCAAGAGCTTTAGTTTGTACTAGTGGTGCAACTTTTCTCAATTGAGTGCTGTCCAGCACTCCTCTACCATTCAGACAAAACTAGCTTCCAGTGTACAAGGACAAGATTTATAGTGCTACAAGACCTGCCTTGACTGCATGAGGAGAGGAGAATACTAGTGGGTTTGGGATGCTGCAGGTAACTTAGTAGATTCTGGCAATAAAACTGAAGGACTTGTCCCAAACCCACATCCTTTCATAAGATTTAGATAATCGAAATTATGATGGACTCATGTCATTGCCTGCTACTTTCCAAGGTGCAATCCAGGAATATGAAGAGGCTACGAAGCTTTTTTGTTTATTTTTTTAAAGCTTGATTGTATATTTATATTTTTTACATCAGGAGTGTCCACTGATCCTGAAGGAGGCCTTAAATGCCACTTAAAAGCTCTCCCTTTTAAAGCTCATAGAGGTTGAGAGACTGCTGAAGTTTGACATCTTTTCTTCAATTCTTTTTTTCTCAGTTATGTGGGAGGAAGCTCTGTAGTTCCATCATCTATAGTCTGCCAGCCAGACTTCAGGGACTCTGTATGCCTAATACTTGGTAGCTGTGTTACAGCTCAGTGTTGTAATAGTTCAAATCAATTGAAATAAAGTACTTTATTAATTTTCATTAGCTTGTCTTGTCTTTCACAATCTTTTTATGTTACAGGAAGATAAAGATCCTTGTGGCAGTTGGGTAAAAGCTTCATTTTCATTATGTCAAATATCTGCGCAGAAGATTTGAAACTGTCGAGCAGAAATATTTTATATTGTTTCTTGCATCAAAATCAGGAATCGTTTGCCTGCCTTTTAGTACCAGTATATAGCTTTTAAAGAGAACCAAAACATCCCATGGAGTAATAGTTACCTTATCTGCCCCTCTCTGACAGAAGCAAGAGAGATGTATGGCCTGACTTTGGTATTAGAAACCTAGAGCATCTACCTGTCTCCCAGTATCAACTTGATTCTTCATATAGGTCTTTTCCTCTGACTTGGGAAAGAAGAAATTTCTTCTCACTTCTCAGCATACTGAGGTGTCTTCATGGTATTGGTAAGAATGACGACCTTTGTATAGCCCAGGTGGCTTCAGATAAACCAGTCATCTCTTTCCACTTATATTTAAGTGGAAGAAGACATGCAATTATTAGATGGAGACATTGCTTGATGAGCCACTTTTATTAACTTAAAAGGATAGAGCTAACATCTTTACAAATTTGTAATGAAATATTTACCATCCAGAGATGGCAGGGTATACAACTGAGATTTTTTTCTCTTAAAAAAAAATCCTGACAGAAAAAAATAACTTGGAAAATAAAACTCATTATCAGTGGTGAAAATGCTACTTGTTCAGTTTTAGTAATCCTGTAATTAAAAGCCACAGTTACAGAAACTGTTTTTAAAAGAAAATAATGAATTTACAGCTTCGTTAAGGAATTGAGTTTCAACCTTACAAAGCTTTTTAATTGAGAGTCCCTCTTTTGAAAAACCCTTAAGCTGCATTAATGGTAAATTGTGCAATTGAATACTACTACCAACAACTTGCTTTCTGTTCTCTATTTATTTGCATCTGAGTGGTGCCTTAGTACAACTGTTACTGCAAAAAAAAAAAAAAAGTTGATCTCCATTCTTACATTAACTACTATTTCTGAAATTTATTAGGTGAAATATTAGTGACTTGCAGTGACATGATTTAACGTAACTGTGGCAGGGTAGAACTGCTGCGTAAACTTAAATCTGGAGATAAGTCAGGTTTTATGTATTTTACCCAAACCAACCCTTGAGTGTCATGGTTATTAGCTGTATCTACTAACATTAAGCAGTAACAGTAAATTTATTCAAGTACAGTCCAGTAACTGAGTAAATGAGCCTTTGGTATTCCGAAACAAACATTTATTTTTCTGACGTGACAAAATATACCCCAGACTTTGAGGGACCATATAATACAATCTATTCTGTGATTGGATGCACCTTCATTGACTCTAGTCTTCAAGGACTTCTTCATGGACTAATTGAAAGCACCTTCCTGAAGCTCTGCAGTTGGATAAATCTGTGCAGGATAACACAGGATAATTGACTGAATTTCCTCTCTCCAATTTTTCCCCCTATGCCACCTGGAGAGGATCTCTGTCTTTCTCAGACACAACGATGTTGATTTTGTTCTGTAGGTGGATGGCAAGTGCATCACGCAGCTCTGACAGGAAACCTCGTTCAGTGTTACTGTGCTCACACAGAATAACACTTATCCCATTGGCAACTGCATCCAGCACATCATGGTGGGACATCTCTCCTGCCATTTTGAGAAAGAAATGTCATGGAGATCACTAATGGTACAGTTCAGGTAACCAGGTCTCTGCAATGTGTGGAGCATCTCAGCTAAAAGCTGTGGTGATGTAAGTGGAAATGCAACAACACCTGCTCAGTAGGAATGTGGGACCCTGCTCCAGGGTCCTTTGAAACACTCAGCTGATATCCCTGTATGCAGCTGAGTCAAACCACAGAAATTCCTTGCCATCTTTGAATAGCTGTAAATTCTGCCAATTTGGGCAGAAAATAAAAGTGCTAAAAGTGGTCTGGAAGAGGATGGAGGAAAGCAGTTGGGAAGCCTGAGGGTCATCTCTGCAGGACTACACATAAGAGGGAGAAGGGCAGTGATTCCTACAGAATGCAAGACAGCCTTCACACTGTTGTTCCCACTGCTGGAAGAGGGAATAATGGACTAAGTGTCCCTTTGGTTAGACACACTATGGAGTTTCTTTGGAAGGTTCTGTAGCACATTATATTCTGTTTTCCATTAGAGAATTCTGCAGGGAATAGAGGAAACATATGTTCCCAAAGGAGAAACACTGAAAATTTGCAACTTACTGCCATCGGCACTGATTTAGTGTTGAATTAAATGCTGTAAAGTAATGTTTTAATTCAGGTATCTTTCACTATGTCACACTGCCATTTGATCCACATTATCTCTACTTTAATGTCAGTTTGTCATTCCAATAACTAACTAATTGTTTCTCAGCTATAAATAACAGGTAATTCTTTGTGGTCAAATATTTCAACAGCCAGTTAACCCTCTTATTTTTGATGGGGTTTGTTTGTTTCTTTTTTCCTCTAAGGACTATTTTTATAAAAATAATGAAACAGCAGTCTGTTACCTGTGAGATAGAGGTCAGCTTCCGTTCCCTTCAGGACACTGCTCCCAGAACCAGCACACAGAGCAGCTTTCTTCACCAGTGATTCTGCAGGATACAAGGTGCCACAGTTAAACTCCTTCCCCTTTGTTCAGCCCTCCTGAGTATTGCTAGTAATTGTTTCACTTAACTACTACCTTGATTTTAGAGTCAATGTAAATTTGTTGGAGGAACATACACATCAGTCAGTTTGAAGGAGTCATGGGCCTGCAACACCTCTGACAATACAGCAAAAACCTCTGTGAGAGGTAGCAGGGGACAGGAAACTTTGCAGAAAACTCCAGCACTGAGGCTGGCTGCTGGCGACCTTTCTCCTAGTGAGATGTTAGTTAGGTTTCTGAACACTCTAATAGGCCACTCCTCTTTCCAGGACTCTCGTGTTCCACCACTTAGTTTCCCAACTAATGATGCCACTAAGGCAGCATTTTGCCTCTGAAATATACTGGTTCCTAACTTACAGCTCTCGAAAGGCCAGTTTTAATGCAAGCTGAAAAGCTGCTCTATGCCAGTAAAAATGGGCCAGTTGCTGTGATTGCTAATTCCAAGATATTACATACATGACAATGGTATGCATTTTTATTCTTCATATACATTAGATTCACTAAGGAGCAGGAACACACAACACGGGGAGTATTCAAAACCTGTTAAGGTTTTACAGTATGTTGCTTTGCAATTATTGTTGATTTAAGTGGAGCCACACCACTTCAATCCCACACGATAAAAAGAGGCTTTGAAATAGTTGGGGATGTTTTAGCACAATTGTCAGTCTAGTAAGATTTCCACCTCCTAAGTTACACAGAGCTCTCAACAAATGTACTTTCACAAATTCTACTAGCTGTGCTCCTTGGACATTAGGATAGGTAGCTGGGATAAGAGGATGTTTACCCATCAGTACACCTTTGTGCCTGCTACCCTGGGCAGGACAAAAAAAATAATCATCATTATATAAATTACAAGAAATTATATCTTTCATTCAACTTATGCTATCCCTTCTTCACCACATCAACCAATGTAACATAGAATCCCATTAAAATACAGATGAGATTCTTTTCATATGACTGTCAATTCTAAGATGCTGTTTTTTAACAGTGCTTCCTAGTTCTTGAATGTAAACCTTCTAAAGACAGCAGTGTCACGCCCACACTCATGCTCCCTGTGTTGCTGCAGTGCCAGTCCTAGCAGGCAGGGTGCCTTGCAGCCGATTACCGAGTGTCCTGCCCGCTCCCAGGGCTACACGGATGTGGGGGAGCTGCAGGTGACCTTTGACACGCTGGATGATGTCTGACAAGGGGACCGGCTCACTCAGCGTGCACAGGCGTCCCATTCCAGTATGGGGAAGAAGAGGCTGGAAAAAAAATAAAATTACTGTGAGAAAGCTGACTCCAGATGCTTGCATTGCTTCCCATGCTCTTAACAGGATAAGCAAGTTGGGCTTGCAGGAACATCACTGAACTTTACAAAAAGTATGTATGTGATGTTCTCAAATAACATATGAACTATGCCAGCTACTGGAACTGATTTAAGAATTAGTACAGACCACGCAGATAGTTTCATTGTTTTGGAAACTGTATGGGCTTCAACTCCCAATATGCCTGTATTTCAGAGCACTGGGGTAGCACTGGAAAGCTGTGATGCCACTGACTACTGCATTTCAGTGTTCAGGGTACTCAGCTCACACAAGTAATACATTCACAGGAAGTAATTTTGTGATTTTGTTACCTTCTGTAGCAAGAGAATCTCAGTCTTGGGGTAAAGAAGGCTGTTCTGGGACAATAATGCCACCACCTCCAGCAGTGCTTTCTGAGAGCAGGTAAAACTGACTCGTGTTTGCTCCTCACCTTCAACCCTGAGGAAAGACACGCCTGGTGCTTGTTAAGAAGCTAGATAAAATTTTGGCGTTGTAATTATGCTACAGCATTATAATTATTTATTTTGGAGTTATTATTATTATTCTTCTATCCCAGTGGCTGTTCTACCACCAAGAAAGGAAAAAAAAGGCAGCATTGTAATAGCCTAGACTTGTCTTGGAAGAAACAAATATCAGAATTTAATTCAACTGTCCTCGTCAAATTTCCTGTTACTATTTTTCTTTGACACCCATAATCTATGTGATGCTAGACTTGAGTTGCTATTACCATTTAGCATTAAACAGATTGACCAGAAAGGGACGATTATTCCTTAAGTTGCTCGTCCCATTGCTGAAAAATACAGCAGCAATGCACAGAGGAACAAAGAAATTAAAACAGTAAAATACAATTATAGTAACTTATTGTTTCAAACAACAGGAAGAATACAACATTAGAGAGTGGAGCAGATACCTAGCTGGAAGAGTAATGAGACAAGAGATCTCTGGGATGTCTTTGATTTTGGCCAGCACTGCATCCAGATGCTCAGCATCTGCACAGAACTCTACCCGGTGAGTGCCCTCAGCTGGAGAGCTTGGCGCAGTAGATGGGTGCAGTGGGACAGAAGTACAGGCACCTGAGAAAACAGTACAAGACTGCTGGTTTATAAAGCAGGGTAAGTATCCTAATACTGATTTAGCACATATCTGAAAGAGATGCGGCACAAAGATGCAAATTTTGCACTTAAATCCTTTTTCTCCGACCAGAACTGAGGGCTTTTCATTCTCCTGTCTCCATTAGGCACAGTCTATTTTAAGTCCAAAGAAACTGATGGATATGTATTATTTGCCATTCTTAACGCCATCAGTTTTATCCTAAGGATTGTACAAAACCAGAAAGAGTTCCTGGTTTGTATGACGGGTTGGAAAAAACACAGCTATTGTAATCTGTGAGCCACAATACAGGATAAAAAATCTAAAATAATTTCACATAGCTTAAATGCTTTGGAAACATTGAGATCTTCTACTTTATAAATTAAAGGTAGTGATTTAAAGTCAGTGGTCTCAGCGTTGCAACCACAGTGGACAATAAACATGCTCCACCAGTTCCAGATACGTCCAATCATAGAGTCATGCATCTGAAAATACTCTCTTGTGTTCGTTACCTGGTATATATCAGCAAGACACATTTCCTAAAACGTATTTAAGGTTACGGTACTATAAAAACATTAGGAAAAATAAAAACAGTCCTTAAATCACACCTGTAAAAGCTGGAAGGCAAACGATGAAATATCCCACCTAAAATGGCATACATCTTTAATAATTTTAACTTGTTCGATCTTAACACAATCTCACCGAGTCCTTTTGTTAGCCAGTAATTAACTCCGTGAGGTACGGCATCGTACGCCGTATGCGGAGAATAAATCCCGATTCTGTTCTCCAGGGCTCGGACCACCAGCCGTTCCTTCCAGGTTTTCCACGTCACTCGCTTGAGCGGGGTGAATATAGGAGGGTGGTAGGAAAGAACGAGGTCCGCTTTCTTCTGCACTGCCTCTTCCATCACTTCCTCAGTGAGGTCGTTAGTGAGGAAAAGGGTGTTCACAGTGTGGGGAGGACTCGGTTCCACCAGCAATCCCACATTGTCCCAGCTTTCAGCCAGAGAGGGGGATGCGAAGTCATTCAGGGCAGAAACGAGCTCCCGGAGGTTCATGAGGGCGCGTACGGGCGGGCGGCCCAAGGCACGGACGCGGTGGAGAGACGGGCGGAACAGCGGCGGGAGCGGCAGAGGCATGCGGGACCTGTGCGGGGCAGATACAGGGCACCGTGAGCCTCGGGAGCCCACCGGCCAAACCGCGGCCACGGCCGCTCGGCCGGCGCTCCCTCCCAGCCCCGGCAGCACCCGGTACCGGGTGCCCTCCCCGCGCTGCCCCGCGCCAAACGCGCCGAGCTCATCATCCCCCTTCCCGCGGCAAAGCCGACCCGCGGAGCTCGGCCGCGCAGGGGGCTCGCTCCTCGGCGGCGGGAACCGCCCGGGACAGGCGGCCTCGGGACGGGACGGGGCAGGGCCGGCACCGCGCTCACCTCCCGGCGCTGCGGGGCGGGACCAGCGCTCGGCCCCGCCGCTTCCGCCGCGCTCAGCGGGGCTGGGGCGGCCCCTCCGCGGCGCCGGCGGTGAGCTACGGGAGAGAGGGAGAACGGGAGAGAGGGAGAACGGGAGAGAGGGGGGCAGGGCCGGGTCTGTGCGTGGCTTTCGGTGGCGGTACCTCGGGCGGGGAGGGAGCCGTAGCTCCGGCTGCCCTGGGTCAGGGGGAGCCGGGGGCAGCTGGCTGCAGGTGGGCACACGGCGCTTCCCCGGGCTCTGCGAGGCTTCACCGGCGAGGGCGGCTGTATAGGGGGGGGATGTTAGCGCCTAAATCTGTCGGCTTCCGCGCAGCCGCGGTTTTATTAGCGTCATTCGAAACGCTTTATTTGAAAATATTACAAAAACTGGAGAAGTCTGATCCCGTGCTTGGGGGCAGGTACCTGTCTATTGCAGGCACTCACAGCTGTCACGAGTTAGCCCCAAATCACATTTCTGTTAGGTTCTGGCACGTGGCTTTTACCTGTGAATTTTTGCCATCTACCATTCTGTAATATTTGCAAAAAACTGATTGCTTAGTATAAATTTTCATCCTAGAAAAGAGTGGTTTTTGCCTTCTTCCCTTTCTCTAACTGGTCTTCTATTCATTCTTCTTTATATTTTCTACTCATATTCTTTATGTAGTTGCTTAATGCAAAAATTTAGCTACAGAGTCACTGGAATGGCACCACAGAACCGTGTGGTGTAAAAGCGTGCAACCAACAAATATTTTAGAATCAAAACCAAATGGCAGAAAAAAAATCCGACGAATTCCATATGTTATTTCTGCAGGAAATTGCTGTATGGAAGGCTGCCTCATCCTTTTCATAAGCAGGCATGGTAAGAATAAAATCACATATGTATTTTCATTCTTTCTGAAATGGTCATCTCTTGGAAAGTGAATAGCTGCTTTCTCTCTCAAAGGATTACACATTTTACTCTGATGCTGTGATGAATTTGTCATGGAAGTTCAGGGTTTTCATTTCAAACTTGCTAAAAGATACTTTGGAAAGGAAAGCAGGTTGATTTACATCAGTTTGAAACATAATTATGCTTTCACTTTAGAGATCCCAGATTTTAATGCTATTTTGGCATGTGTTTGATAATCTAGTTTGGTTTCTTTTGCCACAGAAGCATTAGCCTCGTTGCAAGAAGGTACCTCTGCTTCAGTGTAAACCTATGCACTCAAAGGCTTTTAGAAGTTTAGCAATTCAAGAAATAGAGATAAGACTGTGTATGTCTTAAAGTGTTCATACACCCTCTATAGCATCTTCATGGGCATTGTGGGCAGCTGTCTCCTTTGCTTGTATACTTTTGAAGCAGTATGCCAGTATCAATTTATTTAGTTTTGCTCTGCAGTTATCCCCACAGTAATTGTTTTTGCATAGTTTAGAACTTTCCATAGAAGTACTGTGATATATTTGACCTGTAGAGATAAATTTGCTTAGGTCACTGGGTAATTGATTTTAAATTTTATGAAGGTAACTTATAAATTCTTAAGAAAAGTAATTTAATTTGTAGATTTGCTTGTCTGTGAAGGCACATTATATATGCTGCCATTCAGAACTAGCCTTATCAATCAAAAGGCTGCAGGCATCAGTTGCTCCTCTAGTTGTAAAGCAGTGAAGTGTGTGTGCACCATCCAAAATAGACATAACCTTGATTCTTCACCTTTCCATTCAAGTCACTGAGTAGGTCCTGTTTGCAAATGAATAATGTTATTTCTGGAGTATAACAGCATGCAACAGCTACTGCATTACCATGGCAAACTTGATTTGTCCTGAAACTAAATGAAACTGAGTGCTTTCTGGTGATTTTACTGAAAATGTGGATGGTTTGTGGCAGTAGCCTTGCTTATGGGCCAAATGTTGAAACAGTGGTAGTATGTAGTACAAACTTGCTTATGTTCTTGTTGGGGCTGGGAAATAAAACAGTCTGTTGGTATTTTATTGGTGATTTAATTATTGCTTTCTGCCTCTTGCTCAGGCTGTCACGCTGCATACTGATGTGGGAGATATTAAAATTGAACTATTCTGTGAGCGTACTCCAAAGACTTGTGAAGTAAGTCAGGTACCAGGAGTGGGATTGCCCAGTGGTGAAACAAAGCAGTAGAAATAGTGAAGACTGTGAATGAGGTGAAGTGGCTTTTGCAATTTCACCTTTTCATGTAATGGAATACCAGCATTTTAAGCTGGCGCAGTGCCTGTTCCACTCAGGGAATTTGTGTGCCCTTGTCATACTGCCTAGGGTTGATAAGGTTTAGTTAAGGGCTGCTTCTCTTGAAGCTCCAGCATCTCCCAAGTGCCCTTTGCCTTTAAGGGGGAAACACAGCATCTAGAGTGGCATTCCCGAATTTTCATGGGTTTACTCATACCCTCACAGACTTGATTTTAGTTTAAAAGAGCGAGACTCACTCGCAGTTTGTCAGGGACCCCAATTTTGATTTTTTGCAATAAGCTGAAATTTATTTAAATTTCATTTATTTTAATGAAAAAGCTGAGGCATGAACTTATTGATTACAAAAATACATGTGCAAAAGAAAGTTGCTGAATGGGAATGATGCTTGAGAGCATGTCTTAGTCTTCTTCTTTGTTCCTCAAGTCAGACAACCTTGCACTGAAAGCTTTTTATTCTTTGCATGTGTGACACTATCAAAGGAGTTTATTAGCTATGATCTGTTTATGACTAATCTGCAGCAATACTCTGTGGAATTCACATGGTCACAAAGCAAAGCAGAGGTGAAAGTGCTGGTCTTGCCAGTGCTGTCATTTTAGTAAGACAATACTATTTTTCAGTTGTTTGTTAATATGGTATGTTTGATTTTTGTAGAATTTCCTGGCTCTTTGTGCTAGTAACTACTACAATGGATGTGTATTCCACCGAAATATAAAGGGCTTCATGGTTCAGACAGGGGATCCATTAGGTAAGTTGTTCTGTCTGGGTCTTTCTATGGAAAAAAAGTACATAAAAATAAAATGTAAGGAAATAAAAAGGAATTATAGGTATTAAAACCAAAATGTAAGTAAAGTAAAAATAAGAGTTACTGTATTGTTGATAAGAGGTTTTTGTGACGAGATTCATTTTCTGTGGTGGGCTTCCAGAAGTGCAGGCATTACCCCAGTTTTAAATAATCGTGCATTCTACAAACTTGAGTTTTGCCAGCTGTTTCCACTACATATGATGGTTCTGTTGACTTAAGTAGAAGCAGCTGCTACTGTGATTTCTGCCTGAAAGGCTGGGTCTAAATCATTTGGGGAAAACGTCCCAGATGGTGTCAGCTGTTTGGGAGAAAAGCTGATTTAGTTGTGTTTGTTTGTACTCATACTGAATTTAATTTGAGGATATGTTAGTGTTTTGTTCTGCTACTTAATAGGTTCCTTATATAGAGTTATGTCTCAGTGCAGTGGCAAGAACCTGCCTCAAACTAATTGCAGGCTGTCTAGGGTCTTTGTTGTAAAATGCTGTAACAGAACATAATTTCTGGATTTTCCCAGTAATTTCTGCTGTGGTGTTTCTTTGTCAGGCACTGGGAAAGGAGGTAACAGCATCTGGGGCAAGAAGTTTGAAGATGAATTCAGTGAATATCTAAAGGTATTTCTGTGCTCTCGCTATGCACTTATGTTGTCATCTGAATTTTCTCTACAAATGTTTTCACAGGCATTTCTGTGCTTGGCAAATTAGTTTTGAGGGGTTTCCTCACCTAAAACAGAAGTAAAAAGAATTTCTGACAGCATTTTTCATGCGCTGAAGGCAAAGCAGGAATTTTTCACTGTAAGAGCCATTTTGAGGAGCTAATTACTGATTGTGATAGAATATATTAGCAACCAAGATTTGTTCTTAATAATGGTATTGAGGAAGAGCTCTAAGTCACAGAGCACTTTGCACAGGCTAGTCCTGGTTTCACAGATGTGTATTCATGCTGAGGCTTTTCCCCTTGTTCAGCACACTGTCCGTGGGGTAGTTTCCATGGCAAACAATGGTCCCAACACCAATGGATCACAGTTCTTCATCACTTATGGCAAACAGCCACACCTGGACATGAAGTACACAGTGTTTGGAAAGTAAGTGATTCAGCTGCATGCCTCTGTCAGAGTGTGTGAGGGCTCTGAGTATTTCAGGGCATATGCAAATGCTTAAACTTCTTCTCAGAGTGTGTCGTGGATGCTTAATATTTCCTTTCAAAATACATTATTTGCCACATAAAATGTTTTGGTTGTTTTTTTGTATCATTTGCTTGCAAATTCCTTCCCTTGTGATACTTAACTGTAAAGTGTTTTGAGCTACCTCAACTGTGACATTTAAATCATTATTAGAAGGCAATTTCCAGCCCTTCTGTTTTTCTTGCAGAGTTATTGATGGCTTGGAGACCCTGGATGAGCTAGAGAAGCTGCCTGTGAATGAGAAAACCTATCGACCTCTTAATGATGTTCGAATCAAAGACATTACAATTCATGCCAACCCTTTTGCTCTGTAGCCACAGAATGCCTCAACACATTCTTCACAGACTGGTCAGATAATTCCCAGATGACAGGACTTAAAGAGCCATCAGAGGGTTACTTTTGCTGGATCATATATTTGCTCATTGAATGCAGAATTTTCAGGAGCTATGACATTGTCTGGGAGTTGTCACAGAGAAGTCTTGTGCTTCAGAAGCCAGGTTTTCCAGAGTATCTTCCAGCATTTTGATTTTGAAACACTGTTTTTTATACTTGTAAAATAAATTTTAAAAACTTTAATTTTTTTCCTAATCTTTGGTTTTTGCCTTACCTTTCTGAGTAATGTCATGTTAAAGCGATGTCTTTTGCTGTAATTTCATGCTATCAGTTTTGTGATGCTTTCTCATAAAGTGTCATCTTCCTTACTCAAAAGAATGAAGTAAGATAGGCATTTTTTCCCCCTAGGTGAGAGCAGTGTCAGAAATAGATGAAACCTTTCCCTCCCAGAAGATTAAAGAACATATTTAGAGGAGTGTTTGCTCTTGTGCTGCTGTGTTGGAATTATAACTTCTTCAGCCTGCCCAAAAGGTAGATAGGAGTAATTTCTTCTGCTTCTGGCACAACACTGTTTCCGTGAAAGAGTAAGTATTTCTGTCCTTACATAGCTGTTGATTGAAACTAGGTAACATACATTTACTGTAACTTGTTTTTCATCACTTTTTTTTCCCCGAAGTCTAGGGGGTAAACACAGCAAAGAGCCCTGTCAAAAAGGCTGTGTTCACATGATGTTGAACAGGTAAGAGAGCCATTTTGGTCTTCTTGCCTCAGTCCTCTTTCCACTCGGTGAGCATCCCTCAGCAAAGTCCATTCTTATGTGTATGCTCTGTAATCCCTGGGAGGCTCAAGGTCCAGCTGACTCGCAGTCTACTTCAGACTCTTATTTCCCATTTGGAGACTTGGCCTCTTAAAATAAGGCGAACTCATTTGCAAGAGAAAGGCAAAGCTATGCCAGGTACATATTACTGAGGTGCTAATGGGAAGAGTTAAGCAGTACCTGTTCGAGGGGACTTTCTAAGTTTCTGTCTTCTTCATGGAATGTTGCTTTAAGCTCCCAGCCCTCGTTCCATATAAATATGGAACATATATTTTATTATATGTTAATGTATTTTAGTGTAATACTTTAGTCAGGTAAATTACTTTATTCTTGTAGCTCTGTGCTCGCAGCAGTAGAAGTGTGCAGTGGCACGTCTGACTGACACTACTGCCACGCTGGAGGAAGGATGTACTGGGAAGTTTCCTACAGTGCAGACAAACTGGAAATAATTAATAATTTATTTAGAATTGCACTTAACTGTAAACAATTGCAGGTCTTTTTTTCTCCCCCCCCCCCCCCCCCCCCCCCCCAAGGCTGTTACATAGCAAATGTGAAATATGGCAGCACCAAGTATTTTGCTCTTCAGAGGATCCACATTAAATGTAAATACTTTTTTTTTTTCCTCACCTAGTGCTGTACTGAAAGGAGAGTGATCCTACTGGGACAAAATTACGAACAAACTTTTCTAAATTGTATTGTTTTCCTGGACTTAGTCTAAGCTGGAGAGCAGAGGGCAAGAAGAAAACAAGGATGCGTGACCTGTTGAACAGTGACAAACTGGCACGTAGGGAAAGCCGATTGCAGAGCACCGCAGGGCAGCACAGAGAGGATTACCAGCCCCGTCGGCCGGGTAAGAAATGAGCGATCCACGGCCTCCCCCTCAGGCCGCCATGTTCTCTGCGGCGCCTTCGCGGGCGGGCAGAAAATGGCCTCGCCCGCTGTGCACCTTTCCCGCAGCCCCTGCCGGGGCCGAGCCCGGAGCCTTTCCCCAGGGCGGGCGTTCGGGGCCCGCGGGCATCGGGGGCCGGCCCCCGTCCCCTCGCTCCGCGTCCCCTCGCTCCGCCCGCCCGGGGCCTCCCGGTGCCGGCAGCGGCCGCCGCCCTCCGGCCTGAGGGGCTGCAGTCGGCGTGGGGCTGAACAGCGGAGAAGGTGGGCGGGTGGCGAGTTAGTTCGCTTTCCTTCGTGGGGCAAACTAACTGGGAGATAACCCCCGTTTTATTGTCTGCCATAGAAAAGCTTCGCTGACATTTTGAAAAGCCCACGGGGGCAGTATTTGCCCTTGTTAAGCACGCAGAAGCCTTTCTTGTTCCTAGGGTAGTGCAGCACTGGGGGCCCGAGTAGCTTGGAAGGAGTGTCCGAGCCACAGTATGTCTTTAAAAGGCTTTTTTTGAAGGAGAAGTTACAGGTTTAAGTTCCCCTGTCAAAATCAATTAACGTGAAAAAAGCTCTTGAATTAAAAATAACTTCCAAGAAGGATCAGAAAAGAACAGCCAACAACTGGGATGTTAAGGAAAAACACCATTATAGATTAAATTAATGCCTTTGGAAATTAACTGTCTGTGGGATGTAATTCAAAGAGCAAAATATCTTTGTTTACACTTGGGGAATTCCCGTCAAAGTAATGGTTCTGACAGGGATAAAAGAAAAAGACCACTTTGCAGAAGGTGCAGCAATGCTAGGAATGGAAAGGGGCACGGTTCAGAAGTGCACAGGACAAAAAGTGCTGCAAACATCTTTCTGAAACTCCTGGCAGGTGAATCACTTCTGGACTTCTGATATCAGCAGGTGTGTTTTAAGATTTTATTTTTCTGATCAGGTCATGTGATACCAGGTTAATTTTTAAGTTGAAGGTATTTCGAGAAAGCAGTCTTGCAGCTTAAAACAAAAAGCTGCCTTTGTAGGGGTACTAGAATGGTTTCAGTTAGTTACATTTACTGGATTTTTTTTTTTTTTTTTTGTAGCAATGATTCAGAAACCAATTCTGTGAATGAAAGAGGCTGTAGTCAATGACACAGTTTTGAAGTCCCAGGTCCAAAGAAGGATGTGACACTGAGCATCTGAGTAGCCAGGGATTTGGTCTAATGTGACAGGTGGTAGCAAAAGGAAACACATGACACTTAGGATGACACATCCTAAACCTCCACCAATTTTCATGTAGGTGTTTTGTTGTTGTTTTTTGTGGGTTTTTTTTGTTTGTTTTGTTTTCCTAGCATTGCATTTCCTTCAGTGAAAATGTATAGTTTGCACATATGCTTGTGATACTGCAGAACATGGTCCTGCTGTTTGTTCACTGAATATATTTGAGCAGACTGATGAACAATAACCATTGATTGGAGTATCAGAAATACAGGCATCACTTTCATGCCTTCAGAATTTATATTATGACAAGTATTTGCTTAACCCCTACTCTAAAATCCAAGGACAAGCTTTTAACCTAGATCACTGAAATAGCAAGGGGATCATGCCAGACTGACTTTCTAAAGTTATCAGTGGAAACGTGTAGAATTAAATGTGGATGGTATCTTCCCACTAGCAGGGTGGGTTTTTCTGATTTTTGTTACACTGTTAAAAAACCTGAAGATTGTAAGTTAAGATCTTAAGCCAAGACAGCATAAAGCAAAAAGTATATGCTTTCGTGATTTAAAAAAAATAGCTTCTTGTCAAATACTCATAGAAGTTGTTGACTCTTGATTGCCTGATGGCTATTTTAATTTGGACACCAGACTATTTAAAAATATGTATGTGTGTATATATATGTATATGAAAGACAATTATTAAAGCTATGCTTTAAGAAAAATGCAGGTCCTGAAATCATGAAGTAAAATTCAGTGAAGCAATCTTTTAAAATAAAAACAATTGTAATTTTTTGTTGCCTTCCTGCTTTGAGTATCGCACCTCTGAAAATCTGTTCCTTGCCATGTTTTTCTCTTGTAATAAAAACTATGTGAATTTCTAGGGACTGAATTTGAAATTGCTCCTGCTGACTGTATTGTTTTTCTGACCTGAATTCACCTGAGTTTATTGACTGGCTGCATGGTCTTGCTGCTGTTCCAGAAGAGCTACCAAAAGAAAAGATGCAAGAATGCAGAGGGTGTTCTGATCTGTCAGAGATGTGCTAAAGATGCATAGAATATTTTTCAGACTGTATTAAGTTACATAGATGTGGTGGGTTGACCCTGGCTGGGTGACAGATGCCCCCCAAACCACACCTACTCTGTCACTGCTCTCTGCAGCTGGACTGGGGAGAAAAAAAAAAAAAAAAAAAAAAAAAGGTTCATGAATTGAAACCAGGGAGAGATCACTCGCCCAATACCATGACAGGCAAAACAGACTCAACTTGGGGATATTAACTGAATCTATTACCAGTCAAAATCAGAGCAGGATACTGAAAAGTAAAATCTTAACAGCATCATCCTCCCCTCCTTTCCTCCCTCCCTCCCAGGCAGTGCAGGGAGACAGGGAATGGGAGTATTTTTTGGTTTTTTTTGGTTGGGGGGATGGGAATAGTTTTTGGGGTTTTTTCTGTAGAACCTGCATATATTTATTGTTGATTTTTCCCTTTTTTCACTGTAAATGTGCCTTGATGACAGTTGTCCAGTAACAGTTCTCCAAGTAGGTATTTACAGTTTAAACATGAATAGTCTAGAATAGCATCAGTGGTAATACTTTAGTCTGTTTTGGTCTGCTTTTCCTTTTTAATAACATACATAAATACCACAGGGTGGCAGGTGGGGCTTTTTATTCCTAGGAAGAGGAATAAAGTATAAAACATGTTTTCAGAATTGATATATGAAATTTTAATCTTTTTAAAGATTCATCATTGGTTATAGTGTCAGCATGTACCTTTTCTAAAAAGGTTGCCATTGCTATAAACAGTGTTTTTATCTGAATATTCTTAGTTAGAAGTAGTTGCTCATCTAATCACTCTTCTAATCACATCTGTTCAGAAGAAGCAAACATGTAGCTGTGAAAATAATCAAAAATTATGGCAGCTACTCCAGAACAGCTTTTTAAGTCCTAGTACTGTAAATATGTAAAGGCACTGGCAGGACTCAGTGAGTATACAAAGCCACCTGTACTTTGGTTTGGCTTTAGGATTTCTGTCACGTTGCTTTCTGTACTATGGGATGTGTGTATCTCAGCTTTATTAGAACTGTTCCAAATCATGTCACATTCCTGACTTTGCAGTTGCTGCATCCAGAGCTCTAGGGACTCAGCACCTTTGCCTTCAGTCAGGGATGAAAGCTGTGGGCTTTGGTGTGCAGTATTTGATGATGGGTACCAGACACTGGTGCCCACAGGCCAGTGCAGAGCTCCTGCAGTTACCCATGGCCACATGCTGACCTCTTGTTTAAGGGGTGTCACAGGCTGCTGGACTGTGCTCCAGCAGCACGGTGCTCTCTCTCGCTCTCGAGCTCTGTGACTGTTCTGGAGTCTGCTATCACACAAGAACCTTCTGAATCCTTTCACAGCACTGGGACAGTCACAACCCTGAGATGTTTGGAGTGCACAGTGTGTTCTCATGGAACACTACCTTGGAGCAGCACTATTTCCTGCAAGTTACTCTGACCCTTAGAAGGATGCAGCATCTGGGATACTCCTCAGGTGGGTGAAAACATGCTGGAGAGGCAGGGACTGAGAGCAATGATTTATGCAAGAGCTTCAGCTGCCTTCTTCCATGGGACCAAACTGAAGAGATGCAGGCACAAGGGAACAGTATGAACAGAACATTTCTGCACACTGCTTTCAGTCAACATTTTGGCAGCAGCTTGGTGTGAAGGATCACCCTCTTAACATTTGTAATTTACAAGCCATGCTAGTAACAGATGTAGCTTCATCTGTCACCATCAGCAACTTCAAATACCTCAACTTTGTCATCTTATTGCTGAAACTTGAGATTAACCAACAAAGTAAAAAAAAAAAACAACAGGGTCAAAGGGAAAAAAACTTCAAGGGATAAAACCTAGTACACTGTCCTTTAGGAAACAGATTAGTACAGCCTCTTTTTTCCTTAATCTGAAACTGATTATTGGTTGCAGGGTACAGTGAAAAATAGTTCTTGGTAACTACCTCTAACAATGAACAGAAATGTCTCTCTAGGTTTCCCTTCAGAGGGGAAGGGAACTAGGGCCCTTGCCCTATCACATGATAAAAAAAGCAGGTAATTATATTTTTATGTACCTGGACTGCAATAGTTTTAATTTAAATATTTTCAGATTAGGTTTAAGACCCAGTCATCTCTTTGACAAACTGGCTGTTGTGGTGGAGTATTCCCAGATCAATTCCCAAGCTGCAAACACACATGTTGGTAAACTACTGAAGGGCCAAAAGAGAGTATTTGAGTAACAAATGCAAGCTGTTTATCTAAGGAAATGAAAATTTTTCTGTTAAGGACAGCTGGATTGGGATGAACAAAATCCTGGTGGCAGATACTTACCAACCCCCTGTAAGCCACTGAAGGTAAGACACAACAGGGAAAATGCTTTTGAGGACAGAAGCATTAAGCGTAATTTTAAAATAAACAACCAAACATCACTTTATTTTCTTGAAGGAATTCACGACATACCAGGCTTCTGAGCACAAGAACCTCTTTGACCTGGTTCAGAAGATGCTGGATTATACCCCAAACCAGCACTGCTCTTATTGTACAGTGCTTTCCTTTCTTCTCTTCACTGAAAGGCACAAAGAGAGCACAGGCTCTTGCAGCTAGGCAGGCTGAGTCCCAGGGACCAAAGAAATTTAAACACCACTGACATCTGATTTGGTTATGGTGTAAGTCTCTTACTTTTTAGGATGACTTTTGGGATACATACCAACTACTGACATAAAACTGAACAGACAGATGCACCTGGTTTTCAAACTCGTGGAACATTAGCACTTTTAACATGGAAAAGATCACTCTATCAGCAAGAAAGTATTATTTTTATTACTTTTTATTCAGCAGTCCTTGAGTTAGGAAGAAGACTGCACTGCTTTGTCACTGGTGCTTTCTTTTCAGATAAGGAGCAGAGACATCCCTTGGTATTAAGTGTAAGGATGGCCTTTATTTGCTTAAAAAAAAAGTTACAAAGTAAGGAAGATCACTGTAGTATTGAACAGATTGCATTGTGATGACCAGTTTTTTTCATTTATTTTAGTAGGTGTACTCTGATTACGAGTATTTCACTTAATGCTCACTGTTAGCTTACAACAGTATAGACTTTATGTTTTTCCCCAGTCTTTCTGAATTGAACTGTCCTGAGAATTTCCATTAAAGTTTCAGGAAGCAGGTAAGTTGTTTGGTTTAGTGTGTGAGCTGCCAGCATAAAAGAATCTCTAAACATCAGGGGCGAAGGGTGGAGTTTTGTCTGCCTTAGGTTGCAGGAGCTGTGCATTTCCAGAGCAGCACAAAGCAGCTGCTGCCCCTGCCCCAGCCCTGCCAGCAGCAGCGCCTGGCTCGCAAAAGCTGCTGGGCAGCTCTGTGTGGAACAGCACTGCTTGTGCTTCCATGAGGGAAAGGGAAAAGGATGGCACCCCCAGAGCTGCAAGGGCACCTGACAGCCCCCCAGGAACACGGGCCACCAGCTGTGGCAGCCAGCAGGCTCAGAGATGCTGCTCTTCATGCCCCACCATGGTAACCAATTGCTGCCACCACAACAGCTTCTTTCCAGCACTGCAGCTCCCACCTTCCCTATGAGCTGGAACAGAGGATTGCTGTATGCTGGAAGTCTGGTACAGGGATGACAAAGTACTTGGGGACATAGAAAACCACCTATGACAGAGTATTTGGTGGTACAGACTGCAGTGCCACACAAGCAATGACCTCTTCACTTGGGAGGCTTTTTTTGTAGTTTAATTTGTAAGCAGACTGCCCCTAAGTCTCATTCACCATATCACATCTACTCCAATACAGACAGAAATCCCAACAGATGAAGTGGATTTCACTGTGGAAGGCCTTAATTTACATTATTACAGTAGAAAATACAGGAGGTAGAAGGTAACTGAAAGGACAAATGCAGGTTAAGAGACAAATCTAACAGCTCCTGTAAGCTACTTGAACATGGTTTTAAAAACTAAATCCAGTATTAACTATAGAAAACAGTTAAAATAAATTGCCATGAGAGCCCTTATATCATGCTTGATACAGGGAGGTAGGATGTAAGAATCAGAAAGACACATGAGACATGACACTTATCTACAGCTCCTGTTTGCTTTAGTGAGGCCAGAGTTTCACAGGTCAGTCACCCTCTTCAGCTTCAGACTCCGACTCTGCAACACAGAGAGACCTCATCAGGGACCTGGCCATGGCTCAGCTCCCAGCCCTGAGCCCAGCTGCTGCCCTGCACCCTGCACAACAGCTGCCATTGGATGCACAGGGAGTGTCCTGGCAAGCTTTTCTAGCCAGGGGCAGGGGAGGGGGCACCCTAGTCTCAGAGGGGCAATTAACAGCCCCCCCTCCAAAACACAGCATTATTGCACTAGGGTTCCCAAACTGAACAAGCTCCACATATGAGCTAAGCTGCTGGTTACCTTCCTCAGCATTCTTGAGCCATTCAACAAACTTCTTCATCTGCTCCAGAAAAACACTCTTTCCTTTTGCAAGATGTGCATCTTTATACCACTTGAGGATGGGTTCTTCACTCAGAACTTCAGCTGTGAAGACAGGCAAAAGCAGTATTAACACTGCAAGTGGCCTGTCAGCCTTTGTTTCCTCCCCCGGAAGCATCATGTACTCCTTTCTCTGGGTACAGCTGGACAGACCTGCACTAGGAGTGCCTTCAGAGTTTTGAAATTTGGAGAGCCAGGCATTTTGGATGGTTTCTCTTGCTGGGAGTTACCTCAGCACAGTATCCAAGAGCTGTAGCTTCACTCCCACTAACAGTCTGGAGTGTTTCAGAATGATTTGAGATGGCACACTCCATCCACAGCAAAGAACAGATACAAATTCTTTTAAAAGTCCAGAGTAAACACTGCCTGTGGTGCAGGTGTTGTTTAAATTTTATAACTATAATACAGTCTTCAGTTTAACAAGTTTCCATAGGTGCACAGGGCGTTTTCCAGTACCACCTTTTATCAGACATTTAGAAAGGGCCTAGAGCAGCCAGGACCACATTGGTGGTCTCAATCTTCAGCTTCTTACAGTTAATGTTAGGAGAACTAAGAATACACTATCATGGAACTTAACAAAATGCCTTAAAAATCGAAATTTGGCTTTGTTCTGCAACTCTTGAACAGATCTTTGTCTTACACTTCCCCATGTGCAAAGGCCACATGCATTTTTACAAACAGGAGGTAGAAAATTCTTCAGTTTATTAAGTGCAGTGTTGTAGCACTGATCTCCCCTGAAGAATTCATCGGAACCAAAACATTCTATTTCAGAAGCTTTAACAAACCAAACCAACCAAAACCAATTCCTCCAAAAACCTACAAATCCTTGAAACTACAACCCCACAGAAGTCACCTTTGTAGAAGAGCACCACTATTTTCTGGAAGGCCTTCATGAAGTGAATGTTGTCATAACAATACTCCTGTATCTTCAACAGAAGAGTCAGCTCTGACTGACCTTGGGTGGTAAAGGCAGCAAGTAGAGGGCTGTATTGCTGTAATAAGAGCAACAGATTGGCACACACAGGGCACTTCACAGTTACCACCTGACTAAAGCTTGTTTCACTGTTTCCATCAGCCACCGCTTGAAAATTTGCAACCACGGCCCCACCCCAGGGCAGCTCTGCAGCAGTCACTGCCTCGGCCTCAGGCCCTCGGCCTGCAGTACTCCTCACAAGGGGGAGAATTCCCCATCCCATTCTGTCTCTGCACTAGCAGAGTTAGAGCCGTAACATTTAAAAGGGAGCTGCAGACAGAAGGAAAACCAAGCTCTGCCTAAGGGGTGCAGAAGGCCATACTGAAGTTACAATACCTTCAAATGCTTAATGGCTTGCTCTGCTACCAGTTCCTCCTTTTTGTTCCACTCCACTGTGCTCATTACACTTGACCAGATTATCGCTACCACAGTCTGTTCCGAGATGTTGTTTTTCTTCATCTCCTCCTTCACATACAAGATGATCTGCCAGGAGAGTAAGAGTCAGCACAAAGGCCACATACGGCACTAAGCTAAATTAAAACTTCTCTTCTAAAAGTAACCCAAAAGGTTTAAGAATGCCAACCAACCTCCTTGATCACATAGCAGGATTCAGGACGTTAAGGAAAGACAACAAAGCTAATATCAACCCCCCCCCAACCCCCTTTCAGCTCCCAGTGAAAGCCAAGCTCAGTAGGAGACAGGCACAGAAAGCACCTCCCCCTCTACAAACACCTACATCCTTGAATGGATCTCCCCGTGACATCTGCTCCTGCAGTTCTTTCTGCAGCTCCTTCCGAGCTCCTATGGATTGCTGGTTCCGAACATACTCGGAAAGTTCCTTTAGTCCTGCTTCAGTGAAGTACTTCGAGAAGTGTTCAACACTTTGTTTGTTGGCTGGGAAGAGTTCCTGAAAATTACATTTACAAATCTCTTGTAAACAAAAGAAATGTGTGTTGAGCATTTGCTGACAAAAGCTGCCCATTAAACTGGTTTATGGAGCAACAGAGTAGTTCCAGTGGCACTCACCATGAGCCTGTTGTCCATATTTACTTTGCGAAGACTCACAGCCACTGCATTGATGTCCTTCTCATTTATCCATGATTTGAACAGCTTGACTGCAAAAGCTGCAGAAACACCTGTGCAGTCAGAATAGTTCTATTATTAGTGAAATTCAAAACACAGGGAACCGTAAGGCCTGAGTACAGGGTACCTCATTTGTGAGACTGTGCTCTGAGCAGCAGCTGTGCTTCCAAGCAACCCCAGCACACTCTGCAGTACCTCTCCCTGCCCAAGGACACTACTGCAGCACGTTGGACTTTTCCTACCACTCAGCATCACCAAGTCTTCCCTGTACTGAACTCAACTCTTCTTGCCGCAATTTAGGAAGCAACCTAAAGGCACGATGCACATTTTGTATCCTGAAAGGTCCCTCTCCAAAATACAGTAGTGCCTTGCTGGGCAATGCTAGGGACAGCAGGCCCCCCCCCCGCCCCCATGTCATGCAAGAAGTATTATACAAAAGCTTTCTCAAGAAATTAATTTTCTCAAGTCTTAACAAGACCTTCTAGATTGTGGGGTGTCAGCTTAGAAATATACTAAAATTTGCTAATCCTGTCTATCACCAGAGGAAGCTCGTGAGCTGCAAGGTGTACTGTCATCACAGTTTCCACCTACTTGTGATGGTTCTATCTCCCCTTATAAGGGAGGAGCTGGGACACACTTACCCTCTTTAACCAAGTTCTCATTGTAGAGACTGTTGAGAATTGATGCGTTCAGTGTCCCGTTGGCAAGCAGAATACCCGTCAGCATGGCCAGTTTGTTCCGCTCAGATTCTGAGAACCCTTTCAGGAACAGCAGCAACTGCAGGACAAGAGCTGCATGAAACTACCACCTCTCACTAAACTTTGGCCACTGTCTCTGTATTAAACACTTTTGTTTCATCAAGCCAGCAGAACCGAGCCACTGGTACTCACGCAAGCCAGCCATTCTTCTATGAACAACTTTCAAGGGTTGTATTTTAATAATTCATTTTATGATGTAACCCTTCTACAGTGATTAACTAGCAGAATGTGAAGGTTTATTTGCCTGCTGATAAAAAAAAAACACTCCATACCTTTTTGACTTCATCTTCAAAGCCTTTCTCCAGATACTTGTAACGCCTGATTAGCTTGTTAAAAACCTAAAAAGACATACAGTACATTATCTTTTGCTGTGAATCATCATTTTATTAGAATTTTTAAAAACTAAGTTCAGTAAAGTAGGTCTGAACTCTTTAGAGCACTTATCTCTTGGAACACTGCTACTCTACCATCCCCAGCATGGTTAAAACCAAGCATTATTTTTACCTTAACTTACAATTACGTACGTGTTTAATTTCTGACCATTAAACAGCTTGAAGTTAAATAGTCCTCCTATCAGAACTAACCTGAGCAAATGCTTGCATGGTTTCTAGGTCTTCCTGTGCTGCAAACACACAGACGTTTGTGCGTGTCATGTCGTCTGCCAGGGTCCCGCCTGGGGCTGCAGGAGGATTTCAGCATTAGTAGTGCTACTGCTAGAGAGAGCACTGAGCACTCTCCACAGCAGAACTCCAACACCCAGAACATGCAACACGTTGGCCTTCCAGGATGAACTCAATGACCTCATCACCCAGACACCCCTACATTTCCCTCTGTTCCACTGCTGCACCAGAACCTTAATATCAGCTTAGATTTGAACGTTTAACTGTTTTGCCCCCCTACTGCTAAGGGGACTGACAACAGTTTCCATATGAGTAAGTTAACAAGGCCATATGAGCTCCTCTTCCCTTAAAGGAAGCCACTGAAGCTGCTTAATTCCAGCAAGTGTCTGCACATGCTGCTTTTACACGACAGAGTTAAGTCACAACAGTAGACTGAAACATGCACAGACACAATTCAAAATTCAGTGCCACAGACGTGAGCTTGAAACTTCAGTTATTTAGGCTGCTTCACTAATGAAGGTGCAGTGCCACAACACCTCATCATTGCTTTCTATGCCATTTTATATACAATGGAGATCCTTTGTTATGTGTTAGTCACAAACATGACTTTAAAATCAGAGATGAGTATTTCTGGGAATAATATTAAAAGCTGGTAAGGCAACAGGATGTCAGTTTTTATTCTGGTCTCCTCTGACTGAAGATCAAAGCTGGTCTTCTTAGCTACGTGTTACAGAGAGGGAATTGAGTAAAGCACCCCAGATGACCATTAACACAGCAATGCCTTCTTCCCTTCCCTATCAGCCTCATTCGTAGAAGGAACACTTCCTAACACAGGATGCACTGGTTAAGATTCTTGAATGCAAACCCAGATCCTGTAACATTTACAGCATGTGCTTACCTGGTTGGTGAGGATCTGTTCCTCTTTCCACTGTACACAGAGTGTGTATCTCAGTTAACAAGACTTCACTTCCTCAGTCCCTGTGTTTTCTGCTGACTCGACCACCCTCTCATTTCTCACTCCCTGATGTCTGCTAGAGCTCATGACCCCACTATTGTCAACAACAGATAATTTGCAACAGCATGTCTAAGACTAAGCACTTCAGATACTTCTGTAAACAAGTTTCCTTTCCAAAATAACAGGGCAGGATGCACAAATCATAGCATTGTGTCAGAATCTTTCAGGGCAACTGCCAGTCTTGTTACCACACAGACCACACACCTGAAACAAGCATTCATCCATATCTCATCATTAGAAATGATCCTGACCAAAGTCAAGATCTACCCGTGGTTAAAAAAAAACCAAAAAACAAAAAAACAAAACACACCAAAAAACCCACAAAAAAAACCAATTAACAAAAAACTAGCTAAATGCACGAAACCAACCACACCCACCACACCCAAGCATCCAAAGTACTGCCTTCTAAGCAGAGTTTGGACAGTTTAGACTCCAAGGAATGCTAAAACACTCAAGTAAAATTGAGGCAGGTTACACAGAGTATTTCTACAGTAACTGCTTAGGCACCAAGATGGTCAGATGCTTTACCACAGATTAACTTACACTCTGTTCTACACACTCAATGGGCTCTTTAGCAGAGATTTTACACTGAAAGAAATTGAAGCTTTTGTAGAGTGAACGAAGCTGACAGCAGCCACACCAAAAGGACTTACCCAGCATTCCACCAGCCACCAGGATGTCAAAAAGTGTTTCTGCATAGCGGCGATAATCAAGTTTTGCACCAGAAGCATCAAGAAATTTTGCTACTGCCTCCAAGTCAGTGCCAGTTTCAGTTAAACCTTGAATAATACAGTCCTGGAACTGAGTAGGGTCAAATCTCTCTTTTTCATCTATAAAAGCAAAAGTGTTGAAATAAGATTTCCATGAAGAGTGCTTTGTGATGATCATTACTTGGCTCTGATAAAGCTTACCTGCCTTCTCAGTTTGATTCTTATACTCCTATTCTCATGTTAGATCACTTTTCCCCTTCAAAACTAGAGACATAGCTCATACTGGAAGGCAACTTTTAATACATGCCCCTATAATTTTGTACGTTTGACTCCCTTACTCATGTTTTATTTCGGCTTTTTGGGCCTCTCTCTGTTTCAGATGAAATCTTCTCACTGACAAACTGCATACCATTATCTCATCCAAGTCACCCGGCAATCTGCTTTTCCACGAAGACCATCCCCTCTTGACCTGCAGCTAAGTGAGTTTGAGGCAATGACTTTTCCTCAAGTGCTTGGGAGAAATGTAGACATATGAGCTAACTTAATGGACTGTAGCTGCAGAGCTATTTCACATCCCTTGCTGTTATCAAGCAGAACACACCTGGATGTATCTTCGTACTGGATGTATCAGCTGATCATTGCCTTGTTTTTAGTACAGTCAGGGCATAGTCAACATACAACAAATCCACCCACGAAACTAACAGAAAGCTTTAAAGAAGCCTTTAATTATCCTCATCTCAGTTTGTCCTTAGATTATGGAAATCAAGAGATGAAAAACTTCTAAAGACAAGATAACCGCAGATCTTATTTTGAGTGCTGTCTACAACAGCCTAGCCAATTCTGTTAGCAGCCTAGTGGGGCATACCACTGTGTGTAGTGTCCAGTGTCAATGCAAGTATCAACACATTGGTAACAGCTGGGTAAAAGTTCAGAAACACTGGATCAGTTATTTTCCAGGGCAGATCTACAGAGCTCCTTGTTTCAGAAGAGCTGCTTCACAGCCAAATTATGGTTAAATGCTTAAAAAGAGACCAAACCCATGGCTGCTGCCATTTCGTCTGCTGCACAGAGCACAGCAAAGTCTACCATTCAAGAGATCTGCAAGGTGCTTTGACATTCAAACAGTTTCTATAAATCCAAGTGTCCTGCTGCATGGACAGCGTCCCTAAAGCTGCCTATTAAGAGCTGGAACACTGCTGCCATACAAGTAAAACTGTACTGAACAGGAACCCTAAGAGTGTCTCCACTTCCTCTTCACGCTGGAAAAAGCTCCACCAAAATAAGTCACTCATGACATCTCTGCAGTCACTAGCTCTTCTTATGGAAGTAACTGTGCATGTAGAGACACAGGCCTTTACATATCCCAAACTTTGGGGCTTTTTTGTATGTTGACTGGGATGTTGTGCTTTTTCCAGTCAATTTTCAAAAGTTTAAAAGAGGACAATGCAACTTTTATCCAGTGGCTAAGTCTGAAATTCTTACTATGTCAGATGCTCCTTAGATGCATTAACCTGCAACAAGCCTATGCTGGAGCTGCCCTGTAATTCAGGGGTACTAGATCCTTCTGCTTGCAGGCTAAACACACCCAGGACAGTTCTAGAATGACCATCTCTTAAGCGAAGGTTATCACAGTAAATTCAGCGGCAATTTTGACTACGGAATGTTTTTTATTAGCATAGAAAATTCCAATCAGCCTCAAGACTCTGCAGTTAGCGTGGTCTCATGTAAAAAAAATATTATGGTGAGCGCATGAAGGCACTGGTTTGTTTACTGACAGAAACCCACGTTTTACCGTACACGCAGCCGGTCCTGGCAGCGAGCACGGTGCGGTAACTCACCTCTTTTCCTGGTTTTAAAACGCTGGCCCGATAGTGTCGGCTTCTGCGGCTTTTGATTATTCATAAAAGACACCCTGCAAGGAAGCGGAGGCAGCCGTGAGGACGCTGCGGGCAGGGGCCCCGCCAGCCGCTCTCCCCCGCAGCCCCCGGGGCTCCGGCCCCCGCCCGGCTCCCGGCACGCACCGGGCTCCCCGGGCGGAGGCGGCCGCAGGGCGGAGCCGGGGCCCGCGCGGTGCCGCTGCCCGTGCCCGCGGCCGTGCCAACGCCGCTCGGCTCCGCCGTACGGCCCGACCTGGAGCTGCCGCCAGCGCCGCCCGGCTCCCGGGCACCCGCGCAGGGGAGGAAGAAGGGGTACACCACCTCCATCCCCCGGCCCGCACCGCAGCGGAGCGCCGTGCGGCCCTCACGGCCCAGGCCGTCACAGCCGGTCACGGCCAGCCGCCCCCCGCCCGCGCCCGTCTGCTCACCGACTTTAAGGCAGAGAGAAAATGCCCGAGCGGCCCGGAGCGGAGACGGGCAGGAACGGCAGCGAGGAGCGGCGGCAGCAAGAGCTCTGCGAGCGGAACCGACGCCAGAGGAAGAGGGGAGGGCCGCGCTGTGCCCCGCCCCGGCCGAGAGGATGGAGGGAAGGGGCGGGGAACGGGGCACCCTCTCCCGAAGCCGCCTGTGCCGTGGAGCTGCCGGCTCCGGGGGTCCCTACCCCGCGAGCGGAGCTGCCGCCCGCTCCCGGCGCTACCGAGCCCGTGACCCGTGGCCTGGCGTCCCCCGCCCAGCCCGGCCCTGCGGCGGAGCCGGCCCGGCACCCAGGGGACACCTTCCCCCGGCCTGGTCTGCGGCCACGGAGCGCAGACGAGAAGTGCCGGGGGCAGCGCTGGCACCTGCGGTGCGTCGGACTTCGCTACCAGACTTGCTGCGCTACTTGACCCTAGATTTGCTGTTGCGGTTGTAATAATTTATTCTTTCAGATCCTTGTGGTAACAGCGCCGCACAAGCGCTTGACATACTGTAGTCTGTGCAGACAGGACAGTGAGTTACAAGCTGTGCCCATCTGACACGGCGAAGTGCCTGGGCTCTACAAGTGCAGGCCTTCTCTACTGCCGTTTAAACACGGGTTCTTTCACTAGCAATCACCTCCACAGGTCTCATCCCACCTTCAGGCTGTAGGGCAGTCTGTCTGTTAGCAGACAGCATAAGCACACACCCACTGTGTTAGTGAGGGCCCTTTAAGTACTATGTAAAACAGACTCACACCAGCAGAGAGCTGCTGCCAACATGAGGAACCCTCTCCGTGCTGGTGTAGGAGAGGGGACGCAATTGCAGCTCGATTCTTTGCTCCCCGAAAGACCAAACCAACTTAGAGAATGCAAGCTTCCGTCTAGACCATACACAGCAGCAAATTTCCACCAGATTTAAGTGCCATGTTCCTGTGACTAAAGCTCTTGAAATGACCAGTTATAAGGTGTATAAATGGAACAAATCCCTGGGCTGCAGTAGGGAAAACACAATCATTCTTACTGTCAGTAGGAGCCACATTTCATCTCATACAATTTTTGTTACTATTTCGTCTTTAAAATGATACTTGTGATAGATCCCAGTGCCATGAAATAGCAGTACAGTGCCTTACAAATTTTATTCAATAAACATTCTTGCAGATTCCAGTTAACAGCCCAATGAAATCCCCAAAATACTGACTTCAAAAATACCACATTCAGAGGAAGAATTGTCACCTTAATATTAGCAATTATTTGTCCATTAATTCTAAACCCAAGTCACTGATTATATTGGTGCTCATTCTAAAATGAGACCATTTGTCTAAATCACAATTAATTAAAAAGCCAAGAAGAAAATTCAGAAATTATTAAAGTCACATTTTAAGGAAGGGAAACACAAAGATATAATAGTTCCTGTTGTCAGCTTCCTGAAGTCTTCAATATGACAAAATTGCAAAACCCACTAACAGCTGAGCCTTTCCCATTAGCTGTAGTTTCTTCCTTTACCAAGAGAAAGGAACAGGAAAATTTTACCAATGTAAAGGAACTGTTTGGCACAGCCAAGTTAAACTGGGAGCTGCCACGCTCTAATGAACTTGTGTTGTCATGGTTCCCCTCTCGGCCCTGCCCTCCACCTCTCCCTCTTGGTCACCTGCTGCACATCTGCTCTGCACACCTGCTGATGCTTGCTATGGGCAATCTCACCTCTGGTAGGAGAACAGCTCATACTGGGATCTTGTCCTGCTGCTTCACCCTTCCTACCTCCAGTACCACTCCCTCACCTTGTGCCCTCTCCTCAACCAGGGATAAATGGATCAGCTTTGTCCTGCTTCAGCATTTTGTTGGAAAGAAGGGCCAAAACTGTGGGTAAGGCAGAGGAAGAGTGAGCAGTGCCAAGGCAGTGAATAGCAGTGATCTATTCCACCTGTGGAAGAGGCCAGAGTTGACAGCGGTTCAAAGAGATCTGATGATGTGGAGCAGGCCTGAGGTGGGCTGCCAGGAAGCAGAGCTAAACTGGGGTGGTAATGTATCAGTGCCTAGAAATATTTGGCAGTATGTACTTTTAGAATTTCTGTTTTACTGAAATATTGATGCACTGCCCATCACTAATTTGTACAGTGTCTCCTTCTGATCTTTGGGATTTTCATATGCTGGAAGAACAGAACAAACAGGTAACACCAGTTGTGACTCTCAAACTGGATGTAGAAGTGACAAAATGGTACTATTTGTGATCTGCTCATTGTTGCAGATATTTTCAAAATTGCATGCTCATTAAGTTCTTGAGGTAACTCCAGAACTGCTCCAGTGTAGCATGAAACACATTAATGACAGGTCTTTTACTTGGCAGGACAAGCAAACTGGTGCTTGTATCTTGTTCTACCAAGATGGTGTAATAGCTAGCTATGTATCTGGATGTATGTGTAAGTATGACAGTTCTGATTCTTTTTTGCAGGAATACTTGCAGTCAGGAAGTGGCTGAGGGAGTCATCTGGTTGTCTGATCCTTAGGAAAACAGTACTAATCTACATTAATGGCCCATGGCTTACAGGTTTCAGGTTTGTCTTTAGGAAACTGAAATAAAATATAAAACATAATATTGCAAAGGGGAAAACAAACTTACTGTAATTCACAAATGCATGTTCCTCATCAGCCACGCAAATGCCATTGCACACACATATCTCAGTTTTCTCAAGTTATAAACAGCTGGGAAATCAACAAACTTACTAAAACAAACTAGTGAACAGTGGCATTCTTGTAATTGAACAGGTAATTAAGGTCATATCTCCATAGCACAGATGAGTTCCCAGCCCGAAATGCTCAGATTACAGGAACTGAAATACAAAGTTCCACTATGCAATACAGTTTAATGAGACTGCATTGAATCGTGGGGGCCATGATGTTTGCAAAGAAAGCCTTAGTGCATTCCTGGAGATAGTACATCATCTCCTGGTGACTGGATAACAAATTCATCTTGATTTAAATTCTAAGTTGTTACCAAGTTTTTGCACAATACTTAGCCCACGAAGGTTCTTGATCTTGGTTAATACTTCTATGAGTATGAGAAGTTCTAGTACTGAGAAACACTTTGCTGGATGTTCTGCATTCTGGATGGATGCAGAATTCCCAGCCCCAACCTCCAGGCAGGTTGAGGTAGGGGTCTCTACCTGGCTGCTATTGGAAGAGAGGGGCCTGCAGGTCTGCCTGACATTATTTGTGTCCCTTTTAATAGATAAATTTTTAGTCTAGAGTACAACAGATCTGTTCAAATTCAGGCCCATGGGGCTTTTTAAATTGAAAGCTTTAACTAATGGACCTTGACATAGTTTCATCAGATGTTTCCTATTTTCCAGTCTCCCAAAGTGTTTTTTAGTTTGCTTTCAGACTGGATATGCATTGATGGGAGAATGGCTGGTAAAATCTTGCTCTTTATTTCATAATTGCTTCTGTGCTTTACTACTTTAATTTTTTAATTCCCTTTTTTTCCTGTTTAACTTACAAATAAACCGAAGTTTGGGCCCAGTGACAAGGTATTAAGCAACTCCCCCTTTTCCTTTTATGTATCTCCTTTTACAGCGCCAAAGAATGAGTGCAATGGAAAACCCGTGAAGTGGCTATTGTCAGGAAACAATGTCATCATTGCCATCTTGCCCTGCTTTCTGCAGAAACACCTGTGTAATCATTGTTGGCTGGGACTGATATGGGGAGGGAAGTTGGCTCCTGTCTCATTCTACAAAAATAAGTAATCTCCAGCAGGCTACTGCTTTGTTCTGCCAACCCTTGGAGTGAGGGAAGTGCAAGACGTGAGAAGAGCAGATTGAACTGAAGGCATTACTCTGGAAAGACACAGAGAACTCAAGGGCGAGGGAGCATTTTCTTAGCATCCTCATTTTGAAGAAAGCAGAGGCAAAGCACACCAGTGGTTATCCAAATAACTTCAGTAACTCTGGATGAAATTTGAATAAAAGGGAATAGCCCACTGGTTGTGGGTTACATATTCCATCTGTGTGAGAGAGAAGATATGGCACGTGAAAACCAGCCAGAGCTGGTACTGTACTGCATTTCCAGAGAGGCTAACAGCCAGGTAATGGATACCAAGAAGAATATGAAATACATATGCTACTGACATATGTCAATCACAGTCCCATTCCTTGTCTTATGGTGAATGAAAGATTTAACCAAAAATGAAATCTCCCCCTTTCTTTTCTCAAACCAGTTCTAAACCTATTCTAATCATAACCAGGGTTGAACATAGAGGTGTGAGCGAGCATATCTTCAGCAAAATTAAAAATACAAGCAATCTCTCCCAGAAACAGTCATCAGCCAAACTCTACCATTCATGCAAGAGTCCACAGAAAAGCCAGCTCCTCAGCTCTTCTTTATCTGAACCATACTGAACCAAAAACCCTGTCCCAGAGGGTTTTAGGGTGCTCAATTCACACACCTGCCACCACCACTTACCAAGTTGATTTCAGTGCTGATACTGTTTACCTATTTATTTTTTAATGTGAGGATTTAGAAGTCAAAAGTAAGAGTTTACTACAAGTTGGATCTTGCATTACCTTGGAGAGCTGGCCTTATATCTGAGAAATGGCTCATATTCAATTCTGAGTTACATATTCATCATCTGCAGATGGATAGGGCAGTTAGGATGTTAGCAGTATTCCAAAGTAAAAAAAAAAAAGGAATGAATGGTTCTGCTTTTTATGGATATTGCATAGGCTTTAGGATGTTAGCTTTTGTTTTGATTCATGGCATTCATCAGGGGAAGGCTGGTGCTGGGTTAGGATTTCAGAAGAGGAGAACTTTGGTATCCTGCTGTGTTTTGATGTCAATGAAATTATGCTGATCTGTCTCAGAAGAAACTGTTAGCCAGTAACTGGGCAAAATACCTTCCCATGTCGCTGACATTTTATTTTCCAATGACAGGGTGCTGTCCATCAGTGATTAACACATCTATTTTTCTTTTCAGGACAAAATGGACACCCACTCCTAAAAGGAACATTAGAAAAATCCCCTTTTTATTACAACCTCTTGATGCAGACTGCAAATGACATTATGTGTACATGGCCAAGCTCCTACTGGTGCCAATAAATCAGGCCATTCTGTTTTAGTTTCTTATTAACTTACCATGCCTGAGGTTAGGCTGATTCAGCAAGTTCTTGGGCTTTTTTTTTTTTTTTTTCCCAACAGTAACAAAGTAGAGGAAATGAGCTTTTCAGTAATTTTCACTTTAGCTTCTCAACAGGGTGATACAAGTTCCCTGAAGAATGGACAGGACAGGGAAAGGTAAGGAAGTCGAAGTACAGGAGAGCTGTGGCACAAAGGGCTGATGGTGAGCACACCTACACATTAGGATAAAAATCATTTTCACTGAATATCTGGAGTGAAATTCATGCCAACATGCCTCAGAGAGGCCTGAATATTTTGTTGGGATTTATACAGATGAGAGCAGAGGGAAGCTGCCTCCATGCATTTTTTCTGGCTTTCAGACAGTAAGTGAATACCAACACCAAGAGACTAGAGAATTTTCAAGCCTCTATCCAAGATTTACTGCCAAAAACATTAAAAAGATGATGTCATCAGGATAACCCTCCAAGGAGGGTTCAGGACTAAAGTTCCTTTTTCATTTAGTCTTGTCATCTTTAATTAGTTTTAGTTAAATCATTCCTTTGATTTAGTTAAATCAACTTACTTGTTGGCTGCCAAAACTGCAAATACAACAAATAGTGAGGGTTTAGTACCTTCCCCCAAATGCTCCACCAACACGTTCCACATGAACACATACTTTTTCTAGACTGGAGGTTTAAAGCTGAAGCCACCAATTCCTGCAAAAGTGAACATCTGGAATTTTACCTATCAAAATACATATTAAAAAATGCCTATTTTCTATGACTAACTATCTATTAAAAGCTATCAGGTTTAAGACTCCGGGGCAGAAAAATAGAGTTGCTATAGGAACAAACAAACAAACAAAAAGAATCAAACAACTAAAAATGCCAATGAAAGCACAATCTAGTCTTTAAGAGTGGAAATGTAGAAACAGCTCTGTAAACTATTTTGATTATCTGATGCCAGATATGATAATCCCTATAGGGAACTGCATGTTGCATCTGCAGCTGGAGATAAAGCATGCACTAAAACAGCAAGCCAAATGGAACTGAGGGACTGTTTACAGCACACAGCCAGTGTCACTAAAATACTGACATTGCATTTTGAAAATACCTCCTCTGACAGTGCTGCCAAAGATGTAAACAGAGGTTTAACTTGTCAGGCTGACAAAAAGAAAAGGTTAAAAATATAAGCCAGTGATGAACTGCAAAAGCTAATACTAAATATGTAGAAATTAACATGTATTATTTGAAACTTGTTTTCTACAGGCTTACAATCCAAATCTAATGTTAACTGGGACCTGTTAGCTTCCCCCCCAAAAAACTTCATACCATTCATATGTTATTATTATTTCCATATTAATTTATTCTTACTTACACATGTTTCTGACCCCATCATCATCAATGTCACTACTCATACAAGCAATGCAACTTGTCTGAAATACACTTTCTCAAGGAGAAGACACTCACTACTGCAGTAGAAGTGATTGTCCAGGATTGTACTGATTGTCATTAATTTTAGGAGGATTTGACCAATATATCTAAGACAGAATTAGTCTTTTCTCAACAAGAAGATTACAGTCATAGTATCTATCCAAGATACCCTCAGTTCATCCCATAGTAACACTGCTCATTTATGTCTGTCCTGCCTTGTACAATACCAGTGGTACAAGACCTGCTGTTCCACTCTGCTTCAGCAGCAGTCAGGACACAAATTTTCGTAAAAAGATTCAGATAAATTAATCTGAATTGGGAACACCATTAGGGGGTTTCAAGAGAAGCAGAGAAGGCTGAAAGCAACTCCTAGTCATGTAGTTCAGCTTTAAGGTTATTTAGAAAGGTAAGAAACAAGTATGACAGAATCAGAGAGTATGGTGAGTTGGAAGGGATCCACAAGGATCATCGGGGCCAACTCTTAAGTGAATGTTCCATATGTGCATTGAACCCACTATTAATACATTGTTTTACATGTACATCTGGTGCATTCTGAGTTGACACATACACAGCCACTTCTTTATCTTCTACTCTTGGAATAACAACTACCCTATTTGTTTCCATGAAGAAATGTTCCTCCCTTCCCATGTGCAATTCACCTCATATATAATTATAGGAAAAATAAACTGGGTTTCAAATGAACTGGAAGGGAATTTGTATTTGACTATGTATGTGTATACAAGGCAGAGAAAGTTTTGTCACAGAAGAAAAATACATTAATTTATTGTTTCTTTGAATCTCCATTTTAAATATCCTCTCTTTATAGATCTGTGTTTATCAGGGGAAAATTATTCCATCAGTATCAATTTAACATCTCATGTTTTTTCCTTCTTTAGGAGGTTACATCTCTTCTGCTATAGCAGGATTATGTCGTCTTCTGAATCACTCTATGAGGGAAAATACAACTTTCCTATTCCTCTTCCTTTTTTAACCTCTTTCCATCAGTAATACTTTTTCTACCCATTTCTACCCACTTTTGCACCATTTTCATTAAAGAGAGGAAAATCTGTCAGCACACCATAAAAGTTAATTCTGCAAATTCTCTGCTTTACCCTCAACTTTATGCCATCCTTGAGTGTGACAATATTGGCCTGGTGGTTATTCCTGAAACATGTTTCCTGAAACACGTGTTCATTCAGGAGTAATAGGAATCAGAACTGAAGCCACTAAAGAGTGACATGACATTTGCTTGGGAACAATTTGAAATATTAAAAAGCAGAGCAGAAAAAAAATCATCAGAGGTCAGAACCTATATGGAAAACATTGACAGAATTGAGGTGGATGAGCCCAAAAAAGTGAAGCAAGCCACATCTTTGCAGACTTCAGTGTCACCAGTGCTTCAAACAATCATATTTCATACTGTTTACTTCAGAGAAAACACATGTGAAGTCAGGAATGCAGTCAGGAATTACTCCAATTCCTTCTTGCCCATCTTGCTAAAGAGACAGGTAAATTATTATTCTGGCCAGTGTTGACTAGACTGAAAAGATGGTTTAATCCATCTTTTTGCTATTTAAATTCTCATCATCAATCCCCTCTTATTATTTCAAAATCAGCCTGTAATTGAAAGCATTTCAGACCTCCTTAAGTAAAATGCATCTTTGGTACTCTTTACTGTTGAACTGCTGATAGTTTACATTAACTTGAAACAGACTATTATCAGGGACCATGAAAATCCTCCAACATTTAAGTTTTGGTTGGGCTTTTACCGAGTAAAGAGTAAGCTGTAAAACATATCCTTTTAATCTCTTACAGGACAAAAAACAAAATCTTGGCTGATGCTGCAAGTTTTTAGTGGCAAACTGCTAAGAAGCAGCAAAAAATTGATTTTAAAAGTTTTTAAAGTTTTGCAACAAAACAAACAAAAAAAAAGGGTAAAAATTCATTATGGAATTTTAAAAAAATTAATTGAAGTCTTCCAATGAACAAACTTTTTCACATGCCAATCACCTCTTCTTTTCATACTGCAGTTTTGTAAATAGATCTTTCATGCTTGAACAATCACAGAGATGCTGCAGTAGGTTATTCCATTATTTGTCCTGAGGCCCACTGGACAGTTTAACTAAATTCTGCTGAGCTCTTGCATCTCTGGAAGCTGTGTCCCTGTTTGAGCTGTTTCAGGACAGCCTGATCCACACAAAACCTTGAGGGCAAGGAGTGCATCTGCACCCTGAAATAGCAGGAAACCATAAAAATAGAAAAGATTTCCCACAGTGTCAAATGTTTCAGCAGCTTCATGTTACAATTAGTAGAGACTTAAGAATGAAAAGTTAGAAGGGCAAAATACTCATTTTAACAGTTCCAGACAATCTGAAAAGAAAGCAGACAATCAGATTTCCTCTATATTCTACTTTTCTACCCAAATCTGGGGGAGGGAGAATAATTTCCTCCATCACAAGTCTACAACCTTCATTCAGCATGTGATCATTCCACTGCCTGGTAAAAGCAAACCCCAGACTAAAGTGAACACACACCTCTTTATAAGTAACAGGAGGCTAAAGATACTGTGAAGTATCTGAGAAGGGTAAGTCAATCAGAATAAGTTTACCAAGAAATAATCTGCTGTTAGAGAGGACAGGTCAAATACAGATTGTAAGAGGCTGGTAATGGGATCTCTACTGATACAGTCAAGCAAACCCCATGTTTCACTCTATGACTCCTACATTTTGCTAAACTACATTAAAATATCCAGTACCTTCCTATAAGGAAGTCTTACAGGACTTTCTTGCACTGAATGTGGTTGAGCCAATGCCTCCAAATAAAATACTCAGGTCCACAATGGTGTCTGTGCCTGGAAGGAAGAGGACTAGCATTCCAGAATTCACTATGGACAGACCATTTATCCTGTCTTTCAAGCCTGTCTGAAGACTGAAATAAAGTCATCCTAATGGGGAAAAAAAGAGAGAAAAATTCCATCAGTGTCAGAAATTGATCAAAATATATTATTTCTTGTATTTTAGGTGTTACCATTGCCCAAAGTTTCAGTTAAACTTTTTATTTTTCTTGAAGTACTAAGCTAATCCTAGACAGTCATACTAAGTGGGGACATTATTTGAGGTTATCTACCTGTAAGAAAACATGCCAAAATTTTAACTTTATCAGCAGTTTAATGATTTCAGAGTGCTGGAAAAGCATTCTGGTCCTGGCGTATCTATATGGCCAGTATGTTCTTTTAGCTTAATTTCAACTCAGAAAACAGTGGTTTCTTCTCCAGGACATGGAGGTCCCACTGTGATAAGGACCTTGATTTTATAAAGATTTTACACTCAGAAAATTTAAATTTTCATGCTACACTAACGGCATTTACAGAGATAGGCACTAGAGTCAGCTGGGCTTTCTACTGTCAGAAATATTTTGTTCTGGGGTAAAGCCACATCTTTTAAAAGAAAATATAACAGGAATATTTTTCTCAATCAGGCACAGATGAGTCTATTGAAGAAAGTCTATAAAGTGCTCTTTCTGTAGCCCAAGAAAGAAACTTCAGATTCAGACAGCCACAGAACTTTTAAAATAGGGGTTACCAGGTTAGATCTTTACTATGTAATACTCTCATGACAAATGTAAAAATCAGGATTATGTGTTGAACAGTATGTCTTGTCAGAGATGGAAAATCCTCTCGGCAGGATTTACATTGCTTTACTGAAGCAATGGTCACATCAAACTACCTGAAACAAAGAGCCAGCAGCTGACAGAGACAAGAGGGAGAACTGACAGCCAGGTTTTCATCTGCACTTTCTGTTGACAAGTCTTAAAAAAAGAAAAACAGAAAAATCCATGTGCCTTTTCATTGTGTCAGTAGAGTTGATCTAAAAGGCGATTCAGCATGAAAGTGAGTGGCAGAAGCAGCCTCCCCGAAAAGTGGTGCTAATTTTCCATGGTGAGACTGCTTAAACTCACATGTTATTCATGTGACAGTTGATAGATAATGTTTGTGCTGTTCAAAGTGACCCTTTGACTGCCAGCAGTTCTATTGTATTTTGCTCATTTTGTCATCCCCACCTCCACTGTTCTTGGGTGCAACCATCTCTCTTTGAAAGGCAAGACTCTGAAATACCCTCTGTGATAGCTTTAGCTCTGTGGTACAATTTGTCATTGGACAAAGCAGGTTGGGGTTTCTTTCTTTGAATTTGTGGAAAGAACTAACATGTTTCTCCTGAATGTTCTCTGCCAGGCTGTTTGTTTCTCCAATTGCTATTATGGCTCAAAACTTCTGGGCAGCAGAAGCACCTTTACTACTGCCAACAAAGGTTTTGCAGGCTTTCAGCTCGTGGGAATCCTTTTGTTTTCCATGGGAAACCTGCCACAGCCAGCCTGCTTCTCATGGGCAGAGGCACTCATCCAGCACGAGGTCACACATGTTTAGTGAGCCGCACTGCAGGGGACAGCTGCTCTGGGCACTGACCCTCTGATGTGAAGGTTGGCAGAGACTCCTGTCCTCACTCCTTCAATGACTTCAACCACAACTTATTGGTTTGTGGTTGGGTCTCCCTCTCCCCACCCCGTCCTCCTCCTCATATCCACTAGAGGGATACTTAAGAGCACAGGAGCACCTTTCCTCTACCCCAATCCCCAATGCCACATGCTGCCACCTTTGGTCACAGTGGCTAGGATCTTATTTTTTGAGTCGCTGCAATCACAACTCAGGATTATTCATTGTAAATTGTTTATTAGTTAGTGACAGGCAGTCAGAAATGAACTTATTGCTGAACACTGTGACAATATGGAATTTTTCCATATATTCCAAATATCCAGGCAGCCTAAATATCAGTGTGTGAAAGGGGCACATGAGCACATTTAAGAGTGGGGAAAAAAGAGCAAGAGGCCCAAAGAAGTAGATGATGTCTAGCTGGAAGAAATGGGAGAGGTGATGGAGGGATGCCAGAATTTTCTTTGCTACTTCCAAGCAGGAGTAGCCTGCATGTTCCAATACCTACTGGAAATAACAGAAATATTCCTAAAAACTACACAGGAACCTGAACAAAACTTCTGAAGCATCAGAGTCTTATCTTTACAGAGTATGGGATAAGAACAGAAGCAGTGAACTCCTTGGCATTTATCACAGCCAGCAAGGAACTGATCATTCAAAAGAATCTTTTGCCATCTGTTGGAGAAAACTCTAGCTTGTTATTGAATGTGAAGCAAGAAGGAAACACTTCTGCATTGCAGATTCCAATTTTGTTGAATCTGTCCAAAAGAATATATTAAGGCCAATATGGACTTAGCAGCATCTAGCCTTTGAGCAGAAAGGCTAATGCCTATATAGATTTTCCTATATGAATGCCATAGTCCTTCGTCACACATAAATACAGGGTATTTTATACTTTCTATAAAATGTATGTCACAAAATGCTAACAACAGTCAGAAAATTTGGGTTTAAATACAGCTATCTTATTTCTACTTAAAAGCACTTCAGACCACTAAAATCATTAAATTACAGTAAGTTTTAAGTAACTATCATATCAGAAAAACAAAAAACCCCTATGTGTCTGTGGAAGCAATCATAATCTTACTGGTATGGACACCTTGTGTAGGCTGGAGAAGCAGTGCTCTCCTCCTGGCAGCTCAATCTGAACATGCAGAGCAGATGGTGGCTTCTTCTTTCTCTTTGACCAGCTTTATCAACCAGCAGCAGTCTAGCCAAGATCTTTAATCCAAGTATAAGATTTGTAAAACATTAATTTAATACCTGCATTCTTAAAGCATGAGTCTCTCAAAGGCAGGGCAAGTAGCAGACAGTCAGATTTACTTCCCCTTCCATGGTTTTACAAAGGATTTTATGCCTTACCATGAAAGCTCTGCACTGAGAGGCAATCATTAAATAAGAAAGGAGCAAATAGCACTCTGTGATATCATGACAAACCAAAAAACTGTGCCATGCATTTTCAGAACTCAAATGAACTTTTGTGCTTGTGAGGTGGTTGTGTAATAGCAGCAAGAACTACCCACGAATATTTGCAAAAGGAATGCAAACAAAGAATTTTGAAAGAAGCTACTGAAACATGAGGATTAATAAAATAGTCTGAGCCTGACTGCTTGGATTCTAGTCTGGTCTGGGTAAATCCTGCACTGCCAATTTCACAGATCTCTTGCCTCTGACTGCAGGTCATGGGTCTTTCCTCCTCCTCCCCCTCCTTTCAAGTTTTCATCTGTCCTTTTTTGAATTTCCAGTACCTACTGCAATTAACCCTCTTCTTTCCTCTTCAAGGCCTTTGCCTTTCCTGTGGGCATGCAACTAAGTCCAGTCTCAGGTTGTTAGGGTCTATGTCCCAGCTGGAAGAAGCCTTCCAACAGAGAACACAAGACAGAAAAGATGGAGAAGTTCATTTGGGATCTTTCGAAGAAAATAAGACATTCCACAAAAAAAAGACAACTGGTGCAAAACAAAATGGTCCTGAGCAAGGAGCTCTTACGGGAAAAGTTGGTTTTGCAGAGGCAGACCATTTATTTATTTGAAAAAGTGAGGCATTTGTAATAATGTCAACATGTAGATTGAAATGTCTCATTATGTGTGACAAATATTTATCTGAGGACGGATCTTTCAGTTTCACAAAAACATCAGGTTTTCAATGTCTGTAGGAACTCAGTTATGCTTGAGATAACAAATGTCAGTAAGGCTTACCATTAGTTCAGGAGGAAATATAAACTCCTCTATTGGATCCACGGGTGGGAATTGTTCTGGATTGCAAAGACCCAAAAGGATCTGCAAAGAAACTGAGGGAGGGTGAGGGAAGAATGCACATGCAAATCTTTGTCAACAGCTGAGATTCTTTCCTAGGGTGACAAGGAGTTTTGACACTTCACAGGTTGAGCTGCAGTCAAAAATTCAAGATGTCCAAATTGATTTTTTAATCTTTAATTCTGTTAAATCTATTCACAGACTAGTCAGCAGGGGATATCAGACTAATCACTATTAAACATTTGCTTGAAATACATCAAGCCTTAAGAAAGGTCTCCCAATATTTCCTGAAACTGGTCAATGTGTTGCAGCCACATTGCGTGTAATGTCTACTGTGGCAAAATGCAGTGCTAGATTGTACAGTTATGTTCTGTTCATAAAGTTACCTTTCTGTTCATAACTTACCTTTCTGCCAGTCACAAAAAAGATTTGCTTATCTGTTGAGAGAAAACCATGCTTTTGCATCAAAGCCTGAAAAATAAAGCTTTATGCATCAAGAGGAATTATTGAAATGCTGTATGCTCCTAAAAGTCAGCTGAATTTTCTTCATCCTGCAGAATTTAATTTGATGCTCAGTCTGAAAATAAGCAGGTGGGGATGACACAGCACAATGTCTGCCATTTCTCAGCAATTAATGCATGTTCAGATGCTAGCACACCACCTCCTACTCCCCACCCCAACTCTTCTCTGGTGATTGAAAATAATCTGCAAAGAACTTGAGCTCCTGTAGTCCTAACCCCGTATCATAAGAGATAACTGTGAGGGGAACTTCTGGGTTCTTTGAGCTACAACTTCCAAGTCTGTTTATCCTGTTTATTTCCAGGTCTGTATATTATCCAGTAACTGATGAATTTAGAATACACAGGCATGATACCTGAAGCTAAAACCAAGGACATGCAACATTACCCTCTTCTCTTTTTGCTTCAAAAGCAAAGCTGTGGAGCCACAGTTTTCATTTTAGCTTGACCTGAACTATCTGTAATCTTTTTTTTCTGCAGAATGACTAAGTTTTAACAAAATCAGCATTACTATTATACACACATTTAAAATTTCCTTCTGGTTATGTCTATGCCACGTCAGTTCTGTGCCCTTTCTTCTGTGGGTACCATATTCAACACATGCTGTGTTCTTAAAGAGAGAAATCCCAAATCTTGATTTGGTATTCTAGACAGTCATGCATTTCTTTGTACACATGCCCAGGAAACAAATTAATCTTTAAATGCCTTACTACAGCTGGCCTTTATTTTTTTTAAAGGGGAATTATGGATCTATCTTTTAAAAGTCTTCATTGTATGTACCTGTCTTTTGTTTCATTTACCATTTTCAGATTTTACAGCAAAGCTGTCTGTATTTCATTTAGAGTGAAGGCTTGGAGGACAAAGTAGCCAGTCCCTGATCTTCTACCACTCCCTTTACAAGGCAAGAAGCTGATTCTCAAGCAGAGATATGCTGCTGGTTTTATGCTTACCCCCTAACATATCCCTGAGAGCTACCACAACATGAGCACTGGAGTGGTGTCAGTCACTAGGTCTCTGCAGGCAAAAGCCCTAATGGGTCCTGCCAAGTGCAGCAGTAATAACCACTGTATTTAAACACAGTATTTAAATTGTATTTAAATACAATCCTCATACATTGTAGGTATAACAATGCAGGCTCAAAGGCCTAAGACCAGAAAGAACCAGACCAAATCCTCTATTTTGGCAGTCCAATATCTAATTTACAGGCAACCCCCCAAAACAGAACCTGTATTTATGTTAGGTATTTCAGCTTTCACCACATGGAATGGGCCTGCTGAGAGTAGACTGCTACAGGAACACTTCTCTCATGAAGAAAATCAGTAGAAAGAGTTCTTCTGAACCATGTCCAGTTTGGGAGTAACTGTGTAGTTACAGTGCACATTACTGTGTGTTGACAGCCATCCAATATGTCAGTGCCTTTGAAGCCTAACATTTCTGCTTATCTACCTCCCTGCAGATAAGAACACTTCATTCATAATATCCGATGTAGCTGCATTATCACCTGTCAGGATGGTCAGTTACTGAAATTTCTAGCTTCCAGGAGGTTTTTCAAACACTTAAAAGCAAAGCCAGCAGACAGCTTAATATGCTTCGGACCCAAAAAAACTCAACAACTGATATTTGCTACATTTATAGAACTGACTGAGGCAACTAGACAAAAGAGACACTTGTGAAGTGGCAGGGAGGAATCTTTGCTAATAATGACTGAGAAGCAAACAAGATGTGCACTGCAGAAAACAAAGTGTACGTCTGAAATGTGATGAATCCTTGGAGTGTGAACACCTCAGTACTGAAGGTCGGGAGACATCATCACCTGCAAGGTTTGGGCAAGATTTTTTACAAGATTTGACTTGCCGATGAACAATCACCTGAGCTGGTACATAGGACAACGAGAGACAAGAGAGCTCCCATCCCAGTTTAGTAGAGCTGTAGGCTCCAGTATCTCCCAGAATTCACACACACTTTGGGCAGTTATTGACATGTGGGGTTGCAAGCTGTGCTTGACAAACCCATATGTAAAGACTTAAAGAAGCAATTGCATGTCTCAAAACACTGTCCCCTTAAGATAAAAGAACTTGAGATAAGCACAGTTGGCACAGCAGGAAGGAGCTGATTCCAGACCTAACAGAGGTAATGGTTTGGTTAGCATCTGGAAAAAAATTCCCACTGTGACAAAATATGGAAAAGGAAACAAGTGCTTATACATACACTATCTCAAATTGTTGGAATGGCATATATGCCCCATGGATACCCAGAACCTGGACTGTAGAAAAGTAGTACTTCCAGAAGAATGACTCTGGGATTATTGACTTTGGCACAGGGTCTTGTTTGCATCTTACGTGGGGCAGAGGCATCTCTTATGATCAGATTGTAACACGAAACAGTGAAACTAAGATGTTTCAAACCAGAAAAACTAATTGTGGCAGCAGCATTAACATTTAATTTATTTACTTCTAACAATACATAAAAGCCAAATTAATACAAAGAAAGCGAAGAAAATGAAGTAAACCCCAAAAAGGCTTCAGCTGCCTAAATCCCTTTCAGTACCAATTCCAATGATTACTGTTACCTGCCTTGTCTCAAGCTGCTATACCATATCTTCCAGTCCTGTGCTCCCCTGTGCTATGTCTCTACTGTCTTATGACATCTAAAATGGCTTAGACATCCATGTTTAAGCTACTGCATTTCACCAACTCATCATGGTTGCAGAGAGACAAATTGAAACAATAAAGGTTTCATATTTTAATAGCCAATACAAGAGCTCTTTAAGCAACTGACCTGATTTCTGTCACAGATACAGTGTCAGCTCAACAAATGAAGGGAAGACAAGAAATTGTGGGACACTGAGGCAGTGAAACAGTAAGAGCCTGCAGGCTGACATGTCATCCATTTTTCCATTCAAAGCGGAATGGAAGCACTGAACTCCATGTCAATTTTCCCTTTGTGTTCAAAGGCTTTTGGCTTGCTCCATGAGATAAAGAAAGCTTCTGCTGGAAATTACACCTCTGTCAACTTTTGGGATAAAATTCTATAATTCTAGGCCAACCATGGCAACATTCCTGGCATAGCAAAAGAGAATAACTCTTGTTTCTTGCATGTTTTTAACACAAAAATACCAGTGCCAAAATATTCTAAACCTGCCTTACTATAAGTCAGAGCATCACTGCTGGTCAAAAAGGTTCTGAATCCAACAAACAAGGTTCTGATTCTTTGACAAAGATCTCTCCACTTACACTTCACAGCAAAACTCAAATCTAAATTAGAAAATTAGCTGAAGCCATTACAAAATCATTTATCATACGAAGTTGTTTGTGTAATATGTGGCAGTAAGTTATCTAGCACACCTTTACACTCATTCTAACTTTCCTCTCCTGCAGCATTTGAGCTGTGCTGATCAGCAGATTATTCTTGTTGAAAATACACGGTTCAAACACAGAAGATTTATTTCTAACAATTAAATGCAGTCATTTAAGCAAAATACTGTAATGAGTCCACTGGAGGAAGAATGAAGATAAGGATGTAAGATATAAAGTCTGCATTTTTGGTAGCTGATTCTATTCAGAAAAAGAGAAAATACATTTATCTGTGTGTTGACTAGTGTGTCTTGGGGCAGTACATCAGTTTTCCATTCCAGTGTTGTGCACTATGGTTTGTCATTCACACAGATGTGGCCCGAGGAGGAAGCAGCTTCATTGTTTGCCATCTAAGAGATAAGCAAGAAATGACAACAGTGATTTTATTTGACTGGCAACCTCCCAACACTGCCTTTATCAGGTCCTTCCAGGTCAGTGATAACTGGGATTAGGACTAAAGAGGGATGGAGAAGCATGGTCCCTGCTCTGGTGGACCTCAGCTCCTGCAAGTTCCTGCAATGAGAGTAAACCCACAAACCTGCTGACGCAGGGACCAATGGTGCCTCACCACAATCACAGAAATACCACGGGAGTAATCTGTGAATGAGAGCTCAAGTGTTTCCATAGCAGAGCCCCAGAGGTTCAGGGCACAGCATGGATTTACATGCTGGCAAGGACCTTGCCTCACTAAGTAAAAACTTACCCATAAAAAGAATTGCAATAGCAGTGAGAACATGACTAGAGTGAACAGTTCCAGAAAGCAGAGCATAAAGGATCGGCGTTATACGAAGTGCATTGCCTCATTTGTTTTTCTTCTGTGTCTTTGTGTTAGCTCTGAGTTAATTATTTTTGACCAAAGAGTACTGGGCATAGGAAGGAAGTGACAGTGCCAGCATGCAGTCAGTGGGGCAAAGCACCTGGAAGGAGACTGAAGATGCTCAGAGGCTCATCCACTGCATGTTAATGAGACGAGCTATTTAATCCTCTATGGGATTTGACATCTAGAAGAAAGGAGGAGGGCTCAGGGAAAGAGAGGGTTGTAAAAATTATGTAAATTTCAAAGAAAAAAAAATTATACAAAACCCAGGGAAATTCCAATATGATGTTTGAATGGCATTTGTTGAAATAACTTGTGCAAATGAGACCTGTTACCAGACATTTCAAAGAGCTGTATATAAAGCATGACTGATTGGAGACATCATTAGGCTCTCCACTATTTAGGGGTGCCAGAATCAGCCATCACTCCTACCCAGCCATTGTTAAACAGAGCCCTCCCTCACATTTTCTCACCATCTCAGTAAAGACATCAGCGCAGTTTGCCCGTATTTGCTCAGCAGTCAGGGGGCTGTTCAGTGCAAAGGTCTTTTTCAGTCCTCTTTCATTCCTCACACCAGTTACTGCATCTCTCAACGCAAAGAACACAGAGCATCCCAAGAAAAATCCTGCTTCACCTATCCCCTGAAAAAGATTAAGAAAAGCCAGTCTCTCATAAAAATGCACACATACAGTCCTATTTTGTATTGCACAGTACACACAAGTAAGCTGCACACTCTGAATGACATTGTGATTTCTCCATCAATTAATATTTTTATTTTAACTTTTCAGTTTATCACCATGTTCAGAAGTACGGTTTTAAATTCATCTTGCAGCTTCTGTGTATGGTCTGTTAACAAAACTCTAAAATCACTACTTGCCAATCATTAAAGTGACACAGTATCTGGCTTTATGTTTTATTAGTTTCCCCGATGTCATAAATAAAACAATTTACTGGACACTTGTTTGAAGTGCTAAAGGAGAGGAACTGAGAACTTTTATATGTTTTATATGCAAGTAATTTCAAAGTTTGGCCTGGGATCTAAGAATTAGGCCCTGTGATGATCTGCTTACCTTGGATGCATAGATGGCATAAGGATTTTGAGAAGATGACAGCAGGGAAACACTAAACTGTTCTGGAATATCACAAACAGCAGGGATCTTATACTGATCTGGACCCCGAGTACAGAGGACTCCTTCTGAAGAATACTTTAACTCCTCCATTGTGTACAGTCCAATGCCTTGAACAAAAGCACCTTCAATCTTTAAAAAAGAAAAGAAATAGCATTTATGTACTCATGTTTGGTTAGCCGAGAAAACTTCACCAAGAACTCATTTGTATCACTAGCTGTCTCTGTAATATATGTGAGGCCTAATGCACTTCTGTTTGCCTAATGAGATTCTTCAACATTTTGGGGCAACTGTAATGGGAAAAGCTTTCACACTCTTTCGTACCTGAGAAGACAAATGTTTGTATGATGAAGTGATGAGATCTGCAGACCAGCCTGCAACGAATAAAAGATGTTTCCCTGCTATCAAGTGAGGAAGGCAGGTCAAACAACTTGGAGAGTGTAAATCACAAGCAGGATTTAAGTCCAGTAGATAAAAGACATACACACATACTGGAAGTACTACAGGTTGAAATCATGGATAAAATTCAAGCTTCTTTGACATCTACAGAGTTCAGACACTAATTCAATTGGAGCAAGTCTATAGGCAAAAGACATTCTAATATGATCTATAATCTAGTGAGAAATTAATGTTTTCTGAATTAGTGAGGTAATTTTCATTTCAGATAATCTTCAGATAAGAACAATAGTGTAACAGAAATAAGACATCAGAAAATTCTTGGCACATACCTGTCCTATATCTACAGCTGGATTTATGCTGCATCCAATGTCCATAACAATGTCTGTTCTGAGGTTCTGTTAATAAAATTCAAATTTTTATCACCCAGAGTGATGGACTGAAAGCATTAGAAGATAATGTGGGTCAGAGCTGATATTCAGTGAAATAAGAAATACTGAGATAGAGGCCCCTCCATGTACATAATTTCAGAATAATTTCCAGTATCTCATCACAAGCAAAATGGGCTTGTCTCAACTTTTACAGAAGTTTAGCCAGAGACAGCCCTGCCAGATTTTTCCCATTGCTCAAGGAAATCCCCATGCAAATGTACAGATAGAGGGCATATGATCATGAGTCTGTAGCCTTTAGCTGTCCAGATGGTCAAAAGCCTGGAAATTCAGTATTGCTATAAGGTGTTTGCTGGCAAACAGGGACAGAACAAGGAAAGAACATGTTAGATGTCAGCCATAACCCAAAAGGTGAACACATATGACATCGACATGTGTATTAGAAGCTGGTTAATACTGCACAGCTTTCATTCTGCCCCACAGGTAATTCATATTTACATCATCGTTATATTTATTATCATGTGAAGACAGACCCGAAATCTGAATGATTGTTGGAGCAAGCCTTATTCACGTTACTTTCAAAAACTTCTGTGACATTCAGTTATTACCTTGTGATCTCCTGTTAGACAGTTAATTTCAACCTCTGAACAAGCAGCTCCAAAAATAAAATACGTGAATGGATGTCCTTCCCCTTTCTCCCAGTCCATGTATTCATTGTAACCTCTGATGGAAGAAACAAAGTCCACAAGAAGAAGACTGACCACAGTTTGCATTATAAGAAAGCCAATAAGCTTGTAAGTTTGAAACTGCTTGTGAAACCTTAAGTACAAAGTCGTAAGTGAAATCTTAAGTAACAGCTCAGAACTTCAAATTTCATGAAACCCTACAGAGCACCACTAGTTTAGTTTTGATGCCTCTGGTATTTGTATAAAATGTATCAGACAAGCAAGCTATTTCAGTTCAGGGGAGTCTATTACCAGCATAATGCTAGAAACATACTAATAAAAACACAGTAACCAAATGCAGAATAAACATTCAAGATAGTGGTCATTGGCATAATGGCACTTAAAGGAAGTTAGAAAAAGGGAGGAAAACTTGTCAGGATTTATGAAAGAATAATTTAAAAGAGATAAATGAAAAAGTCAAAATCACAGAAACAGCCTACAGAATAGAATGAGAGGGTTAAAAGAGGAATATTGAAATAAACGGGAAATTACTTAGGAGGGAGTGGGGTTAACTGAGGACACCATAGTAGTCAGGAATGATGGGGTAAATCCAAGGACATGATAGGACAGTGAAATGTGGTATCTTCCAAACATGGGAGCTATGTGACTAAGGTGCATTTTCTGACTATGTATGACTGAAATGTCTTTGCTGAGTATATTTAAGATTATCACAAAGCAATTATAGTACAGAACCACGCACCCAAAAAGGGATACACAAAATCCATATAATCAGCTTCTCACTATCCATTTACCTCATCTGCCTTTGAGATTCTTGGAAGTAGAGAATATGACTGGATAAAAACTAGATCAATAGATCAGTACAGGGTCTGAGGCTCAGGGATCTGCAGGTGTTTTTGGACAGCATTAAATATTGATAGCAAAGTATGACTGCTGTTCATTACTTTGGTGATATCAACATTCCTAAAGGGCTGCATAAGCAGAAAAAATACTTCAACAGCCTTAACAGAAGGAAGAGACATTTTATTTGGACATTTCTCAGTGCTCTATAAAACATGGGTTTCCCAAGCGCCCTTTCAACTTACTCCACACTGCCCAGGGACCTGAAAAGTTGCTATTGATAAGGAAGAACCACGAGCAGAAGGAGAGAAGAGAGAAGGCACAGCAAGTTAAGAGAAAAGCTTTGCTTTGAATCCCACCTGAGTTATAGCACAGAAATTTTTCATTGCTGGCTCCTTATAAACAGTGTGAAAGAATTCAAAGAAAAAGGACCAAGAGACTGCTCTGAGAGCAGTGGAAACAATGATATTCCTAGCTTATAGCAATCCAACCTCCTGTAAATAAATTATATCCCACTTTGCACATGACTGTTACAGGCAGCACTCAGTTTCTTGATGCTTTCTGTTTTGGTAAATGTCAAATCATTGAGCAAAGATGGCACAAAATATTCTTTTAATAATTTCTAGAGAGTCCACAGAGGACTAGAAATAAATTAACACCTAAACTTTATGCTTCCAACCCTCCATATATCAACTAATTATATAAAACATAAAATGAGCTATTAGAAAGACCTATTAGCCAGGATCTTCACATCATTAATTATCTTCAGAAATCAGTCCTGGTCTAATTTATGCATTTTTTAAGGAACAAAAATATATTACCTAAAATAGCCAGTAGCTGAAAGGCTCACACTCTGTTTAAAAGCTTCTTTAATCTGTAAAATATAGCAGTGCTTGTGGTAAACCAAGGAAGGAGTCAGGAAGGAACACAACACAGACATTTACTTTATTTACATATATATACTTACCCACACATATTTACTTAAAAACCAAACTGTGAAAATTGTAAGGAAGACAAGCTGAGTTAAACATGTTTAGCTGCACATAGTATCTAATACTACAGAAATAAACCCCTCTTGCATGAGGAATCTGAATTCTTTTGGCAGTACAAGAAGGAACAGAACTGTCAGCAGTGTTCTTGCAGAATCGTTTTTACTGGTAATGCCATAGTCAGAAAGGGCCCTGCTCAGTTTTTCTGATCCAGTTCAATAGGGATTGTCCCTCTCTGTCAGCTAACCAGATCTGGTTGATAAGTCACTGATTATATTGGGTCATGCAACTGCATGCATGTGCAACCTTTTGCTTTTTCTTTGATAAACTGCCTTTATCTTAACCCACAAACTTCTTGGGTTTTTTCCATCTTATTTTCTTCCGCTATCTCACTGAGAAGGGGAGTGATAGAGCAGTTTGTTGGGCACCTGGAGTCCAGCCAAGGTCCAACCTCCACACTGACATAGAAGAAATGCATGACCTATTTGCACAAAAGTAACAGTTTTCAAGAGAAATGCTCTTTTGTGAACTTGTAAAGTTCTGCCAGTCATACGAGTGACAGCGTGAGGCCCCATATCTATTCCCTTTGGGTGATTCTCATCTTAGATTTACTCAGTTTACAAGCCAAGAAATTTTTGTGAGGTTTTTGGTTGGTTTTACTGACTTCCTAAGATATAAAGTTACTTCCCTGAATCTATTAACATTCCTTCTTTGGTCAGCCATTTCTGATAATACTTTTGGTGTGTCTGAATGATCCAAATTAATTGCATACCTATTAGAGGAGATCAGGTATTCTGGATTAGTGTTTTATTGTTATTCCTAAAAAGGGTTTACACAGAGCCTAGGCCTTTTCTGCTTTTTGGATTGCCCCACTGGCGAGGAGGCTGGAGGAGCATGGGAAGCTGGGATAACTGACCCCAAATGACCAAAGGGATATTCCATTCCATGTGGCATCATGCTCAGTATATACAGTGGGGGAAGAAGGAAGAACAGGGACATTTGAAGTGTTTGTCTTCCCCAGTAACCATTATGTGTGATGGTGCCCTGCTCTCCTGGAGATGGCTGAACACCTGCCTGCCCATGGGAAAGAATGAAAGAATTATTTGCTTTGCTTTGGTTGTGATGTATGGCTTTTGCTTTACCCATTAAATTGTCTTTAATTCAACTCACAAGTTTCCTAGCTTTCACTCCTCTGACTCCTTCCCTGACTCTGCTGGTGGGGGAGTGAGTGAGCAGTTGTGTGGCACTTGGTGGCTGGCTGAGGTTACACCACAACATACTGTAACCCTTTAGACATAGGCTGTGCACCAAACCTGAAACTAAGCAGACCAGGCTGCACCTAGACTCCTCTGAAAAGTTTAGAAAGCCAGGGCATCTCACTGATGCTCATGGCTCAACAAGAGGGACCATAACCTGATTTTACTATAATCCATTGTTAACAGATGATAGGTTTGTTACTTGGATATTGCACTGGCTATATTTAAATACTGTACTAGCAATAAATCTAATTGTTATTTTCCACATAATCATTTGTGCCTGGCCAAGAACCTTCTCTTGACTTTTACCTTTTCGTGAAATAGTCTGTTTCTACAGTTTTAAACATTAGGATTATTAGGTTGAGAAGATCTGTAGACTACAGTACATATCTCACAGTTTCTGCTAGCATTCAGACACATTCAGTATGATTCACAGGTCTTACCCAATCACTCCAGGTCCCTGTTGGGTTCTTCTTGATGATGGGCTGCAGGCGTTTCAGAAGAGTTTGGCAAGCATCCTGGTGAGAATTGGGAGAATATACCACAAAATTAACACACATACATTTGGTACTATTCAAGTTATGTTCTAGTTACTATTAAATTAGTATATGCTTTACTTCATCTTAGTTTGAAAAGGTATTGCAGAAGTGTTGTATTAACTACATAGACATAAAACTTCTAAATGCTTTAGTTACAAGGGCTGGCATCTGTATGAATAAGTAGATTTCAAACATGAAAAAGTTGCAAGATTTGTATGGGACTAGTTAGCTTGTTAGATGAAACAGAGATTTTGTGAAGTATAAGCCGTTTTGGCAAAGTCCAGATCATATTCTGAAAACTCATAAGCACCATTACTGAGAAACTGTCAAGTTGTATTTCTTCTTGGCCATCTCCAGCAGTATTATTGGTAATCCCAAACTTGAATTTTATGGGATCACCAGGGCCTAAAGTTTGGCAAGTACACACCTCAAAGGATAGGGTCTTTTTTTCAACTAAATACTATTCTTTACCTTCACAGCCATGCCATTGACATCTGTGCCTGCAGATCCTACTGAGGCACATGCATTGGGAACAGTTGTTGTGCTTGTTTCACAGAAGTGAATACATGACATGGGGATGTTCAATTCCCGACTAGCAACCTGCCCCAGGAAGAACAACATATTCTTTGTTTTAGAAAAAGTCCAAACACTCCAACAATCCCCCAGTATTTGCTAGAAGTCAGAAATAGCACGAAAGATAAAAAATATAGCAAATTATCTTCCAATCTCCAGCTGAAATAATTTTGTCCAATTTGGCAGCATTAAAAAACAGAGAAGGACAGTGTTCTGGCTGTACTCAAACCCTGGATTGAGACTCTGAAGTCCAACACTCATTCCTGATTTTCCTGCTTATACCCTGTAAGACTTACAGCAAATTACACAAGCCCGGGTCCCAAACTTTCATTGACTTGATAAATACCTTTCCAGATCTGTCTCAGAATTATCCAGTAACCAAATAGGATCCTAATGTTATCATCATGACTATACCAATCTGAATAATCTCTGCCTTTTTCACTATGGGCTTTATGGGATCAGCCCCTAAAAATCTTATTTCTAATAAACCTCTCCACATGCTATTGGAAGAACAAAAAACAGTCTCATTTTTCCTTCCTTCTGCCTCTATGAATTCATGAAGGTACCTCTGCTTTCTAACTCTATCAATGTGAAGAAGTAGTGGCTGATAAAGAAACTGTTCTGCTGATACACTGACTAACCAAAAAGAAAACCTTCACACTGTTTACCTGCATGACAGATAAAGTTCACAGCAGTATTTATATTGATCATGATACCTGGATCATTTTTGTATGAATACCCTGCCCCATTTCAATTCCACCATGTGTCAGAAGCACAGACCCATCAGTATAAATATGAACCAGTGCAGCAGCCTAAAAAAGAAAAACAAAATCAAGATCAGACTAGTGAGAAGCATGTTGTATGTGTGACGAATTGAATAAAAAAAAGAAAATGTTTAAGTGTATTTCAGTTTATCTGTTTAGTGCTTTTGAATAGAAGGCAAAATTTTAAAGTCTATTTACTGCTTTTCCTCTATTAATGAGCTTCAAAAGAAAAAGATACAAATCCTTGGTGGTCTGCTTCTTTTGTTAGTAGATCCTGAAACAAACCTATACCTGGCAACAATATCTCAGTGGTTCCAGAATAAGCTGGAGGAAAACCCTCACTAGCCCCTCTAAGTGTAATTTGCTGCAAGTCCATTTTCTCTCTTATTGACATGTGAGAGCCCTGGAGGTTTTTAAATGGCACAGGTTGAATTTCTGAATGAGATTTTCTTCCTGGACTCAGCTAGAAGTAGTGCTGTAGACTACAAAGACCCTGTGACTTTAACGTTGAACAGAGACAGCCCGTTTGATATGACATCAGTCAGTCAATTAATTAATTTTCAATTGATAGAATGTTGTCTGTTTCAGAAGCACTGGACACCTACGTTAAAAAAACCACAAGGACCAAAAATACTACTGTCCTTTTTTTGCTTCCTCAACCTTAGCCTTTGATGGCATCAAAGGATTTAAGTTTTTAAGAGCAGCATCCCATAGTACCCCCTGGGCAGAAAAAGGAGGCTCAGAACTATTTCTGGAGCGAGCAACTTTTGCAATGAACATTTTGCTACCAGTCTTCAAAAACTTTTTCTAAGCGCATTTGACTCACCTGTTCCAACACTGCACCACAACAAATGGGACTAGCCTTTAAGTAGGCAGGGCCCAAGCTGCCTGGGTCCTGAAAACCAAACAGCTTTGATCTCAGCTTGAAAAGAGCTACAGGCTCTACAGCCTCTTCAGGAAACAATCATCAGGAGGATGATCATTTTCCAGCAAAAGATAACATTTTTGTTTTGTATCCTAAGATATAGTGACTGTAATCTTCTATGGATAAAATGCTTAGCTCACTTACTCTTAATGAAACTCACCTGAGAAAGGTAAGGTGTGGCTAGTCCAAATGGAAATTTCATTGGTACAATGGCAATCCCTCTTTTCTTCCAGTAATTTTGTTTGTTAAATTCGTTGATAGCTGTTTTCCTACTGTAGTATGCAGATTTCTCCATACATTCATTCCAACACCGTATCAAATTCTGCGGATCAAGTTTTTGTTTGAAGTGTGTCTGCTCATTCTTCTTATACATATTTATTTCCCTAATCTGAAAAAATGAAATTGCAGCTATCAGACAATCCTGTTCAAGGCAAACTGACCATCTGGGGGGACTAAGAAAACCACTGTACATTTTTTTTTAACAATTACCAGTTTGTAAGACCATGCTATTAATTCAACAACCAGATACCGATTTAAAAAAAAAATATGAATTTCAGCACAAATGATGTTTGACTTAGAAAAGAGCTGTTGAAACAATTAAAGGTATTTAACTTTTCAGTTCCACAGACTTTATTTCAGGAGAGAAGATGCCTTCATTTAGTCACCTTTGCTGGTGCTAAACCAGTTTTATCTGCAACGTCTGTTATCCAAGTTTCTGTCACCAGTCCTGACTGAGGAAAGCCAAAGCCTCGGAATGCTGTATTTGATGGCAAGTTTGTTTTGCAGACATATGCCCAGCACCTCAAGTTGGGAATCTTGTATGCATTGTCCATTTTTAATAAGGATACTTCTGCTACCTGAGGTAGGGGATAAACATCTAGTTTAATGTCAGAACAGTGCTTCTTTCAAATTTACATTTAAATCTTCCTCATCTCTTATATAAAAGACCTTAAGTTGAGACAATTAGCTTTAAAAGTGAATTTCTGGCAATCACTGCTAGTAAGAGTACTCATGCACACATACAGACTTCATTAATACATTTTTCATGCAATATATTAATTTTCAGGGGGTTTTTTGATACAGAACAAGTAACAGCTAATGTTACTTGTACTTGAATGCTATCAGTAGTAAAGGATGTAACAGATATGTAATTTTATGATTGATTTTGCTCCTACTTCAATACCAAAAGCTGCACAAACTAAAAATAGGCAGATAAGACTTAGAGCAGGAGTAGCTATGAAAGGAACTGATGAAAGCATTCTGAACTATCATATCCTTTGGAAATCCACACTTAAGGTTTAGTTCCACCAGAAAGCCTATGTACTGCAGTCTACAGTGTCCTCTGGTCCTTAAGTTTCTCATTTAGAACTTTTACGTGACAAACACAAAACCACATGAAGAGGAAAATCCTATACTAGAGACCTCAAATTAAGCTCTAGGAGTCAGTATAAAAAAAAAATTAAAAATTGTTTGATGCCTGATGAAGAGGTCTCTCTTCAATGTTAAGTAGATTTCTCAGAATGACAAATTTAAGCCTTAGTTACAATTAAAGCCCTAGCTAGGTCTAGTAGCTTCACTGAATCATTGTAGGACTTCATCTTAGGACAGTTCTGACATGATCTGCATTCATGTACATGCTTCTAATAACAATCTTCTTCTAACCTAGGCTATTTTTAGAACCAGGTTAGGCAGCAACACCACGGGCAGTTACACTGACAGATTTCAGGATGCAGAAAATACTCATAGGTGGGGCAATGACAAGCAGATGAGGGGTAGTACAGCAAACATTTCAGTTACAGCTAGAATAGCCTGTACAAACACAAATACCTAGTGATGACATCAAAGCAAGAAACACTTTATACTTTGCAGACCTGTAACTGAGGAACTAAGGTATACAGTTCAATAAATGCTGACCCAGTACAGATATCTATAGGGACAGCAACAGGATAACTATCACTATGAGTTTTCTGAAGGCCAAGAAAGGTCTTCCCAGCCCTGAAGAGACAAAGCTTTAGGCAGGGACAAATGCAGGTACTATGCATTTTAAAAGGAATACATTGTTAGTTGAGATGTTCACTACAGAAAAATAAACCTGAGCAAACATTAATGAAGTGAATGTGTAGGGCAATATAAGAACGTAGTAAGATGCTTCACTAAATTTAGTAAGTAAAGGTTAACCTGTTCAACATAGATTCTTCCAACAACCCACAATCCCTATATCAAAAGTCTATATGGTTAATAATACATAGGCAAGGGAATTTGGCTTCATAATTTTCCAGCTAATGATTCCTCTGTGTTGAAAGGTTCGTCAGTGTAAAATCTTTACCAGGACAGACTCATCAGGGGTACATCCTCCATTAACATAATATTTGGCATCCACAGCTGTGATCCTACCATCATTCATGAAGCCAACCTGGAAGGATTAACAGTACATTATTTAGAATTCAGCATTCGTTTCTCAAGTGCTTGTGTATTTTGAAAATTAACATAACCCACGCATTTAGGGTCACAGTGCTCTATTAATTTCTGGGTAGTATTCACTGAAACTACAGAAGGGCAAGAGAGAAAGAAAGTAAGTTTCTAAGATACAGGCCTTCCCTCTAGCATCTGTGATCTGCATAGGTATAGCACAGAATAAGAAACATAAGCCCACTGGGAAAGGAAGAAGCAGTGGCTTCCTCTCTATTGCCTGAGATGGCTGACAAGAGTGTCACCTAGGAGTGTTTAATGTACATTAAATCAAATCCCACTATAATGGTAAGAGCAATGCCTGGCAGATGGAGTGTGACATTTATATTTATTAAAGAAGAAATGCTATTTTTATCTCACATCCCTCTTTTCACCTGTTGCCACTAACAACTTCCAAATTCTCAGCATGAGCTACAGCTCATTTTCAACTTTAGAGAAGCATCTTATAAAACCTCTCTTAGTTTACCTATGTAGAATGTCATACAACTTGCTTAGTATTAGCAGCTAAATTTTCAGCAGCTTAGGCTGCAAGCTGTGAACTTCCACCTTGGTATGTTGAACTGTTACCTAGTCAAGTAAAAGAAGGCCTCAGAGTCAGTTCAAGCTGAAAGATAAGGAAGCTATTATTTCTAGCAGAGGCTGCATAACTTAGATATAAGAAAAGAAAGGCCCAGCTATAGACAATGAAAGAAACCCATGAAGAATTTGAAGACTCCAGACTCTTAATATTACTGTTGGTTTGTACTGTCATGTGAGGGATGGGGAGCTTAGATTGTAAGGGTATAATTGCCCAGGTATAATCCCATTAATTCAGGGTCCCTCTTTGAAGGCATCCATCTTGAGCTGTAGTGCTATTAACAAAAGGTACTTTTAAAGAGAAATCTTTCAGCTTATTGATTCAGCAGAAACTTGGATTTAAACCCCATTATGGTGGCTGGCATATGTAATTGATATGACAAGTAGAAAAGGAAAAGAAGGCAGAAATTATCCTAATGAATGACTGATGACAGTGCATGAGCAGAGAAGAGATTAATTTCCTCCATAGGGCAAGTTTTCTGCATGACACTGTTTCTGTGAAAAATTAGCTGCCTCTTTGTGTGAATCTAACCATATGGACAGTTTAAAATAAAATTCTGAAGAAGTCTGACATAGCTTTGCTTCCTGTTCCCAGAATGAAAGACAGAAAGAGCTATAAAAGGAAAAGAACATGAAGGAACTAGAAAAATGATAAAACAAAACCCTGAAGAGACAGAGGTAGAAGCAGACAGAGGGGCTGTGCATCAACTTTATCTCTTGGGTTCCTGTCTTGTAGTTTTGTTTTAAAATTGAATTGGTTATACCGATTTTCATTAATAGAACACATTACCCAGTAACACTGAAATTCTTATTTGCAGAATGTAGGTGGGTATTTTTTCACTGAATTCCTGTGGCACTCACTTTATATTTAGCAATAAAGGGATGTCGTCCACCAGTGATTACCATATCATCCTCTCGGCTTAGAATAAGACGGACTGCTCTGCTGGTTCTAAATCCAAAAAAGAAAAGTCAAATTGCAATTAAAACAAAGGATGTTATTAATGAGAGAGCTATGGCTACGCATCACGTATCCAGATCCAGCCATGCATATAAACATGCATTTAGATGAAACTTAACTTTAATAAGCCTGAACATATGCTTAACACTACGTGCAGAGTTCATATTCCTCACATTTACAATCATGTCAGAATTTTCATTTCATCGCTTGAAAGCCAACAGGATAACTCAGTGCAAACGACTCCTGAAGAAACTATTTCAGTGTTAAGTGTTCATCACCTCTTAGCTATTCAGCTGTACTGAAATAGTGTCTTGGAATGAAATAAAAATATGAATAACAATAAAAAATATGAAAATTAGTCTAGAAATGTATATACCATTTAAAAGAAGTACTTTAGAAAAATTGATGTAAGGTGTAAAATAAGATCCTAAGAACAAAAAAAGATTGTTTAAACCATAAAAGAAATATTCTTTTTAGCATGACCTGTTAATAAAAAACACAGATAATGTGGCCAAAAACAATCAAGAGCAAATTTTATACCAGTGACTGTAGAAACAACATAATCCCTCAGATGACAATATCATTTTGGCTAGCAGGATGTAGCCTGATGTGAATTCTGCAGCAAAGAGGTTACACTTATAAAGGAGTTTAGTATGCCCTGACAGCTAACTGCCAATATAAGCCTGCCGAATTTGGAAGATGGGGGATGGAGCTTTATATGTTAATGTTCTTAAACTAATCCAAGCAGTATTAGAAAAGGCATAATACCTCATTAATTTAAGCTAATTTTGACTGGAAAACGTTGAAGACTGAGCTAGAACTACGTTTTCTCAAAAGCAGTTCCACTCATTAACTCCTCCTTCTGCGTTCTGCTGTCAGTGAAGTTCACAACTGGAGGGTTAATGTCATATTTTAATGAATTTACAAAATCTCACTAGTTAGGGGCTGGTCCTTTTGAGTATTTCTATCTTATTCTAATACCAGCTTCTTGCAGCCCTTTAAATTAGTTGAGGCTAGAGCTGCTTAACAGAAGTGGTCCAACAAAACAAGACAAAGAAATGCACCGAACAGTCTTGCAAAATGTGAAATCAGGATTGTATGACTTTTTGATTAGTAGCTTTGGAAAAGGAGAAAGCATTTTAGCCAAAATGGAAAACTTGCTTCATTTTTTTCATATCCCAACACACACATACTGCACTTACTTGTTTGCTGCCACTGCAGCAACTGATGCCAGTAAGCCAGTTCTCAGGATTTTCCCACCAAAAGCTCCACCAACTCGTTTAACATGGCACATGATCCTGTTGGCTGGAACACCTAAACTTGCAGCTACCATCTCCTGTAAAACAAGTTTTAATATTTCATGCCAACTCAAACTAAGCCCAAAAGCTAGGTTCTGAAATAGAAACCTTTTCTAGAAAGGGGTCCACAGATGTTTCTATTCTTCTATCAGACAAATACAACTTTTCCTTTACCCTAGGTTAAAAAGCACAGAAAGAATAACAACAAACTCTCAACAGGGTTCACATTTCAAATCTTTACCATGCAGACTGTGAAAAGGCCATTGGCTGATGTGAAGAGTAACACCCTTGAATTACATTATCTAAACAGTAAGAAGCTTCAGGCATAATAAAAATGAATTAGTATACAGTTTCTATTATTTTTATTACTAAGATAATACCTTTCATTTTTATTTAAAATACAATTATTTGTTTCTTAATAGTCTAAGGTCTTGCTAGTGTCAGGAATGTTTTGACTTGAAATAATTTTCTTGAACACAAAGTTCTTCATATTATTTGGCTATTGGCAATACAATAATAATGGAAATTATAAAAGGAGCTGAACTGGGCTTTGAACACAAAATGCCAGTCTGAAATACCATCAGTTTCATGGCTGTTGCTATTCAGGCCACAAGCTATAGCAGCTTTGTTTTGTCATTTACCATCATGACAATGTTTAGAGGGCTAGAACACCTCTGGTATGAAGACTGAGAGACTTAGAGTTGTTCACTCAGGAGAAGACAGCTCCAGGGAGACTTCACTGAGCCCTTTCAAACTATAAAGGGGGTTTACAAGAAACAGAGCAAGACCATTTAGCAAAGCTTGTACTGACTGGACAAAGGGCTGTGGTTTTAAACTAAAAGAGGGCAGGTTTAGACTGGAGACATAATTTTTTTACAGTAAGGGTGGTGAGGCACGGGAACAGGGAACTCGTTCAGAGAACTGGGAGTGTTCAAGGGTATGTTGTATGGGACTTTGAGAAATTCCAGGCAGAGAAATACAACCCTGTCCATGGCAGGGGTGTTGAACTAAATAGTCTTTAAAGGTTCCTTGAAACCCAAACATAGTGTCCAGTGTTCATCAGAATACAGCAGTACTATAAAGAAGCTGTTATTGGACAATCCAGATGGGCAATGACATGTTTCCATGGCTTCTGTTCCGACGGATTTGTAAACCAAAGTTTAAAAGCTCTATTGTCACAAGTCCAAACGCTTTCTCTGAGAATGCTCTGCATTACCTGAATAATTGCTGGATGCTGTGTTGACACATACAAATCCATTTCTTTATCCTCTCCTTTTGGAACAGCAAGCATACTCTGAGTCTCCATGTAAAAGTGTTTCTGCCCCCCAATGCAAATCTCCCCTGATCCAATAAGAAAAACACAAGTGTTACTGAGGGAAAAGAACCAGAAGAAATGAACCAGAGAAGAACTAACAGCCCACCATTATGTAAATTATGGCAATCAGTGTCAACTCCTCTGATACTTCTTGTGTGAAAGAGCAACATCTAAAATAAAAAACCCTTGTAAGATTAAATTTGTCTTGTTCCAGTAGCATCACCAGAACTGGATTAAGAGCAGAACACTATTGCCCACAAGTGGTGACAACAATAAATAAAGCATAGAGAAGTAAAACAAAGCATGCATGTACTGGACAAGGTCAAAAAGAGGGCCACCAAGATCTTTAGGAGATTGAACCACGGGATGTATGAGAAGAGGTTGAGAGAACGGAATCTATTCACCCATAAGAAGAAAAGGTTTGAGATCTTACTGTTGTCTACAACTAATGGAAGGGTGTAGACAAGAGCAAGACAGACTGTTCTCAGAGATGCCCAGTGCAAGGATAAGAGGCAATGAACACAAGAAATTCCAGCTAGATATAAGAAAAATCAAAATCAGCATGAAAGCAGTGAAACACTGGAACTATAGATGTGGCATAACCTCCGTATTTGGAGATACTAAAAACATGACTGGACATGGCCCTTAACAACCTGCTCTAACCAGACCTGCTTTAAGTAGCAGGTTGGACTAAAAGACTCCCTTCCAACCTAATCATTCTGTAACTTTTTTCAAGAACAGATGATGCAAAAAGTTTGAATGCAGTAGCAGAACAACAATACACAAGGTTTAAGTCATGTTGTCTTCCAAGTGACCAAGAGTTTTCTCGGGCCTAACGACTATATGGAAAAAAGGCAGAACTGGGACTTGAAGAGCAGACAGCCAAACCCAAATATTGACAACCAAAAACTTCTCATCAAATGTATTCTACTGTTTACCTTCAATTATATTATCAACAGTTTCAAATGCCTCATCAACATTTCCTTGTTCTAATTTTCTTTTTGGCTCAAAGAACGAGTTGTGTTTTATAGCTTCCTGCAGTGGAGAAAAAGAGAAATAGGGGGGTTTAAGTATTTTTAAGATTCCCAGCTTGTTGCAGCATTTTAGTCTCAGGACTAACACCATTGTCTTCAGAGACTGGAACCAGCAGCTACCAAAGCCAATGAACAATTTTATTTCATCACTTTACTATCACTGTTCAGTTTGTTTATTCAGTATCAGCAATCCTTTCCTGATGCATCTTATGTAACTGATGACAGCAGTTTCTGAAGGAAATGCATTCAGTTTATTCAACCTGCTCTTCCCTGTCATACATCCAGGAAATGATCAAGACACCACAGAGTAAGAATGCAACCACATCATCCAAAGAGTGATGCCAGTAAGAGGGGAAGAAATCACAAGGACAAGGTAAAAGTGGAATTTATGAACAAATTAGCATTTGATTTATTTCTAGTAAGATTTCATTGGAGTTTCAATTCTAATGAAATGTTAAAATCTGTCAGCCTTTATCTATTTTTCTGTCAGAAAGACTGTTCCATTAGACCACACATTATTAAAACAAGATGTAAAGTGACTACCAGAACTAATACTGATTCCCTGCAAGTGTATCCTTTGTTCCTTACTTCTACTGTCCTTAATCCAGGATAAATCCATATGTGACTCCCACATTACACCTCCAAAATGTTGTACATCCCAAACACCTTTCCCTCATATTCCCCCAACAATTCCTACTGCTCCAGACTAGCTTTCAAGCTAGACAACAGATAAAAATGGTAGAGATAATCAGAGTTGACTGTTAGCCACTGTATACACACTGACTGATCAACTGGTATCTACCAAAAAATTAGAAACGAACATGCTCACTTTTCTTCACTGGGAACATTAGGAGAGGTTTTTTTTTTGTTGTTGTTTGGGTTTTTTTGCATTCCAATGTTTATTACTGTAAAACTTGTGGAACCTTCATGCTCTGAACTGTTGCCTGTCTATCACAAGTGGTCAAAATTAGACAGAATTTAAAAAAATTATTTATAAGGAGATACTCAGACTGCTTAATTGGATGTTCAATTTTATCTTGTTTCCTTAAAAATCGTATTTTAAAAGCAACTAAAGAGTGTGAACTGCTAATTACCTATTAATTAGATAGGTAAAACAGTAAAAAAAGTAAAAGAAATTATTAGTACCTCAATTGTTAAAATTACAGGTTCCAGCATTTCATACTCTATCTTCACTTTTGCAGCTGCTTGTTTGGCATGAACATCTGAATCTGCGACCACAGCACAGACAATCTGACCCACACAAATCACCTGTAAAATGCACATCATGTAATGGAGCAGTGGATTCAAACAATTTCCTTACGTGCTATTGAAATTCTTATTTTATGTAACCACCACTTATGTTTCCTGTTCAGAAGTTTTCTTTGACTTAGGACTTCTGTATTTTTACATCATCTGTGAAGCTAACAAATTATAAAAATACCACTATAACTATACAATCAAGGAAAATACAGTATTCAGAAATGGATAGTGGGAGGATAAAAGGCTGGAGGAAAAAAAACAGTTAAAATTAAGAAAATCAGTCCCAAAAAGATTGTAGTTATACCTCATTTCTTGCAAATATAATCTCCGGATCATCAGAAAAATAAAACTCATTTGCAGCTGGCACATCATGAGCTGTTATGACATCAAACACACCTGCTCCTTTTAGGGCCTCTGAGGTATCTATAGATCTAATTGGGATATGGGAGGAGAAAAGTGCAATTCATTAATTTTACAAACTGTTCACAGAGGAAGGGAACACAATACAGAGGTATATTTCTTGTACTATCAAGATCTCATAGCCTCACACACATCTTTTCTTCCTGTCTCTGGCATGTGGAGAATTGCAGATAAAAGAGAATTTAAGATTCTACTAATATGCTTCATTTTTAGGAGACAATTTAGATATACCAGGGAAATCATTGGCCCATTAGATTGCCTGAACTGCACTGGTGTAATAAAAGTCACTGCACAATTATGATGTTACAACTGCAACTTTCTAAGACATCACAGCCTACATATATACTGCAAGATACAAATACTCATCTTCAGATGGAGGGTTTCATGTGAAGAGATATAAAAGAAGTATAAATGGAGAAGGAATGGAAATGTCTAGATGTAGAAGGATCAGAGGAACAGCAGAATGTCTGTAAGAATGGCATATTTTGATAGCATCTAGTTCAGCAGGTCATCAGATCCCAGCCCATGTACAGGCATCTTCTCTGGACACCCAGATCAGGAGACAAAGGAGACTGAATAGATCCTAAAGACTTGCAGAGATGGGAGTGATGTCACCTCTGTGATGGGACCAAAAACAGGGTTGCCAAACCGAGCACTGACCTAAGGATGAGCCAGGAAATATAACAAGGACTCTGTAGCTGGAACCCCCAGTTCTATGGGTTGTGACAATTAATCCTGACTAGATCACTTGAGTATGTCTTGGTGTCTAGATGTTGAACAAACTGCTAGAATAGGTGTATCTTGGCAGCATAAAAGCATATGTGAAAACAGTTTTCTTACAAAATAAAATCCTCTTCTTCACACTCCTCTCCTATAAGCCTCATATGAGCTTTGCCACCTTGTTGCTGCGGTGTTGCCACACTATTTCCTACATTTTGGACAATTTTCTTCTTTCATGATACAGCTGAATTTTCAAAGCAGTGTTAGTAAAACTGAATATCGAAGTTTGCTTGCACTGCACAGCTGAGCACTTTGTGGAGGTAGCTAGGCTAGCTCTGGGCTGGTTTATGGACCAGAAACAGTTCACCCTTACTAATACAGTAAAATGGGGTGAGACACTTAAATCCCAACAAACCCTTCTACTAGTTTAACAATGCTGCTTCCAGCACGGATTTGCCTGCAGGTATCAGGCATGCTGTTCTGTACATGCATAACTCATTAGTCCCTCTAAAAATCTCAGGCAGCAATTCATGGTAACACTTTCTTCAGGTCCACTTTGAACACTTACACAATCTTAGCACGAGCTCTGGAACTAGTGACAGCAGCCAGGAAAAGCTCCCCATCCACAGAAGGAAGATCATCAATGTAGACTGCTTCACCAGTAGCATGCTTTATCCCAGACTGGTGCATAATGGGCCGTCCTACAGGGTCCTGGGGAGACTGGCCCGGCTCTACGTCCTGTACAGTCAGAAACACACACCCAGCACTCCCCGTTAAACAAAAAAAAAGAATAGCCCTGTTCCTCTTATGCTAATCAGAAAATCAGATGAATGGACAACTGCTCATACTATCATCTTCTGGCTCAACACTGAAAGAGATGTGGCTGCAGGAGGTCAGTGAGGCTCCTGGGGATTTCTTTCTCCTCTTTTCTTCTCTTAAGGACCCTTCCAAGAGTGCCACATAGGTTTACTTGGATTTTTTTTCCTTCATTATTTACATCAAAGTGACAAACCCAGCACTTTCTCAGAAGGGCGTTTTCCTCACTTACTGAATGGTGTCATGAACCTTTGATAATTTTCTGAATTATTCTCACAAGATTCTGCCCTGCATGTTACCAGTGTCAGGTGCTGTATTGTGAGCTATTTGCAATGATTTCTAGGATTTGTCTTCCTCACTGAAAGAGTGCAACTGATCATTGTAAATCAGTGAGAAAATATTGCCTAAATATTTTCTTCCCAATTATTTCCTTGCACCTGTGTATGAATTTCGTATGAAATGATCTTATTAATCTTAGCTAAGTTTTTAAGAAAATTAATTCAGTGTTTCCAGTTAAATCTGCCACATCAACTAATGCTACCAACTTCCAGAAGACCTTAAAAACTTCTGTGTCAGTATTCATGCTTTTTCTTTTCTACATTTAGAATTAGATAATTGTTTATGACTTAAAATGTTTTTACTTCTAAAGCTTCCAGCACACAAGTGTTCACTTCTAATTCCTGCATTTTCTGGCACACTGTCTGCTATTGGCAGTCAAAACCAAACACTCTTCAGTTGACTGCCTAAAGCTCCTCAAATAGATGTCTCAGCCAAACCACTTCAACATTTCCACAACAGAATGACAAGGTACTTGGATTTCAGGATAAGCATTCTTTTTTTTTTTTATCTTAATTTTAAAAGCTTAACAATGTCCAAATGAAGGAGTGCAGACAAAAAAAAAAAAAAGGCCTTACAAAATCTAAATGGAACAGCGTAACAAATCAGATCATCTGGGTTGAGTAACAAATTGTTTCAATTTCTGATGTCCAATCACTTCATTACAGATAGGGAATAAACTGGGGAAAAGTCACAGAGAAATAATCCCCTTGATCCTGGCTCCTCTTATTGCCTGTTGTCTTTTTTTTTTTTAAATTAATAAGAATAATAATAACAACTCTAAAGGAAACTTAAGATAACAATTTGAACAAATTTAAAGTATTTAAAGTGTTTTTTCTGGGGAATATCCAAAAACTAAAAGAAAACCAAATATTTACCTACATTTCATTTGAATTTTTCTTTAGGTTTTCAAAAGTTAGTATTTTGATTTGTGCATCGAGGGTGCCAAAATATCAAAAACCCTTGTGGGTGTTTCTACCATGAGCTATTTATACAGTGAGCTCAGAAAATACCGAACATGCTCTTTGCTGCTCTCTACTGTTGATTTAGGACAACCTGCTTGTGTTAATTTGAGTACACAGCCATCACACACCATCTTCATTCCTAAATCTACAGCAGGACTTAAAAGCCCCCTGAGATCTTGAGAGAACAATGCTATAGCTATGCTACAGTATATATATACTACACCTGGGCTTTTCAATCTTTTTTGTTTTCTTCTAATTTCTTTCTAACTGGGTTGCACACTGCAATAAACTAATTTTAAGAAGTCTGACAATGGAGTTGGCTTAGCATATTTATCTTCAAAGAACTGCCTAGAAGAAGTGAGTGTACTCCAGATTCTATTTTTACAAACAAGGATTCTCCAAACGAGATGCATCTAAAAACAACCACTAAAAGCCTCTTGCTTCCAGTCCTTTGGAAAATCTGTGCCTGACCTTCACATCAAGGCTCATGCTTGAACTGTGACTTTTTACCTAGACTTATAAAACACAAAACAGTGTCAGAATGAAATCACTTGCCTGGTATATTTGGATACTCTGGGGCATTCTGGTTTTGAAATCTTGTAGGGCACTCCCATATTCCATAGGTATGCCAGGATAATGGCAAGGATCCTGAAAAGGAAATTAAATACTACTAAAACTCACATTTTGAACAATATTTTAAAAATTAATTATTTAATTTAATTTTACTTAAAAATATGATTTTTAAAGTAAGCAACATAAAGTAGGGATAGAGAGAGGAGCTTTGTTTTGAGGTCTGACCAAAACTAGCTCAAAATCACTCCTGGTAATAAATAATTACCTAATAATGGCAATTTAGAGGAAAGAGCTAAAGGTAACACAGAAAAAAAAAAATGCAAACGGGACATTTTTATCTGAAGAACATATTTAAGACAGAAAAAAAAAGTAAATTACACCTCGAATTTCTTGCCAAGTGAAATTTTAGTGTCCTCATCTCCCAGTCAACAAGGAGGGTTGGTTTAATATCTACATTTTTTCCCAAAGTCTTCATTCCCTTTTCATCTGTTTCTGTTTTGAACTATAGACAGAGTAAGATCTCTCATACATTTTCTTTGGGTATGGGAGAGTGCTACTGGCATTTGTATTAATATAGTTCAAATGTCTTTTAAAGCCTAATGTCCAAGGTAAAGACACCTGAGCATCTAAAAGTTAAATGGGCATCTCTCCCTCAGTCTCTTTGGGAGTTAAACACTTAAGTTAGAGTGCAGCTCCGAACACCAAAGACAATGATTCAGCACACTGTACAAATTGCAAGCACTAACATATAGCAAGAACACCCCTTTAGTTTGCTTGCGCAAGAGCAGACATGGGGAACACTTGGTTTGCTCAGCCTGGAGACAACTCAAGGGAGACCTCACTGAGGTCTTCAACATCCTCAAGAGGCAAAATGGAGGTGCAGGTACTGACCTCTTCACTCTGCTGACCAGTGATAGGACTGGAGGGGACAGCATGAGGCCAGGAGGGGAGAGCTTTAGGCTGGATATCAGGAAGAGATTTTTCACCCAGAGAGTGTGTGAGTGCTGGAACAGGCTCCGCAGAGCAGAGGTCACAACCCCTAACCTGAGCCCAAAAAGCATTTGGACAACGCTATCAGGCACATGGTGGGACCCCTGTGGTGCCCTCTGCAGGGCCAAGAGTTGGACTCAGTGGTCCTGATGGGTCTCTTGTAACTCAGCATTATTCCATGATTCTATGAACTAATTTACCATTGTCTTCAATGACTGCGATACTTCCAGGAAAAATCTGTAGAAGAAACTGACCATCAAAGTTTTCTTATAGTCTACATTTTCACCACCAGCTGAGCCTGGAGCAGCCATTTCTTTAAGAACTAGTCTGCATGCTTCATCCAACATTTGCTCATTCCAGTGTCTGTTAGGAAGAAGAATACATACAACCAGACTAGGACTAATAAAAAATAAATACAGATTGCACTAATATATGTGTACCATTGACCACGGACATAATCCTGCTCACAATGAAGACAAAATACTGATTCTGATAATGTCTGCAGTTTTTAAAGTGGTGTAGATCAATGCTGTTCACAGAGCTGAGCTCCCATAAGGAAACTGAATTAAGTGCTATGCCAGCATTTAAAAATAAACAAACACATAATTAAAAAAACCCTATTACAGTTTTAAAGCTGCTTCAGCAGTCTTACAGATTCTCACCATATTGCAGATACTATCCTATATTTGAAGTAGGTAAAATGCAAAATGTAGATACTTTCAAGGGATCTAATTAGCTGTTATATTTCCTAAGAGTGCTGTCTTCTTCAAGTATCTCAACATTCTTAATTCTCCATAGTTACACAACCACAGAAATCAAAATATTAGTCTGTTAGACTAAATTGAATCAAGTAAAGCATCAAAAAATAATGAGTACTTCAACTAACTGAACAGTTGCATATTAAATGGCAAACCAGGCCAGTGGAGCTACATTTAGTGTTTTTATGCTGCTTGAATTTGCAGGCTTTTTTCCTCCAAAACTTGGGAAGGTGCTGCAAACCAGAAGGGAAAGTCAGGGACTAATTCCAGAGATTATTGGGACTCTGTAGATGAAGAGATACTGAAAAAGTGAAGACTTGACTTGTGCTTCTAACTTTATTAGGCACATCTAAAGTTCTCAAACTTTGTGTCTTTTAGAGACAAGCTGAAGGACTCAAGAACACTGATGAAAGGATTATCAAATGTATGGGATACAGAGTAATTTACCCAAACTTGGGTTTAGGTGCACAACTGACTGACATATACCTCATCTACCTATTTCACAGCTCATCCCTCTTTCACATTGGAGTTGCACTTCATGTGCCAACTCCAAAACGTAACAATCCTGAAAAGTCATCATTAAAGTTTGATCATTCACTTGAACATACAAGGCATCAGTCAGGCAAATGAAATCTTCCTGTACTTTCATGTCCCAAGAAACAAGAACCCAAGCTTTCAAAGTCCATTTGTTCAGAGACACACACAAGACAGAAAAATTTTACCTTCCAATAAGTGTCCAACAGGTTTGTTTTGCACAGACTGTTGTCGAGACAGCACCTCCATAGAAAATGCTTAGATCCTTTACAATGTCTGTACCTTCTTCAAAAAGGACTCTCATCCCAGCATTGGTTATTGGAAGAGCATTTTCCCGTCTTGGTGCTTGTCGAAATGCAGAGACATACTCCCCCTGAGCAAGACCAGACAGAAGTGCAGACATGCAAGCATCAGAAAGCAGAACCTGGTATTGTACTATGTGAAGCAACAGAACAAAAAATTAAGAGAACAAATTCAACTTCTTGAGCATTCAACACCATACACTTTCTTCTCTTGACCTTTCAGTACCATCTTTGATTTTCTATCAGCTCATACCCAATCCTCCATCACCTACCAGTTCAGCTGACCTAGATTTTTCATGGGAGATAACTGCAAGACAGGGATCTTGTGGAGTTGTATTTATAACAAGACCATAAGTTTAGAGGCTTCCAAGTATTTCCAAGCTTCAGTATTCAGGTAACATAACCCATAATTCTCTTGTAAGATCCCATATCCACTCTTGCAAACCCAGTATCAGGTAAAGACTATTATTCAGTTCAGCAACATTTATGGAACCACCATGCACACATCCAATCATCCAATTTTAAAGAAAAATCCTCAGATGACAATGCTTTACCTATTTGATGCCAGCTATATCACAGGTGAGCACAAGAGCAAGTTGTCCAAGACCCCTTTCCATAGGGGATCCAGACAATTGCTATTGCCCTCATAATTTTAGGGGAAACTTTTGTTTGAATATTACTCTTCATATATCATCACCAGCTATCTGCTGAGTTGTGTTTTTTGGTTGAAACTGGGAGACAGCATGGCACTGAAATGAATAAATGTAAAGAATTCAGAAAGTGAGCAGCAGCAGTGCCAGTTTAAACAGATGGATTATGCTCCCTCCTGTGCTTTATTTCATAGTCTTTAACTCTGCATAAAGCAAATGTAAAACTAGTAACTTACCTTCCTAGAATAGGGAATATGGATAGAGACCAAGATCTCTTCTGGTGTAATGGTATTGTTACCAACTCCATCTGCAAAAATATCACTCACAGGAATCTGTCGCTTTTGTCCTGAAAAAAAAAAAAAAATTTAAAATTCCAAATCCAGAAAATTCCATACAATTGTGCAATTAACACGTATCAATAGTATTTTAATTGGCAAGAAATACCTGCTGCTTTCCTGAAAAAAATAACCACTACAGCGCTGACATAAAAAAATTATCAGTGATATGTCTTATAAATTCAAATGGCTGCTCCATCTTCCAGAACATCATAATACCAGATTCCTAAAAAAGTACCCAGAGGTCAATTCCCATTCTGAAGTCCTCCCTTCCGATACTGCCATGATGATCCCACCCTCACTCCTGTTTATCTATTCCAAATCTCTGCAGCTGCTGTCATAACTAGCTTTCATTCTAAAACATAAAAAAAAGGAAGTAGACTGAGGAGTAAAGAATTACTGTAAAAGTAAAAAATTATTAGGAGGGTGGAGCTTTTGTTGTTGAGGTTTTAGGTTAATTTCTTCTCTTCTTTGTTTCATTTTCCCCTGAGATTCTGAACATCCAGGAGTCCAGAAAGAAATAAATGCTATTGCTTTTTCATTTATCTTTTTGATATTTCATTCTAAAAGTGACCATACTTGTTATTCTATGATATATATTATGAAAGTTAAATTTTTCAAAAGGGAAGATGACAAAATTCTGCAAGGAAACTGAATCTCTAAGAGCCCTTTGAACACTTAAAACCTCATTTCTGCTACAGAGACAGGCTATCTCCTCCTACCTCTTGAAGCCAGATTGAGCATGCAGTTGCTGGCTGCCAGAACAGGATTCAAGTCTGAGGTTGATTTTCTACTTATGATGTTTCCTCCAAACGACTTGAAAAAATAAAGTAGTTTATATTACCTTTCTCTGTAATTGCCATATTTTTATGTTAAGTGACAACATGACATGAAAACTATATGTACATTTATACATATTGAAAGCTACGAAAAGAGGTATTGATAAAAAATTCACGGCAAAATCAAAATTAAAAACTCAAGTTCTACACGTGGTCAGGACCAATTTCACATTTGCTGCAATTTTTTCAAACTGTAATTGCACATAATTCCCAACATACAGCAACATTTCTTATCTGTTCTCCGCCCAGAGTTCTCAACTGCTGCAAGACAGCACAGAAAACCTTCGTCTTCTCTTCAGGGAACTCAGCAATTGCATTTGACAAGATGTCTTTCACTAGAGAGAGGCTGCAGGCAGCTCCCAGAGTTAATCCTGTAACCAAAAGATTATGAAAGTGGAACGTGTGCATTGCTTTATTGCCTGGGTTTTAAAGTGTGTTCAGACTGTAGAGTTAGGACAGACAGCTCATGTGGGCTAAGGCAGATAAAAGGAGAGGGGCCTTTGCATTTTAAAGCAACTGGAACCTTTCACTTCAGGACACCGAGGGTAAAATCTCTAGAAATGATGAAACTGAACTAATACCTCACCTCTTCTGCTTAAAGCACCTTCTCTGCTTCCAGCTGCACATCCTAACTGCTTCCTTTGCACCTTGCTTTGACTGAGTAAATGTTTCTCACAAAGGTGAGTCAGTTTCAAAATGCTTTCAACAGACTCTTCCTATTTTTAAATAGGATTTTCATCTAGTTATTCTAGTCCTAACAATGAAGATAGTTTTCTTTTTCCCACTAGAAAGACAATTCATATGCATTTACTTAAGAATTTTTTTTGTAAGATTATACTTCTAATTTTTTTTAAATGGTTCAGAGTTCCTTTCTATTACAAATAATTACTTACATAATACATTAATGTTTTCAGTGAATACTGGGATTCAATTAAATGTATAAATGAAAATAAAAATAAATTTAATGAATTTTAATCAAGCAAAGCAATATTAAATTTTGTCTATTTAAAAGAAAATTTAATAAAAACATATTTTGCATTTAAATCTGATTAAAGAGAGGAAATACTATTTCTGGATGGCAAACTAAACTGCATATCTCTGGTTTTAGAACTAGCAATTGTCACCTTCATATATGTTTTATTTACACACTTTAAAGAATTAAGCATTCTTCCAGCTTCTTTTCAATTCCTAGCTACTTTTCAGGTAAGAACAAACTAGTCTTTGAATAGAACTGGATGACTGATCTGAAATAAAAGAGACGTTTTAAATGCAACGACAGAACTATCAAACACTTTTAAAAAAGTGACTTCAGGAATATAGCAAGTAATTTCACCAGATATGACTTTCCTTAAAACTTTGGCTATAGGGCTGTACAAGGCAATTTTTACTCAATTACTTTAGACTATAATAGTAAGTTGAAACCTATTTCTAGTTGTATTTCTAATCCCCAGAATTTATTTAAAACCCCAAACCGAGCCCAACTGAAAAAAAACCCTCCATGCTCATTATAAACATGTGAGTTGAGGTACAAAAATTTTAACCTATTATAATTAATGCTGTTATGATTGAGAACAAGATTTGTTGATGCATATTAGCTATGCCAGTTTAACCACAGCCTTTTTTCTAACGTAACCAAGCATGCCACATGCTAACTCTCCCTGTGGTTCTGTATGGGTCTCTCTGCCATTCAACAGAGCCTGGCACAGCAGTCACAAAGCAAATCCTGCATGACTGAGCACCAGAACCAGTATTACCAGAATAATCACCCCCCACACTAAGGCCCAAGATAATATTGCTGGTCAGCTCTGCACTGTCAGGAAGACAAAGCCATCCTGCACTGTGATGTTGGCAACAGCCCCGTTGACCTGGGAAAGAGCCAAGCATGCTTAGGAGTGAGTTGCACAGCACTTCACACCTTCAGCACTCTGGAATGGTGCAGCATTCTTTACTGTAAAGGAATCTCCTACTTCTGAAAAAAGTAAAGTCTACTGACCATCATTTGTGTATTTCAGCACATTCAGATCTGGGATCCTTGAAGGAGCAATAAGAACTGGATGGAACACACCTCTGAATTTCATGTCAAGTCCTACAAGACAGGAAGAGACTTAGACAAAAGGCTTTTCCAGAACAACAACAACTCCCACAGAGTGGAACGTAAGCTTAAGGATGAAAATGTAAAAAGGCCAAATTTAGCCCCACTCCTCTCATGCACACTGGAAATAAAGCAACAGGAGCCAATCTGATCACATACATACCCACACTGGTGTTCCCAACCACAAGAGGTGCGTTGGGGTGGGCGGCTTTCAGATCCAGGAGCTCATCCAAGCTTACAGGAGAAATCCATGTTACTCGCTCCCCACGAAAAAACAGAGTTCTTTTTGGTTGATTTTCTGCCATTCTCTGATGGAGAAACACGGCAGATTTAAATATTTAGACATACAGACAGAAGGGAGGTCTAAGACATTAGACAAAGTCAATGTCTTAAACAACAGCAATTCTACATAATCCTTTAAAACTGGGCAAAAAGAGGACAGAAATGTTATGCTGACTCTTAGCACAGTGGTGAAAGTCCAGACTGTGTGGGTGAAATGTCTTCAAGTACGTCCAATGGGCAAATAAACAAGATTGATAATAAACAGTCCCCTAGCAAAAAGATGTAGGAATAGATCCTACAATTGCTAAAACTGTTAGAAAAGTGGTAAAAAAATCTTAGGGAGGTATTTGCCCGCTTAGCTTGCTTGGAGAGCACCAATGACAATGACAGCAGCATCCCCTTCTAGATTATGCATGCACTTAAGTGTCTCTGGCTGTTCTAGCTTTGTTCACCGTTCACTTGGAAATAGCTTGTGAACCAATGCAGGTACAAACAGTCAAGAACTCCTGTCCTACAGTCATCAACCCTTCTCCAGAAGCAGTCAGCTAACTACAGACAATCTGGTTCTGAATCTCTACCCTGAAAATAAAGTAAAACAAACAGCTTTCAGTTTTTCTAGGGCAAATAATGAAGGGTGTCTAACTCTTTCCATTCCAGCTGTTTATATCTTTGGATTGCCTTAATCACTGGGGCTAAACACTCTCTGATCTGGCTATCTCAGAACAGACTAACAAAACTATTAAGCCACAAAAATGTTTGCCATTCAGTTTGCTGCATCTTCAGTATCATTTAGTATTTGTATCTTCAGCTGCTAGATTGAAAACCCAGTTTGGGTTGCTTCTTTATCTTCTTACCTACCTCTGCAACTTCATTTTCCCAATATGACTTTTTTGGGTATGTGAATATTCAATAAGCTTACTGGGAAAAAATACCAAAAAAGAGTATAACAACATTGAAATGTTTTTCCATTTCTTCTGATGAATTACTGCTAAGCAGGACTCAACAATTAATTCTGAACAGAGCATCAGAATAGTCTATAAGCAGCAAAAGTTACCATTAATTCTGGAGGGAATATAAGCTCCTGAGTGGGATCTAAGGGCTGGAATTCATCCGATGAAAACAGGCTGGTGGAGACCTTAAAAAGACAAGCAAAGACCAAGAATTTTCTCTCATCATTAATTTCATATAACAACAAAAGCAAAAGCACAACCAAACCAGGAGACTGCCACTGAGATCAGTAAAAAATTTAGTCATTTCATTACGATTTGGATTTGTTGTCAAATCACCATGCATCATTTGGAGGTGCTGTGGTGAAAAAGATGCTCATAACATTTTCTTAAATTTTACTGCTAATATAAATGACAGAGCAGAAGCAAGCAACTGAAGGATTAAGTACAGGTTTGCTGTAGTTCTACTATAACAAAGTAGTTTTGTGCCAACCTAAAGTACCCCAAACCTAAAGAAGTAGATCAGATACTACTGAAAGAAAATTGAGAACAAGGTGAAATATTTCTATGGATAAGAGGTTTCACATAAAATCCCAATCACACCTGTAATTTTTAAGAGCATTATCAATTCTTCAGCCTCAAGTCAGCAGTTTTCCTAAGAGACCAGTACTTAGAGCATCACTGGCCATTGAGTTAAGAAAATTTCACATTTGCCCTAATGTCTTGCACAATATAATTCTCACTGTATTGGCAGAGCTCAAAGTATTAATATTACTGCACCTGAAGAGCTGTTCAAATATCAGCTCTGGAGATCCAAACTACCTTATATGAACTATCTGACACATCACTACCTCCTCATACAAATATACACATGGAATCCTCAGTTTTTCAAAATATTTCCAAATTTCTTGTGAGAAATAATAAAATATCTTATTTTTCAAATACTATATGCAATATTCTTTCTCTAAGTTTTATATTGAAGTAGGGTCAGTAATACATTTAAAAATACATTTAAAACTTTACCTTCTCTTCATTGTCAAACAAATCAGCTTCCTGATCCAAGCAACATTTTCCATTTGCTTTCCTTTGACAACAAATGGATTCCTAAATAGGAATATCCCATTAATGAAATACTTCCCAGAATGGCAATGAGTTAAAGTGACTCTGTATTTCAATAAAGTTCTAGATGAAATTTAATAACAAGCCTAATTAGAAGGATTAAGTGTTAAAGGAGTGATATTAAACAAATAATTTTAAATCATCACATGCTGAAGTCCTTAATACAAAATTATTCCTATCTGCAGAATTCAGTTGACATTGTGGGAGCAGATGCAGATGGCCTGTATTGTTTCCTTTACCAACTGCTCATTCCCATTTCTCCTCTATAGGTTTCTGACACATTGCATTGCATGATAAATTACTAAGAACATGGATGGAAATTCTGCTTGTATTCATGCCAGTACTAACCCACAGTAAACCACATGGAATCACTTCAGATTTCTCTTCATAATCCAGGCGAGACACCATGTTCACTTGTGTTAATCTATTTTTGCAACGGGTTAGGCCATTTACTCAGAATGACATCTTTAAACAGAGGGAAGGGATGATCACAATGAAAACCTTGATGGCTGGTATATGCATATTCACTGATGGCCCCAATCTAGCAATCCTATTGGCACTACTTCTTACCTTACAGAAGGTTTTACAAGCATCTAGGATTGGTCGGTATCCAGTACAGCGGCACAAGTTCCCTGAAGGAAGGAAATCAGTCAGAAAAAGCTTTGCTCTAAAGTCCCTGGCTTTAGAATGTCATGTCCTTATGTGAGTTTTGTGTTTTTGAAGTTCAAGGAGAAGTGTTAGCTCTCAAAAAGACAAAACAGAACAGTGCCACAAGACTTAGGACCCTGCAGCTCCTGACAAAAAAATGCTATTGTTTCAAGGGGAGTATGAAGTAGTTGAGATCTGCACTAGAGTTATGGCTGGCTACAGCTCAGTATGCAGGAGAATAAGAGATTGGACAATATTCTTCACCCACTCAAAATGTTGTTCTTTTTCCCCCTTTTTTCTAGAGGTGAAGGAATCTAAAAATACACCTCTAAGTTCACCATCATACAGCAACAGGAAATGTTTTTGACTCCACTCTAGAGCACAACAGACAACAGAAGGCTTTTTTACCTACAGTAAGTGCTCACAGTTTCTCTTACTAAAGATAGTCTGCACCTCTCTGCCTTATCTGTTTTAATCCTACTGCAAAGAGTCTGTCCTGCAAGGCTTATGATATTCTCAACACCACCTTGGAGATGCTCAGATGCAGCTGCTTCTCCAATACGACATCATTTTGGCACGTCTGATTTTAAGCACTTCAGAAGACACATATGGGGATGTTTTGAACACCTGAAACAATCCACAGCTCCATGTTTCATTTTCCAGGTGAAAAGAATGACAGGGAATACAAGGTGTGCATCCAGTAGCAAGTCTTCTAGGAAGCACAGTTTGTAAGAGTGCATCATCCATAAGGGCATATATACTCACACAGACAGGCACTCACACAAACAAAGCATCAGAAGAAATGCTTCAGGAACACACCTGCAAACTAAAACGTGGCAATATTTACCAGCCAGAGCTGCAATCGTCTGCTCCGAGGTTGGTTCTGGGTGGTTTCTTAGCAAAGTGTATATGGACATCACTATTCCAGGCGTGCAGAAACCACACTGGGAGCCATGGCACTTGGCAAGTCTTTCCTGAAACGAAATACCACAAACACCCCCCCTTCCAGCACCCATCTCCATTCTAATGAATGCTGTCTTAAATGGGAGATGCCATACAAAATGTTGCCTTCGTAATAAATCAGACTTCTTAAGTAAAATGCTTTAAGCAATATCAAATTAGAATAATTATTTTGGGTGTGATGTTCAGGCACATCTTACTAAAGAAGCTAATTAACCTTCAGTGGATTTCCTTTTTTGCATTTACACTAAAACATGAGCCAAAGGGACACCAGATGTGCCATTAGCCCAAAGAGAGCAAAGCCTCACCCACTCCAACCATCATTACATACCAACTACTTGATCAGACTGTCATTATTAAAGTAAGATCCATCATGAGCCATGTCATCAGCCTTGATCATTTAACCACCAGAAACCAATGTTGTCCTCTGTTGTCATTTAGCAGGGAAAACAACCACCTTATGAAATTCCTATCTCCTCAAAGCACTTTCACTAAAGCCATCCCATCCAAAAAAGAAATCAGTAATCCTCCAATACAGTGATACTGTACTCTCACCTGAACTGGATGAATCCTGGTTTTTGTACTTCCAACACCTTCCACTGTAGTCACTGCTGCACCATACAAAGAGCAAATGGGAAGCAAACATGCATTGGCTGAATAGTGTCTTTGGAACAAAAAGGATAATAAAGAACATGAATATTATTAAAATGAACAAGATGGAGTATTATTTTTCAGTCAATCAAGATGCAATTCATACTTACAAAGCAGCCACTATTAGCATTTGGAATGAGAAGGGATCACTTTCTACCCATGTCCCTTGTCCTCTGTACAAAAACGTACGTATGAGGACAATTGCATGGAATTTACATCTTACTTAATACCTCAGTCTTTTCTAATTGCCCTCTTGTCTCGTTTGCCCACAAGCAATCTGTCAACTGTATTGTGGAGGAGGAAGATAGGGAAGACTGGTGTAGCCATTGGAAGGAAGTAAAGAATTACTGCTGCAAATTTATAATCAAAATTCTGACACAAGGGTAATTCTGCTGTAAAATAAATATCATACTAAATAGGAACAACACAGCAAAATGAAAATTCTTTAAAGCATTTAATAATTTTAATAAAATTATTTGGTTTTTTTTAATACAGATGAAATGTTTCTTTTCAGGAGTCTACTTTAATTTTAGCTCTTTCACTAACTTTAAACATTTTCATTTATGTTGCATTCCAATGTAATGTAACTGTACAAAAGGACAATTGGAATGTTTTTTTTCCCCACATAATAAACACTTTAATACACAACAACATGTAACCATTTAACAATTTGATTGGCGTTTTCTCAACTTAAAAGCAAGTTATTCCCATCTTCAGCGTAATGGAACTTCAGTTTTGAGTTTCAAAACCTTTCTTTTTGTGGGTGGGGTGTAATGGATGGAGTTCAGCATTAAAGGGCTGGTATGACTCACATTTCTGCCCGCCCTACCTTCCCACCAATCATATGACAGTATGCTGGTTTTGGATGGGATGTAGTTAACTTTCTTCAGAGTAGCCAGTGTGAGGCTGTGCTTTGGATTTGTGCTGGGAACAGTGCTGATAACACAGGGATGTTTAGTTACTGCAGAGCAGTTACTGCAGAGCAGGAACTAAACAGAGTCAAGGTCTTTTCTGCCTCTCACCCCACCCCACTAATGAGGAGGCTGAGGGACACAAGAAACTGGGAGGGACACAGCTGGGACAGCTGACCCAAAATGACCAAAGTCATATTCCATACCATATGGCACCATGTGCAGTGTATAGATCTGTGAGAAGAAGAAAGGGTGGCAGTTTGGAGTGGTTGTGTTTGTCTTCCCAAGTACCCATCACAGATGATGGTGTCCTGCTGTCCTGGCAGTGGCTGGAAATCTGCCTGATGATGGGAAGTAGTGAGCAAAATGCCTGCTTTGCAATGTTTGCACGAGCAGCTTTTGCTTTATCTATGAAACTGTCTTTTCACAACCCATGAGTTTTCTCTTGTACCCTTCTGATTCTCTCCCCCATCCCACTGCGGGGAGTGAGCAGCTACATGGCCCTCAGTTACCAGCTGGACTTTAACCACCATATAGAGCTGCAGGCAGGAGCCACAGTCCAGTGGTCAAGCCAAAGGGTCTTAAATTAATGCCTCCTACAACCTCTTGCAGGGGCTGTCAGTATTTATAAGTAAATCAAGCATTTGAGTATGATAGCTCAGCAAATTTACAAGATAGCTATATCAACAGCAATTTTAACAGTATTCTCTTTTTGGATTAAAACAACTCTTCCTCTAGATTCTTCTACTATTAAGTACGAGTTCTACAACTCTGTTTTTAAAGTTTCATATCTGGAAATGGTATTTACAATAATAAAATTTTCTGCAGTTTTCAAAATATTCTGTTTAGGATACCGTATCGTCTTTGAAGCTGGCTCATAAGTTGATATCATCACTGTGCAGGCACCACAGCCACCTCCTCCACAGCCATACTTAGTTCCTGTAAGATGGACTGAAAATGCTGTCATTAGGGAAAATAAATATCTGGTTCCATTCTGGTCTTTATTCCACTGAAAGGCTTGAGACCACCTTTTTTCCTTAACCCCTAAGGAACACAGAATCAGTTTGGTATCAGCATATGTACTGGACTTCTTTCTATATTGGAATAACACTTTCAATGAAAGCAAGATGGAAGCTAAGGAATCACATGACCAAAATCCTCTTCTCAAGAAAACAGAAAACTTGATTATGGTTTATTTTGTGGGACAGAAAAGGAAAGTGAAAAGTAGTTGTCCAAGTGAAAATATGAAAGGAAGAAATGTGTAATGGGCAAACCTGCTGTATATTTGAAATTTCAGTGGAACACTAAAACTAATTTCCCAGTTTCTCCCAGAAGGCCCATTTATAGGTCAGATATTTACCTTCCATCTCATCTGAAAGATCACACTTCTGAGAGAAGTGCTCATTTCTGTGAAGCTGGAACAGTGGCCAGTCTAAAACTGTGAATCAACAAACAGCTAATTTAACGTTCTAAAGCCACTAAAAGGGCCTTTTTGCCTCTCAAAATTCCATCAGCCTCAGGTTCTTGTCAGAAGATCTCCCCTTTACCAGGAGAGAGACTATTACAAAGCTTGGGGACTTCTCTTCTGTCAAGCTTTATATATACTGACCACTAGGTTTTTAGACTTCTTTATGAGGTTGGAGGGGAGGAACATAGACACATATTCATTGTGCCTGATGCCATAACTCTGTATGTTTAAAAAGCCAGGTTACAAATACAGCAGCTCAACTGAAGAATATTTGGATTAAGAAAGAGACATAATTTAGTGTGGTTGATTTATCTTAAAGGAATCACAACTTCCTTAATCTAGCAATTAAACCTTGAATTAAAATTTATCAGAATTTTGCTTGAATAAGGCTTTCACATGAGTGACTTTAGGGAACAGACAAGAAAAGGATACGCCTCTTTCGCAGATAAGACAAGAGCATTTGTTCAGGATCAGCATTTTTCTCTATTATCTACAGCAAGAAAGAAAAAACAAGGTTTAATTAAGAAACCAAGGCCTCTCAAAATTCAGGGCACAGACTACATTCACACAAAGCCAGAAGAGAACCCTTCTCTGGTTCCCTCTCACAGAACTACACTAACTGTCAAACACCGCAAGAGAGTTTGGGCTCCTTCTGGAAATTCCTTTTCAGACAGATACATTTCCAGAAAAGAGGCATTAGGGCACCTTGCAAGTACTAAAAATAACTGCTGCTCAGTGAAATGTTATACTGAGGGAACTGACCTTTGGTCACACTCGAAATAAAAATACAGAACTTTAAAGACAGCATGAAGAACTAACTAATGATTTGCAGATCCTAAAGTCTTCCTGGCACTCTGACGTACTGGAAAAAACATTAGAGGAAGCCTATAACTAGCAATTTATTTTCTAGTTTTATTAACTTTCATTTGCTGTAAGAAACTGGCGACAGAGAGCAACAGAAACACCCACATTCTTGATCGAGTACAGTACTTCTTATTCGATCACTTAGAATCAAATGGTTCCTTACAGCTGCTTTGCATCCACAACCACTCCTTGCAATATTATATTTATGGTCAATAGTCAGAATTTGGGCACTGGAGAGTCTTGCTTTCAGTTGTACCTCTGAAAACCTGACACCATCAGAGAAGCCAGACAAAACAATGAAAAAAGCGGTTTGCTTACCAGCCAAGTCTGATACCCAGCTGAAAGCGTGTTTAACTTTGACACGGCTTTCCTCCCAAGCACAGAACGAGCTAAAACGCGATGCAACCATCCAACTTTCTTCTGGAGGTTCGTGCGAGGATTCGGTTTCACTCGCACGAATAAAGTCTGAGGAAGCCAAACCTGTGCCCTTCGGGGTTCCTTCAGGCACAGCAGCCCATCCTTGTCCGGGCTGCACTTACCTTCCTCCCGTTCACATAGAAAACGAGCTCCTCGGGCGCGGCGGCCCCTCGCGGAGCCATGGCCGGCAGGGAAGCCGAGCAGCTGGAGGCTCCGCGTTGTGCAGGGCGGGGCCGCGGGCGGCGGGGCCGCTCGGAGGAGTCCGCGCCCCGCCGGCACCGCCCGGCCTGGGGTTAACGCGCTCCGCGTTCTCCGCGCGTTTCTGCACTTCGGCCCTTTGAGGTGTTCTTTAGGTGTTCCAAAGCTAAGGCGTACCTCACACTTTCGCAAAAGAACGCAGGTGTTCCTGCAGAGCAAAACGGCAACACTGTCACTGTGCGCTGTTGTCAGGTTCTTATAATACAATCACCGAGAATAATGTTAAACTGAGATAAAATCCAACTGAGAGAAAATGATGATCACTGCATAAGAGTATGAGACCAATGACCAAGATCATGAGACCAGTGGGATTTTTGGTTATATTTACATTCACAAAATAATCAGCGGTAAGGTCCAGGTATCATAACCCTTTCTAAAGGCTACTTGTGCAGGCAAGGGTTTTAAGAAAATACACTTTCCGTATAATCAAAATACATGGATTTAACTTCCTACAAAATTTCAATTAGAGTAAACATGAGAAAAAGCAACTTTAAAGCTATATAAAGAAGTTCAAATTACCTTATCCTTAGCAAAGCTATCCTAATTCCCGGTGATGACTACAAATTGATTTTTATGCCAAAAATCATGAGCTGCTTTTACATCATCTTCCTGGAAAGAGCTTCTAATATACCAAATGATGTGGTAAAACAAGCACATATAGTGAAGGTTCAAAGACAATGCAACATTCTTTATGTTGCTTTTATGTGATCATTTTGTGTAACAAAAGAAATTCAACCTAGGAAATAGCAAAATGACTTTTCTCTGAATTCTACTACTGAACATCAATTTGAGCAACAAGAGTGAGAATGGAGAAAACAAGGAAAGAAGGGCAGTAGCAATAATCTGATTTTACAGTTACTTAAAATAACTTCTGTGCATCTTCAGGCTACTTTCTTTATCCTTTCTTACTTTGAAAGATATCTATGCTAAAGGAATGGAAGAAATGAAGGCATAAAGCCATGGGCCTTTTACTTTTATTAAAAATTATATGCCTGTATTTGGGACACCTTAGCAGTCTAGCTGGTAGCACCTAAGGCTGTGTGGAACAACAGGACCTTCACTGAAAAATAATTAAGCCCATCCCCAAACAGATTATTTGTTTTCTGGGAAGATAAAAGCATGTGCCTCTGTTTCTAGCTTTCAAACCGCAGGCAATAGAGAGAAACATCCATTTAAAAAACCACTGTGTTTTGCTCCTGCAGTGCCAGCACTGGGAACACAAGTTTTAATAGGTATTTCTTGAGGGTCTCTAATGACACAGCTGGTGATGTCGATAAATAGTGGGAGCTAGCAAGAACGTTTCGATTAAAACTAAAATAAATTGATTACAAACTTGGTAAAAAAAAAAAAACAAACAAGGAAAAATGCTGAATAATTTCTGTGTGTACTTCTTTTTAAAAATAACATTGAAGAAGGATAGAATCTATCTTCCCAACCGTTTCTGCACCTCTTTATAATAGTCTCGCTAATGGGGGGACACACACAGCATGTTTCAGAAAGGAAAAGCCTGTCTGCTAAAACTTCCCAGATAATGTTAACAGCTCTGTTTTGCAATGCAGATCACATTGCCTGAGGTAAGTTTGTTATTGGAGGAATTTTTAAACTGATTGAATAGTCTATTTGTTCTGCAAGGTTCTATATGAAAACACCTTGCTCTACTTACTGCTGTGTATTTACGATCTTTTTAAGATCTTTGCAACTGGTAACCACAGCCGGACTCTCTGTTTAGGGGGGGACAAATGTCCACTTTGTAAAGTATCTCACTAGTGATACATTTAACTCTAAATTCACACATGGAAAGTCCTACAGGATCTTGAGGAAGGCTGCCTTAGGGCTACAGACCGTAACAAAAGAAACAGCAGAAAATAGCTGTGCTATTACTCAAGTGTTTGTTAATAATACGTTTATACCTCTTAGTGTTTCTGGTTGTAGTTCCAGACTTACCTGTAGAATGGACATACCAGAAAGCCATACCCACGAGTGTGTTTTGATATCTATGAGCTCCCTTTCTGTCAGAATGCACAGCTGAAATTGTGGCAACTCACAGGAGAAGGATGCCAGGTTCCTCCCGTTGAACTTTCTGAGATTTTTCTCGGCACGTTTCTCCAGCCTGACCAGATCCCTCTGAACGGTGACACTACCACGGGATGTTTCAGCCACTCCTTCCAGTTTCCTATCAGCTGCAGACTTGCGTAGGGTGCACTGTTGGCAGCAGTGTGAAGCCCTAAGGAGCTCCAATGGTTTGCCTCCAGCTGGACCACTTGGCACTAATCACAACCTTCCAGGTTTTCAGCTCACCTCACTGTGCCCTTAACAAACCCGTACTTCTGTCAGTTTGTCTGTGGAATGTTATCAATGTCAAAAGCCCTACTATAATTGAGACAAACATCTAGTGCTCCACCCTCACCCACCAAACTAGCTGTAGAAGACTATCAGGTTCTTAAAGCCTGACTTCCTCCTGATTGCAAATCAATGCCAGCTACTCCCCAAACACCTTCTTGTCTTTAACTTGTATTAAAGGCCTGTTTTCTCCATCAGCTTCCCAACTTTCAATGTAATCTACAGTGAAGTACAAAGAGTACATTTAAAAGAACATTTTAAGAAGTATTACAGTTTTTAAAAAATTATAATTTTAAAATTAATATATTACAATTTTAAAAAGAATATATTTTAAGAATATACTTTTAAAGAATATATTACAAATTTTAAAATATCAGTTACACCTCTTAAAAATACACATGCTGTATCAGACAAAAGGTCAAGCTAACCAAAAAACTGGTCTCTGAAAGCGTCAACAGGAAATGTCCTTGGAAAAGGTACAAAAATTGGTCAAAGGCATAGCAAGGCTTCTCCAGAATCATTTTCTAGGCTTCAAAAATTTGCAATTCAGGAACATCCTGTGCCAAAAATGGTGTTTCTGGTAATTCCTCCTAGGTTTGTCTTCCATTAATGTGTCTGATAATTTTTTAAGCCCGTGTAAACTCGTAACATCTACTGCATGTGCATGAAGAACCACCATCTATAACCAAAATAAGTTAACTCATTTCTATCTTATAAAAAATGTTTTTCTGTTGCAAAATTAACCCAAACCTTATCTGCTGTAACGTGTAAAAGTTGTGTGGGTAGTGAGCTATCCCGGCATCTGGCAGCATCTACAAATCAGATACTGCCAGAAAACTGTCATGGAATGCAGAGGGGAAGCAGTACAAAAACCTGAAAGCTAATGGGATGTCACTATTGTATTACTTGTCACACTGGCACTCTCAGTTGGAAGCTTGAGGTGTTGCTTTGTCTGGATCCTATTTGCTACTGAATTCCTATTGCAATGCTTTTCCCCTGCTGCCTCTGGCACATAGTGTGGACACTTGACTTCTCTCCATTTCTCAATGAGATTTCCTTGTTGAAATCTCATTGTGATTTTGTCAAATCCAAAAGTCAATTATCAAAAAAAGAGGGACTATCTCCATCTATTTCAAAAAACTCATAAAAATTTGGGATGCATGTATCTGTTCCAACCAGCACTGAGAAATGGTTCCACTCAAAATAAATATGAAAAACTCACAGTACAATTCCCAAAGCTGGTTTATTTTTGTCATTAAAACATATCTTTTCCAACAATTTAAGAAGTGCTGCAAACCATTTGAACAGATTATAAATTATTGACCAGAAATGCAAAACACAAGCGAGTCTAACCTGTGTATGGCTTCTTCAGCACAGTATTCTGTGCCCCTTTTCTAGAGATTCTTCTCCAGAAAATTTCACTGGAGAAGCTTTACTAATCAAAGAACGACAAACACTCTATACTGCTAAACATTTACATATATACATAAACAATTGTCTCCATTTTAGAAGTATTTGTCCATAAAGGTAATTCTCTATTCTTCAATAAAATTTTGATTTGCTTTTAAAGTTTCCTTTATTTTTTACTTTGTAGATTGGGGAATTCAGGAATTGTGTATCTGTAAATTGATCTCCTCGCCTTAATTTCCTGTAAAGACAAGAAATAAAAGACATCAGGTATTAATATCATCAAGCACCTATGCAAATATATATAGAGTAATGTAATCATAATAATTCAAATGGTAAATAGCATTAAAGATTGATACACTAAAGAAATTAAATTTGTGGAAAACAAGTATGTCTGAAAAAGCAAGACATAGATAACTACTGCTTTCCAAAATAATGCTAAAAATATTAGCCTTTTTATGTGACCTCTATCATAATGGGATGTGATATTCTTATAAAACAAAATCCAAAACTTATTTAAACCAAACACTTATCAGTACCCATTCAGGACAGGGTAAATTTAACTAAAATATAAATAGGAGACAATAATCTAAAATCTTGAGAGACATCAACATTTTTATCTGTTATTAGTTACTGTTTCTCAAAAATACAAAACCTTGTAATTTTGGGGTAAAAGAGTGGCAATGTGCCAAAATGTAATACTACAGCATTTTGGCATATAAGACAGTTAGTAAAATAAAAGTATAACTTTAATCCCTGTCCAATTTTTTTTTACAAGTGATCTGGCATAAATATTTCTGAATTGCCAGTGGTAAAGTGAACACTTCCTACATTACTTTTAGCTTCTGCTTTCCCTCAGTCTCACTGCTTCAATGGTTAGCTTACTCACAGAAGTAAAAAAATATGTTGAGGTGGTATGAGAACAGTGCTCTAATTTTTTTTTTCAGTTTTTGCATTTATGTTCTTCTCCTGCCACAGTACTGCCAGAAATAAAATGCTTTTTATACCTTTGTCAGGAAGCAAGTTTCTATAATCCTTTCACTCTCAACACTGTTCCAGGGAAGCCTTTCTACTGTCTTTACCTCATGAATACACACCCTACTAACACACACTCAACACAGTGGAACTGTTCCTTAAATTAATATTATACTTTAAAAAAAATTCAAACCAAACAAAAAAAACCTCAACAACTTTCTGGCAAAAACTTGCAGGATATTTTCAGAAGTAATGAACCTAAAGGTCTGTTTATATTTAGATCTATTAATGTAAGGGCAAATATGTTACTTTTCTTAATGCAAGTTTGGGTTTCAAATCCTCTTTTAAATTTTAGAAGCTATTTCACAATTTATGTCTTGTCTTTTAATAATTGATAGAATCCTATGTCACTAAATTTTCTAACAATACGAAGAGGCAAATTAATTATAAAATAATGTATCCAATATAACTATCAATTTAATATATCATAAAGTATTTATTATATTATATATAGGTAGTTAAAGCAAAACTACTAAATTATATAATATCAGTACATAAATTTCCTTTCCATTTGACAAGACTACAAGGACATTATTATGGTATAATTTACCTTTAAATATAACATTCATAATTATTCATCTCTAAAGGGGTTTATATCATGATAAACATTAAGATTCACTGTTATTCTCTATTAGTCCAAACTATATTTTAGAATTTGAATGCTATTGTTTTCTTACTTTGGTACTTGGAAATTCTGCCTCACTAACTGGAGAAGCTTTCTATCAACACTGAAGTATCTTTGCAAAAGAGATTTGTGATAGCTCAGCTGTTTATTCAGGGGTTTAATAACCAATCTTTCCTGTGGGTAGTTACATACACAAAAGGCAAGAGCAAAAGCCCCAATTGATTGTGAACCTACCTGTGCAGATTGGGCTCCTTGTAGCAAACGTTGGGTCTGCTTCTTCTACGTGGTGCTGCTGAGTCTTCTGAAGTTTGGGGGGATTTAGGTACAGAAGTGTGAAACTGTATACTAGTATTTGTCAGATCTTGGAAAGCTTTTCTCCCTGTAAATACAGTAGTTTATAAGTTTAATTTTAAATATTTCCTGAATCATTATGCAAATTCAGTTAGTAGTTATTTTTAATATGTTTCTTAGTTCAGGTACATTGGTTACTCCTCCTACACTAACACAAAATAGGAGAGATGACCAAAGAAAGTGCTGCTAGAGCAGCTTTCATCCTGTACAAACTTGGAGCTGCTTGAGGTTTGCCTCAGCTCATGGAGCATTTCAGAGCAGCCCCATGACTGCTCAGGACTCCCTTTACTCTACTTTACAAAAGTAGCACTGCACACAGCTCCTGGCCTTGAACACAGGGGGAGGACACACATGTATATTCTGAAGAGTCAAGCTGTACATCAGTTTTTTAGTCCTGCATTTTCCAGCTTTATGCCTTCTTTTTGGGCCTATGTGTAAAAAATGAGCATGGCAATCTTTCAGTTCAAGATTTGGATTTGCATGTAGGATGAAAACTTAGCTGTCTTTTGAACTACGCTTAAATAGATGAAGATCCAGTAACTACCTTGCTCTTTCTGCCAGCAGTGTTTGATACTGCTGATCACAAGGGCTTACTCATTTACCATTAAAGCTACTAAAAAAAACAAAGTATAGGATCCTTTTTCCACTTTCCAAAGAAGGAACTGAAGATGAGGAGATGCAACTGCAAATCACAAAGAGTGATACCTCACACAACAATCTCATTCTGCCAGTGTTCCTATTCTGCTCTCATGTAAAACAGCAGATTCTTTTGGCCATTGTGTCCCAGCATTCACATGAAGCCAAGGCAGTATTAGCTTAACAGTCTGCAATTCAAACTATTAATTTGATCTAGGACACTGTCTAGGTGTTGGGGCTTTCTCAGACTGTGAAATAAACAGGAACTTGTTGAGAACAAGTATGTTTACAAAATAGATCCCTAATGCTATGAAATTTCAAAGCTAGGTTCCAAAGTATATTTAAACTCTTGTACGGATGTGTTAGTTATATATTCCATTAACTCAATTACATTGCATTAAAATAATTGCACTTATTATAGAAGAATTTAACCCTATCTTCCAGACTACATTGAAGTTTTATTATGTTCTTAATGTATCTTACAAAAAAAGGGATTGCCACATCAAAGTTGGCACATAGGCAGGTTACAGAAAAACCCAACATACTTCTTTTAGATATCAGAATTCCTGTTGAGTTGCAGTGTTTCTAAAGAAACAAAAATGAAATCTTTAAGTACAGCTATATTTTCCATTTAAGAAGGGAACAGTGTAGTTCTGTCTTGTTTCCCTTAGATAAAAGCTCAAGCGATTTTATCTTTCAATCCCCAAATTTTTGAATGTAATGGAATTCTTCAAAAAGGAATACATGCTTTAACTAAAATTGCTTCTCAAGAATCTGTCCTAATAAGTATCACAGGATATATTGAAAAGGAAAAAGGTATTAGTCACTACAATTTAAAAAGATATTGCAACTGATACATGATATAGAAGATTTTGATGATTTTCATTCTTACTTCTTTCCACTCCTGTTCTATCCGCTCTAAACAAGCAATGAGAGGACAAAATTAAGAGAAGACATGTTACCACTATTTCAGGCATTACCTAATTCAAAATGCCTTGCTTTTTCCAGCCCACACACTTACCATGACAAGGTGTCAGAGTATTTTTGTTACTCTGCTTAGAAATATGATCCGTATTTTGTTCTGCTTTTTCAGCATCCGGTACTTCATTATGATCATCTTGTCCATGGATTTCAGAGCTTTTCAGTATAGAGAAGTTGATGGAAGTACTGTGATTATCAAGAGCTGGGAGCTCCACATTGGAAAGACCTTCCTGGGAAAAGCTTTTTGCCTTACATGGCATATTCTTACAGCATTCAGCTTCAATCACAGGCCTCAACTTACTCACAAAGGAACTCATTTCATGAGGGACTTCCTGGTCATCCAAAATATTCTGATCCCCCTGATCAATATGCCTGAAATACATTTTTTCTTGTCTGGTCTCAGTAATATGAGAACTAAACCTCTGTTTCTGCTTTACATGCTTATCAGGAAAATCACTTATGTGGGAGATGGTTTTTTTGGCCACTGCTGAGGAATCTACTTTCTTTAACCCATTAGCATCATCATCAACCTGCTCTTTAGCTTGCGGTGTATTCAGAGCTGAACAATTCTGAGTAACTAAAGCTACCTGAATTTGTTGAGTTATAGTTACTTTCTTTCCAGCCTCTGCAAGCAACAAATCCTTATTTTTTAGGTGTTCATTTTTACAAACTGGGAACCATGTAAGATTTTCCTTTGGTATTACGCATGCTTTCCGGCTGGCCTTTGCCAATGCACACTTCAGTCTGTCTGGTGAGAAATGGCTGCTCTTTTGGTCTGCCTTCTGACCAGCTTTATGAGGGCTGTCCTTTTCAGTTTCTCCATCTTGTCTGCAACTACTTTTTTTGTTGATTTTTCTCTGTGTAATATTCTTCTGGTCTTGTTTTCTCTTGCTGCTGTCGCACTGGTTTATCTCTGTTTGAGATTTTTTTGAAATATATTCTCCATACTGGCCATTTTCCTCTCTATAGGAATTTGCTGTGTTTGCTTTGGAAAGGTTTTGAGAAATTTTTGTCTTTATTGCTGGTTTGTTATCTTTCTCATTCGTATTCAGAAAGCCCTCCCATAAAGAAGGCAATACATCAGAAATGTTATCTTGGAATTGTAAATTTTCAGCACAATAAACTTCTGGTGGGATCTTGTTAACAGATGAGCTCAAGTCTGTTTTTTGTATTCTGCTGTCCACTTCTCCAGACATTTCTGAGGAAGTTCCTTTATTTGCCTTTTGTTTTCTTGGACTCATTACATTAACCTGGTCTGTCCTCCTGGCGTCCTTAGCTTTACTTGTTCTACTCTCTTGCTCTACAGAATTTCCTGTAGGTAGCTGTTCTGGCTGACTTCGGAATAGCTGAGCTTGTGAATCAGTAGTTTCTGAAATTTCACTATTGTCAGCCCTAGAGTGCTTTTCTTCTGCATGCAAATTTGAATGGACTTCAGTCTTGCTTTTAATTTTCTCTTTATCCTTCTTAGAATATTTTACTTTTCTGAAATTTGGTAATAGTTTGTCAGAATTGGCATTGTTAGTTTTATTTCGGTGCCATTTATAATTGCCTTTTGCTGTAACTGTGAGTAGTTCACTTGCATCACTGGCAGTCAACTCCATATCAGCATCATAAACAGTTTCTTCAGGCTTCGTCTTGTCAGTAAAAAGCAGCTTGCTAGAATCTGTCTTACTTTCACTGTTAAATTGAAGAGGTGGAGGAATAATCCCAGACAAGTCACTTGAGCCTTCCTGCAAATTCCTATCGTTGGTGTCGCTGCTACTGTTGATATCACGTTGAGGTAGATTCAGTGACCCACATTTTTTATCAAAATTCTTTATATTAGGTTGAGTTTTTGACTTACAAAGTACTGCATTTTTCTTTCTTTCAGTCACATTTTCATGGGATGGCAATGAGCTACCATGATATTGTTTTGTAAGCTCCTCAGACTGTTCTAAGGATTGTGTATTTTTTCCATGAGCTGGGAAGGCACTACTGCAACTTAATTCTGCACACAGTTGATGTTCTGCAAAGAGAAAAATTTCAGCAGCTTGGGGAAAATAAGAAGAGAATGTAGTTATGTGCATAAAACTACTGAAGACTGAGCCAGAAGTATGGAAAATTTCACTTTTTAAAAAAAAATGAATACACACATTCTATGGTTGGACCTTAAAAATTTAGTAAACTGAAGCTAATTTCATAATTGACTGAACTTGGACTTTTGAAAATGGGAAGAAATAAAACTCTGGTTTTCTATAATTACCTCAGCTATTATTTGGTTATCTCAGCTATGTAATTTCAATGAGTATTATTCTATAAATGATTGTCAGGACACCTATACTTATGGGTGATCATTTATTTTTCACTAGTGTATAATGGTTTAGGAATCTTACTCTACCTTTTGTATTGCACATTGCGTAATAAATTATTAAATACTAATTCTCAGAGAGCTTGAAAAATAAATCACTTACCCAGAAATACATCATACCTTTCAAAAATCTATTCTTGTCAACCATTGGTTCTCTTTCAATTAACTTTTGATTATTTGTACCAGAAGGCAAGAGTGATGCAAACTTGACTTGATCTGAATGCATTTCCTCTGTTAAATTAGTGATACTCTTACAGGAATGTGATGCTTCACCTGGAGAAGGGCTACCTTGCTGCTCTGCATTGGCTTTTGCAATGAAAGGAAGCTTTGCTGGCAATTCTACAGATCTGAAAAAAGAAAATTCTACTCTTAAGATTTTTATTACATTTCCTATCATGACATTCAATTGCTCAAAGTGTTCCCTTAATAATGTATAATAGCAGAAAATAGGAACTCAGGTATGATTTTGGGTTCTGTCTTGGGGCAAATGTATTTTTCATGGTAGAGAATTCTGCTTTGGGCTGGTGAGATCACATGAAACAAGCAGTGAATTACTCAAAGGTAAATTTTGTCTACCCCTCTCTCTCTAAATTCCGAGATGCAAACAGGTAATTCCTGGATTAAACAGGAAATGGTTTCTCATTACCTCAAAACTACCTAGGATAATGAACAGAGATTAGCAGTAAGAGAAAGCCACAGACACCAACCACCTCTGGCATTTAGTACAACCACCCACCGAGCTGACCTACGTGTACTCCTGAACTTGTGACCAGCAGGGCTGCTTGGGCCAGCTGACAGGGGAAAGGGACTCTGGAGACCCTTTCAAGAGAAGAACACCAGGGAAATACAAATAGTTAAATATTCTCTTACATCATAAGTATTGAAAATATCCATAGGGGAAAAAAAACCCACATGGATATGATATTCAAACACGTGCAATAATTTTAAAACAACGTATTTTGTTAAGAAATTCATCAAAATACATAACCAAATTTTATCCCAAAGGAATGTACAGACTTTCTAAATATAACCAGAACTCATGCAAACTGCATTATACACATAGAAGCACAGAGCAACACCGAGCAAGTTGAGAACAGACAGCACAGTATTTTCCTTTTTTTAAGATTAATTGTATTGTTTCCATGACACATGGACTAGCATGGACTATGTTTTCTGTTCAAGTTTCCAGATGTAAGATACTTATTGCAGGTCTAACCAAGGAAGGCAGGTAGCTTGCCCACTACATACTGAAGTGCTAAGCTCTTTTTTTTTGACCATATGATTCTTCTTCCAGGCTAACTGGTATTTAACTTTTAGATACTTTGGAAACTAGATTAAATCCTAAATCTTCAATACAGTAAAACTGAATCTATTTTACTATACTGTTTAATCCTACATTTTAAGGAACAGGGGTAAATATTTTATAACACAAATAGTATTTCAACATTGCACTCAATTTGATGCTTTGAAAATCTTACCCTGGAAGATGAGTTCAATACAGTAAAGTTGAAAAAACATCTTACCTCAGAAGGGCTGCTTATTTCTATTGCAGTTAAGAGGTTTTCATTCAAAAATGCCTCTATTCCAATAAGGGTTTTATTCTGCATATAATAGAAAAAAAATGTATTTTAAGTGGCTTCTGGTGTAAGAACAGACAAGATATAAAAGGTGAATCTATGCAGCAATTTTTTTTTAGACTTAATTGAGCACAAATTTATCTCGGTATCCATAAATATAAGGGTGAACCTGGGACAAAAATTGATGTAGATATACATACAGATAGATAAAATAGTTTAAAAAAACTACAAGAGAAAAATTAAATGTAAATATTATGCTGTGAGGTGATATAACTATACAAATCTGAGACATGTATTTTAAGCCACCACTTCAAGAAGTAATATTAAGTTTCAAAAAAGATAAAAGCTTAGTTTAGCTGCTCTAAGTTTAAGTGATATTATTTGCAGCATACCAAACAAGTTAGTTTTTGACGAAGCGAGATATTATGAAGCTGGAGTTTTTCTACTTCCTTCTGAAGAAAAATCTTCTCATTCTTTAGCTTGCGAGAATTTTCTTTTTCAACACTCAAAGCCAAAGCTAATGCTTTGTTATTTTGTTGCAAAGATAATTTAAACATAGACGAGTTATCTAAAGAAGACAAAATAATATTATTTTCAACAGCTTCAATTCCAGGCCCTCTCTGTGTGAATATCACTATTTGAGAACATTTTTATCTGTAGGTTCTGGTGCAACAGCAGCAAAGCCTAACACTTTCCAATATAAAACTGCTTGCTTGGCTGTCTTTCTAATGACTACACTGTCTGTTTCAAGATTATTTCATGCATAGATTCTGATCTAGTCTGGATTTTGGAAAATAAGGTTATTTTAAGAAGAAAACATTCAAAATTTGATAGTTTCACAGGCATAAAAAGTTTGCAAATTAAAAATTAATAAATTTTACAAATTATAATGTTCAAACGTTCTCATAATAAATGTGAGTTTTTACAACATAAAGAAAAAAGCTTTATATTCAAAATATACATATTCCCACTGTCCTAATGGAACAGTGTCCTAATTCTCCTAAGGCAGAATTTCAGCTAATCATGTTAAATACAATTACTGTTCCTTTTGAAGCCATACATTCTAAGTACAGTATAGGGTTTCAGTTTTATTTTGACAGGACTTACTCATTAATTTAGTTTTGATTTTAGAAGCTAAAGAAGCATTCCATTTTGCAGCTTGTAAGGCTCCATCCTTCTTCTTCATCCATCCTTTAGCAGAATTTGGGGTGAACACAGCAGATGATGATTTAGCAGTTGTGCCTTTATCCATCCTCAAAATGAATCTGTACACCGTCAAGCGGAACGTCCAAATAAATATATGATCTTTGTGACACTTTTCAAAGTTGAGTTTATTCTCTTATGAGGATTTCTGTGTCTGAAGTTGAAAGAATTGCTTCAGTCTTTAACTTTGTCCAGTTAATTGAAACAGATTAATGAATTAATCAACACAATGAGACATCAACACAGACAGGCAAAACACTTAACTAGTAAAACATGAAACCTGAAAACATCATCGGTTTTTTTAGCTTGTCTATTCCCTCACGGTAACTATCCAAGTTTACACTTTCACACATAAAAGGGGAAAACCTCGAGGCTCTACCACTTCACAACACGACCACACCAGGGCACATTTAAAACCGATGCATTTAAATAAAACGCATTACAAACGACGCAAAGTTAACCAGAGAGAGACTGAGAGAAAGAGAGAAAGAAAGAGACAGAGAGAGAGAGAGAAAGAGAGAAAGAAAGAGAGAGAGAGAGAAAGAGAGAGAAAGAGAGAAGGTCCCGGCGGAGCTAGGAACCTTCAAAGACTTCGGTGCCCTCAGAGTCCTCGGTGCCCTCAGAGCTCTCGGTGCCCTCAAAGCCCTCGGTGCCCTCAGAGCCCTCAGAACACTCCGTGCCCTCGGTGCTCTCAGAGCCCTCGGTGCCCTCAGAGCCCTCGGTGCCCTCAAAGCCCTCGGTGCCCTCAGAGCCCTCGGTGCCCTCAGAACACTCCGTGCCCTCAGAGCTCTCGGTGCCCTCGGTGCCCTCAGAGCCCTCGGTGCCCTCAAAGCCCTCGGTGCCCTCAGAGCCCTCAGAACACTCCGTGCCCTCAGAGCCCTCAGAGCTCTCGGTGCCCTCAAAGCCCTCGGTGCCCTCAGAGCCCTCGGTGCCCTCAAAGCCCTCGGTGCCCTCAGAACACTCCGTGCCCTCAGAGCTCTCGGTGCCCTCGGTGCCCTCAGAGCCAACGGCCGCGCGCGCGCCAGGGCCCGGGCCGGGGCGGGGCCGTTGTGCCGGGCGCGCGCCGCGAGCCCGGGCCGGGGCGTGAGGGACAGCGAGAGAGGGGAGCGCCCCACGCTGCGCAGGCCGCGTACGTGCAGAATGTCCCGTAAAAAGAGCTAAAATAGCTCACCCGTGGTTCTACATTCGGTCAAGGACGTTCCAGAAGTGTGGCGTCCAGAGGTCATTAACCGCTAATCCACGGTTCCGTCTCTTTAGTGACATCTCCGCGTATTTTGAAAAGGAGTTGGGCGTTTGTAACTTCCCATTTTCAATACCAACCATTAATAACATACAATTAAATTAAAAAACAACAACAACAAACTTGTTAAGGATATGAACGCTTAGAATCAATCTCAGCGCATCAATCTCAGTGAGGAAGGGAGTAGAAAACTCCCGATACTCCACTTAGCTGTCAGAGATTTTTAGGAGGAGTTTGAGGTGTTTGGCTTTCAGTTCAAAGATTTCCTTTAGGTTTAAGGGAGAAAAACACGTAATTCCTTCTCAGCAGCAAGTTAAATTTCTTTCTGGCTGATTTTGAGCTGTTAGTAATACACGGAGTAACAATGTGTAGACAGGCATCAGGGCAGTGAGGAAGACAACAGCGATAAATTTACAGCCCAGTGGATTGCATGCTGCCTGCATACCTACAGACTTGGAAGGGCAGGAAACTCTGACAACAGAATTTGAGCAAGCCCAGTTTTAATGTGGTTCAGGTAACATTAGGACTGTGAATTGCATGGAAGTACTTTAGTCTAAATGCTTTTCCCCAAAATCTAAGTCCAAAAGCCCTTTAACACTCTCTTCACATGCATTCTCTTTTACTGGCTATGTGTGCCCAGTTCTACCATTAGCTCAGGTGGACATTAATTGCTAAATTTCATCCAGAAATTGGTAATTTTAGAGTAAGAAGAATTAATGTTTTATTTGAAGATTTACAGAGATGCAGAAGGTTGAAATAATAAAATAATAGGAAAAAAACACATCAGTTTCTGTAATGCAGTAATTGTCAAAAAACCCCTTATGTTGCTGTGTGCCAACATTACAATATTCTATAAAGTAAGTCAAAGGTATCACACATGAAATATGAGAAGCATTAAGTGAAAATGAATCTTCACTATTTTCATAATCTGGTCTAAACAGCATTTGGACAGTCCCCCACTTCTACATTTTTTAGTGAATGATGTATGACAGAGTTTCTCAGTGTGGCCCTGAAACTGCAAAACCCTTAAAATACAGCTTTGATCCAGCACACATCATATACCTTTGGTACACTTTCTCTTACAAGGAAATTTGGAAGTGACTGTAGCCACTATAAAACTCTGGCCAAATAAAAGAGCAAATAACCTTACAAAACTTTAAAAATAGAAAACCAATCAAAACTTACCTCCTTCTCCTTTCCACAAGGCAGTGTTTTCCTTCCAGATCCAACAATGAGTTTTAATTTCCTCCAATTCCACAACAGTCTTGAAGAGGTAATCACCAATTCGCTTCCATTTAGTGTTTATGTCACTACTGTGGGCAATAAATGTAAAATAAAATGTGAAGTACTGCATTTCCACCCATGGTCATACTTTCCTTTACACTTCACTGAGGATCTCCCACACTGGAACACTTCACATGTAAAAATCTCCTGTTAATTGCCAGCTACTCAAAGTAGGAAAGAACTTAAAGCACTGCCAAATTTCACAGCCTATATATCTTCAATGTATATTAAGAGCAGAATTATGGGCTTCAGTCACTTGGGATCCTATGGTCTTTAAACTGAAGAGAAATGAAAGGTAGTGAGGGAAAGACACACAGACTCTTGTGAAAGCTCTAATCACATAGGAACTGAATTTCTACCTTACTAGATACCTACATATTCATGTCTGAGAAGAGTCTTGGTTGAGGAGTTAATCTTGTAGTGCCTAATACAGTGTGAGCTATGACTAAAGCACTTCTGGTGGGTAGATTATGTAGAACAGCTTCTCTCTTTCTAGATTTTCTGATGTCCAACAAGACCTGAGTTCATGATATCCTGAAGCTATAGTATTAAGAACCTATCCTCCTCTAATCACAACACTTCTTGCACAAGCTTAATGAAAAATCCATTTTTAATGCCCCCTCCTCTCCATCAAATATGACTGAAATTAGTAAAGTGAAACACAAATATACAGAGGGTGAGTGTGTAAGCCTGGCCTCCTTGGGAAACTAGTGAACACCAAAACAAAAACATCCCTACGTTCATTTCCCAAAACACGTGGCTCAAAAGGCACTTTGCTCGTGGGGGCTGGCTATCCTGCACACTTCTACACCCAAGTACATGCTGTACTAAGCCTGAATTGTAATGATAATTCACATGGTTAAATCTGAGGTCCAAAACCTATTGCATTGTTTGTCTATATATATGTGTGTGTGTATTGACTGAAACTGTGTGTATCGTTCTGGTCTCACAGTGCAGAAATACAGGAACATTGTTCAGACTTTTGAGGCAAAACTAAGCCAGCTTAAAGGTGAAAAGAAGCATGGAAAGCTGCAGCTCCATTAAGTGAATGTTTTAGAGTGAGAAAGTCCGAAGGCTGTACTTACACAATAATATTTGACAACAATGGTCACATTTAAGTTGCACTTGCTGTGCATGAACTATCCCCAGTGAGTAAGGGAAAGCATATCCTCACTGAAGATACAGTTAAAATAGATACCATTATTCCACAAAACCAATCTATTATACTCATTTTCACTTGATTTACAGTAAACCCAACATCCATGAATTATCAGCCTGTTCAGCATCAGAAACCTGGCTTTGGGTACACTCTTGGTCAACAACTGTCCAGGAAGCACAGGAGAGCCTTGGTGCCTGGCACACCATTCCCTCTCTTTGCTGCAAATTGGAGCATGATTAGAAGCTAAGAAAAATGAAACATATTTACTTTGTGGCTTTACAAAATGGCCTAACTGCCATGCAAATGCAAATCTGCATTACAATAAAAATGAGTTTTTAGTAGTAAGTGATCCCTCAGAGTTACATAATTTCAAAGATAAATTTATTATCCCCATACTAGGATGAGATAATGATTTATATGATTTATTTGGCTCTTTCCTCTAATGTTCTTCACTTGACTGAAGGGAAGTCTGAATTCAAAGTTTATGGACCTAAATATTAACTGAAAACACAGTAGCCTATGAATATTTAGGTATTCTCAGAAATAAATCTGTAGTAACAGACCAGAATAAAGCAAAGGACACAGCTGGAAATGTAGCTGCTCTGTGTCACATATCATTTGGTCTGACCCTTTAGCAAGTGAGCCTGTAGCTGAAGTTTTAAATACCCTTTTTGTCACCTTAAATTACCTCCAAAAGGAAATTATGAGTAAAAAATTAGGATGACACAAGATGGAAATCAATAGGTATCTCAGATATAACTGAGTAAACTATTTAAATTCAATATAGGCACATTTCTTGCATTTGCAGTGTATGGTGAAGTATGTGGATTTTTACTGGACTTCAGGTAGCAATAAAAACACACTGTTAACATCCGGGATTTAGTTATCCCATTGTATAGTAAACATGATACATAAAATATACTTTTTTATATAGTATATTGTATATTGTATATTCTAAACATATATATTCTGCAGATTTTCTGGATGCTCGTACCTTCCAGAAAGTCTACAGAAATCCGGAGCTTGGCACTGGTAACTTTTGCACACAACTCCTAGTTACTTGGTAGTTGTATCCACAAGGACAGTTTCTTACTGTATGTTATGGCAAATAAAAAAAAAAAAAACAAAAAAACTTTGTAAGCAAATAATGGAGAATTAAGTAGGAACTAAGACATAATGTTGTAATTTTGGTTTTTAAAAATATTTTTCACATATATAAACTTTGTGTAATGAGGCTAAGACGAAAGTGGTACAAGAACCTATTTTCTTTACCTATTGTTTATTGCATGCATTTTGATGATCACACAACTCTATGTCAACATCAGGAATTTAATAGGACACTTTGTGAATGTCTTTTTAAAATGACTGTATGACGGTGAGGCATCTTGCCTGCATTACTGAATCACAGAATAACCGAGGTTGGAAGAGGCCTTCAAGATGATTAGCCATCATCACACAGCACCACCATGTCAGGGGTCAGCTCAAGCTGCTCTCAAATCCAGAGCTGCGCTGCTGAGAAGGACTTGGAAGAGCTGGTGGAGGAGAGGCTGGACATGAGCCAGCAATGGGCACTCTCAGCCCAGAAAGCCAAACGTGTCCTGGGCTGCATGCAAAGCCCCGTGGGCAGCAGGGCAAGGCAGGGGGTTCTGCCCCTCTGCTCTGAGATCCACCTGGAACACTGCATCCAGCTCTGGGAGCCCCAGCACAGGAGGGACCGGCACCGAGGGACAGGGACCTGGTGGAGTGAGTGCAGAGGGGGTCGCCAAGAGATGAGAGAAATGGAGAACCTCTCCTTTGAGGAAAGGCTGAGAGAGACTTGGGATTGTTCAGTCTGGAAAAGAGAACGCTCCAGGGTGACCTAATTGCAGCCTTCCACTACCTTAAAGCAAAGAGTACTTACACGAGCATGTTGTGCCAGGACAAGAGGAAATGAGCTCAAACTGAAAGAGAGCAGGTTTATATTAGCTATTAGGGAAAAAAACCTCTTTTCTGTGAGGGTGATGAGGCACTGCAACAGGCTGCCCAGGGAAACTGCGGGTGCCCCATCCGCGTTCAAGGCGGGGGATGGTTGGAAGTAGATGATCTTCCAAGGTCCCCTTCCAAAGCAAGCCGTTCTAAGACTCTTGACTCTGCAGGCTATAGAAATAGCAACAGATCTAAACCCACTCTGACTAAATGGTTAAAAATAAATTATCATCACGGTTTGCACCTTACGGAGAAGCCGACTGCAGGCGGGTCGGCCACACTTGGGAGAGCGCCTGAGGGAGCCCCCGCCAGCAGCGCCGGGGAGCAGCGGCAGCCGAGCCCCGGGGGCTCCTGCAGGAGGGCACGGCCCGGCCGGGGCACACGGGCTGTCCCCCGCTGTCCCCCCGCTCGGGGCACACGGGCTGTGCCCCGCTGTCCCCCCGCTCGGGGCACACGGGCTGTCCCCCGCTGTCCCCCCGCTCGGGGCACACGGGCTGTGCCCCGCTGTCCCCCCGCTCGGGGCACACGGGCTGTCCCCCGCTGTCCCCCCGCTCGGGGCACACGGGCTGTGCCCCGCTGTCCCCCCGCTCGGGGCACACGGGCTGTCCCCCGCTGTCCCCCCGCTCGGGGCACACGGGCTGTGCCCCGCTGTCCCCCCGCTCGGGGCACACGGGCTGTGCCCCGCTGTCCCCCCGCTCGGGGCACACGGGCTGTCCCCCGCTGTCCCCCCGCTCGGGGCACACGGGCTGTCCCCCGCTGTCCCCCCGCTCGGGGCACACGGGCTGTGCCCCGCTGTCCCCCCGCTCGGGGCACACGGGCTGTCCCCCGCTGTCCCCCCGCTCGGGGCACACGGGCTGTGCCCCGCTGTCCCCCCGCTCGGGGCACACGGGCTGTGCCCCGCTGTCCCCCCGCTCGGGGCACACGGGCTGTGCCCCGCTGTCCCCCCGCTGTCCCCCCCAGACCTCGCCGCCGCCATTTCGCGGAGCGGGGCGCTCTGCCCTCACCGCTCCTGGGCGGGCCAGCGGGAGGGGCGAGTGAGCGGCCCCGGAAGTTAAAGCGGCTCTAATTAAAGGTCAGAGGTTTTTAGAGAAGGCACGCTGTTATTGGCTCGAAAAGAGCTGCGTTTTTAGTGCTATGAACTATGCTCAGGATTTCGCAGGCTGTCCTTCCAGAGCTCTGGTCTCACATCCTGACCACGTAACGCTGCTTGCCCATTTTTCTCGAAAGAGTAAGCTTTGTGTTTCCTAGCCGAGTAAAACACCATAGCTTTTTACAGTAAAGGTGCAGAATATTAGGCTATTTGCATTATCGGGTCTCCAGAACTGTTTCCAAAGCAATATCCTGTCACAGACATGCAAGAGCTGTGCTATTGCTTAGGTCTTACATGTGATGTGTTCAGTCTGCAGCTTGCGTTAGTTTGACTCGTATTTGTATCAGGTTTAGGTTCCAATAACTCCTAATGAACCTCATCATTGGCAGATCCAATGGAAGAGGGCAAGGTCGAAGATGTCCGGGATATTCTACGGCTGAATGTGCGAGGCTGTTTGTACACAGCCAGACGTGAGGCTCTGTGCCGCTTCAAGGATTCCGCGCTGGCTTCCATGTTTAGTGGACGCTTTCCTCTCAAAGTGGATGAATCAGGTAAATATATTGAAGCTCTAAACATCACAGTCTTATCACAGAGCTCTCTGGCAAGTACATGCTTCTGTACATATTTATGCATTTTACAGCAGATCTCTTTTCCCAGTCTGCTGCGCATCAGTTGGCTCCTAATTCCAGGTTGTGAAACAATTCTGCAAGCATGACTTTATATGCACAGGTAGTTCATCAGACTTCCACAAGTCTACTCGTTCTTGCAAAAAGACACATTTGTACAGTGCCATGTCCCTGTCCAGACTGTGGCTTTAGAATGGACTTCTACAGTAAGAATACAAAAATAGATGAAATTGGAGTTCGCAGAGTATGTGGCATTTATCTTGGACCCTGTCTCTGAACCTCTGTAATCTCTAGAGGTGTCTCATTCCCTCTGTTCATTACATAAAGAGATTTGGGTCTAATCTTTGTTTCAGAATACCTCATTACCCAGTAAAAATTGTTTTTTTCACTACCATGGCTTGATATAAAAGTTTGAATAAAAAACTATTCATGGGCCAAATTTCATACTTATTTGTGACTTAGAAATCTTGCCAAAGTAGGTCCAGTTAAAAGAGACAATGGATGAAGAATAGTAATTCCTTGTTGCATATATTAGACTGTTTAAAGTACCCAAAATGTTTAACATAAGGACTTTGCATAACATAGCAGGACTTTGTTACCATCTTTCACAGCTGCAGTGAACATTCTCTTGTACATACCATATGGTTTGGTTGGTTTTCTTTGGTCCTTGAGCCCTTTAGGCAAAAGAGAGTAAAGGAAACAAATACAGTACAACTTAAGCAATATTTGGGAAAGGTTTGGCTAGAAGTGTACTGGTCCTGATGCTAATTTTAACTCTTTTAAATGGTCTAGAAGCAAAATTGAACAGGTCCCTGCAACAGTGAGCAAGGGTACACCTGCAGTTAGAATTAGAAATGTGTCTTGAATTAGATTTCAGCATTCTAAGCAGAGTGCAGGCCACACAGCTCAGGTTGTATGTTGCAATGGTTCTATGCAGATTAGTGATTTCACTGAAATTCCAAAGAAATGTTTACTGCACTAAGAATTTTATCTTCAAATAACTAATATTCCAGGGGAAAAAGAATACAATTTTAAAAGAGTAAAGACAGTATACTTACTCCTTCTAAGTAAAACCAGTACAGAAGTTTTATACAAAAGGCTGTACTTGATGATTTGGTAAAATGTGACAAGTTTGTCTTCACTTGCTGGAAACGGTGTTTTAAATAACTTTATATTTTCAGGAGCACGTCTAATTGATCGAGATGGAAACCTATTTAAATATCTTTTGGATTATCTTCACGGAGAAATTCGGATTCCTGGAGATGAACAAGTTCAAACTGCACTGCAGGAGGAAGCAGATTATTTTGGAATCCCTTAGCCATACAGTCTGTCTGATCATTTGGCCAATGAAATGGAGACATACTCTTCAAGGTCCAATATAGAGCTTAAAAAGGTCCTCAACATTTTTGATGCTGAGCTTTCTAACCTGTGCCATTCATTAGAACCAAACACTAAAGCTATAGAATGTCCAAGCTAGCACTTCTTAGTGACCACACTAAATGATGAGTAAATTCAGAGTTTTAGGTCAAGAAATCCTAGAGTTGATAATGCAGTCAGTATAGCTAAGGACTCCAGCTTTTACCATCATTGCAATACAGCAACAGTTTAAATGTGAGTGCTGTACATGCAAGTCTGCTGTAGAACTTGTGTAGTAAGAAGGACATTTAGTTTCCTATTTGGCTTCAAATTTTACTTGAAATTAGATTTGGTCCCTTCAAGTTGTTTGGGTTGGGGTTTCTTTTCCAGTTTTACAAATTATTCCTAAAACTTGTAAGACAAAATATACTCTCATGTTTCTTTAGAATGAGAAAGGAGAAAATATAATTAGTGTATTATTTTAAATCCCAAGGTTTTAGAGTATTGTAACTTAAAAGCTAATTCTAATTGACTGGTAGGAAATTAACTCATATTACCAGCTCTGGCTGTGTTATTCCTGACAGTCATCTATATTATCTTAGCAAGTTATTTTTCTCTGTATTTCACATTCTCCCTTACTCATTTCTTCTTGAAAAGTGTATAACAATTCCAGGCCTTTCAGTTTCTCTGCATGTTAAGGAGTTACCTTGCCTTTAACTATTTCTGTTGCCTTTCTGTGGACCTCTTAGTTTCACAACATTCTCTGGTAACACCAAATAAGAAATAACTGCAGATATTATTATGTAGAAAAACTACATCCTTGATTTACTTAAAAGAGGGACTGGTACAGTTAAGAAAACTTAAATATGAAAGCTTATTCAACTAAAAATACTCCATTCTTATTAATATTCTCTTTTTGTGCTTTTTCCAGGCTTTGTTGGATTTATGTGATTCTTACCATTTAGTTTGTACCAAGCCTACAGTTTGGGTCCTGCACTATCTCAACACTTCTGGAGCAAGCTGTGAAAGTAAAATTATTGGTGTGTATGCCACAAGAGCTGATGGGACTGATGCAATTAATAAGATGCTGGGAATGAAAATTCATAGTAAAAGCATGTACAAAAGGTAAGGTGACTGTCAAACATGAAAGCACTCTGAGTGACAATAAATATATATTATAATTATTTCTGAATATTATCATATTTAGCATAATGCAGCATTATTGTGCTATAAATCTGTGGAAGGAATCTTTCCAGCTCCCAAGGCAGCTGGATAACAGAATGTCCACATTAAACAAATAAACAAGATAAAAAACTAAGCCTGGAGGTTAAGAATTGGAGAGAATACACACAAGGTGGTTAGCATGCAGTTCCTGTAAATTCTTACTTTGTTTGACTTACTATTTTTAAAATGTCTCAACAATTAAAAATTATTGTCTAATATTTACACTAAATACAGTGAATAAATCCCCATACAGAAAGACCTCCAGAAATATTTGCAAAGTTGGTTGTGATTCATGCAATTCTTTTGTGCAGTCTTCTAAGACAGCTGGATACTGAGAACCAATGATGAAAGAAAATGGTTTTAGTTCTTTAAAGAATGGGTACAGCTGTATTACACCATTAATGAATTTACATGGCAGTAATTGGAAATTATTGGTAGACCTGTCCTTACCACTGGAAGTAGTTGGTTTTTGTCTTTCTCACAGTGCAGTGTCAGAAGTGTACTTCACTGTGCATCTTTTGATTAAGAGAGAGCTCTTAATACTTCATCATATCTATAATTAGGAGGCATGTATAAGTTTATATTTTAAAATTATATTTAATTTATATATATATATATATATATATATATATATATATATATATATATATATATATATATATATATATATATATATATATAAATTTAGGCTGGGAACATTAATATTTATTCCAAGAGTATTTGGCAACATATCAGGTATAGGTTCTTCTACTGTGATAGAAGATTCTGGAAAAATAGGTTTTACATAATTAATTCTGTAATTATTCTTCTGTGAACATCTATTCTTTTACGAATATCCATTTTTAGCAAGAGACTTTCACTGGATGAATAGAACCTCTTGTTTAAATGAAAACAAAATCAGAGTAACATACTCCTTTCTGCTTTATACAACATTTACTGCTAAGTCCTTATAGTTAGGATATAGTAAAAAGAATGATACATTTCACCAATGGTACATTTTTAAGGACTAACTAATCACCTAACTGTTACCTTTAAAACAATATTTCTAGAGAAGCTGGAAATAACATCCAATACATCTGGAGCTACTATGCAGTAGCTGAGCTGAAAAAGATGATGGATGCTTTTGTTACCTGGGAAGGGAGAGGTAATCATTTTTTATTTTCGTATTACTACTTTTTAACATAAAAATACAAAAAATATTTGCCAACTCAGTATATAATAAAAACTCTTCATAAACTTTCATAACATTGTAAAATAGTAGTGACTGTTTAGGGAGAAAAAAATGTTTTATGGGATGTTCCAGAGAGGGGACAGGAGTTGCTGACATGAAGGAAGCAGCATGCTGGCTGCCAGCAAAGCTCATATCAGCAGGTGGAGAGCTGAAATTCTGCATAATGAAATACATGCATGGCCGTGTTCTCTCAGCTCATCAGTACAATGCTGCTGTGAAATGCAGGTGTCAGCTACTGGAGAGTGCCTCAGGAGCTGACTGAATGTTGGACTCTGGAAGAACGCCCTCTGAGAGGCAGTTTGCATCATGTGCCTCCAGTTTATAAAAGGTATGCTGATTTGCATAGGTGGTGTAAAATTAATTAACAAATACAGTGGTGTCTTTTTCCCCCCCTCTATAATTTCAGATTCCTCAAGTATCTATGCATGTTGAGATTTCTCTGGTTTTTTAATTTACATTTTTATAAGACGTCACAGCTGGCTAGAAACAATTTTTTTTAGGCTGCTGAGAAATCTCAGCAGTGTGGCAAGGAGTAACATGAAGAACTAGAGATCAGGATTAGTTAAATGGACTGCTAAACCAGAAATTTGAGTGAAAACTTTAAAAGGTTAACTGATTTTTACATCTGTGAGATGTCTTCTTTTTAGAAGGAATTTCTAGAACTTCCTCTCTGCAGTTTTATGGCAGTATTTTTGATTACACCTCAATTCTCAACACATTACCTAAAAGCAGGCTTTTGCAGGTGCCACTTTTTGCAGTCACTTGAGCCAGCCTGCAGCCACTTCACTACTACAATTTTTGACAAGTCATCTTATAGAGGCAGAAAAGATTGATGGTTCTATTCACAGAAAGGCAACCCTGATTGTAGTGATGACCTGTTGGGAACCCTAATTGATGCTTGTTACAATATCACTGAAAGCTATTTGTGAAAGGCTGTTGCAGATGGTCTGTTTTGTAATAATGTTATAAAAATAACAATTTACATGTATAGTTCATTTTTAAAATTCAAGTTCTTTGTTTTACAGACGATTGACTACACTGAAGTGGAAGGTTATTTACCATGTCAGGTGGGTCCCCAGCCAGTTAGGTTCTCAGATCCCTCAACAAGTACCCACATAAAAGTCAAGAATTCATCTTCATTAAAGGTACCTGCTTGCAATGCTTCACATTCTGCAGCAATTCTTAAACGAAGCCATAGTCAAAGTGTGATGCTGCACAAAGAGGCTTCTGAAACCACATCCACAACATGCACATCAGTGCCCAGCAAGTCCCAGGCTCCCAGTGGAAGGCAGAGTGCTGGCAGTGGGACACTGAGCCAAATGCCATCCCAAGGCACAGGGAGTAAGAAGCCTGTGCAGTGGAGCTGAAAAGGACTCTGCTTTTTCTCGTGACACCATCTCCACCACCTTCTTCTGCATCCAGTGAAACAAGTGAACAGGACAGTGTTGATGTTGAAATGCCTACTACTTCTGCAGTACTGAACAAGAAAGAACCAGCTGTATTAGCAGGAAGTATTGCACTTAAGAATGATAGTGGATGGATAGTGTTTGACTTAGTCTGATATACTGGACAGCTCTGCATTATAGAGATCATTATCTCATGTGATCCTTTATTCAAAGATGAGGTAGAACATTGTGATGAAAAAGATAATGAAAAGCACAGGAAGAAATTGTTTTAAGTGAGCACTGAAGTGTGTTTTCTGCTTTATTTCTAGGTATTTTTTGAGATGTTGGGAAGAAGAAAAATGGATTTAAAAAATTGCTTGAGCACATGCAATTTAACTTTCCAATAACTTTCCATTTGTATTTCTGTTGGGCTGTACCATAAAGTGAGTACTTGCACAGCATAAAAGAAAACTTCTTTATCATCTTTAACTACAATTGAATCTCAATTTGTACCTTTAAAGGGAGGGAAGGGAATAGATTAAAATAAGTAGCTCTTATTAGATACAAGTTCTCCACAAGTGTACAACCTACAAGTGCTGCAGAGATACCAGAAGTTGAATGCTCTTACTGGCACTTCTGGTGAGGGTAAATCACCATTTCTGCTCCTATTAGCAATGCAAGGGCTCACCTGTGCTTGTACACTGAGAGAAAAGAAGTGTGGGGTGTGAGAAGCAAGGCTGCTGTCTCTGGAGGGAACACACATCTACAGACACACACAGCACCGCGGTGCCATCTGCCACTGGGGCCGGGCTGGTGCAGCTGTGGCAGTTTGTGCCACACTCTGGGGATGGCTTTTCTGGGGCTGCACGGTCTCGGTTGCACCTGGCTTTCTGTGTCCTTCTGCAGGTCCTTTCAGATCAGGAGGGAAGAACTTGTGTGCAGCAGAGCACAGAAGTTGAAGTGCCGTGGTTTGAAGAAGTCTCCCTCCTTCCCCCCGTGCAGGCTCGAGCAGACATTCTTGTAGCAGGGCAAATGTTGAGCAATGACACTGAAACAAAGAGCTGCTGTATGTTTGTTTCTATCAGCAGACGAAAGGCAAGTTTGGATCCTTGATTTTCAAGAGCCCTTTTAGTTGTTGAAATCGGTGAACAAAACCCAGCTTTGTTTTGTACCCTTGCTTAGAGTAGGGGGCTGTTTTTTTTTTTTTTTTCTGTTTTTATGACTACTTTTGCTTCTCCAGCACAGTAAATACAGCTGTCTCTGAACACTGAGAACATTGCCAAAAAACAAGTTCTTAAAATTCCTGACACTATTGAGAATTACAGAAGGGCTCTTTAAATGTTTTATTTGCTAGCTCATTTAAAGCCATCGCATTTTCAGGCTTTTCTCCCAATCATAAGGACTTGAAACATAATTTGCACAAGTAAAAAAAAAAAAACAAACAAATTTTCATGTATTAACATGTTTTTAACAAGACATTTTGCCATGAACAGTAGTCACTGTAAAAGGTGTAGAGCACTGTAAATTTTTGCTATTGGTGTGTATATGGAAAACCATCTGGCCTTTAGAGTATTTAAGCTAGTGTTTTTTCTTTAAAAATAAACCTGAAGATCAATAATCCCAAGGCTCTTCATATCTCAACAAAAAAAGTTACACTGAACAAAAGACAAAGCAGAAATTACGGAAAGGTAACACAATGTACTCTAGGATTCTCTGAATATGCAATTCATTGAGACTAAGTTTGCGACATTTGTTTTTCACAATAATCTGACTGAAAAGCAGTTTTTAATAGATGGATAGCATTAACCTTCATGGTGTCTGGAACTAGATGCACTGTCAAGTGGTGTGACAATGATTTACTTTGAATCTTTGTGAAATTATAAATCATTATAATCATGTTAAAAAAAAAGAAACAAAAAACCCAATATATTTAGCAAGTTATTCCAATTCCAGAATCACTGTGTTTTCTTTAAAGGAGATATTTTCAAGCATATTAAGTGTTGGGGGTTTTATCTTTTCTTTTTTCCCAAATATGGTTAACTAATATAAGTTTTCCAAAGACCTTGACTGGATTAAGTTACCTTCACTTTTTAGTTTTCCAGCTGTTTATGTGGATCTTTGTTTTGCTGGGTTCTGCCTTTACTCTGCATTTAATCTTACACAAAAGCACAGCCTGTTTTAAAATACTGCCCCTTTAAGATGTGTTTCCAGTTCTGGAAGAGCACAAAGTGCAGTGGGAATTCCATGTTTGTGTTTGAGTGAGGCCAAACAGCTAAATTTACTTTCCTAATTGAGGGGACTTTTAGACTGGCCTAGAAGGGAAGCCTTGCCCTGCCATGAAATCTCTCACTGCCCATCTACCAGTCCCTTAAAAGGAGAACTGCAGGTAGTTGTCTCTGCAATGAGAAGACAGAGTTCTGCTGAAAATGGGCCCAAGAGCATTTGGCTACTTGTAATTCTCATGAACAGTAAAACACTCCTAGAAACTGGCAGATATGATTCCAAGCATACAGGCAGACATGAAATGGAAGATGAAGATTCTGACACAGTTTCAGAGCACAGCCACATCATGTGGTTAAAATGTGCATTGGAATAACCTTCCCAAACCAGTACAGATACTGGACAAAAACTTGGTGTACTAAACTGCAGCATTCCCACAAGCAGCCTTCTCCTCAGCCTAACCAAACCCATGCACAGCTTTTTAACAAAGATGTCCTTGCATCAGCAGAGAAAAGAGAAATGCTGTCTCTCACCTGTTAGTCCTGGGTCTGTCACATACTGAGCCTCCAGTACATCAAAGCTTGGCTGGTAATTTAGAGCACAAGGTAGTCCTGTTGTGCTAAGTAATGACTTAATTTACAGATTTCATTTATTTATCTGCAGAAGGTCACTTGTCAGAAACTGACTCATGGAATAAAGTAACTTTCAATAATGCAATGATCACGTGTAGAAGCTGTAAGGAAGGAATAAATGTCATTACAGGTAAGTTTAATTTTCCTTTTTTTTAGGAAGGATTACAAGAAGAGACATATTTCACAACTTACGTATGGATACTATAAGAAATTACTGTGTAATATCTGCATGTAATTTTTACTTAAATCTCTTTAAGAGTGAGGTTACAGTGAAACTGTAATACAGCAGATAAATTTTGAAAAGCTGATGGATATCTGATGGATATGTACAACAGATTCTGGAATTTCAGCTCCATCTACTTCAAAACATTCAGTTTAGAAGTGTGATAGATAATTAACTAGGATAATAGCAGTGCTTGTAATGCTAAGAAAGCCAGTGTCTACCTACACATTTGTTTTTCTTTCACCACTCTTCCAGATGACAGTGAGTTACTCGTCCTTTAAAATCAGGTTTTACCAATATTCACATGTGGGACACTGCATAAGTACGTAAAGAAAAATAAAAATTTGGGAATGCACCTCGCTTATTCCTTGGAGATTATTTTTCAAGGGCCCCACAGGAACAGTAATCCAGTCAGTACTAAGGAAGTGTGCAGTCAACAAACAACTCGGGCAGAGGAAATTGGTAGAAAGCAATAGTGAAAAATCACCTAGGTGTAAACTTTTAAAACTGCTCAAGCATCCTTCTGCTCTTACTGACCTCACACCTTCCTGATTCTGACACTTAGGCCAACAGGTCACTTGACACCAGCTCTGGATTCTGACACCTTACTATGTTAAACAGTAACTTACTGTGAAATGTGTTCAGCATGGAGGTGGCTCTCATGGCAAGGTTGTTTTGTGTGCTGTGGCATTAGAATCAAGCTAGAAGCAAAAGCCTAATCCAGTCCAAACTCAGCTGAAAGCCTCCCACTGATACCAGTTCCACTACACAAATACAATTTGAGTAAGAGTACAAGGTTAGGCACTGCAAAGTAGCAAACACCAGAGTATTTTAGAAAGAAGATTTTAATTATTTGGAAGAAACAGGTTTTCTGAAATACAGACTCAGAACATAAAGACTAGGTAATTTATTAGTCATAGCTCTTGTTATGGACAGATGGTTCCTACAGCAAAAATATAGAAAAATAATTTGAATTCAAGTCTAGAAGAGCTGCAACTTTTCATATGCAAAAAATAAATCCAACTAGTCATAGAAAAGTGGCTGATAAGGATGGAGAACAGGGCTGTGCATCTCAATAGCCATTACTATATACATTCCAAACTTAAATGAGCATATTTCCTCAGCCTCATAAAAATAGTCTGTCCATGAAAAATACCAATATGTAATACATTTAATACAATTTATACTTGAATTTAAAGATCTCAGATTATGGAATAATAAGCTAAAATCAAACAAATTGCTTTTTCAACTCTTCTCATCTAGAACAATACTCTCTGTGTATACAGTGTGCATGCATGTACGTGTATACACGCACAGAAAGAAAGAGGTGTATAGAGATTTGCTGAAAAATTCTACAAGATTATTTGATTTCATTGCAGACCACAGCATACAAACTTCCTGGGATCCTTCTAACACAGGCTGTTCTATGAAATAACAATGTTGACTGGTAAAACCACATATCTACAACAGGTTTTTTGCTATTATGAATTTAATTATCAATTTATCTTTCCAACCTAGATTTCATTTTTCTAAGAAGTAAATGCTGCTTTGGTAAGATTCCGTACAGTCATGACAAAATAAATGTGAACATATTGGGGAAAGACTTGAAAGTATGATTTAATTTTGGTAATTAGTAAGTAATAAAGATACCAACAAGTTTGAGCAGCAAAAGATTTAAAAGACTACGTTCTGACTTACTTTCTTCACCAACAAGCTTTTCAAGCAATAAACTAAAATGAAGAGATTGAATTTCTCTGCCTGCCATCACTGTGACATTTTAAGCAACCAAAGTCACAGCTGGCACTGAAAGAACAGTGGCATCAGCAGAGACCTCCATCCTTGCAGGACATAAATTGCATTGTGACACCCTGCCAACGCTGCTTTGGAAAGGCCTGTGCTCTGCCGTGTCTGGCGTGTGATGCTTCCGTCGGGACTTCTCCGAATGCGCCGGATTCTCTGTGGTCCTTGCAGTTGTAGACTGCTCTTGATTTTTCATAGCTCCTTTATTTTTAGATCGAAAGCTGTTATGTTGCTGTCTTCTGTGCTCAGACCTGGAACCACTCTTTGTATTTTGATCTGCCTCATTACTGGCACCTTGTGACTTGTGAGATCCATTGAGCCGCGCATTTTGGTGCTGTGGGTTGAATCTTCGTCTCTGGCTAGAAGGCCCATTCTACCCAGAAAGAAATTGGATAACTGTTAGGTTGTCTGAATCCTTCCAACAGGCCAAGAAACACAGCAGTCAAAATTAACAGTGTTACTATTAGGAGGGAATAGGAGAGGGAGAACACTAAAAGGTCTTGATTCTTGATTGTTACCAGTCTCTTTATAATAACTCTAACCAGAACTGTGAGTACCATATTACATCTGAGTAGCCCGGAGACACAGATGGCAAGTTCATCACTGATGCCAAATTAAAGTCTGCCATGATTCAAGAGAATACAGAAAAGGAGATGAAATTCTAGACATCTCAACAGCAGTTGTTGAGGAAAGGGATCTGCAGGTTCTGGTCAATAGTAGTTAAATGTGAGTCAGCAGTGCCCTGGCAGCCAGGAAAGCCAAACGTGTCCTGGAGGGCATCAGGCTCAGGACTGCCAGCTGGACAAGGGAGGGGATTGTCTCGCTCTGCTCTGCACTGGGGCAGCCTCACCTCGAGTGCTGGGGGCAGCTTTGGGTGCCACAATATAAGAAAAACATTAAACCATGAGAGAGTGTCCAAAGGAGGGCCATGGAGATGGTGAAGGACCTTGAGGAGAATCTGTGTGAGGAATGGCTGAGGGCACTTGGTCTGTTCAGTGTGGAGGAGACTGAAGGAGACCCCACTGCAGTCACAGCATCCTTGTGAGGGGAACAGGAGGGGCAGGCACTGATCTCTGCTCTGTGGTGACCAGGGACAGCACCAGAGGGAATGGCCTGAAGCTGGGGCAGGGGAGGTTTAGGTTGGATGTTAGAGAAAGGTTCTTCACCCAGAGGGTGGCTGAGCACTGGAACAGGCTCCCCAGGGAAGTGGTCACAGCACCAAGCCTGACAGAGCTCAGGAAGTGTTTGGACAATGCTCTCAGGCACAGGGTGAGATTTTTTTGGGGGGTCTTGTGCAGGGCCAGGAGTGGAAATCAGGGTACTCTATGATTCTCTGAGCAGTTAAGAAGTACTGAAGAATTTAATACTGACTGATTTTTTCCAAAATCATGAATGCTGCTATCCTAGTAAAGCCTTGTGCAGGACTGGAGGAAGAACAGACTGTCACATGTAAATGACAGTCAAGTGAAGAATCCTCATTGTGGAAGATAAGTCCATTTGCTCAGAGGATGTGTTGATTCTTAGTGGGAAGTGGCTGAATTACTTTGATTTGCATGCCTGAGAGGACAGGTGATTCCATACATGCACTGACATTATGCACCGTCTTACATTTCCCATCAGGCATTTACTAGAGCCTAAAATCCCTACTGGGACAAAAGCCAGACCAACTTTAGTGGCAGCTTTACCCAAGAACAATAGTACAGGGACATTCTAAGGTGCTATTGCAACAAAATGTAATTAATATATATATAATATACATATAATATAATGCTATTAATATAGTACAATACTATAACCTGTATTATAGAACTTCTGAAATAGTAAGCTTTTAAACATGGCAGGGTTCTACTTTCAAAGTGTATCTAATAATTGTGCTTCAACAGCACATCAGCTGGCCATTTATCAGGACTAAATGTTTCTCCACCATAACATTTAGCTATAGTGGAGAGGTTTTTTTCACTCTGTTACTGCTACTAGACACTTCTAAACAGACAGCTTCCTTTACTAATATGGTTTTTCTAGTATTTCTACTTTGTATGTTCACACTGGCTTGAACATGAATCTGGAAGATATATGCTTACTATCTTCAAAAATTACTAATGAAATATAGGCCATGAACCACTTTTTGATTTTGTATTAACAACTTTCAACGCTACATATTTTTCTGCAAGTTTTGAAGTAATTTAGTTTAGTTCATGACTGATTGACACATTACCTGCTTATTTGTGGGGACTCCTTGAGAAGAAGATTCTGTAGGATTGGAAGGATAACTTTGTACTTTACTGCTGGCTGTTTTATTATCAGAGTTCTTGGCATTACTAGAGGACTTTCGATTGTGCATATTTTGCTTGCTAGTTGTTGCATGCGAGGTCATTGAAGACAGCACTAAACTACACGGTGTTCTGGAGGAATAGTTGTTCTTTGGGTGAGAAACTGTAAAAAAAATAAGGGATTATGTGTTAACAGTTAAATGATCAACATCTAAACAGAAGACCATATTCCTACCCTGCTTATAGTTAATTTTGGAAGCAGTGCTTCAGTCTCACTTTAAAAAATGAAGTAATCTAACTATTGAAGCAACTTGGTTGGAGTCAGGCCATAGTGTTCTACACCTGTAAGTCTGCCTCACTGCAAAGCACTTCTGGACATAAAAGAACCAGTGTGGTGGCACTGCACTAAAATTGGAAAGAGCTTTTGGTATCTAAGAGAACTTGTTCCTATCTAAAGGAAATGGGTAAAAAAGGTTCTTCTGTATCATGGGTATCTATAAAAACTGGAACTGAATGCAGTGCACTAATCCACTTCATGAAGATCAGAGCAGTTTGCACCACCAGGAACCACTACTGCCCATCTCCATATATTCCTACTCTCTACTTCTCAGTAATTTTGAGATTGCCTAATTTACTAAGCACTGATGCATTTGGATATGAAATGCATCCAAAGAAACCTTGATTCCTCTCTGGATTTTTTCAAGCTGCCTTTTGCAAAATGGCCCCAAGCAGTCTTGAAGAAGATTCTGAGGCTAATGAAGTTCTTGATCTTAATTTGCTGTCCTGATTTTTCTGATTATAGAACTTTTCTATTTCCTTCTGATACAGATGACAAATTTGAGGCTCACTCCAGAGAGACACCTGTTGTTTTTATCTAAGAGGTACTTCTATTTCTTCACTTCTAGTACAGAGAAGAAGATGAGGAATCATTTTAGTAACTAAGCATCATCTGTTTTCTGAGGATCTTATTCACTTAGACCAAAAATCAGCTACTTCTCCCACTAGGTGTCCTCTTCAGAAAAACAATGCAATGATCTGCACAATGAACTGAATTTTGTCTTCTGAGTTCAGTGAAGCCTACCATACCTGAATTCTGTTAATTCTCTCTCATCTAAAACAGACTGCTGCACGTGGAAGCCCATATAAAAACCCAGATGCTTGTCATAAAGATGTGTTTTTAACAAAAAAGATGTACAGCGAAAGGATGTTCTGGGTGTTCTGATATATGTCAATCCAATTATTTTTGTTTCTTCCTGTCCTTCCTTTTGACTATATGCTGTCTATGATCTTCTCATGCTAGAACATTCCTTCCTTTGCACAAATTGTGGGTTTGGTTATTGCTTTTGTTAAAGCCCTTAAGAGTGGCTGCTCTTAGCTAACAGGCCTTTGTATAAATCTCTTGTTTGAGGGGTATTTGCAGCTCCTAGCAGGGTATGGGCCTCATTGAGAGGTGATGCTAAGAGAAACAAACATCTTTTGCACTGAAGAGCTCTTGTCAAAGACACCAATCATCACAAGTTGCTCACCTAAGGTCACTGAGGGTAGGTATGAGCAAAATTCTTCAGACAGTCAGTGCACTATCAGTCATTTCTAGGATGACACTGCTCCCCTGCTAATAGCTGCTCTTTTGACTTCACTGACCTGATTTAAACAGGCCTGCATCAAACTATGCCTACGTAATGCTTTACTGAAATGAGGTATAAATAATTAACTTGAAGAATTAACTGCAGCTGGAAGTTATTTCGGAAAGTAGTTCAGTGAGTTTTAAAAAAATACTCTATGGTTATATCAATAGCAGCTGTGGTATTATTAGTCAAGATAATCTTTATAGAATTTCCAACCTCTAATGCTTCAGGGTATTAGAGAGAGTCTATGAGGTGACTGCAAACAATTAGATGCACTACTGGGAAGCTTATGTCTTCCTCTGAAACATCCTGGGTTGGTTTCATTGAAAGACAGGATATGGGATTAGATGGATCTTCAAAGTGTTCTCCAAAAGCAGTTCTTATGGTCTAATGAGTTAAACTGCTTATGCCTTCAAGCAGTCAGTTCTTTAGCTGTGTAGTCAGAAGCTTGTATTGGCAGACTGTGTAGTACTTTCTCCATTTTGTCTTTTTAGGAACTACTTGAAAACATTTATTATTTTCCTTCCACCAAGATGCACTTGTTCAGGTTTCTCCTGAATGGAATAACACAGGACAGGGTAACAAACATACCGGGCAAACCCTTATATAATTTACTTTGTTTTAGGGGGCAAAAAAGCATGATAGAGATGAGAGATAGACTCCTATTTTGCAACAGGGACGTGATACTTGAAGCAAAAAATGTGAACCTGAATTTCCAAGCAGAAGGGCAGATTATTTAGAAACAGGCTGAGGGGAGACGTTATGGCTCTCTACAAGTACCTAACAGAAGGCTGTAGCAAGGTGGGATCAGTCTCTTCTAACCTGAGTGATTCTATGATTTGGGACTCTAGATGGCTCCTGAAAAACCCAGTGAATACTGTTACAAAGCTGGGGAGTTCTTAGCAGGAGAGATCTGAATTGGTCTCATTACATTATGCTCACACACAGAAGCTTCCCATTTACTATTTATTTATAAATTACTGAATTTGTGTATTCCCTAGAGTTGGGATCCTGTTTAGATTGAAAACTCCAACTGATCTGAATAATACCTGGAAATCTCTGACAAAGATGGTACTGTGCACCTGCAGATGGAGTGTGCAGCCCAGGCACAGTGAGTCTAACATATTGCAAATTGTAAAGTTGTAACCTATTGAAAATTGTAAAGTTGTCTCGTGTGTGTCCAGCAGTCCTGCTCCATCCAGAGACACCACTCACACTGGGCTTGCTGCACACTCACACACTGGCAGCACACGTGCTGTCAGCTCTGCTGAACAGGTATGACTGCTCTGAGAAACTCAGTGAGAGGGATCACCAGCACTTACTTTCTCCACATTGCTGAATCTGGGTCTTGAGCTGCTCTGTATCACAGGAAAATCGGGCAGACCTGCCCAGCTCTTCATCATATTTCCGTTCACTCACAAAGTGCTGCAAAAACAGACATGTTAACAGTGATTTACAGTCTGAGCAAAAGACTCTATGGGTGGTCAAAGAATCAGTTCATACTTAGTTCACTTTAAGGCTCCACGAATTCTTGACACTGCCCTGTTCACAAGATCTCTGTGCAGAACCAAGTATTCTCCCATCTTTACAAAATTATGTCTCACAGTCCAGTGATGGGTAGATCACTCCCACACTTGGGAAGAGGGTCATTTCAGCAGAGAGTGTATGTCTGATCACTGAACCTGAAGCTATCAGCTTTACTTGCTGAATCTTCTCTGATAGCATCTGTACACTGCTCAGAGGTGCTACAATGCCTTAAGAAGCTACACTTCCCCTATGGAAAGCTATTTACCCCTCGGCCCATAGCAGGAATGACCAGCCTGGGCATGTTAATGTGACAACTCTTCCTTGGCATTTCTACAAATGGCTAAAATACCCAAGCAGAAGTGAATGCCTGACCTTAATTTCAGCCCTGAGTTCAGAGAGTTGTGCTTCAGCCATCTGACTGGCTAGGTCTGCCAGTCTCTTCAGCTCCTCTGCTTTCTTCTGACGAGCAGTCAGGATTTCCACTGCCAAATACCAATAGTCAGTCATTAATGCTAGGAAGGTAAATTGCTCTGTAATTACAGAGCAATTAATCTTTGGGCATTAACATGGTACATCCCATGTGAGACAAACACATAGACCACTGACTTCAACTGGACTTCCAATACAGTATTTCCACAGATTAAGTTGATCACCATATTTCACTGAACTGCCTGATTTTGAAAAGGATCTGAAAATGGGATAGCTGTCAGAAAATCAAAGTTAAACCAATCCTCCAACATTCAGACAAACAGGGGCAAAGACATGCTGTTTTGAGTTTTCCAGTGCTTTATTTTGAAGCACAAAAACAGGGAGCCTTACAGAGACATGGAAAGAAGCAATACATTGAGTCACCAGGCTGTTTCTGAAGACATGCTGTATTTGATTTATACAGGGGAACTTCACTTCCTCTGAAAAAAACCTGTTCATATCCAGCTTATATTATTGCAATTTTGTGATTTTGAATTTTTTTTCACATATGGAATACACACATTTGCCATTTCAAACCAGCATTGAAGGCCAACAGTCTTTATGAAAAAAATACTAAATATTCATTACTGCCTGTCTTGTATATCCTATGCAAGGAAGGGGTGAGTAATTATATTCTTACAGGGAAAGATTACTCATAAACCACGAAGCAATGGTCTACTTGTACACAAGATAATGTGACATTACAATTTTGGTGGAAATATATGCAAACTATGACCTAAATGGTGACTCAGTGTAAAAGCAACAACCGATTAACTGGCTGATGGCATCAGTACTTATGGCACAGAGGAAACAACATCTAAATGTAAAGCAGTAACAATCATAGTCCTTTGTCTTGAACTTACATGTACAGTCAGTGGGAGTGGTTCTTAATGTAAACTATCCTAAGGACACAGACTCCACCACAGCCATAGAGCTTTTGGCTTCTTTGCCTTCTTTTTGCCACAGATTTCCACAGCACACTTGACAAGTCATGTAACCAGCCTACACTTTTAATGCTATTTTTAAAGGTGAGAAATAATGATATTTCACAGTTTGTTTCCTGACCCATTATCATATATTTAATCAGGTAACACTTTCTTTTGAAAGTATTGTAGAGTCAATAAATAGTTTGGGCTGGAAGGGACCTTTAAAGGTCTCTAGTCCAACCCTCTGCCATGAGCAGGGACATCTTCAATAGATGGGGCTGCTCAGAGCCTGACCTTGAATGCTTCTGGTGATGAGCATCTCCCCTCCTCTGGAAAACCTGTTCCAGTGTTTCAGTACAACGTTGAGTACTCGTATTTGAGTACAGCATGGTCCAGCAGGCACAGGGAGACACAGCTGCACCTGTACAGCTTTGTGGGAGCAAACAAACTGTGCCACTGCAGAGGAGTGTGTCACACACAGCAGGGAGAGGGTGGCTGCAGTTCCTTTAGCCCTGCTGGTAAATCCGTGCCTACATTATTACCTATGCTAAGAACAGCTGCTCTCTCCCCAGCTGATCTTTTCTATTTCATTTTTTGTAGAATATGGTCTACAGGAGTGAGAGAATTTTATCACATTAAATGAACAGTTTACCAGGTGCTTACCTTGTCCAATAGTTCTGCTTTACTGCTTTTTCTAGGTAATGCTAATATTGTTCCTCCCCAAGATCACTTTGCTTAAGTGACTGCCCAGACCATATCATCTCATCTTGGCATTTATTTCCATGAGATGCCAGCCAAATACTCATGTTTTAAAAAAACACTGAAATTATTGTATTTGGAATTTTTCCTAGTGTTTTTCTTTCTTTCCTTAGTGACAGTAAGAATAAGATCACCCACTGTAAAATAGTCCTTGAGTGCAGCAGAGACATGAAAATAAACAGTATTCTAAATCTTGGTTAGCATGTTACAGTCCTGGAACAACTTTCTGTCTAAGCTTTTGAAGGTGCTTTACAGCCTAGAGCAGCCTTGGAGAGAAAGCAGAAAGCACAGTGCAGGAGCCAGGTACTGGGCCATCCAGTGGCATGCATGGAGCTGGCAGGAAAACAGGGAGACAGAACATGCCATGTGCAAATGCAGCACTTTGCATGCTGGTAGGTAGCAATTAGGTTTACTTTCTACAAAAATTCCTATAACTGGCTAAGATTAATGAAGGGGCCCTATGATACCATCAGCCGTGGACAGTGGATTTCCAAAATGTGGTTTTGTTTGTGCAGTTAGGGCTTAAACCTATGTCTGCTGATCAGTGGGAATTCTGCTGTTGTTTTTCCTGGGAATGAGTGCATGCTCTGTAGCTGACTATGGCTACCTGGTATCTGCAGGTAAACAAAACCTGCTGATACATCTCCCTCCACAAGTCCTTCCCAGAATAACACAAAGCTTCAAATTCACATCTCTTTCACATTATTCCTAGAAAATTAGCAAATAAAATTCAAAATACAAACTTTGAAAATCTTTGCTGTTGTAACTTTGTGCCTTCTGGTTTCTACACACATAGAACTGCAAGAGACTTGGACAGCAACAGAGAATTTAGAGCATTTTTTTCAACAGAAATTCCATTGGTATACTTTTGTAAACTTAAGTGAGTTCTAAACGCAGATGAAGCATTCAACAATGTTAAATATATTTGTGATCCTTCTTGGAAGGACCTTAAATTCACAAATCAATAAAAGGATTGTATACATTCATAGCAAGGACATTTTCATCTGCCAGGAAAAGTATCATTCTAACAATGCTTTGGTTACTCTTCAATTTCTTGCTTAGCATTCTCTACTGAAACATGTCCCACTGTATTTCCTGGGGGTAATTACAAACACTGGATCTTGGATGGAGTGTAAGACAGAGACTGTGGTATCCTAATACAAGGCTCATCTTGCTTTTTCCCACCCCAAAACAGAATATATACACATGAAAATGCAAAAAACAGAGACAACATGAAAGCCTGGAATCAGATCAACTCCCACAGATTATTAAGAAAACAGACAGAAAACATCTGTTTTTGATTGTTCTAATTCATAAGCTTGATCATTATCCCTTAAAGCTACGCAAGGCAACACAATAACCTACTCCCCTACTCCCCAGTTCCAGTATTCTAGCTTATGCAGGTAATATAAGCCAACAGAGACTGATAAATGGAAACAAAGTGATTGAATAACCATAGACATGAGGGGGGGAGGGGGAAAGAGTGGTCTAAAAGCTCTGATAGGTAAGCAGAAGGAGTAATTTAAATCTAATTCCATATCACCTTTTGGTTTACCTTAATTTCATAATACTGAAATTTTGATGCACAATCCTCATAGAAACTACCCTGGCACATCAAAGCCTTATCTGACTATACATACAGAGTGAAAGATGATGGAAAGCTGCAAACCAAATTTATGGACAGTGTAATTTTCTGCTAAACAAAACAACTGTTTCAACAGTATTCCAAAATTTCTCTGTGCATTTTTTTACTTACTGGCTTCTTCTTTAACTTTATCAATTTCTGCCATTAATGACACTTCTTTGTCTACGATGCTACAAAAGGAAAAAAAGAAAGAAAAAAAAAGTGATTTAATTCATACTAGAACTTCATGAAAATCAAAAACTCTTAACTACACAAAGACTTCAGACATTAATAATGGGCACTTTTGAAATGACTAAGACTTAAAAAAATGAAGCTGAAGAAATACCTAGGCAAGCCAGCTACAAAAAATTAGTGATAATGAGTGTGTGCTGCTTTACACAAACATCTCACTGCCTTCCCACGTATCTGTAGAGATGTGGAAATCAGCCTGATTCAGCACAGCAATTCTCAAATGACTAAACACTCATTTCCTAATCATGCCAGATACACCATTGCTGCTACCCAGATTAATACATCTTAGGTCTTGGGACAAAACTAAGAATGAAACAAAATTAAAGATGCGTGGAATGAGTTCCTTTTCTTCCTCAGTGATACTTTTGCAAAATCTGTCAGGGTAAATAAGAAAATGGTTTGTGATGTAAATAAGCATTTAAGTATCTCCATAACAGAAGTCAACTTCCTTGCCCCTATTGCAATCAGGACTGGGAAAGAGTTGTTCCACTTTTACTTGGCCTTCCTAAAGGAATTGTGTGCCTCTCTTACAAATGCCTGGTGTGAAATCCCTGACAGTGCTTATAAACTGTCCAAATGCAAGTAATCAGGTGGGTCTGCTGAGAGGAGACAGGACATGTGGTAAATTGGTCACATCATGAACACAATGACATTGTCCAGTGGAGTTAACACCTCTGCAGAATGCTCTCCAAGGGACAGTGCTCTGGTATGCCATCCTGTTCTCCCCTCACTAGATTATTCCAAAGGTTAAATTCGTATTTAATAAACACCACCAGTGTTAATGTTTGTGTTTGCATACGTGAGTAAAGTCAAGCAGCTGGGGGGAAAATTGCCAAAAGTAGGTCAAATACCAGGAGTACATCTAGGCATGCACTCAAGGGAAGAGTGGAGCTCTCAACCCTGTAAATAAAATCAACCTTAAACATTTGCTTTTGTACCCAGTGAAGACACTGAGTTACATGTGAACAGGCTTCTACTGAAGGAAGACATTACAGAAAATTTAAAACCAAAACATTTGTCTAGAACATCTTTAGCAAGAAAGGGAAGATCCTCCAGAGATCAGTGGGCAGTAAAAGACAGAAGACTTACAGAGGAAAGTATTGACAGGTCCTTATGTGGGGAACACATACACTGCCTCCCAGTAGCCAACAAGAGGGACAGAAGCAGGTTTGCTGATGGCAAAGGTTTCAGCAAGACAACACAACTGCAGTGTAACAGATTTTTTTGTTCCATACATAGGAACAAGACTAAAATTACTGTTTCAGCCTGCAGATCAGTTTAGTGTGACCTACACACCAGAGGAAATAAAACAGCAGGGTTTTTTATGGTAGAGAAAATCAGTTAAGAGGCAGGCTCTGACAATGGCAGGACACGCTTACTCCAGTTGGCACTCAGTATTCTCCAGGCATAAGCATTAAGCTTGAATGCCAAATAAGCAGGTGATGATTCCATGTTGCTAATCTAAACAGTCATAGCTTCTCAGAATTAATCTAATTTCAATTAGCTTTTTAACTACATGGTATAATAAAGTTCCTTGACTTTCACAAGAGGTGGCTGAAAGGAGTCCTGTAAGTTCTTACCTATTTCTATCCTCCACAAAGAGAATCTAGTTATCCTTACTACTTTCTCTTAAATTAAAAAAAAAAACCTGCAGATTTTTGCTTTTTCCATCTCTGTTATCAAAGTACCTCTCTAGTGCACTACACTATGTTTATGTTATATAAATACAAACTTTTGTCTGGAAAACATATTCAAGCAACAAGGTCACAACAGCAGAACTCATCAGAGGAGTGTTTTAGTGCAGGTCATTCCAGGATTGCCCTCTCTGCACTCTAACAACAGATCCTTACTAAACTTGTGGCACCTAACGCCAAATAAAAACACTTTTAATACTAGAATGAAAACAAGGCCATAGCAGTCCTGTACTTATCATATTTTATAGTCAAATCTTATCTGTTACTAGACAGTTTTCCTGTGCTAATGTTTCATTTTGGTCTGTGATGAACATTTCAGGGAAGCGTTTGGATGTCAAGGCAGTAGAGGACCGATGAATTTAAAGAACAACCACCTGAGTACTTCCTTTCTAGCTATAAACTAACAATGGAAAAAGAATAATGCAAGAAAGAAACTGTTTGGTGCCTTTGTCCATGTAAGAAACCAAGTTTCTTTAACAGCCAGAGCTTGAAAAGATTTTCCTTCCCTGAAGACAATGCAGCTGTACTAATTTACATCAGCAGAGGACATGCACTCTCTTTCTCTTGGCTAAAGGAAAGGAACATAGTAATTTTCACCTGGAAGCATACAACCACATTTCTCAGCTTGGAAACCATAAACTGCCGTATGTCATATATGGGAAAAGTTAATGTTTCTTTAGAAATGTCCTAAGCCCACCAGCACCAGAAAATGCATAACAGAGCAACACCACTTCCAACAAGGATTTATCAAAGCTACCAATAAATGAAAACAACTGGAAAAAAACAACCCTGGCCTGGGGAAAAAAAAGACAAATGACAAGTTCAAAGAGAAATCTTAATGCTAACATATAGAAGGAGAAAGGACAGGAACAGTGTGGAAAAAGCAATGGATGAAATCTTGTCTCTTGTTCCTGCTAGTATCCCATTGTTTCCACACAAAGGTCCGACAAACTGAACAGCTCCTTAACTTAGGATTTCAACGATTTTTAATGTATTTTCTGGAAAAATGCCCTACTCAGCCTTAATACAGTGACTGTGATTAGACCACAGCAAAAGTGTTACTGAGAACTGCTCGAAGCTCAGAACAGCAAAACCTCCCAGGAAAGCATTTTCTTTTAATGCTCCTTAGTGTCCATTTGGCACTAAAATGTTGGATCAAGCTGGTACATTCCAGTGCACAGCCTGCAGCCATTGGTGTGCTCTGGAGAACTGGATACTGAGTGCTGCAGAACTTTCTGCACACTCAGGCATGACCAGATTTGAGCTCTAGCAGAGCAAGGAACAGAATGCATTTCAGATCTAAAGACATCGGAGGGAAAACTCAAGACAGATCTGAATCAAGTGAGCCTTACCTCTATGACTGATGATATACAAAAAAACAGAGTAACATTACTATATCTTTCTTTTCTGTCTCCCCTCACCACACCTGTCTCCTGAAAGAACTGATTCTTCCTTTTCTTACCCCTCATGTTTTCAGGATCACAACTGGGGCACCAAACTTGAGCTGTCAGCACCATATCACTGTTCACCACAGGTGAGTATGTGCAGTTTGGAGCACAGGATTTAGCACTGTTCGAGCTTAATATTCAGGTGTAATTTTGAAGTGGGGCTCAGGAAGGAGACAATTTGTTGAGGGGACATGGCAAAGCAGAGGCTTAACACAGAGGGCATGCCAATGAGACACAGCCAGTGCTCATGCTGTAGAGATATGAGATGCAGCAGCAGAGACAGCAGCTCTCTAGCAATCATTCTGCTGAAGTGGTTTTGAAGACAAAAACCTAAGTGCCTTATTCCTGGTCCTACAGAGGCTGGCAGCATTCACACTAGTGTACAATGGAAAAAAGAACTGCAAATGCCAAACTACAATGAGCTGCTGGCACAGCAGTGGTAGGGGCAAATTATGCTGACAGCTGCCTCATTTCACAGTTTCATACTCAGAACAAATTCTGAATTTGTTCTGACATTAGTGGAAACAAATCAATCTTCCTCTAGTTTACAACATGAAATCTAGTATTTGCACAGTGCTAAAGAAACTATATTTTCAGTCAGCTGCAATACCTCTAAATCCCACTAAAATGATTGAAGTTATTAGTGTTTCTTGAGAAAAGCTGCTTCAGATTGCCAGGCTGGCTGATTTATAGCTTTACTGATGAGAATCACAAGGTTTCCTTCCAGATGACCAGAATCTTCTCTTTCCTTCTGCCTCTTCTAGGCATTATGACAAACCTATTGTGCCTGAAGAGATGGGGAAATAAAAAGACCAAGCTGACATGGAGGCAGGCATGCTGACACAGCTCACAAAGGTAAGTCCCAGCTGCATGGCACAGAGGTTACTGTTAAGCATAATTCACATGGGTTCTTTCATAACCCTGTTAAACCCCTCAAAATGCTAACTTTCTCTCTGGGGTGTTTAGTAAGCTTTACTCTCCCCCTGACCCAGCTTTGTGTACAGTTTAAGAATTACTTTTGTTCTGGACACTGAGGAACACAGTGCCAGCTGTGGCCTCCTGAATAACTGCAGCAGGGCTCCTCATCCAGAAGGGGGAAGAACTGTTTTTTTCCTGGGCATCCTCTGGGGGCTGGTTCAGCTGGAGAGCTGCTGAACACTGATGCACAATTTGTACCTTTTCTTCATGAGAAAGGGAGTTAAAGTAGTGAGACACTGTTGGAGTCTGACAGTTTAGGCATCAACAAAAATAGAACACACTCCAGTGATGTTGCTGTGTCTACACTTTGGAACAGACCCCAGTAGCTCCTTGAAGCTGTACTGATTGACAAGATGCTGACAAGCCCAAACAAGTTTGAGGGATGTTAGTACTGTTACTGTCTCTGCTGCATATGAGCTGAGCTTACATGCAAATTCATGAGATGGTCCTCATAAGCTCTGCATTGGTCTTTAAGTATTATGCTTTTCTTTCTTGCACATATTTCCTTTCTAGCATGAAGGGAAAATCCTTCACCCACAGGCAGTGTGAAGACAACTGATAAGAATCTATAATTCAATTGTGTATTTCACAAAAGAATCCTGCACGCCAATCCAGAAACTAAAACTGTCCCTGTCAAAACTTTTGGCACAAGGAGCTAGAACGATGTGATGAGAATGTAAATATAAAGCTCAATCACCTGTACTAGGTGATTACAAGTGTTACAGGATTACTGACTAGCCATGCTATTTTGTAATTGGAGAAATGATAGTTCAAGTTCTCTTTATAGTAATAGGAAAAATATATATATATTGTAGAAAATACCCTGTAGAAAAGATGGTACCTGACATACTTTGCAATGTTCAGTAAATTATATTCTTCTGGTATTAGTTCAGTATTATTTAAATGTTCATAATGCTTGCAGGTTATTTCATCACCAGATTAGCATATGCACAATGTTTACACAGCAAACCAGATTATGTGAATTTTCATCCTGATCACTAGTACCGTTTGACAATACGAAGATAAACAAAATACAGCATAAATCAGTTTCACTGAAATCCTTCCTCTGCAGAGCACAATCTAGTAGAACTGAAAATGCCCAAAGGCTTTTAGTTATTCAAGTTCATTTTATGTAATTTATCTACCATCACTAACATTGCTCTCTTTAGCAGCCAGCCAGAACAGTGTGATCTGGTAAATGCACCGTAATTAAAGGTCTATTTGCAATTTTCTTTTAAGCTCTCTTTACAAACAATTAGAAATTTACTGCCTCATCACAAAAACCTCTTTAAGCGAAAAACTGTTATGGAAAGCCTTTTCCTGAAAGAACATTTCCAAATTTTAGTTTTTTAGAAATGAAGGCATTGTCTCACAAGTTGTCAGTTTTCACAATGGTTAGTATGAGGTGCACCATGTCTTGTTAGCATCCCACACATTTCTACACAAACTTGTAAAGTACTTCTTTCCTGTTTGAGTTTCAGTTCTGACCTGATTCCTGAGGTATCAATACCTAACTGGTTTTATATATTTCAGCCTAAACACACTCTAGCAAGGAGAAGACAGTTGTTGAGCTCCTGCTACAGAAAAGAGGTAACTTTCCCAAAAGCATATTGCAAAGTGGCCTCAAAGAAAGGCCTGGCTTTTTGGAGGAATGTCAGTTGTAATTTTCAAGATAATTATTCTCTTTTTGTGTTTAGTAAGCTAGATTTCTCACTAGTCTGACAACAGTGAGATGAGAAAGGAGATATTCACTTTCCATCCACAATGATGTGCACAAAATCAAGAGTCTACCTGCATGGCCTCAAAACCTGTGTACTCAGTGTTTTACTGAAGATTACAAACACACCTATGAACGACTGGGAGGGAAGAGGGGAGACGCAGCACCACAAAACACAAACAACAGCTAAGAAATGTAATCCACCTTTGAATGTCACCTCTTTAATACAGCTTCACAAACTTGTTAAAAAAATACTGTCATGAAGTAAGTAAAAGACAAAGGGGTCAGAAGGGGGACATGTATCTCATTGATACCTGACTCCCCCAGCTGCATGAGCTCTGTCTGCTCTCTCCACTCATGCACAACAAGGGTGATCCCAGCCTGCTGGAGGTCGTGAGAAGAGGGCCAGCACGAGCTCCTCTCCAGGCAGGTGTGCAGCCTATGGCCAGAGCTGTTGGATCAGGTTCTCCCAGACTGCCCAGGCAGCAGGGCCAGGGCCCAGAGGCTTGGTCAAAGCACTCATCTTTGAAGGTACCTGAAAACCCAGTGGGGCCAAGGAAACCTGGGTGAAAGGAGATTATTTTTATCTTCCCTGTGCCGACAAGGTTAAGGATTGGATCGTGACTGAGGGCAAACATCACAACAAATTGCAAGAGGATTTGAAAACCCAGACTTTATAAGCATAGGGACTACCAAAGGTCAGCTGTCAGACAGACAGAAACCTCACAAGAACTGCCTGGAAACTGAGAGAAAAACAGCACAGAACTCTTGTTCAGTGTAAAGCAATACTAGTCCTGGTCTTTCCAGCCACCTGCCCATCTCCAAACTACCACAGCACAAACAGGCAGCTCTCATCTGGTGCCACTGATTCTGGGCTACAGGTGACACAAAACCATCATCTTTACAGTCTGACAAGCAGGGGTCCCAGAAAGGGGCAACTGTGTTCTCACTGCTCTGCAACTGTGAGCACTGGCACCACTGCTCACTACCCCACACTGAGTCAGTACAGACACAACTATGTAAGTACAGACATAATTCTATTATTTTAGATTACTTCTTCCCCCATTCAACCACTCCTCTGCTTTAAATTAGAAAACAATATAAAATATGCTTAGTTTTCCCCAAAAATACAGCACATGCTTTCTATTACCCTGAATCTATTTTAATATATTTTTAAATTGTCAGTATTGCCAAACTCCATCTTCCCAGCATTATGTCAGAATATTTTTTTTTTTAATCTAGCCTATGGTAAAGCTTTCAACTGCTTTTTCTTCACTCCAAAAATTCAGTTGTGTTGGTTTTCAAGCTCTTTGCACGGCACTGGACATACCAGTATCTTAGAAAAGTGAAGAGAAGCTTGTATTTATGTGCTTCAGTTCTGCATGCAGTGTAATTAAACCTGGTTCTTACTGTTTTCTACAGACTATTTGTGGCTGGCAGCAGACCATATGGGCAAGTAGCAGATGTTTCCTTTTAGTTTTCCATACGACTGTATGAATGCCCAATATGTGAAAATTATTTTCTGGCAAGAGGTGTTATGAGGAACTGTGTCCTTTTGTGCTCTCCACATTTCACTCTGATTTTCTGGGGCTCTCCTTTTATTCCTAGGATGGTTATTCCGTCTCTTGGTGGAAAAGAAGTGAGAACACAGTTAATGTCTGTATGTTTAAAGCTTGGCAACAAATGTCTCAAGTGTATCTAGTGAGAGAAGAGTTCATTTAACTTTAACCTTCCCCTGCAACTTAAGGACTACTTGACAGCCTTCTTTTCTGTGGTCTACACTACTGTGGGACATGGCTGCACTGATATATTTTATTTTGATGTAGTAAGGGGAGCACCTTATGTTCTCACTCACACAAAGGTATTCCTGAAAACCACAGACCAAAGCTGAATGCAATGAGGAGAAATACTGGATCAAGGAGTACTACCAAGAAGATTTTTCTCCTAAGTAACACTGACCTTCAGCTTGTTTTGCTGAGTGCTCTCATAACCTTGGGAAAGTAATGTCACAAAAAGCCCAGCAAGAGCAGGGGTGACCAGAGTGCTGGATGACAGCAGGAGCACAATCCACATGAGACTGCAAAACACTTACTGTGTTTCGTCTGCCTGGTCCAGCCCATGGCTTGTAAAATGCTATAGTGTCTTCTGGAATGAAAAGAACTGAATAAATGCAAGCTGTTATCACTTCTTCTGACTGCACAGAGAATTATTCCAGTAAGCAGAAACTTCAGTGAGGCTCTTTAAGAAAGAGGAAGTGAGCCCAATGCAGTGTTTTTAAATAAACATCTTTCTGGGATTGTTATTTGCCCCATTTTACTACAGGTCAAAACTGAAGTAAGCATTTCATTTCCCCCCCCAAGCTTTTACAGGGGTTCACAGCATATCCACTCCCTAGCACTGTTTTTGAGATTGTCAGAGGGTATCCACTATTTTGGCAGATAGGTTACTTTTTAAACAGAAGTACATGTTCAGGAGTAACTTCCCTATCGGTTAGGTCATGCTGTGAAATACTCAGCCCGAGAGAAACATGGATTTTCACTGGCAGCAATCACCCAATAGTTTCTGCTGTTAAAAGAAGTTCTTGTGGATGTTTCTGCTGAAGCTTTCAGGACATCTTAGGTCACATGTGCTATTCATTTAACTCCATAATAATGGTTTAATTTACTGTCTGGAAGTAGAAGGAAGATGCATGATATTATCATTGCAATCTTAATTCTTTCTGTGATTGGTAAAATAATGGGAAGATTTAAAAAACCAAAACAGATCATCACAAAGTTAAAAATACTACTGACTCTTGCAATGCAGTTTCGATTCTGACCTCGATAACAAAAAAGGACACAAAAGTGATCTTATATCCTATTATCGAAGGAAGAAAAATAAACCCAAAAGAGACAAATTAGTATGTGTTTCAGCATTCAGCTGCAATGCAAGATAAAAGCTTCTGACTTCATGACCAGCCCTTAGGTGGTGACAGCTGTGTGGAACAGGAAGGGGTTACAGTACTGAGCTCATTCCAGGACTCCTGGCAGAACACAGACAGCACTTGGTGGCTGTTGTATCTGCTGTCCATCCCAACCAGCCTGCACTCCAGCAGGAACTGGGAGAAGAACTTGGAAAAAGCTTTGGAATCACAGTGGAGACCTGACAACATTCCCTTGCTTTGGTCACTCCATAGTATTCTGGGGGCAACAGTTCAGCTGAATTCCTTCATTTTTCCCTGACAGACAAGTTTACTGTGCCACAGTGAACCTCCACGCCAAAGGAGGGTAATAAGTATGCTCACTTAAAACCTTATCCTCTGGAGCAAGGAAACTCCCAGGTAAGTAACACACACTAAACCACAAAGCTCAGGAATGCAATGGGGTCCTTGCATGAGGTCTGAAGCTGTATGTATCAATGGTTCAGGTGATTTCTACCCAAATCCTGCAAATCTACAGCAGTTGTCAGGGACTTTTTGGAAACAAGACATTAAACCAGCTGTGCCCATGTTCCTCAAAGTTTAGGCCACAAGATCACATGAAATACCACAAAACTCTCTTTAATTTTAGCAAAGAATATGTTAAGTCAGGCAGTTTACTGTTTAAACAAAAAATCCCCTTCATTCATTTGAAGAAAAACCTAAATGTTAGACTTTTAGGAGCTGCCAAAAGCAACACAGCCAGCACAGAGATTTCCATAAACATCTCCTGACATTGTACTGTCCTCGTTGCAATGTTATGCTGAGGCACAAATATTCAGATCACAGATCTGTTTCATTCTAGAGCTTCCAGCAGTCTCCACTTCAATAATTTTTAGGCACTGAAGCTGGTAGGAGGCAAAATGAATGAAGCCTATTGAAAAGTTTTCCAGGCTATTTTCATCATTTTAAGTACTTGCATTTACAAACTCTTTTGGGGTATTTTCGTATTAGGCAATACACTTTATTGTTTTTCAAACTAAAATATGAACACATGAAAAATGAAGAATTTCAGTTCTGAACTTACTACCTCCCTGCACTTTTAGATCATGAAAGAATTCTAAGTCTGTTCCATGACAGAGTGACAATTGTTTAAAGACTGAATTGCCTGTGACTGCCTACAGCCAAGGTGGGACATGTGACGTAAGGTGGTTTTAACTGCTGAAAATAAAAAAAACTGACTGTGAACTACACAGCAACTACAGATTCAACTATAGTTTTCTCAGAGAAAAGGTTCCCTCGAAGAACTACCAGAAAAAGGTGCAAGGAGATGATGAACTCTGCTCAAATTTTCTATCCCAAGAATCTTATTACTACATTTAAATCCATAAGCAAAAATCACTGTAAGGGCTCCACAACAATCCTGACAACGTTACTGAATTTAGTACACTGGGTGATCACAGCTCATATTCACTGGAGAGACAGAAACACAGCTCTCCCTGCTATACAGGAAAGTACACTGGGGGCTCAGTGAACCAGAATCTTCCCAAAAATCAGCTCAGCAGCACCTGGATTTTCTGCCCATACAGAAGTGGAGCCCCAGTGGCCCTAGAGTTACTTTAGATGCAACTTTGAAGACAGTGAATACACCACTGACGTCCAAAGTTAACAAACTTCTGCCAATAATACTGCTCTTTTATAAGATAGGCTCATAAAAATACTGCCAAATACAGTGACTGAATTAAAGGGGAAAGGTTTTTCACTCTTCTCTGATTTGCAACCACGTATTGTACATTTTAAAATTATTTATCTATTTACTTCAACACTCTCTAATGCATAGGTTTTGTATGACATCTATGCTTAACCAAGGCTGAGTGAAACTCAAAGCAAAAAATACTTTTCTATGACAAGAATATATACCAAATATGCAACTTGATACTGCAGCAATTATTTCTGCCATTGGTTTTGAAAGGGCATAGGTATACATGCTGAAGACCAGCAGTAATCAAAATTACAATGGAAAACAGACGAAAGACATTAAAAAATGAGGAAAAAGAGTAAACTAGAGATGCAAATTGGGAATTTAATGATGGATGGGAAACTTAGAAGGAACTATGAGGGCAAGTTAAGAGAACAATGGTAGGATAAGAAGCAAAGATGATAGGTCATGAAGAGACAGTGAAGAACTGTCTGCCAAAGGAGATAAGATCAAAGATTCACTATAGAAAGAAGAGCTTTAAAGAAAGTAAAAGAGACTTCTGAAAATCCCAGACAAGATATTTAGACAGCTTTCATTTGCTCATATATGTTGCCACTGAATCTGATAAAAAAGAATTAGGCCAAGATGGTAATTTAGAAGTAAAAAAAAAACCCTGAGTTTTTTTTCAAAGAACTTTATGTATGTATACAATGTATGCATGTATACAATATATGCATATATTATTTCCTGGCTGGTGAGGAGGATCTGAATGACACCATGTTTTGTTTTGGTTTTTTTTTTAATGAAACCAAATGCCACAAACAAAGAGGGTGTAAGTGACCCATCCCCGCTAATGCCAGTGGCTTAATTAGTCCCTGTTCTAAATGGAGCTGAAGGATCTCTGCAGCTGATTTACCTACCAGCTGTGTAATTCTGCAAAAGCAGCTTTGATCTTCTTCACTGAATTATCCACTTCCTCTTTGATCATCACACGGTATCTGGTTAGAGAAACAGTGCAACGCTGCAAGTCTTTTACTGACTTTTCAATGTTTGGCCCTAAAATAGAAAACAAAAATTGCACGGTAGTCAGAAAGTTGGTTTTAGTTTTCCTGAATGAGGCACCAGGAATAGTTCAACATATTTGCCCAGATTAGAATGAAGTGGTTATTCTACTGAAGTCCACAAATCCAACTTTTCCATAGTCCCTCCCTAGTGCTCTTCAGTTTCTAAACATGTTTGCTGAAATGCATCCCCCAAATCAATGTCAGAAAGGCATTATTAGTTCAAATTGTTCAGTTTAATATGTTAAATAGACCAAAAAATGTTTTACTAATTTTGTTATGATTTTGCTCATACTTTCCAACACATCTCTTTCTAACTTAAGTGAATTTGGAGTACTTTTCCTCGAGGCCTCAGCTGTTTTTGACCTCAGAATACAGCAACCAGAGACCCAATTTACCTCTTTTTTTGACTGAATCATCTGTCTTTGTTTCAAGTTGGGTTGACGCATTGGGTGATTTAACTGAGGAAGATTTTGACTTTGGCCTGCCTAGGTTACACTGGAGTTGAACTGATGACTGAAGGGGCTCATGCTGTTCTACTCCATTCACAGTCTTTGGGTTTAATTCCACAGAAACTCTCTGGCGTTCTCGTTCTCTGTCTGCAAGAAAGCATTAGGGAAGAAAACAGGGAGCTGTAAGATTAAGAAAGGTATGAAGTCTTACTGTTAAGTCAGAATGACTTTATGGTCTTCTCCTGGCACACATTCTATAGAACTTCAGAGAGCTCTGACAACAAATTAAATTGTTTTGGTAATTAAACACTAATTGGAACACTTCCTTATTTCAACAGTGTATAAAAGAAAAACCTCAATAAAAAGATCAACTCTTTCATGCCAATAGGAAAAATACCTCATAACATAAAAAGCATGCTACCAATTATAATATTTGCCCAAGTATGTGTGTGTGTGTTTATATATATATACAGCACACACAGAAATGTTCCTAATTTTATCAGCAGTTTAAAAGCACTGATTAAACATTCCTACCTGAAATGCTTACCTTGCCTGACTACAGATTTCTATCAAAAGCTGCTGCTAAGAGGAACCAAGCAGGAAATGAAAGTATGTCAAAGACTAGGCTGCTGGTTTCAACAGCTTCAGAGGGATAAGATAATGCCTGGGACTGTTTGGCTGCCACAAGACTACCTGGTTTTAATTTCCAGAACTCCAAAGGGATGGATTCAAGATACCAGCATCATAACAGAGGAACAAGCAGCCAAAGCATGATGGTGAAAACTGACAGGCAAGGCCAGCTATTACTGCCACTGTGAATTTTAGTTACAAAAAACAAGCACAGAAAGTGATTTGTTGTGTTAACTAATTTTTCTAATTTTTGCACTCACTTTGATGAATGGATGGTTCTTCATTCTGATGATGCTTTTTATGCATCACTTTATTCAACTAATGATTTATGGCGTCTGGAGAAAAGGGACTTGTCAGATTAACAACTGGATTACGACCCATGGAATGGGATAAACACTGCTGGGATTGAGGGGTATCACATGGACAGGTGCAGCACACCAATTAGTGACTTCTTTCTGCCCTGGCTAGCCATTACAACAGGTGGAAAGCACATCTTGGCATGTTTAACTGCAATCATGAAATACCAGAGAAACCAGGAGGAACATCAGTGCTCACATTTTAAATCAGCTTTTAAGGGCTTTAAAAGGCTGAGTCTGAAAACAGAAAAGGTATCTTGCATAAAACAGTATGTTAAGAAAGTAGTGAAAAAAGTAAAATAAAACTGAATCTGTGAAAGCAAGAAACACCAGTAATGCAGCACTCTGAACATGCCAAAGGTTTGATGCCAGCACCAGTCCTGCACACAGTGGGGAACTCTCCTGTGAGAGAGCTGCCACTAACCCTGCTCAACCCTGGCTGCATCTCACACAAATGCAAACACAACATTCTTTAGAAACCAAGGCTTTCTACTCTCAGTTGAGGCTGCCCTTCCTATATAACTAACAGGTAATTAGAAACCAGCAGTATAGAAGCTAACCTATAAAGAAAGGCCAGAGCTCTTCAGTTCTGACCCTAAGATTTGATCTGAAATTTGTTGTTAACATGCACAGTTGTTTTTACTGCATTTAATTAGCAGCTTTGGTACACTTGTCAAGACAATTATAAACCTGACAGCTTCCTGCCTAAAGAAGGTCACCTAGAACAATAATTATACTCTAAATTAAACTTTTTTATTATCTTTTGTCTGCAATATACTTTGACTGTTTCTTCCAAAACTACACGTGAGCTACTTTGAAACCCAGCAGAAAGATGCCCAACACAGGGTAGCAAACAGTAGTTTTGTATGCTGCAGCTGAACTTTTAAATTTGACTGAAGACAATCAACGTAACTGAAAACAGATGGAGAAAGTCTGCAGCAAGTCTCTGAAAACTTGCACCAGCTAAGACACATGTATAACAAACTCTAGGAACAAAGTCTGTCAAATATCTGCAAGAGAAGTCAAAAGTCTGGATAAGAGTAGCTGCAAGTGAACTGTTACATTGTTTAGTACGTGGTGGTTTGGAACTTCAGCACCAGTCCATCGTGTGACATCGGCTGCATTAACAGTCAAGTATGACCACACCTGCCAGTAATGGCAGCAGCCCAGATTAACTTGCTCTGAAATCTGCTGAGCTGCCATCTTCAAAATGAATGGTTTATCTTCTTGCAGCAGCTTGCCATTCAATACCTTTCAAATCAAGTGAACCTCATGGATTCTTCGGCTGAAAGAAGAAAAAGGCTGTATGTCCCCTGAGATATAAACAGGAAGTTTGAAAGATTCATTAAAAATCTTCCTACATGAAAAGTAAGTAGGGGAGAGATCAGGATCTGATTTTACCAAAGCCCCTGCAAAAGCAATAGCATGGCAAGGCAGCACTAAATATCCTTTCAGTGCATTCACACTTTGGCTTTACAAGGCCATGCACAGAAAGGGTAACAGCAACTATAGATGTCTAAGAAGAAAGATGGAATAATGACAAGAAATAAGTAGAACTGAACTAAAAGCAACACCAAATGTTTCTGCCTCTAATTTTCTATGGAGAAATTCTGCATCCTCCCTTCTGGCTCCTCAATTTCCTTCCAGGCTGCTGGGATTTTATGGCTCTAAAAGTCCTAATCTCACAGACTGGGAGCTGGTATGGCAAAGCTTCATGTTCCTCATGGGGAGGAAAGTACTAGGGACTCCCAAAAGACACCTATGATCCTGAGCTGGGAGCCCTCTGAAGGAGACTGAAATGCCTACAGTAACATTGATTGGACAGGGAGGGAACCCAAACAAACAAGCCAGACGAGGACAATACAAAGGAGATTACAACACAAGAGAGCAATAGGAAACAGGTGCACTTTGGACTCACTTCAACATTTCACACTGCTTTGAAAGAGTTTCTGTGACTTGCTCAGAAACTGCAAGGGCACAGCTGCTGGCCCCCAAAGGATCCTGATCACTTCAGCACAAATGTAACAATATGAATACAGGTAGCTTTTGACCCTAAGAAAGTGGTTATCATACTGACTGCAAAGAAAAAGATATTAGTGCAACTGAAAGTGAAAAAGAAATTTTCTTCTATTAAAAATTTGCCAGGAAATTATTTTACTATGTAAGGGAAACTTGAATATTAAAGTTTCAGGTTTTCTTTTCTCTGTATTTCCTTTCCTTTATTTTCTTTTTTTTTTTCTTTCTTTTTTTTTTTTTTTTTTTGGAAGGTCTCTCTCCAGGAGAGACATGCTTAAGTTGAAAAAAAGTTGTAAAGCTACAGGAATTTCTCATTTGACACTTGCAAAAGCAAAGAAAAATCTCCAGATACTTTTTGTCCTTTATATGTACAATGAACTCAACTATTTCAAAGAGAAAAAAGTAGGATTGAAACCCACTAAGCCATAAAAAGACCACTAACAGCATGGGTACTCTTCTTGCCTTCTGTACCCCCTAGAAAACACTCCCCCATAGGAATTAATTCTACATATCTTTATTCATGCATGTATCATTTCAAAAATGCCACTCTAAGAAGCCTGGTTTATACCAGAAATGTTTGTGTCCTGCAAAACAAGTGGCAAAAATGCCTTTAGTATTGTGGAAATTCAGAATTTTCTGGCTTATGGCATATTTTATCCAAAGCTAAGTGGGAGTCTAGCAAGGACAGAGAGTGTATCTCTGGTCCTTTGTGAGGCATCAAAATTTTAGGACAAAATTTCTTGGTAAGTAGTCTGTTTGGCTGCTATAGGTTACATAGCCTTCATTTAATTAATCAGAGTCAGTGTCATCGAAAAGCAGTAGATAATTCATTTCAGGACAATTATTACATTGGCATATTCCATTAAAACGGGGTTTGAGAGCTGCATTTGCAACCATGGAAAAAGGGATTTCAAGGAAAGGTCTTAAGACACAGGAAGAAAATACTAATAGCAGCAATAATCCAGGCCTTTCAGACATCTGAAATGTGAAGAGCTGAAGAAACACTACCAGTACTGACAACAATTAAATATGAGCTTTATGAACTTGTAGGCAAGAGCTTTCACAGAGCTTCTGCCCCAAAGCAGTGAGTTTGTTCACACTGGTGTTGGTATAATCCTAACTCTGGACTTAGTAGGCTGAGGAAGTTTCTTTCTCTTTTCTGTGTTACTGCCCTCCCAGTTTCAGAAATGGTAACTAGATCACTAGACCCTGTGAGAAACCAGGTGCATGTGCTAAAAGGCTATCAAGAGTGCCTTTCCACACCACAAAGGCCCTCCCTTCCCTGCTAGGAAAAGCCAGTGGAGGTCTACTGTGAATAGCCTGTGTAGGGAAGATGAGAAAAAGAAAAAATGGGCTAGTTTGGACTAAGCAATAAAAAAATCCAGTAATATGCCACAAGCTCGTAGTGCTCAGATAACTTTACCCCATAATTTTGCAAATAATTTGACACTCAAGCTATTTTCTAACCCTGCATTCTTCTGTATTTCTACCTGCAATATTCTGTATCAGCTGGGCTGCCTATAGGAGAAGAAAGACCTTTGGCAAGGAAACGTATTGCAAGATGAATAGCGTACAGATATAAATCTATGAGCATGACTTTGATAGCTATGTGCATTTTTTTTCCACAAAAACATCTCTACAACATCTTCATGGCAATAAAAATACCATGATCTTTATGCCAACGAAGGCTTGGCTACTGCCAGTTGAAAAGGTGCTCTCTGTCAGATGAACTGACCTTTGATTTCAGGACAGTCCAGTGCTGACCCTACAAATCCAGAGCCTTTGTTCTCAAGAGGAGTGGTTTCCAGCTTCTGATTGGCAGAACCACGGCCAGAGTTGTCCTTAGGGCATCCTGTGACATCCATATGACAGTCATTTATTCGCTGAGGCTCTTGAGATGCCTTCTCAGGATCACTATTCTTGCTTTTAGGATCTTTATTGCCTTGGTGCTGTTTAGATTTGCTTCTTTTTCTCCTATTGTTCTAAATGAAGAAATATCACAAGAATAGAGATACCACTCAATGCATATCATACAAACTCAAAATACAATCATGAAGTTGAGCACTGTAAGTGGCTGTGGCTATTCAGGATACAGTTTCTTATTAAAAGTGTTTCTGTGCATGGGTTATTTTGGGATTTGTCCCGTGCTTATCCAGGGTCTGATTCCCACACCCAGGTACATGCATGTTCTGTCCCAGAAATTCACTCAGAACAGTGGGCTTAGTGAGACAATGACAGAAGAACAGGATTAAAATAGTACACACATTTGCTTTCAAGTACTGTCTACAGGTGTGAATGAAATCACCTGTGATAGAAAAGGCCAAGTACTGACCCAAAGGATTACAATTCAAGTACGAACAGCTGACAAGTGATTTAAATGCCTTGACTCTCAAGAGTAAGTTCTTACCTTCTTTTTCCCTGTCATATTCCATTCCTTTAAAACCTGAGCTGCGCTGCCTAGAGAAAGGAAAGAAAAACATTTCAACAAAAGTTCAGCTATGAAAAAGGACCAGTGTGTTCATGATCAGTTCCTGGTTTCCTAGCCGAGCAGCCTTTCAATTTGTTGTGAATTCTTTTATGTGGGGAGAGAGAACAAAATGGACACTGCTGCCTTTCTTCTTCCTAGTTACCTGTTTTAATTACACTACTTACAGTGGATGGTCTGCTTGCAACTACTGAACTGGAACTACTATTATGCACTTCATTACACAAAGTGATTGTGTGCCTAACTTAAAACATTAGCGTAAGACCCAGAAAAAGAAACACTCAAATCTCTTGCCTGAAAAGGAAAGTATCTCAGCACCCAGAGGCAACCCTGAGTACACTAAATAGTCCACCCTGACTCTAGAGCCTCTGAAAGTTTTAAAAACTTTTGGTATTTTTATCACATATTTTCTATGTGTTACCTGTCATCTTCAGAAGATATAAGAGTACAAAAAGTAAAGAATTAGCAACCAAAAGAGTAATTTTGTGGACTCTTGAATAAAATCTGCATCACACAAACGCAGCAAACTTAGGCCTGGCAGAGAAGAATGGCAAAAAAATAATACTGAAAAGTAATTACAGCGATACATGAAATTCTGCCAGCCATAATGAGCTGCTTAGATAAATTTATGGAACAAAACAGGCAGAGCCTTGGTCAGACCAGTGCTTGCTGCCATGTCAGAAGAAAACTCTTCTCCTTCTAATCAACATTATCATTTTGTTCATCTGGAGCCTACTGCTGAAAATAGATCTCATGGCAAGCACGCAGCCTGAATTGTCATCCAAACTACTATGGCACTATCTGCCACAACAATATTCTTAATCACCATCAGGTTAAAGGTCTTCTGCTTGAATTTAACAATCACTTTACCATCACAAATCTAGTAACTATTCAATTATTAGCTTTTTCAAGTGGATTTCATACTCACCCATTCTTCTCACTCCTTTCAGTGAAATCTTGGTATTACAACTAAGAAAAATTACTGTTTTCAGACCACCATGAGTTGTCAACTTGTATTCAGCCTAAAATGTGTGAGGCTTTCAGATGTACCAAAATTACCCTTCTATCACAATAGACCAGATCCAAGATTATCTGGTGAGCCTATCACACACAACAGGAAAGATTATGTATCTTGCTAAGCCAAATTTGTTAAACTGTGAAAAAACTTGCATGGAATCCATCAAAGCCACGTTTTATTTACTAGATGACATGACAGTGCAGACGGAAGGCTAAGACAACTTCTATTTCATGTATACCCATATACATATTTATAATTAGTTGCACACATACTTATGTACATGTAAGTACAATCCCCTCTCCTAAAGGTATATCATCATTTGACAGGCACCATATTTCTGTATGAAGTAATAAACACTTGCTGCCCATTTTAGTCCGTGATGCTGAAAACATGTGATTTCATGTGACAGCTTTGTTAACTGTTTTCACAGTAGCAACCTTTTTGTGCTGGCTGGTGGTGTCTTTTGCTTTGCTTCTCTCAGCTTCCCTGGGAATACTATGCATGCTGAGAGTTACTTTAGGGATTCATCCAACTAACCTCTGTTTCTTCCAACTGGAAATGCACTAACTGTCCAAATCCCAAAACCCTCATTTGAATCCACCAGAATATTTTCTCAAACATATCCACAAAGCAGCTGAACAGACCTTCTGATTATGCTGAATTAGGTAAACTAGCAGAGCAAATAAAACATTTGAATTCTCTTTCACTTAAATAAAATTTTACATATATAATAAAATTCATTAACAGAGGCATCTCCTAAATGTCCCTCCAGATACGAAGCAAGGTAGGAAACTAAATTTGAACATTTCTTGATTCAGCAAGCACCACCTCTGAGAGAAGCACTGCATGGAGGTGGCTCAGCCTTTCCATTCATCATGGCCACCCCAATGTTCTTCATTGAAGGACTTATCAGTGGGTGTTATTTCAATCTTAGCAATTTTTGTCATTCATGTGAAAAAATATTTCAGTTATGCATTCTATCCACAGTGGCAGCTGTGTGGATAGGTATCTTTTCTCTCTTTCCAGACAGTAACAAATACTAGCTATTTTCATATACTCCCTCACAAAGGCTTGTGAACTGTAATCATGAACTGGTGAAGTTGAAACGAAGATCATCTGAACATAACAGCTTGCTTTTCTTCACAACTTTATTGCACTTCTTGCAAAGCTTGTGTTTGCCCTGTTTCTTCCTTACAGCAGGTGATGACACATGGCTGTGAAACAATTCATAAGCCACAAGCAAGCCATGGTAACTTAGGACAAAATAAAATGAAAGCAACTTACTGAACAGTCATGGAACAATCCTCCACTACCTTCCCCAGGACACACATTACAGGAAAACAAAATTATTGCTAATTAGATGCATCACACCTTCCTTTCTCGCTGTGTGCACAGACAAATGCAATTTCAATACACCCCTCAGAGTATAACTGTCTGTGCAGCTGCCTGAAGCAGAGCCATATAGATTTGATGGAAGAATTTTGATACATTTATTAATAGTCCAGTTTGCTTGCATCTGCTTTTTGCATATTGGTAATTCCTAGTATATGATGCTTTTTGGCTGATACATTTCCGTAAGTTATTCCAAATCAAACACAAAAATATTCTTAAGTAAAATAGAATTAGTTAATTCAACTCACAATGTTTTAATAAAATATTAAATTAATTAAACAACTTTTTAAGATTGCAAAAATGAGGCATTTTTAAGATATACAGGGCCCTTTGATACCACCAAACTTCTACTATCATTTCTGTAACCCCAAGCTACAAAAATTTTGAAAGGACTGCTCATGATATACCATTACTTCTGCAAAGGGTTTCTTGAAGATTGTGGTGAAAGTTCAAAATACTTGACTTTATATACTTACCAGGAAAGTGGTATTAAAATACAAGTGACCTTTCATTAGAGACAGTCTCATGACACAAAATACAAACATGGATCCAGGTTTAAATGGCTCGAACTTTCAATGGAGTCTTGGTTCAGCCATTATAAATGTCAAGACTATTTGCAAAATTCAGATTGAGGTTTGAATGTCAATGTATGCATCGAGTACAGGGATTTAGGGGCCTGGTTATGGGTTTCAGAACTATCCTGAATTAGTTACTGTATCTTCAATAGTGAATGATTTCCTGACATATTACTTTAAAAAGCATTAACTTTCACACAGAATAAAGAAGCAGGTCTGCAGTAAGAATGGCTTCAGAAATGGCAAAGTCAGTAGAACAGATGAAAAGCCATGTTAAACTCATACTGTGAAGATGCAAAGGTGCAGACAGGAGGATCTATTTTTTATAATTAACACGTGTCACACATCGCATTTCAGAACTACAGAATATATTCTGAGCCACGAGAGACAACACTTTGGCATGTGATTGAATAGCTCCTGCATTAGTGAGAAAGGTACATTGTACTCACCATCCATGAAAGCTTGAACAGCCTTGTCTACATTGTTATCAAATTGCTGCAACACCAGTACTATCTCATTATTGCTTTTGTTCGGAACAATTGATCGGATTGCATTGATCTGTAAGTAAAAGAAGACAATAATGTGAATTTATCATAATTCTTTAGACTACAAGGAGTGCCAATGGGTGTTCATATAAATGCCTGTGCTCACAAGCACACAGCAATGTATCTGCACTAAGGAATACTCATCCTATCCTTACCCAGCCATGCAAAGAACGAAGCAATTTCTTCATGACATCAAATCACAGAACTGGTAGCCAGTAATCCAGGTAACAAATCCTACTCTCAAGTCACAGCAGAAGAACTAGCTTTATTCAGCTGACAGAATTTGGCCTTGTGCTTCTTTCCTAAATGGTCTATTCACTGCCAAGAGTCTCGACATATCACCTACGCAAATTTCGTCAGCACCCAACTTCTTCAAGGCTCTTGCATGGCCTTGCTACATCAAAGTTATGACTGATGTTTTTCTGGCATCTGAAAATCAGTCATATGCATAAAAACAGTGGGAGGCTAAAAGACAACATTTTAAAAAGTTCTAGTGGCTGCTCAACATAATTTCAGTTTGCTGTTCCATATACAAGTGACCAGGAAGCTTGTGTAACAAAATCCTGAACGAAGAACATGGGATGGCAAATGCTTCCTTCAGGAAACTGCTAATGGATGGGGTGTTACACCCACAGATAACTCTGACATGCCATGATTAAATTTCACAGCATTTTCCACTGCTGTACTGTCATACAGTATCCCTTAATACTAAATGGAATTCAACTCATGATGTTCTAATGAAATATTCCTACTGGAAAAACTTATTTTATTTATTGATGATCATTAATTTTCTCTTCCCTATATATTATAGCTATTTTAACGCTACCAAAATTTTACTAGATGAGACCAAAATGAAAATATTTAAATGTAATTAGCAAAGCAAAAGCCTATGATAAAAAATGAGACTGCAAAACCAGTTTAGCTGCTCCAAATTAGCTTTATGATCTTTCATATCAAGATATCCAGCATGTATTTACATTCAGAAACTTGTTATTGTCCTGCAAATGTTTATCTGGCATCCTCCTTTGTCATCTTCCTGTGGGAATACATCCTTGATTAGGGTGTACTTTATTTACTGAATCCCAAAGTCATCATGCTAATTGTGAAGCAGTGTGGTCTTTTTATTGTACTGTGAAATATAATTGCGAAAAAGTAATACGTGAAGGTAGAGCTGCTTAAGGGAATTAGGCTGGCTCACATGGCAAAAGCACTCACACTACCTTGTCTTGGCTGCCCTGTTAGGTGCTGAAGGACAATCTCTATGGAGTCTCCATCAACGGGGACATCAGAATGCTATCGAGAACACTTAAGTGCTCAAATTTGACCAAAACAATCTTATTTTTCTGTAGTATATTCACCCCACTCCTCAACCACTGTGTTTCCCTGTGCTGTATACTACTATAAACCAGGAATCATGGCAGGTTCTCTCAAGGCAGTGATAGGACAGCTCAGACTCCTGCTGCCTACTGGACTCAGCTTCAGAACTACAGAAGGCTCATACTTGGCTTCAGCACATTAGCTGATTTACTGTGCTCTGTCCATCATCCCATCACACCCCTCTCTGCAGCTCCACAATTGCCCACAACACCTCTCAGGTAGCAAGTCTGGCCTTGTGCTCGTGTCCTCCCCAAGGACCCTTTCCCAGAGGTCTGTCTCATGGTCTGATGTTCCACACTATGACTGAACCAGGCCTGCCCGCAGGCTCGCTCCCCAGCCAACAGAGGCTGTCTTGGAATATCTACTCAACAGGGGGAACTTTATGTTGACGTTCATACAGACTAGGCTGACAAGTGGAGTGCTTGAACCAGAGGTTGCAGTTACCAGGAACTGAGCAGAAAATCCCCTGTCTGCTCAAGTTTCTCTCTTCAGCTCACATGCATGCATGGGGAAGGAAGTAATGAGTGCAGCTCTCTGCTAGGTACTGCAGGCAGCCAAGTGAAAACTAACCCAGATCAATAGGATGTGAAGAGAAAGCCCTGGAAAAAGGAGTTTATTAATCTAGTGATTGTGGGCACAGGCATGCTGTTTACTGATAAACCAGCAACAAGTGTGAACTGAGCTGGCTCCACAATTAAAGTTGGCAAAGACACTAAGGTAGAACAAGGCACAAGCTGCGGTCCATTTTATGTTCAAACTTGCAGCTCTCAAACATTTTCATCATGTGGATTACATCTTTGTATTCTCACAAAAAACTCCCCTCTTCTTTCACAATCATGTGGATCATCTCTCTGCCTACTCAAAATTGCATAATCTCCTTGTGGTCACTGCTTACAGGAAAAACAGTAAAAGAAATATCTAGAGTATTCTAACCAATTTTAAACATAAGAACAAGGATCTCACAATGGCTTCTAGGTCCTACTTTGCTATGGAAGATCTGCAAGCCTCAGGAAGTATCTGGAAACAACCAAGTGAGCCTAAGACGTGACTTAGGGGATCAGGCAACTCACCACACAGTGCACTTTGGCAACTTCTTAAAGACAAGAAGAATATCTGAAGGGTAGAGAACACTGACACACAAGAACTCAACCAAGTAGGCTATGTTTTAGACTACAGAATCAACCAAAGGCTGTTTGCACTGTGTGATCTTTGTGAAGAATTTTTTGATTATAGAAAAATCAGAATTAAAAACTAAACTGTGCTTCATCCAACTAGTACTATAATTAAATACAAAAAGGTTACGGAAACATTCTAATTGTGCAGATAAACAGAAAAAAAACAGGATGATGATCTCAGGAAAAATGCTTAACAGTACAGAGAAAAGAAATTTAGCATATGACAACACTGTGGACACAGCCCTGGTTTAGTTGTACTGCTAAAAAATTTGATTTAGGGAATTAATATACTGTAAAGCTCAACAGTTCTACTGCCAAAATCCAACAACATTTTTTGTTGACTGCTGCACAAAAAATACATGGATTTATATTTTTATTTGGAAAATACAAAAAATTGAGAAGTTTAATGAAAGAATTCCTCAGGAAAAGAACACCAGATTGCAAAGGAAAGCATCCAAGACCTAGGAAATCCCAAATCAGAAGTTGGTTAGACTTTTTTAATCTGCTTCTCTTGTGTACATATGCTGTGATACCCAGGACACCTACAAGTTAATATTTTTCCTTTCCAGATTTGTGCAGTGATTTGTGTGGGTGAGTAGATGAAAACTAGAATTTGTAACCAGTAGGATGCATCAAAATTAATACACACATACATACATCCATATATATATATATATATATATATATATATATATCCATCTCAGTTCAGAAGCAACAGAGCAGAGATCCCAAAAGGTTTTATTCCAAAACAAAGCATTTTGTCTTGCAAATTTTTAGGAACAAAAGGGCATCATGTTACCATACTTCTTACAGAATTTCAAAGACAAAGGTCGGTGTGCCAGACATCAGATCTACAATACATGGAGTGTTTGACCAATGTTTTAATCCAGAATACATTGAACTGCTGCACACAGGCAATGAAAATGTCAGCAATTTCTGGACAGAAATTACTGACATATGGTTACAAGTCCCAAATTGTGACCTGACAGTGTATCTGGGAAGAGGACAAGGTATATGGAGGGAGACCAGACTTATATGACAGCCTCCACAGAGACACGCAAGTTTTAAGGTCCCTGATATTCCACCTCTTAGTCCTTTAACTCTGGTTTCAAATACATATGTAGATTTCTAGGTCTGAAGCTCAGCTCTGTCCCCTCATGCAAGAAGTGTCCCATTTGATCCTGGAAAGGGACCTGAAAAAGAAGAAGCCAAAGGGAAGGATAGGAAATTTCCTGACAGCATAAGCCTAACACAAAGGCATTTCTCCAAAGGTAGGTCATAAGAACCTAACACAGACTGCGAACAGAAGCGTATCAAAGCTCCAGGAATGTTTGACAAATGCAAGATGACAAGGTGGACTTACACTGCAGGGCTCAGTGTGAGCTGGATCTAGACACTCCAGGTATGCTGGCTCCTCTCTGGTTCACCTGCTAGCTCAGGTGATAGAACAGCCCTTGTGCTGGTACAGATACACACCTCACCTTACAAACCTCCAGCTGCTTGACAGAAGTCCATCACTTCCCATTCCCAATAAAAAAAACAAAACGTGTAGAGCTCATTTTTATTAGAGTGTGACAGGATGATGCCAGGGCAGGAGGTAATTCCTACCTTTCTCTAAACTGGTAGGCCTCAAACTCAGCAAGAATATCCATCTTCTTAATATGTAAGCAACAGATTAAGCAACTAGAATCATCTGGTATTTATGACTTCTCAACAGCAAGCTATTTTAAGAAATATTTAGCATCCTAAAGTATGAAAGAAAGTAGCAGAAGAATCTCTTACCAGGTAATGGCATTAATGCCATTCTGCAAAGGGTAGCTCAGCAATTGACTTTATTAAATTTCCACGTATGTGGGACAAAACATTTTTTTCCTACTTACTGAAAGCTGATCATAGGAGAAACAGCATTACCAGACAGACTACAGGGAAGTCAATTACTTTAATTATTCTGTGAAACATCCTGTTTTTATCCAGCATAGATTCCCAGTGAACTGCTGTCATCATGTAGGACACCAAGAGAATTCAGTAACATACCTTCAGAACCCAGATAATTAATGCTATTAATGTCAGCATTAGTTGAGAATCTGTCACTGACAGGAGTTAAATTCCTGGGCTTTCTCTCCCGCAGCCTAACAGGAAAGCACATTATTTTGTTTACTACTAAGAAAACTTTCTCTGAATTTCAGCTTACAAAAGTTACTTTAAAGTAATCACAGATCTAAAATATAAATCTGTTATCTTGAAAAAAATTGTACACAGTCAAGAACATGAAAGACAGAACCCAGGTCCACCCCCATTTAAACCCACAAGCCAGAGCTCAAGTCCTGATAATGCTTGGTGCAATTTGAGCCAGACTGTCTCATCAGGACCAGATTTCCACAGTCATGAGGATGTTTTTATCTGTCTCTTACAAAAAAATGTTGAGGACTGCCCAGAAATGGAACCAAAATTGAAAAAGGTTTCAAGTCCTGTCAGATAAGCTTCTACCTCACAATAAAATCCCCAAGGTCTGGTCAGATATACTTGACTATTTTTCTGATGATTACTGTTAAACATCTCACTTGGGGCAAATTTTTGGTTCACCTAAAAAAAAATAATAAATTAATTAATCAGTAACAGGCTATTTCTGAGGAATACAGCACACAGGAAAGGATGCTGAATTCTACTGCCTCGTGGTAGCTTACTCTAAATCCTCACAAACATCCATCTCACAAGACTTTCCAGGTAAGTCAAGCTCAAAAAGAAACAGAGCCCTCCTGGCAGTTGTGACACCAGATTATCTATTCCACACGCAGAACCAAGCTGACATTGATGTGTATTCCTCTAAGCCCTTTAGGTTCTCTGTCAAGTTTCAAATGGTTCCCAGGCAACTGTAACAACATGGACTCAATCACTGCCTGTTTGCTGCTCTGCTCCATCTGGTCCCCCTTGGCATCATCTCAAAGAGGATGTTTCTGGTGAATAAGTAACATATCCGGGGTTCAGAGAGTTTGTTTATGTATTTCTGACATACTGACAAATTAAACTCCTTTGCTGAAAGCTCACGGCTGTTCTGAAACCCCCGAACACAGCTGCTCCAATCCCCTTGAAGTAAGTTACTATTATGATCACTTAGAAATACTCTTATTTATGCTTGGTTAGGAAAACTAACCCTGATCCACCTTCACTTCATACTAAACATTAAGAGCAACAGATTTTCTCTAAGCTAAGAGCTAAATTAATTTATAAGTATGCTTATCAATAAACACAGACACTTCCTACTTTACTTCCACTGCATGTCATAGCAAATTTTTACATACACGTATACATCATTAAATTCCATTAGACCCCCGATTTCTCCCAAATCCTGCAAGTGAAGCAGGGAAGAAGGGCTGCCTGTAGAACACTGCTGGTTTTGATAATCTAGGAATTTAGCATTAGCAGATGTCCTGGCTACATTAAGCAAGAAAATGCATTTTAAAACCACTTTATGGCAGAATTTTGAACTTCTACACAAACATATTTCATGAACATAATTTGACTTGCTTGCCTTATGAGGGCGATTCTTACACTGGGGACATTTTTGCAGAAGCCTTACTAAGTTCACCCTGACAAACTGAACAAGTGTTGCTAATACCTCCTTTGAGCAAAATGACAGCTTTGATCAGATCTGTGCCTCTCTTTCTGCTACAATCTGTTCATCACCCTGATATCTTCCCATGATTTATTCCTAGTAAGCCCCAAAAAGCTCTACTTGCTGCAGTAAACTTCTTTAGACACTTGTCATGGATGTATTATTTCACCCTTATTCACCAAATAGAAACCCAGACATTCTAGTATGTTCTTTCAGGATTCATAAGAAGTTTGGCTTAGTAAGAACAGTTCTACTTGAGTGATGAGAGCACCATTTGCAGACATGAGTCTGTGAAATCCTCAACCCAAGTTAAAGGGTTTATCAAGTGACAAAAGTGCATTTTGACCAACTTTTCTGGTTTTTGAACAGTCCATCTACTTCAACAAGGGCAAAGAACAGCTGCAAAGGTCAACTTTAAGGAGAAAGTGAAATCACAGACTGGAAACTATCTTCTGTAATGCATGATTTTAAATTTACATAGTACTTCAATTCCTTCCACTCTAAATCCTACTCTTTCCTTGCATGCTGACTATTGCTTATGAAAACCACATTTATGGTGTAATGCAAACAAAACTGTGAAACCTCCAAAACCACATCTGAACAAAATTTCCTTCTTGCAGTGCTGCCCATCTGCTCCTCCAGCTCTGACACTTGAAATGACAAATGAGAAAGCAAGCCTTTCAGGAGAACTTCAGCAAAACTTCACTCCTAACAGAACCTCAAAAGAAGACTTTTCATCTGAATTAGTGTTTTGCTAATTCCAGTTGACAGCAGATCTCACTTGTTCAAACATGTTTAGACACACAGTGAATTTAAAAAAAAAAAGCCCAAAAGCAAGTCCTGAAGTTTAAACAAGTCCTGATATTTATTTGAATTAAAAACCAAAGTCACATGCCAGAGATGAATGGTTATTCTGGGGAGTGCCTGATATTCACTCTTCTCTTGTTAAACTAAGAGGGCTTAATTGTTGCAGGAGACAATACATCACTTGTCTTCCTCACTCCAATTGCTTCTGCTTTGGAAGCCTTGTAATTCAGAATCTCAGCACCTCTTCTGGTGCTGTACTAGGTTAACACTTGAATACCTCCTTTGATTTTATGGATTTTGGGTGCAAGCCAATGAGTTTGGCTCCTTTTACCCCTTAATTCAGTGAACTTTTGTGCATATGATCTGAACTACGTACAACACTCTGTCTCTGAAAATCCTGATACAAAAAAATAAGTTCTTACTTGTTTTCAGGCACAGAGATCATTATGAGTGTTATCAGAGGCAAGAGGGAGAGTTGCATAGTGAAGGAAGACTACAGGAAGGGTCAGAGCAGAGGGAATTATTCTGAGAGAGATCCTGATGGTAAACTTCTTATACGAATTATGCAGGCAATTAATGACCTTTGTGTCTGCTGAAATGCAGAACTTAGGTTATTCCAGAAAATCTGTGGGTTATATGCATGAAAATATGGTAATTGAAACAGTCCTGGCTCCTCCACAAGAGTATCACAGCTGCAGGAGTCTCTGCCAACTATGGAAACTTTCATTAGTCTTCCTAACATCACAGGCCAACATTTATATAAATCTCCTGGGGGAGAAAAAAGAAGATACAAAATAGAATGTTTAACCTATTGACTTTATGAACTATTTCAACTGAAATGCCAAGAATGAATTATACAAGTATCACTACCACAGTAGCATTCTCTTATGACTCAGATTCAGGGGTGGGGCTTTACAGAGCCTGGGTGTGAGCATAATGTCCAAAATGTCTGCACTGGCCTCACACTCACTTTTAAAACAGTGGCAGAGGTTCTACTTGCTTGAATAACTAGAAGCTGCTCATGGAGAGAACACAGGGAAAGGTCACCACTGGAAAAAAACCTCAAACAACTGCTCCCCCCCAAACAAAAGAACAAACACGCTGAAATCTGCATGGGAGCTGCAGCACATTTTTATCCCAGTGAAATAACCTTCAATTTAAGGAGAAACTAGTGTGCTACTTTTGCAGAAAGTTACATGAATAAGTATTTGTGTGCAGATGTACAGCTCCTTTGGCTTCATGCAAGTCTTAGCAAGATCAAAGTCTTAAATACCTTATGATCTGCAAGCACTAAGGCAGAAGAAAGGCAGAACTGAGAAGGGACTGTATTTTAGTCTGTTCTTTTAAACCAGGCCTGCTTGTATTTACTTTGATGGCAATGGATTTGTGGAGCTCAGCAGAAGTATTATATTTATAAACCTTGGGGTATTTTTACCCAGAAATATTGCCTCCCAAAAGGTGGATAAAAGTAAACATTAAACTCACTCTGCTTCAGTGTTGTGAGGCATGCCCATGGAAGCTCTGTAAGCTAAGTGAGGAAGGGATGTGATTTTGATTCTCTTACCAGCACACTGTAAATATGTCTGCTTCTCAAACATGCAAATGAAATCCTCGGGTTTTAGCAGTTTATGTGCAAATATTAGCAATGGCAGCTCTGCAGGACTTATTTGTTCAACTCTTTCCTCATATTTCCGCATCACTCAAAGACTTCTGAAGCTACAATCATTCACAGTTACCCAGTTTGTTGCTGCCCATATGGTAAACCAAATACAAGATATGAACTGAGCCACTGCAACCCTGCTTTAAAACCAGAGGGACCTGCCCAAGTGCAATGGATCTCTGAGCATGACACCTCCTCAGCTGGCATATGTAGACTGCATAAGGCTTATGCTGTTTGGTCACTAACCCTTTATGCAGTATGCTATTAATCTATATTTTCCAGAATAAAACCCAGTGATTTTGCAAAAGAATTTCAAGTGCTATTAAACTAAGTTTTCAGTTTGGCATAGGTATTTAGTGGCACTAAATACTGATGGAAGATACAGGAATAAAGAGTGGAATGATTTATAACAGAGTGTATTGATCCAATTGTTTTCCTGTCTTAAAAGGCATATGCTCATAAATATTTGATTTTGGGCACTTGCAGCAGATATCACACTTGGAACAGCAGATATCTACCACGAATAAAACTCCTGTTGCAGTTCCTCATTCTTAAACTTACAAAAGACAAACACACAATTTGTAAAATCCTGCACTTGTAAAACTGATTTAAATAAAAAACTTCAAGCTACACAGTAAATATGCAGAGCTTCAACTGGTTTACTGAGTTGCATTTTGAGAAATACTGTATACTTTACCTCTGAGCATTCTGGCACCAGGGAAAATAATTTGATGACATTACTTTCTACTGCAAAATCATCATGCTACTCAATTTTAAAACCCCGTGCTGTTATTAAGAACTAAGGTAGATATTCATCACCAAGACAGAGATTCATTTTGACACGCAAATCCTCAAGCACAATGAGCAACTGAGATATTAACAACAAATGTAACTTACTCAAAAAACAGGTAAGGCAACAGGTAAGGAACTGTTTCCCGTAAGGAGAGATAGAGTAAAAGAAGTTTTATGGTTAGATGGTCTCTTCACAATCTGCCTGCTGGGAGTCACAAAAGATCTCCTGACCTGCCTCATATCCTAACTAGCTTTAGGTCCTTTGCTGCTCCTGAAAGGGTGACAAGGCTCTAGCTCTAGCCAAGGATATGGAGAAGACTGACTCATGGAATGCAGTTAAAAGCAGACATGCTTTCATAGGAAAAAGTAATCAAGGACTTTTCAAGTCCTACACTTTTAGGAATTGCTTTAAGTATTATAGGTATAACATTTTTTGGCATAAAATTATTTCTAAAGGGCATGTTTCTTTAATGGTTGCATTTTGTACAGCAGCAACCATCCCAAAGTGCTGCTCTCCACAGCATTAGTGTGCACAGGAATTACAAGGGAATAAGAGAAGACTAGCTGACAAAATAGTCTCTCTGCAAAAAAGTGAAAATGCTTCTCATCAAGCAAAATTCAGATCAGTCCTATCAATACCTGTCTGTGTACTTAACTTCATGCACAGAGTCAATACATAATAAAGCTCAGTATGTGAACAGCACTGGAAAGAGCAAAAATTAAATATGTATACAAATACAATTTTGGTTTGCATTGTACTGTTACTTGAACCTACCTTCTCCTTGATATTTACAGGAGAATTGATTTCTGCCATCTCTGTTCAGAGGAGAATAGTGTCTCTGAAATGAGGAAAAAGAAAAATCAAAGAGATTAATTTGGAGGTTTTAGTTCCAACCTGTCAAAGCTACACCTGTAATGATTAATTGCATATGCGTACCTGTAAGTATTAGAGAACATGAGAACACAATGTCCTGCACAGCAGTGCTCAATCCTGCCAAAAGGTAAAGCTAGTCCAAATTTCCTACCCTCCCCAGATTAGTTCTGCAAGCACATTTAAAAATGCCTTATAGCTATGAATCTGAAGAGAAGGCATATCACACTTCTCCCAGCCATGTCTCCCATACCCTGCTCTGAGGCTGTAAAGAGCAGGAGTACCTTAGATGAACTCAGCAGCTCCTGTTTTCTCACTCACCAGCATCTTCAAATTTTGCCAAAAGAATTTATCAATTAATGCAGTCCTAAAAAGCAGCTAAATGTGCCAGGAGGTTGGGCTGACAAGTGCTGCATGGCTGTTTGTTGTTTGTTTTTAATTCAAAACTAATTCGGAGGATTTAGTCACACAGCTCCTACTGAAACTAACAGGGTCTGTAGATTTAAATCTCTAAGTCTTCTCTGAAAACTTGGGCACATGAATGGAATTTGCATGTGATTAAGAAACCCTGCAATATGCTTTCTATTTCCAGTTATGTGGCTGGGTAAGTGAGAGACACTCTACCACATGATGAAAAGTTAACATGGAAAGGAGTCCCATTGCCTAACCTTGCTGCCATCAAAACCAACTGCCTTAAATTTCACTAAGGAACAGAGCTGAATCTTCACACTTTAAAAATAAATCACACACAAAAAATTACAGCAAATACTGAGTCAAATTAAATACAAGCTTGGTTTGGTGACTCTATTGTACAGTGATAAAAAAGGTCTAGATACTGATATATAAGAATGAACCCTGAAGATCATTCTAAATTCTTAAGTTGGAACACCTCCTTTACCTCATTTGAGCATTTCCTATGTGGGCTGACACGTGTTCCAAAAATTCTTCTCAATCTCTTTTAATGCCCTTAAACAATCCTCCCTTAATTTCTTCTTTGAAACACAGAAGTTTGGTGGAGTTAAAACTCCAGAAATTAAGCACTTCTCTTACAGTATTCACTGACAATATTTAAGTCTTATAAATAATTTCTGTATGCACCCATTTTCTAACTAAAGAGATGAGAGTTGAGGAAGCATATGGGAAAGAGATAATAGGAAGAAGAAAAAGAAGTTCATTTGAGTTTTGGTCTGATGAAGAACCAAAAGACAAAAGTAACCACTTCCATTTTCATTCAGCTTTTAAAAAGACATGCTTGAAATGAGTAAGTTGCTCGTGCCATCTCCATTTTACTACACCATGAACAGATGCTCTACTAGAATTTTAATGCCTTTTACTTGTATTAAGTCAGTGGCTCAAATGCTTATTCAAGACTGGAGTCTTGTCTGATAAGGCTTCTTGGCAACTGGGCCAGTGTGTCCCTCTGAAGGCTTCACTGTTTCTGCACCTATCTCTGAGTGGAAGGCTGCCCTTCCTGCCCCATGTTACATGAAGAATGAAAGAGCTCAAATTAGTTTCTTTGTCAAGCCCACACAAAGGCTAGAAGCAGAATTAAAAACATGTCGACAGAGCAGACAGGAAGATCACACAGAAGGCAAGTTCAGGGCAATTCCATTTCCAATATTTAGTGTGTTCAAATAAGAAAAGAAAGATGTCGAGAAATGCTTGTAGCCTGTAGTCCCTAGATAACTTCTTAAAATGTACTTCTTGTCTTTTGCTGTCAGCTATTTCTCATGCCAAAGGGGCAAAGAACATGAGATATAATCACTTTCCATGCAGACTAGTAAAGTCAGCTCTGAAGTTATTCTAAGTCTTCATCTCCCCTGCTGCTTCTTATAAAAGCATGGCTTCTGCCTGGTGACATCAAACCCATGCTGGATGGGCCCCATTCTCTGTTTAAGAGATAACTGTATGGTAAGGAATGGTTAGGGAATTTGACTGGTTTGCTCTTGTATCTAGTACCGAGGAGATTTTGTAATGTTAGAGACAAGTGATCAATGCACTCTTGCATACTGATTCAAATACACTTAATCCAATCCAGCACCTCATAACAACATAAAAAAAAAGTAAAATCTGTTCTTGAAGAACCAAACACACAACACAGAAACAAGTTCACAAAGAGAGCTAACAAACCCTTCTGGCCTTGGAAGTTTATTAATCTACAAAAACCAGTAAGTAATGGGAAAAGATCTTTGTCACTTTAAATTCTCAAGCTCTTTTTCAAGGTATGTTATAAATTTTGTATCAAAATTGAACATTTTAAAACTGCACCTTGTATGAAGCAAATTAAACCAAATGATTCTTTGTGAAAGCCTCATGCCTCTCAACTAAGTTATCTTCAAAGATACTAATGAAATAATTATTGAAATTTAAATTAATTCTGCTGATTAAACTGTACTACTTAACCAATTGTACTCTCTGTAGCCATGCTCTAATTTGATTTAAAACCAGACATAAAAACTTCATTCAACACCTTGCCAGAATTTGATGTGCCTCTTCTCTGCTGTACACTGCAGGTGTTACTATGATTATAGCCTTCCACCAATAAATGTGGTGCTGATTCAGCTAGCTTGCAACTGCAAGCTGTTTCAAAAAGGCCTGGCATGCTACACAAAACATACCCTCTGCTTCTTTCTTCCCTTCTCTCTTTTTTCTTTTCCTTTCAAGATAAAGAAGGAAGAGGACGCCAGCTTTTACAAATGGACCCATTTCTCTACACTTCACACGCTTCATTAATATGCATATTACAACTGTCAAAATGAAGATGCTAAAACTGAGTTGGAGCTATTTTTCATTCACCTTCTCTGAGGACAGATAATTGAAATAACATGCATAAAACACTTGCTCGTTTATATAACTCAGTCCAGCCCTGCCTGTTACATAAAATACAGATGATACATTAAAAAGAAAATGTCAATGCTGTACTAATTTTTAAAAGCATCATCCTTTATGGCTATACCTAATAGCTACCAAATTTAATTCTCTCATTGTAGCACCAACTGATTTATTGACTTAACTAGTGTTTTTTCTCTGGTGTTATTTTAATCTCAGTATTTAACAATTACTTAGTTTTTAATCCTTTGGCAAAAAAAAACTATAGCACATCCATAATTTTATGAACAAAACAGTCCCACTGAAGTTCACAAGCCTTATCTCCAGGCTTGGCTCTACGTTTGAGCTGCTACATTCTCATCCTGAGTTCTTCAGCGAAGCTTCTTTCAGTGCAAGCTGTGGAACATCAAAGTAGGACCCTCAGCTGAGCCCTAAAGGCACCTAAAGCCAGTGCAGAACTGTACTTTACATGTCACCAACAGCATGCACACAAAAGAACATTTAGAGAAAGGTCTCTGACATATTTTCTGCACTGGCCAAGATTAAGTTAATATAAGTACAAAATGTAAAACGCACAAAATATACTGTATATGAGAGATTCTCAGCCTGAATGTCAGCTTACATGCTCTGTCTTCCTCCACCATCTCCTGCTTACATTTCTGCTCCTGAAATATCACTGCAAATTATGCCAAAAGACTTCCAAGAAAAAGAAATGGATGAAAAAACCCCAACAAACTACAAAATCCCTTATATAAATGGGTCATTAATTTCTGATACAAATTTCCAAATGCACTACCTGGAGCAGGAGATCACTCTCAGTTTCTCATTACATCCTGACCTCAAATATAGACAGGGTGTTTTTTCTAAAGCTATTACACACATCTAAATGAGACATTTCACTTGCCTTGCAAAATGAAACACTTCAATAGCATTCAAGGGAATGCTGCAGAGAAGACTGGACTACTTTTGGCAGAGTTTTACTTTGCTACCAAATGAAGCAATTCATATTAGTCTATGCAGGTTTAAGCTACCATGAACCAGGGCATCTATGGTGCTGGCACATGCTCTGTCCTGCTGACCTTAACTGTAAGCAGCAACGTCCAGCAGCAGGCAGAGTTACAGGAACAGCCTTCAACCACTGCAGAAAAATATGACAGAGCTCACCTGCCACAGCCTAAAGTATGTGGCTGCTTGCCCAGCCTTTACAGAAGTTCCCTTTCTGTCTCCAAGCAGCAGTGAAATCCCACTGCTGCTGTGTTAAGCTTCCAAAGAATGCCCACCAACTTCCCACTGGTACCAGCATCAGAGGTGTTTGGCCCACAGACACCTTCCAGCCAGCCAGACCCTCGGGTAAAGCTGACCAACACTCCATTCTGTACAACATTATGGATGGGTGGGATTGCCTGCATCTCAAGCCGACAACAACTCTGTGCCTGGCCACTGCTGCAAGCCTTGCACATTTAAATTTCACACTTCAAAACTCTGTCAGATGCTCCTCACTCCTAACAACAACAAAAAAATCTCCTTGCAAATACAGGGAGAGGAGGAGTAGTTTATGAAAGCATAAGAGTTGCCAGGAAGGTACAATTTGTGAAAATACCCTATCACAGTAAAGTCTATCAGAGTGGAGACTGTGTGTGACACCTGCTCCACCGCTTCTGGTATCTGAAAACGCAAGGCAAGGGGGATCAGAAAATTCCCCATTTAACAGCACATGATAATCTGGTGTTGGGAGGACTTCCCATCTGCAGGCTTACAGACGAAAGCTTTCCTACACCCCAAAAAATGTTATAGTTCCTCATCTGCCCGCTGCAATTGCTTCCTTTTATAGGGAAATATTACCCCAGCAAACCAAGAATTCCAGGTCTGACTTGACCCTTGCCAATGCTTCTCTAACCCCAGTCACTGAGTGAACTTTGTCTATTAAAAGAGAAACTAGAGTTTGCAACTTTGTCACTCAATTTTTCCATTACGTAGAACAACACCAGAATATGAAATTTAATTATCTTCTATTTTTATTAAAGATAATTTTCTCATTTCCAAATAGCTCAGTCAAAATCCTCTAGCTCCAAAAGGCAAGACAAGTATGGGCAGAACAAAGAAATCAAAATTTTAATGGAACCTTCAAAAAATACAAAGAAAACACAAAGTATCTTTGCTGGTTCTGGCTGGGATTGAGTTAATTTTCCTCCCAGCAGCTACAACACAAGGATGTTGTAGTTACTGCCAGCATTTCTTACACAGCATCAAGACCTTTTCTGCCTCTCACCCCAGCCCAGCAGTGAGGAGGCTGAGGGGCACAAGAAATTGGGAGGGGACAGAGCTGAGCTGAGCAAAGGGATATTCCATATCACATGGATATCAGGCTCAGCATACAAAGCTCTGCCTCTCAAAGCTCACTCCCATGGGGAGGCAGTGAATGAGCAGCTGTGTGGTGCTTAGTTGCTGGCTGGGATTAAAGCATGACAGTATCTAATGAGATTGTAGCAGCCTGCACTATGCTTTCATCTTCTCTATTTCTACCTTCTCTACAGAATTACATCTCATTTTCAAATGGGATTCCTATCCATCCATCCATGTATATTATATTACACTGCCTTCCCTGCAGACTTCCACATGCCCCAGGTAAAAGCAAAGCCAGCAGAATCAGAGACACATGGCCTCTGTTTCACACTTGACTTTATTTCTCATTATAAAGAAATGCTACTAGAGCTCTGCACATGAGACCTGAGATGACCACAACTTTTTCTGATGCAGTTTTAAGCTAATATTGTTGCACCAGAAAGACTGAAAAAACTCCAAGAGTGAAATTCCAAAATTCAAGCATTTCAAAAAGGAATTATTTTGGTCTTCACTCAGATTTTACTTAATTAGAAGAAAAAATTAACTAGGCCAAATGGGCAAACATCAGCATTCCGCTGATTGTGAAACTACAAGACATCTCAAGATTCAGACATTTGTCTTCAGTATCTTGAGATCAGCAAGGGGTATGATTTTCTAGTTGCTGTACTCTCATATCTAAAGATAAACATAACCAGGGTCAGGAGCACCCAGGCCATATTAACAAGTGTCCTCACAACTGTCCTTTTAGCCTTTTGTGTCACTACAAATGAACACACCCAGTAAAACCAACATAAAATGTTATTAATACAGAACTGGTGTTTTCCGGTACTGTTTTATATCTGTCTAATGACTGCATGTAGAAATTTTCTAGCCACACCATCATTTGGTATTTCCTGGTTTTTGGAAGTTTGAGATTAGCCACTTCAGACTAGTTAAGCACCTAGGGTAAGTTTCATGACATCTGAGGCCTTCAAAATCATTTCCCTTAAATGCCTGGATAAACATATGTATGGGAATGCACACACATTCCAGAACATTTCCCATTTGCAAAGTCCAGTCCCAGTACTGTCTCTGGTCACGCTTGTCTCGATCACAGAATGCAGCTGTTGCCTCTGCATTCTCCCTCCTGCTCAGCTATTGCAGCCAGACCCTCTGCTGGTCACCACACTCTGCCTGAAAACTACTGCCTGCAGATCTGGAAACAGGATGCAGGAAATAAAATGTCTCACTGATTCCACATGTAGCTCTGGATTCCTACAAAAAGGAGGCTTATGCTCCTCCATTGTTTATCACCTCCTCCTGAGGATTTCTGAAATGCCTGGCTACACAGTCTGAGGAAGAAGCAGATGTCTCAGACCTACAGCCTTGCAGGCTGCTCGCTTGGAAATGGGCAGTAAGGGGTAAAGGTTTGGAAAATGTGCAGTGGCACATCAGGAACCCAGTTATGCTGTTTAACACTATAAAGTCCATATCTGAGAGAACACAGACCTATCTGCTGAAAAGAAAAAAGGGACAAAGGTGAGAGTGGATTATGGGAGGAAGAACAGCCCTTAGCACCTGGGTCAGTGTCTTTCTGTCTTCCATCCTCCTCAGATTTCTGCCAAGGGCAAGAATGGCTCTAAGCAGGTACCACAGACACACTGCCACGTCCAATCAGTACTGCAACAGGGTGATTAGGCTGCAGTAAGTTCTGTACCTCATTCTGATAAAACCCAGTGCTCTTTGACCTTGTTATGCTCTCCCATTCCCAAGCAGAGATGGCACCATCCATGTAACCCAGGAGAGCCTGTGTTTCTTCCCTCTTGTCAGCTGACTCGATTCCCTCTCCCAGTGCCAGTGTGTGAGAAGCCAGACCACTCCTAACGTGGGCTCCACATGCATTTGTGTTTTCACAGAAATGTGGTGTGTGAGGGATCCTCAGGTTCTCCCTGCACTTGGTGTTGCACCTCCACGGTATGAGAATTCTGCAGAGGAACGTTCTAGCCCTTACCAAGGTCGCATTAAGAGAGGGTCAAAAGAAAGCTACTGACTGGCATCTTCCCCAAACTCCATTAATATTTCATCCAAACAATTTACAAGTATTCAGTGATATAACCATATCTTTTGATACTGACATCACAAAAGATTCTGGCCGTATTTTCTATCAGTGGTCCACAGACAACTCACCCTTGGTTACAAGCAAGGCTGCTAGCAAACCCTCTTCCTGTACAGTCTTTGTCTCATCCAAGCTAAGCTCTTCTTTGACACAAGTTTCAGTGTGGCTTCCCCAGAGACTGGTGTTCACTCACGACACGTGACTGACACCTTCTAACAGCAACCAGCAGTTGCCACCTCGGAGACCTGGAAGTGTGAGCACCTGCTACCTCTGTAGAACACAGCTCAGGCTGAGAAGGATCCAAACCAGTAGTTTCTATTAAGGTCATTAATGCCATCCTGCATCTGAGCAATGGAGATCAGTTTAAAAAGCACATTAAGAAATTACTGCATTATTTACAGCAACTTACTGGAATGAAGAACAGAGCTGGAGGAAGGGACACATGCAAGCCCTGTGTAGAGCTATGTATCCATGTTTCAACAGACAGGTACCAGTACAAAGTAAATATTCTGTAACTGCTGACATACATACATACATATATATGCGTATGTATGCAGATAGGCAGGCACATAGACACACAAAGAATGAATAAAATGCTTTATGAAATAATTACACTTTTAAATAAGATAAATTTGAAAATAAACTAAGTACCATTACTAAAAAAACCCCAAAAACAAACAGCATTCTAAACATTGAAAAACATCCCCAAAGCACATTACAGTACACATCTTAAACAAAACCTAGGAATTCCAATTTTTAAAAAAGTCAAATTTCTGGAAGGGAGTCTGGTTGCACAGCAGCAGGCTTTTCCATGAAAGCATATTTTACAGGATAGAAGAGCTATTTCCTAGTGAACATTCAAGGGATTTAGGCACAACATCTGAAAATTCCTCCCATCCTCTTCCCATACTGACTGGTAGCCAAACATTTATTTTCAAACCATATCCTTTCTAAAATAGCACAGCTTGCCTTGTGAAGCAGTGAGTCAGTAATCTAAAGCAAACAGTTTCTCACCTAAACTGTTGTACATATCAAGTGTTTGAACTCCCTATCCAGCTGGTTTTGTACCTGAATAACTGTCAAATATACTGCTAAAAGTCTATGAGTGGTCAAATGCACGTGTAGTTCTAAACTGAGGTGACAGCACTTCCTATTGCTTTTCTTTTTGACCCATCCAATTTATACCACCCATTTACCAGAGAAGGGAACACTCAGCAACACCAACTCTATTCCACATGAAGAACCTATGGTAAACTACAAAAATACCAAAATATAGTGTAAGGCAGAAAGTCTCCCAACAATTTTTCATTTCATGATAGGAAATTATCAACTCATTACAATTTCTGGAACTCAGAAAAAAATGAGGAGTCCTGTTCTATAAATGTTTATATAAGTAAAATTAAACAGCTCAAACAGAAGAGACAGAAAAAATTCATCCCAGCAGCCCAGTGACAAGGGAATGTCTCTAGTCTACAGACACTGAACATTTAGTGCCTGCTCCAAACCTGCCTTCTGCTACACTAGAAGAGTACTTTAGCCCCTAGGTGATTCTTAAAAGAAGAGGATTTTCTCTCAAGAGCTTTCTTATTTCCCTCAAACACATCTACTAGCCTCCTAGAACCAGGTAAGAGCCAGCAAAGGCATATCCCCACTCCAGAGCTCCAAAGGTAGGAAACCCAGCACCACTGCATAACTACTACAACTGCCCAGTGGCTGCTTGGGATGAAGTATCCACTTGCTGGCTTCTGATGCTCCCTACTTCAGGAGCTGCACCCAGGAGCTCTTTAGCCTCCCCAGTCTGCAGGAGAATGCTGCTGAAGCCTAGAGTCTGTGTTCTGCTAGCTGGCATCCTAGAGGAACATCTGCAGAGCATCACTGGTTCAGCCTAATCTGAATTCCTGGTTTTACTACGTATATCATACTAGTAGAGCTGAGCCCAACTGACAACAGATGAATTCAGCTACATGATCAGTAAAATGGTTCTCTCTGATAGGCAGGAGGGAGGGATGTGAGTTCTGGAAAAACAAATTCAGACTGAGAAACTTCTTTTTCCAGAGTAAGACTTGTCAAAATAAACATTAGCCTCTTGCTCTTGCCTCAAGTGCCACAAAATATCTTCCAAGCATACTGATAAAGAGCAGTGAAATGGCAAAAAACAATCTACTGAAATTCTACATCTTCACGACCCTCCTGCAAAAACAACAAAAAAGCTAACTTCCAGTTTTTACAAACGAGATGTTATCTTCCAAGTTGTCCTTGCCAGGGACTTGAGCTATTAAGCCATTTACTCTGGCTCCTACTTCAGCTCAGAACAGGATACCAAGAGACAGGGTCGGTTCATTTGCTCTTGCAGTTGCCCAGATGTGGACTGCTACAAGAGCACGGCATGGGAATGTTAACAGGGAAGTATGTAAAGTGGGAGCATTACTTGCCTCAATCACAGTGGTTTCTCTAAACAGTAAGAGCAGAAGTACAAAAGTGAATGTCAGAAGTGTTCATATTCACACTTGTTTTGGACATCAAGAAATAAATTATCACAAGGAATCAAACTTCTACCAGCAGACTGGTACAGTAAATTCTCAGTCCTGGAATAAACCTCAAGTTCAAAGATGGTCCTGGAGCTATTTTGACCTCAGCCTTCTTTCTATTCAGTATTCAAAGTCCACGCCACTTTTCCTTATTGCTCAGACATCTCTGAGCCACCAGTTTACTGTTGCTAGATGTGCAAGGCTGACTCTCAGCAAATACAATCCTTTCAAGAGCTATATGGACTTGAAACAGCTTCTTGCTGGTCTCACAGGAGCCCCCCCAGCTGCAGACAGAAAAGGAGAAGTCATCAGAGCTGCCCTGATCAAGCACACAAGGAAGTACCACAGTCATGGTGAGTTGGCAAGTTAACAGTGAGTATGGGAAAAAGAAGCAATTTTAACAGAGCTCTGAAAGAGCTCCCTGAATAAAGGGTTTCTGATGAGAACTGATAAAGCCAGGTGCTCAACTGGAGGCAAGACAGACCTGAAGAAGCCTTAGTGTGCTGAGACCTTAGGTAAGTAACATAATATTCAAAGCATAGGTAAGCATACTTTATGAGTCAGAGAGGTTACTTATATACTTGAAGGTAAACACCTGATTTAAATGTGCCAAAACAGTCTGAGCCTTCCAAAACTAAACACTGAAATTAAATGCAGCCTTTGATTTTCTATAACTAAGTCACCTCATATAGCTCCTTTGAAGAAGCAAATTTTTCCTTGAATAGTATTTACATTATTATATATTATATACATATGTTCCCACACAAAATATATGTACATAAAAGCTTTAACAAATGTTTACAAGTTTCTCTAGTAAAATGATCTGATGTATATCCACAATGAACAGAGACAGGCCCAGCAGCATTCCCATATTAAACAGTTCCTGTAGAGTCAGACACTACACTGTCACCACCACTGACATTTTGATATTCTCAGATTTACAACAAGTGCTAGTCTTCTTCTCCTCCCCCATCTTCCTACTGCCAAGGGAAACATTGATTTTCTGATGTTAACAAAAGGTATTCCTGGAAACAACAACAAAAGCACATAAGTAATTTAACTCATAATTACTCATTGTTCATACAATCCTTCAACCTAATTGCTATTACACATGAATAAGGGCTATTAGAGCATTTACTGGACTTTGAACTGCACCTTTTAGAGGAATAACCCAAAAGAAACCAATTTTTTTTCCAACTGAAACCCACACTACCCAGCTACATCAAAATCAATTGCAAAAGCACACCCAGTCAATGAAGACTGTGTACTGTCAAAAATATGCAAAGATGCCTTGACCAGTGCCCCCTTCCATACCCTAGTAGTCAGGAGACAATCTCAAAAAACTTTTGTTTCTGAAGGTCAATAGCATATGAAGTGTTGCTGACATGAATGAACTGAGGTTCCTGTTTAGACAGATACATTAAGGTTTGGGATTTAAAAAAAAATTATAGGTTTCTTAACTAGACAAGGGCAATCCTAGGATAAAGCTGTTTGACTAGCTACGATATATGGACAGCAAATGGAGTGATTTTATCAACAGAATGAAAAGAAGATACTTTATTTGTTGAGGAACATTTCAAAGAAAATAAAAGTATATCTTATTTTAAGGTACTTTTCTCAAAGACAGGTAAGCTGAGTTCCACTGTATAGCACAGATAAACATTCTAGAGTGTCTTTCAGTTCATCTGTCTGTACCAATTCACTGGAAGTGATTTATCTTTGGCATGACAGAATCCACAAAACGATAAATCTGTGGACAAACCTATACTTTGCACCTGTCCAGAATTTCTGAAGATGAACCTCTGAGCTTTGGAGGATAAGATAACTTACTATCTGCCTCACAGAATTCAGTGTTCCAAAGTTAAGCTCTAACTTGTAGTTACCTAAGTTACTAGTTACCCCTGCAGGCCCTACCAGCTGAAAGTCTCAGTGTGCCAAAGGATGCCAAACCCACTTTTCTTGGGCAAACATGGATACCAGCAGGTTTCAGATAGTGCACTGGGTTTGTGTGGCAATGTTTTGATAGTGGAGGGGCTACAGGCATGGTTTCTGTGAGAAACTGCCAGAAGTTTCCCTCATGTCTGACAGAGTCAATGCCAGTCAGCTTCAAGAGGGAGCTGCTGATGGCCAAGGTCAATCCCATCAGCAGCCACGGTAGTGCTCTGGAATAACAGAGTTAAGAAGGATGGGGTGGAAAAAGCTGTGCAGCAGCAATTGCAGGTCGAGAGAAGACTAAGAAAGAACATGTGAAAGGAACAGCTCTGCAGACACCCAGGTCAGCAGAGGAGGAGGGGCAGGAGGTGCTGGAGCTGAGATTCCCCTGCAGCCCAAGGTGAGAAGCTGTGCCCCTGCAGCCCATGGGGGTCCACAGGGATGCAGAGATCCACCTGCAGTCTGTGGAGCAAGAGGATGCCTGAAGGAGGCTGCATCCCTGTGGGAAGCCCTCACTGGAACAAGGTCCTGCCAGCGACCTGTGGACCCTTGGAAAGAGGAGCCCATGCCAGAGCAGGTTTGCTGGTAGGACTCTGATGCCACAGAGGGCTCACGCTGGAGCAGGCTGTGCCTGAAGGACTGCATCCCAAAGGGACCCACGCTGGTGCAGTACAGGGACCCACACTGGTGCAGTTTGTGAAGAACTGCAGCTTGTGGGAAGGCCCCATGCTGGAGAACTTCAAGGAAGGCTGCCCTGGTGCAGGGGAGGAGTGTGGGGAGTCCTTCCCCTGAGGAGGAAGGATCAGCAGACAGAGTGTGTAATGAACTGACCTGACTGCACCACCCATCTACCAGCACTGCTCTGGAGAGGACTTAGAGAACTTAGGAGTGAAGTTAAGCCTCAGAAGAAGGGAGGGCTCAGGGGAAGGTGTTTTAAAATTGAGGGGTTTTTTCTCATTATCTTACTCATTTTGACTGGTAATAAATTAAGCTAATTTACCCAAGTCTAGTCTGTTTTGCCTGTGATGGTAATGGCTGAGCGATCAGTCCCTGTCCTCTTGACCCATGAACCTTCTGTTAGGTTTTTCTTTTCTACTCAGCTGAGGAGGAGGGACAGAGAGGCTTTGGTGGGCACCTGGTATACACACAGGGTCAATACACCACAAACACACAAAAAAACATGTTTTGTAAGGGAACAGCTACATTGCTTTAACTGCTAAGTCTCTCATTTCACTACTGTTAATTAGCAACATTACAACAGCATTGACAAGCTCTTACATATTGCATGTAGATGCTTATCAAAACCCAAAAATGCTGGTTAACGGAGTTACCACACTGAGCAAGCTGAAGTCTCAGCAGGTGAAACTGCCAGTAGCTCAACCTGCTCTAACCATCCTGTCAGCAGTATGAACTGCCAGAAAATAAACTGAACTAGCTAGGAATATCCCAATCAAATGGGTTTTGTTGGGGTTTGGTGAAGCTGCTTCAGCATAACCAAAGGGTTCCCCAAAAGCTAACTGAATTCCCTGTTAACCAGTTATCGTTTCCCAAAAAGTCCAAATCACAGCAAGACTTGGGATAAGCAAAGTTCAGCTTAACAAAGCAGGAAGTTACTGTGGCTGTGCAGCCACAGAAAAGCTGATTACAGCATTTATTATCAAGTAAAGTGCTGTATCAGTCACGCCTTTCCTTCATTATTCTAGAGCCTCACCAAGCAAAGGCAGAGGTGACTCCTGAACAGCTATTCCTTTAAACTGACTGTATTTTCATGAAGCCATGCACAAAGTTAACATTTTCATTCATGATGAGCAGTTCTGGCAGTCACTCATACAGATTTCTTACTGTAGACAAAAGCACAGTCAGAGCTGCCACAAATTCACATCTCCAATTTAGCCACACACCAAAACAAGTAGGGCTGGATTTGTAGGCAGCAGATGTGAGCTGTGACTGGATTGCATGGTTAACACAATCATGGTTAACACAGCTCTGTCACCAGCATCCACAGAACCAAGGACTTTGGCTGAAGAGAACTGGATTTATAGTTGCTCAATATTTGGACTCTCAATACTAGAGGAAAAAAAAAAAAGAGAGACCCATGTATGAAACACAATTTACACAGGATGAGATTCAGCTCCATTGGCTGTCTTCCTTAAACATGCAATTTACTTCCCAATAATACTGACACAGGCAGAGTTTTTCCAAGACCTGAACTTTATCTATAACTATTTTTCCAGGATTCTGCTCATTAACTGGGATCAGACAGTCTAGCCACCTTGCTCACAACCAGAGCACAGCAAACAGGGAATGCTTTGGCTCTTTTTAAAATGCCTAAACCATGCAGTTGGAGGAAAAACACAAGAAAACTCTTTCACCACTTTATCCCCACATACACCCAGCTTTTGGACAGGGCACAAATTACTGCCTTGATCCTCCCTTCTAGAAGAATACACTCCATCCTCGTGGCCTCAGACAACATTTGTTCCTTTGCTGCTGAAAACAAAGATTTCCACAATTCTCCAACCTGTTTCAGCTGCCTGCTCCATAGAGGGAACAAAAAATGGAAATTGTCATTGTCAAAGAAAAACTGCCTGCTGTAATCATGAACCTTTACTGCTGAACCATCAACCCTTCAAAACATACTGAAGGGGGGAAATTCTATTTTGCCTTCCCTGTGGGCTGACTTTTATGAATTTGTTCACTCTTCCCCATCACACAAGGAAAGTGTCATTGAAGTCAGTGCTTCAATGTTAAAAAGGCATGAGAAATTGCACAGAACTTTTTATGAGGACACTGGAGTCTCAGTTTCATTGTGCTAACTGCATGATCAACCAAATCCCATCAAGTCATCTGTCTCCTGGAATGACAGCATTGACTGACAAACCCAGTACGAGTGTTGGAAGCAGCTGCCTTGAGCTCTTACATTTAGACCACTGCTAGATGTTTGTGTATGCTTTGTGATGCTTTTCACTACCAGGAACAAATGCTTATCTCTCTTCATATTAACAAGTGGAATAAAGAAGGGCCACCAATAACCAAGCAGGCCAAATACCCAAAACTAAAGAATCAATTCAAGAATTCAAGAGTCTCCTTTAATCTTGATTATTTTCCCTAAAAAATGTGAAAGCTCAACTTGCTTTTAGTTTCAAACTTTGATACTGATCAAAGTAATCAGTGAGCTCTAATCTGAATTACCTGAACTCTAAGCATCACACAGCCTCCATTTTTCACTGACAGCAGCATATATAACCAAAACTAAGGTGCTGCAGCGATTTATTTGCACTGATTTTTTTTTTCCAGAAGTGAACTAAGATTTAATTCCTACTTCAAATCTTTGAGTTTTTTTTAGTTTTTCCATTTCTTAGGATAACCCCATAAATCTAATTCTTAATGTTTCAATTTTGAAAGCATATTATCTGTCCAGTCCCATGATAAATAAGACTCACAGAGTTGGTTATTTTAAGGCACAAAATTACATACTTATACAGACAGTAACAAGATGCACCTATAGGCAATTAGAGAACCACTCATTTCTGACATAGGTCCGATGTTCACACTAGCTAAAATTTCTCCAGAATTGTTCTTGCAGGACAGAGTCAGCTTGAATATGCAGACCCTATTCAGGAAAGCACTTAAGTGCTATTGAATTCCCTGAAACAAATTTTTTGAGACACTTTTCAGCGAAAAAATCAACTTCAGGAAATTCTCAGTAGTCTTTTTGAACCGTTTCAGAAGAGTGCATGATTCCAATGAAAGCTTCACATATGCACATATAAAAAAACATTTTCAATCAAAAATACTCTCTTCTTAAGATCTTGAAATAGGATTTTGTTCTTCTGACAATTCCTTTTTCAGTACTTCATTAAAAAGTAAGAAAAAAAGAAGGAAGTAAAAAAAAAAAATCATACCCCCCAAGTATGATTTGGGGTTGTGGTGGGTCTGAGTGGGATGGAGTTAACTTTCTTCACAGCAGCCCACATGGTGCTGTGTTTTGGCTCTGTGGCTACAACAGTGCTGACAACACAGCAGTGTTTTGGCTATTGCTGAGCTGTGCTTGCACAGCGTCAAGGCCACCTCTGTTTCCCACTACACCCCCACAGCCAGGCTGAGGGTGGGCAAGAGGATGGAATAGGACACAGGTGGCACAGCTGACTCAGAACGGTCAGAGGGATATTTCACGTGATGTATCCTCAAGTTCAGAAATAAAAACTGGGAAAAAGGAAGAAAAGGATATTTTTGTTTTCAAGGAAGTTTTTTGGCTGTTGGAGACTGGCTGGGCATCAGTCTGCCATCACCAGGTGTGCAGTCTGCCTTGCTCTGCTTCTTTTTCACCCTGAGCCCACCGTTTCTTCAGATATTAAATTGTTTTTTAACTCATTCAAGAGCCATCTTTTGTTCTTCCCATTTTCTCCTCTACCCCTCTGTGGAGAGCTGCTGCAGGGAGTGAGTTAGGAGCTGTGTGGGTGCTTGGCTGCTGTCCAGGGTAAACCCACCACTGCGAGTTGAACTGAAAACCCATCCCAGACTGGTGTACTCTCTTCTCAGATTCTGATCTACAACTTGCTCCAGTATTCAGTGTCTACAAAAACTCCATTTCTCTAGATACCTGTAGGGCACTTTACCTCCAAATATCTGAGATGAGTATAATTCTCATCCCACAGTCTGAGGAAGCATTTGTTATTCTCATTCTGCTGTGGGGTAAAGAAATGGAGGAGACTACAGGAAAGGATTTTCAGAGTTGATTAAAAATTTTGGCCTCACTTGCAGAAAGAACATTTATGCAGCCACATTTTAGCAGCAACCTGAAGGCTTCTCAGAGCTGAAAAACAACCCCTTCGCAAGTTTAAGAATTTCACTGACCTCCCTATTACTGCCCCTCCAAGTAGAGGATTCACAAATATGCATCTTCACTAAGAAGCCAGCAAGTTTCCTTATTCTGAGGGTCTCAAGGCCTCTTTCTGGTGTGAAAGACCAAGTGCTGCTGAAAAATCAGCATCTTTCACCGAAGTCACTGCTTATGAGAAATCCCTGGGCTGTGTAACACTGCTGACAAGGGTGGAGATGCTTCCAAGATATCTCACTCTCTGAGCAGCCCATCTGTTTCTGACAGCTCAACTTCTGGTCAGCAACTGACCCAATGAGTCACTCAGCTTGTACTACACAGAGCCCAGAGCCAGCCCAGCAGTATTTCATCATGTACTTGGCCACACTTGTGATCAGCAGATGCATAAGAACCACTTTGGGCACGTATCTTTTTCTTCCTTCCTTTGAGGAAGTCACACTGCTCACCACTACCAAGTTTAGCATGCTGAATTATTAACTACCAAATTGATTCTATGCAGCCACTCCTGGTGAGCTTCCCACTACCAAAAGCTTTGAAAGTCTGCCATGTGGCAATTCTGTGTAAAAAGCTTGAAGCAAAAAGGAAATTTTTTAGAAACAACATGACTGCCTCAAAACATGCACTGAAGAAACATGGTGCTGGTGCATGAAGTGAAAAGTGTGTAAATGAAATGAGTTTTCCTTCAATCTATTTATTATAATGCCTGAGTATTTCAGAAACTTCAATACATAATCATGTATATCATTCTGACACCCATGCTTAAGGGCAGGAGTACTGTTACCTCATTTTAAAGATTTAAAATTGAGAAATTAAGTGATTCAGTGATGATTTCTCAGGAAGCCATTCATAGTACACAATCCAGGTGGTCTAAGGTGCAAGGAAACTGGAGAACCTTACAGATATTTGAAAAAATTGTCATCTCCATTAGAATTACACAGAAGGATGAGATCATTGTTTAGATTCTGGCTTGGAACAGACTTAGCTTATGATTTTTAACATGCTGGACACAGAGAAATTGCCTCCTTTGGACAAAATGGCAAAAGGAATTACTTGCTATGTTCAAACAAATATTTTCTTCAAAACAAGTGACAAAAACCATGGGGTTTAGACCACCTCTAAAATTAGGTAATTGCAGAGTCCCCATTTCTCAGTTTTGTAGTCTGTATGTGTATGCATTTCCTTTTTCATTGCTACAAAGCTACCCTCTCCCACTACCCTCTGAATATCACTTTGTACTAAAAACTTAGTGTGATATGACTTCAGAACACCAGTTCAGCAGAACTTTCAGTTGCAAACCATGCCACATCTTCACAGCAGTTCAAACAATGACAAAAGATGAGGAGATGCTGAGGAGAAGCAGTAGGACCATACAGCATAAGGTGGTCAACTTACAGACACAGAGAAAGAAGACAAAGGGAGAAATTTCTAAGGAATAGTGAATGATAGACTCTGGACACAAAACTGCCCCATCCTTGGGATGTTCAGGGCCAGGATAGATGGGGCTCTCAGCAACCTGGTCTAGTGTCAGGTATCCCTACCACAGCAGGAGGCTTGGAATAAGATCTCGAAGGTCCCTTCCAACCCAAGCCACTCTACAATTTCCACATGATTCAGCTTCCAAGATGTTCAACAGACTGCACTGCTCTGCTGAAAGCAGCTCCCAAAGTTTCCAGCTTCTTGTTCCTACACTGACAGACCTGTCAGTAAAGAACCTTCCTATCTGAATGATCAGCAAAGAGAGATTAAAAGTATCTTACCACTGCAAATAATTCCAGTTTCTGTTCCTATTTTTCTATCTTCTCCAACAGGCTGTATCTCCTGCAAAAATAGTTGGAAGTTAAAAAAACCCAACAAAACAAGTACTTTTTTTTTTCTTGATTTGCTTTATTGTCTTCTCACAGGAGACTTTTGCGAAAAAAAAAAAAAAACACCCCTCATTCCTTTACTACTGTGGTCAACAAGTGGGGATGCCCTTACCAGGGCTTATCTTTTCTAAGGGCCTATCCTCACTGCCAGTGAAAGCTTAGGCCATCACCTAAGCCTCACAGTTAGTCCCATTCCTGACCACACATACAATTCTCCCCTGAAGCAAACCCATTTTTAAAGCACATATTTAAAGCTCAAACTCAGCCAGCACATGGGATGTGGAGAAATATAAACTTAGGCAATTCAAATTATTTTATCATTAATGCAAGAGAGCCATAGGTGCAAGTTACAGTAACACAGCAGTTACTAATCAAACCCCTCTGAGCAGCACTGGTTTCACTTGTGGTCATTCTCCAGAAACAACATCATCATCTCAAGAATACTAACTCAGATGAAACAAAGGGAAACCCAAAGAGTGACAGCAACACTTTGTTCGCAGTACCAGGCCTTTGCTGATTTGCATATAAATTTCAGAGGAATTGTCCCAAAGTTAAAGACACACAACCACGTGGAAAACTGTTTACATCTATGCACAGATGAATGGAAACTGATCTCCCAATTCCATCAGTGCGGGGAAGTAGTTAAGTTTTGCATTCTCTTGTGCAATTGTGAGGAAAAGGCAGTCATGGTCTATGGTTTACCATGCATGCCAGATAGAAATTATTTCTCATTGGCAGTTATTAAGTGAGTTGCACACTAGTCCTTGTTTGCTTTGGACTAAAATCTGTTTAGCAGTCCCTCAGCTTATCCTAAAAGAACACTGCAAGGTTTGTGAACATCCCGACTGCTGAAATCAGCCTCTACTAAGCACCACTATGACTGGATTGTCTTTACTGACAATTTTTCCTTCTGTACTACAAAATACTCACTTTATGTACAGACTACAAGGGTGTGACTGCTGTCATACTTAATTCATTTTATCCTTACTGAAACTATGTGTTTCACCAAAACAAAGGCCAAACCAAATTTTACACTGCAGAAGTCCTGTCAGCATCACAGGTTTTAGTTTATAGCATGGCAGAAAGCTCTTAATTGCTTCTGCATCCAAAACAGCCAGATGTTCCCTGAAGCACTTCACCTGGCAAAGGCTCCCACAACAAAGACTCTCACAGCTTATGTCCCAAAGTCCACTGCAATCCAAACACACATTTCTGCATGGCTTGCTGAGTCACAGTTACTTCAAAATCAAAGGAATGAATAGAGCAATTTAAAATGTGATGCTTCGATGAAGAAATACAAGTACTCACACATGTCAGTGTTAAAGAGCATTTCTGGGTGTTGGAACCTACACAACAGGCACAGATCCATGAGATGAACAGAGGGGCTGGAAACCTGGTGAGGGAAGCATACCCAATTCCTGGCCTTTGGGCAGAATACCCCAGCCAAGCACTGGGGAAGAGGCCAATGTGATGGCCCTAACAGGAGTTTTTTCTCTGGGGCAAGCAAGGCCAAGATTTGGCTGTTTCCCTCAAAGGGACACAAGGATAGGCTGAGAACTCATCCCTTTTGCCCAGTGAGCACCTGAATCAAAACAGAGAAGACAGCAACATTCCTAAAAGCTATGGCATTTCTTGCCCCAACATACAGACATTTAACTCCTTCAAGCACTGCCTGTAGTCTGCAGGAAGTATTTTTAGGATTTAAACACAGCAAATCACATCATGGACATTACTACACTGAGGCACCCTAGTGATTCTTCTTTTTTTCCTGCATCACACCACCTGCTAACCCCCAGTTTTGATCTTTTTCAGCCCAGGCTACAGAGGAGGATCTTCTTCAACTTCACTAGAAAATTAAAACTTGAAAAAGTCAAATGAGAAGAGCTTTATAACTTAATTTATTTTTCCCCTCCTGCTCAATTAGTTCTTCTGAAAATTTTTGTGCTTTGGAACTTCACAAGATTTGAAGAAGAAAGTGACAGATAATGTCAGAATCCTATTTATTGATGTGGTTAAGAAATACTATCACTGGTAAGAAGTTATTCAAGCTAGAATTATAATTACTGCCCCTTGAGAGATATAATTAAAAACTACTTTAAAAGACAAAGGAACATAAGCAAAATCTTGAAGTCCAAAATTCTTGTTTTGCATCATCATAAAGTAAAAAAAAAAAGAGGATAGCTAACTGTACAACACATGTGAAATCATAAACCCGCCTCATTTTACTGGGTGCAGTAAAGATTTGATCTTTCCAAGCAATACCGCATCTATCAAATTTGACCAAATGAGATGTAGTACCTTGAAAAAAAATAATTAATTCTACAGGACATCTTTCCAGTTTGATCACCTTCCTAAAGGTCTTTACACAATGGTCCATGACATGTTATCAAACAGTACACAGGAAAAAATGACTCAAGGGCAGAGAAAGGAAATCAAGAGTAAAGGTACAGCAGTTAAAAGGAAACTTATTTCACTCATGCATCATCACAGAAAAAACCTGTTGCTTAACGTGTAAATGTTCAAGGTAATTTCCCATTGTAATGAAAGGTTAATTCTTGAAGTGATTTGTATTCTCAAACAACAAAAAGACCCTGAAATAGGAAGGCATGCTGTCACTCTGCAGGCCTTAGAATACAGACTGAAAAGCAGAGGCCCATATTCCTCTGTGGCAGATCCATGGCTGATGAAGGCCATGTGCATGGAGATGATATGATACCCCCTCAAAGAACCTCCACTGTCCTCCACTGCAGGGTATAAAGAGGGGAAAAGCAGAGGTTCAGATATCACATCACCAAACCGTACATCCACCAGCACTCGGTGACAAACGACTGCACCAAAACCAACATAAGCCCAAACACCTGCCAGGAATCAGTGCTCATTGCAGTGCTACAGCCCTGCAGAACATAGAAATAAATCAAGCATTTTCACCCCACCCCATCTTGAGCTGTGACTTTTGGGCAGTTCCCTAATCCTAGTATTGCTACCATGTGATATGTGACAAGGCAAGAACAAGACACGAAGTTTAAATCTAGATCAGAACAGCTATTCATTGTGACATGGCCCTTAACAAACCTAAAGAGCAGAATCAAAGCATAACATGAGCTATAGAACACTCTAGACTGGAGTCCTCATCCTACAGGAATCTTTACTCTTCAGAAGAGCAAAACAAGGCCTTTGACCCCTTTTAATCTGATGTCTAAACCCTGACTGCAGCCTTAACCTAGGATTTCACAACACAGCCATCACACAGAAGAGCTCAAAAACTCTTAACACTGCACTCTTCTAATTCCACTGCAGACCCATGAGCCTTCTAGACCCTAACAGCAAACATAACCTGTAATCCCTCCATTCTCAAGTAAATATCCTATAGAAACAGGATTGCCACACCTGTGCAAAATACCATGCCAAATATATCCCATATTGTATATAGTGACTAGAGTAGCACTGCAATTAACTGAATGAAAGTTGTCAGAGTCTGTTAAGAACAGTTTGTTTGGCTTCTGACTTGGGTTGGTTTCTTGCTTATTTTTTTAAAAAAAATATTAAAAGCTAAGTTTATAGTGGAATTGCAGGCATACTGAGCTGGGATGAATGCTGGTAACACAAGGAAACATTGGACTGTAGACAGCCAGCTTTTATTTCAGGATATTTCTTTGGTGAGGCCACTGATGGAACAACTAGGTGAGAACAAAGTCAGCACTAGGCAGGGGATCTTCTAAATGTTGCTATAAATGACTGCAAAGGCTACTTACAGCCTGCTGGTCCACACACAAAAGAAGTGAGATTTTGTTGATGATCATGGCACTTGGGATTTTTTGGCCCTTTTCTGGGTTTTGATTTTGGCCTAGCTAGTGAGCCACATTTCCCTAACTACCAATGTAGCTGTTTAGCACATGGAAAGCAAACCTCACTTCACAAACCTCTGACAGCCAGACCTGAAGACAGCTACTCTCAACCTTATGCCCAACACAGACTGTCAGTTTTGATGTAGTCAACCAGGGCTTCTCCTTGTCTGTCACTGCCACACTTCAACACAGTGGTAAGATCCTGCAAGTATCAGTCAATAAATAACAGCTTCCAAAGCTGAACTGCGCCTGCCCTTAACCCAAGATGCTCCATTTTGTGTACTGCAGTTTCCAACTCTGGCCAGGGCATGCAGTGCAAAGCACACTCCGAGGATCCAGCCTTCAGAGGACAATTCATATGGACATTCACAACGTGCACTTCTCGCTGCGACAAAAGATGTGCATGATTGTAAAGCAGCACAAGGCTTTCTGCCTAAAACCATCCTCATTTGGTATTTGCCAGAAATTGTATAGCAAAAGAATCTGGACATTAGAACACTGACATTTGGATTGGGAAACAACCAAATAAAAGCTTCAGGACCGGAACACCTCTCATCCTATACCAGATTTCTGCTCAGTAACACAAGTCAGACAATGATATCACAGTTGGGCAAATGACAGGTTTCATGTTTAACTGTCCGTAAGCATCTTTATTCTCCTACCAGGGATCACTCATTATTTCAGTCTCTTATTCCTCCTAATGCAACATCAGTTGACAGTTTACTCCCAAAGCATTACGGGCCTAATCCAATTCCGCCTGACAGTAGTGAGCTGGAATAGATCTGTAACACAGGCACAGATGAGCCAGATGACACTGGAAACTCAACACCATTAAATGCCTAGTACCTCGCCAGATGAGAAATCTCTCCACTGTTAGAAGAACTGGACCCACTGGAAGCCCAAAATGGTTAAAGGACTGAGTTTTGGCCCCACTGAAGCACAGGCTCTCAGACAATGAACTTAGGGCAACACTTGCAAGTTCTACTTCCTACAAGAATTGCTGTCTGCTTCATATACATACCATATTTCTGATAGATGGGGATAGTTTCTTCAACATCTGGGAATATTTCACTTAGATGTTTTTATCTTTCCTCAATCTCTGTCTGACTCGCACATATTTCCACTTACTTCAGTTTCTTCCACTCTCAGAAGCCAAGAGGGTTTCTATAACCAGCTGTACCATAACCAGTTACACTGCCTATCCCCTTAGCAGATTTATGGAAAGCTCTGTTTACTAAGAAACTCATCCACAGTTTCCCAAAAATGCCTTATTTTGGGAATTAACTTCATGACAAGCAACGCAAACTCATTTGTTGCACAGCAATAGAACGACTGTCTTAAGAATCTATCTCAGCCTGGAAGCGATAAAAAATGGACACCTTTCAATTTGCAGAACTCTTTGGTGGAGATGGGATAGCAACAGAATAGCTCCTCAGGCATATATGCTATAATCAAGTTCTCAGAGTGTCTATGTGCTTTGTCAAGACCAGCTAATTGAAATTAAGATGATAATTTTTCCCTGAAACACATAAGACCACATGTCAAAATTATTCTCCTTAAGGACAGGTGAGGACTTCTGAAGCTACATTTGGAAATATTAAAAAAAATACATGATACCCTTAACCAAATGGTTATGATAATTCATAATCATAATTACTAAAGAAAATACTCCCTAACATATTCCAAGCTAAGATCTGAGTGCTCTTCCCAACCCTGACCTAAGGATGCACATAAAGTCTACCTGAAAAGGCATCCCAGCTGGAGTTACTAAGACTGGCTGATGACACAAGCCATAACTTGTGAGGATTCCAGCTTCTGAACTTGATGAGTTTCTGCTGAATCCTAGAAGTTGTTCAATATAAAACATATTTAAACAGAAAGCCACTGGAAGTAGCCAAGTGGAATACCTGTGGGGAAAAAAAAAGGCCCTTAAAGAAGCTGTAGAGGATTTACAATTCTGTTTTGTTTGGATCTGTACAGTAGCCTAGCCCATGAATAGAGACCAGGTGGATTTTATTTTTTTACATTTGCTTTACTTTCTTTATTTGAGAGTTATGGGAATCATGGTAACCAAGCAACCCCACAAACCTGGAAAGCCCTAGTTAACACAACTGCTGATACCCTGATGAGCCAGGATGTGTTCAGTGCCTACAGGAGCTATGGGTTCTCCATTTCTGCACACTCCAGGGGTCACAAGATTCTTAAAAGAGTAAGGAAAGTATTCTGTACAATCTGTGGACTCTCCATGCCTCAGTGTGAAAACTGCCTCCCCCTGAAATGAATTTTGCTGCCACTTGGGAGCCCACTCTCAGTTTTACTTGCCACTTCTGCAAGATCAATCTGTCAGGAGAGCTTCCCCTTACTGAGGCTTGGGAACTCAAATATACTGAGTCTCACTGTAACTGTGAAGAAATTAAAAATAACATACAGGGATTTATTAGAAATATCACTGTAGTTCCATGTAAATTTGAGTATGTTCATTTACACAGAACACAACCTTAAAAACTAAATGTTGATGATAGAAAGTGTAACTAAATTGAAAAAAAAAAAAAACAAAAACCAAACCTGCAAGGTTATTTTCTGGTCAGAAAAACACATCAGAACAATCAAGTATTTTACAGCTTCTGCAGTGAACAACAGCTGAAATAACTCATTTTCCATGCAAGTGCAATCAGCACTATTTTCAAACTGGCACATCCTCCATGTAATCAGTCTTCAGCCTCCCAACAGGAGGAGAGAAGCTTCTGAAGGGAGCAGTACTTCTTACTTTGCACACTTTACTTACTTTACACACAAATCAGTTGTGCCCTCACTCTGTCAAATATTTTTTATTCAGCATTTTATAGAACAATTTTTAAACTGCTCCAAAACAAAAGCAGACATTTTCTTAATAGCAAAGTCTATATATTTTTGTACAAGCATTTCAAGACATAATCACATTCTGAGAAAGAAAAGTATGCAAATGATGTTTTTCTTAAAAGTTAAAATTATTTGCTTATTCAAATAAGCAAAGGCAGAGAAAATATGTATGAATGCATATGCTTTCAAGTGAATGAGGGGTTATTTTAGGAGACAAAGGGTGACTACTGCACACAGCCAATGTGTGGTGGATCCATCAAGGCTGTGGATACTGAGTTTATGCTGCCATTCAGCAGACAGTACCTCAGTCTCACAGGTAAGACAGTGAGATCAGTACCAAAAGCAAGACAGCCCAGCTACAACAGATATGTGCTTAAAACACACAGGATGCAGGTACTGGGAGTCACACAGTGCATTAAAAAGCTCAACCCTGTGGAACAGGTTTCAACTTTTCCTCCTACTGACATCCAGCTGATACTGAGTTTTATTGTGCAGTACCCAGTATCAAAGGTCACTATAAATATTAAAATCACCAAAAAGCCCCAAGTAGAGACCACATCTAAAGATGTGCCCAGAAAGTTACACTGGGACACAGACATAAGGGAGCTTCAGGGAACTTGGTCTACTGCCACCATTGCTGGGCTTCTGAAAAAACATGCCACCACAACTGTGAGAAGTAGAACTGTTTGTCAATACAACAGCATGTGTTGAGTGTGCCTCTGTAACAGTGCAAGTGGGTGAGGTTCAAAGAACACAGTACCTCCTGGGAATCTTTACTGATACAGCAGAGGGATACACACTCTGCATCACCCACTGGAGGAGCCACTGCATCCTGCTTAGAAACAAAGCACTATGCCAGGGCCCAGCATGGCAGCAGCCATGGATCCTCAAGTCCAGTGCCACTTCATCATCACTGCCTTGGTGTGAGGACAGGAGGAGGATTAAGAACTCCCAGACTGCCATCACCTAAGCAGTTTCACACTTCTCTCCTTCCTGAAAGTCCTACAAGAGCCAAACACAACTACAAAGAATATCTGTACAGCAGAGATTAGGCATATACCTTCTTATATACAACGCCAATCCCTCTCCACCTAGAATGGAGAAATACTTGTCTTGTGCATCCAGATTCTAAGAGCGGGATCATAATGAACAAAAATAAAGGATGAAATCAATTTACAAATGTAAATATAACTCCAGCCTCTTTTGAAGCTTTAATAGGAAGGAAGAACAAAATTACCCAGGGGATCTTGGTCAGACTCAGCCGTGAGTGTAAATGAGATCTCATTCTCATGTGGTATTTCACATCACAAAGGAAAACACAGAGCTCTCACAGCTCTGAGACAGGAGGTTCCATGAAACAGTAATTTGTTCCTCAAAGCAGCCTTTTTATGGCAATGGCACACAAATAATAAAATAACACCCTAAGTTTTAAAGTAAGTTTCTCACGCTGGAACTTAAGACTCTTTCACTGATGATTTAAATTATTTCGGCCTGGGCTTCAGCTGAAATGCTTGTGTCAGCATTTTAGTTATGAAGGAATCTGGGTAAAATAAAGCAAAAATACAGTGTGGTTTTCTACTCTGGTAGTAAGTTTGGATAAAAGCAAGTAGGTGCTGGTGCAAATCTGGAACGCCTTCAGGGAACTCAGATAAACCCCTCTGTTAAAGCAAACTGGAGTTTGCCTCAGTTTATTGGCATAACATCTTCTGTATGGATCATTTATTCAGAATTCATGTCTGCATTTACTTTCCTAGGAACAAACATGCATTTACTGCTGACACAGAGCCTCAGCAACTGATCTATGACTTGGCACCTCTGCTCCAAGTATCTCTGAGATACCAAGAAAAAAGTTAATTCCAGTAATAACCACACACCCACAAGACATAGTCTGAATATTTTACAGTCCACTAAAAAAAGCAGTATCTCATTTAATGACAGAAAGTTGCATGGTAAACATTACATGCATGCCACATGGCCAAGCTATCATCTCTAGCCCAACCTCTCCTTTGCAAATTATCAGTCTCCTCTTTGTTTTAGCTCTGCAAAGTTATAGTACACTGATGTTATTTACTTTTCCATTTTATTTCCTAAGATATTTGCTACTTCGATAGAAGAGGGGAGTGGCACACAGTAACTACAACCTATCTTCCTTGTTTCCAAGATCTCCTGGCTTTCACAGAGGGACCTGCATGTTGGGGGCTCTGCTCAACATCACCCATAACTCTGGTCCTCAGTATGAACAACTGAAGCTTTCACATGTAAGCAATTCCCTCAACATCCATAGCTGCAGATTTCAAACATGCACACTCGCAAGGACACCTTGCATTCACCTTGATCACCAATATATTAAATACTAAAGTTTTCTCAGCCACATCAGGACATAAGTCCATTTCTTCTAGTGAGTTACCAAAGTTATGAACTTGAGAAGCCAGACAAACAACTCCAGGTTGTTTGATGCTCAGGAATACAGCACACCGTAAAAGCTGAGGATTAAAAGCAGAATTATCAAATTTCAAAATAAGAGTGAAATGATTATATCTTTTCACCGAGTCACATACTGAGTAAGAGTGGGTGGGATGGCAGGAGGTCATCTGGACCAACTTCCCTGCTCAGGCAGGGTCATCCCAGAGCACATTGTACAGGACTGCATCCAGACAGTTTCTGAATATCTCCAGGTATATTGAATACCTCTCTGGGAAACCTGTTCCAGTGCACAGTCACTCCCACAGTCAAGAAGTTCTTCTTTATATTAAGGTGGAGCTTCCTGTGGTTGTGTTGCTGGTTGTTCTTTGGAGGCCGGGGGTGTTAAACTGCAATCCATGAACAGATACCTTTCTACCTTTGTATTAACACAGACAGTTAATGATTTCTGGCCTGTCGCTGCATTTACCATTTCAATTAACAGCAGATTCCTTCCCAAAGTTCTGTACTGGAAAACAACAATGTCCAAAAACGTAGCACATTTCTGTGGTCCCTTCCAGAAAAAAATTCCCAAATGAGCAAAAGGCAAAGCCTTTTATGGAGTCTGGTACCAAATTTGTTTAAAGACCAAATCCAACAAAACCAGCACACTCAGCAACAGCCCTTGCAAAGCAGCCCAGCTGCCAGCTGGCAGCAGCTCCAGTGGTTCCCCATGTCAGCCAGAGGCCTGGGGAAGGAATGCAGCTCTGCAGGAGCCTTGCTCCCATACAGGTGGGGAAGCACCCTCACCACACTCCGACCTTATAGACTGACACTACAAAATGAGCTGTCCTTGCCCAGGTCTTCTGGCACTGCAGAAAAACAGTCCTTGCTGTCACATGTTTGACCATTTCCCTCTATTGAACCACTTCTGCAGAGCTGGGCTCTGACTTCACAGCCAGCTCAGTGAGGATGCACAGCCTGGCAGGTCAAGTTCAGCCCAGAATAAGTACCATACCATGGTACAAAATGTCTGGTTTTTGTCATCAGTAACAGCAGTCCTGAGGTTTTTCTTTTTTAGTTCACAGAAATCTCTAATACGAGGCTAAGCAGCTCTCTAGATGGAAGAAGATATTATTCACTTAAAATAGTGAACAGTAGTTTAAAAGTGTGCTATGCAATTTAACTAATGAGTTTACATTGCTGCATTCTTTTAATATGAGACAACAATGCCAGTGACTAACCCTTTTGCAGTTTTACAGACCTCGCAACTACCAGGTGATCCCTCTCTTATTTAAAAAGTCCCTTGTTACAGCTTAAGAAATCATGTTTGCTTTTTAGCAATTCTCACTAAAATGCTTTGGAAGGCACCATCATTCACTTACAGGCTTATGTTTAGAGGACCTGACTGCGCACAGTTGCAATTACAACCTCCTGCACTCAGCCTCTCTGGAAATCCAACACTGGGACAGCAATTCAAAATTTCTAACATTTCCTCATCGGTAAGGTAATGCACAAACCAATCATGGTTGTACACAGGTTAACTTCAGAGAGGGGAGTCAGGTGTTAAAATGCCAACATACCAACCTCATCCCAGAAGCAAAGAAATGGAAACCCATCATTCTTTGTCAAGAGATCACAGAGTGGGTTGGAAGGGACCACAGTGGGTCATCTGCTCCAGCCTCCCTGTTCAAGCAGGGCCATCCTACAGCACACTGCACAGGATTAGGTCTGGATGGTTCTTGAATATCTCCAGTGAAAGAGACTCTGCACCCTCTGTGGGCAATCTGTTCCAGTGCTCAGTGGAACTTCACACGGTGAAGTTCTTCCTCATGTTCAAGTGGAACTTCCCGCGCATCAGTTTCTGCCCACTGCTTGGTACACCCAAGAAGAGCCTGTTCCACCCTCTCGGGACTCTCCCTTTAGATATTTATACACATTGACAAGGTCCCCTTTCAGTCATCTCTTCACTGCAATCTTCACTGGACTCATGGCAGTGCAATGCATGTCATACATACGTGACCATCCCTTGCCAGATTATGCAACAGCAGAGTGACTTCCCAGACTGCCAAATCACGGAATCATAGAATGGTTTGGGTTGGAAGAGACCTTAAAGATCACACAGTTCCAGCCCCAAGCCACAGGAGGAATGCCAATGGCTAGACGAGGTTGCCCAGAGCCTCACCCAAACCAGCCCTGAACACCTCCAGGGATGGTATCCACATCCGAACAGCTTTCCTTGTTCAGAACTTCCTTAGTTTTGTGGGCTTACTCACTTTGCTACAAAATAAAGTACAACACTTCCCATTATAGAATACCCTTCATCCTGAAACACCCTGTGGACTCTGAAGCCTGTCCCAGAACAGTAAGAAGTTTCAGGACTGAACAGTGCAGCCTGCCCCACTGCTGGCTCTCATGTCATATTCTTGGCTAAGGACACAGAACCAAACTCCTACTCACATCGAAGTGCTGTAGAACTGCCAATACATGTTGAGGACCTTAGTTTGAAGTATCTCTTCCCCAGAAACTCAGCTACAGAGGATGTAGACTGCACCCGTTTCAGACATGTGAAGAGCTTGTGTCTTTCACAACAGGAAAAGTTTGTGAGGCTACCAGCCATGCTGTGATGAAGACTCAATAGCACACAAATGAGATCATCTTGTATCAAAAAGCCCCATCTTCCTCCAGCAGGGCTTCTTCTGCTCTCTTTACAAGCCTACAGGTACTTTTCTTACATAGCAGCTGCTCTAGTTCATCTGTATTTGCCCCACACTTCAGATCTCTTCAGGGTACTTCTTGCCCCACCTGCACTAGAGCTCTGTGAACCTGAGAGCACACATCTGATCTTTGGACTCCTTTCTCCTGCTTTTTCCTTACATTTCAGACCTGGCTGCCTATCTGCTGGCCAGATGAATTATCCAGTCCTTTTTTGCTTCCACTGTGTTTGTATACAACATAATTCAGTTACTGCAGAGGAAGAAACCCCGGAGAATTTTAACGAGAAGTAGGTTTCCTTCTTTCATCCTAATAACAAAGTGTGTGCAGGACATGGGAGACCTCAGTAGCTGTGGGAACAGATGATGAAGCCTCCCTGCACCTCAGAGCTGTGCAGTCTACCTCCACACCACCCCTCACCCCAACATACGCAGCACAAGGACCACAGGCTCCAATTCTAACACCAAGGCACAACGTCATGACAGCACCTTAACAAACCAGCCAATTCAGAACACTTTCTAGCCAAAACTAAGTTTTTAATGGGAAACAGAAACACAGAAAATGCAGTATTCCATTCAGACCTTGTCCTAAAGATCACTAAATCAAATTCTACACAGTCTAGTATCACTGCATAAGATAGTTATGCCCTCAGCAACACAGAAAGGAGAAGTCCCATAGTGATGACATTTTGGGACTTGCAGGTTTGTAGGCTACCATAAACCACAGCTTCTGAACACATTCCCACTGAGAAGTGCCACCACACCCAAACTACATGTGCAACGGTTTTACTGCATTTAATTTTACAGAGAACCATACACAGCACTGTAATTTAGATACTAAAAGGGAATTCCTTAAGTGTAGTGCGGAAGAGGAAGCCACAAACTGGATGTGTACAGGACAGTACATACTCAAAGGTGGTTTTCTGTCTTACTAAGTAATTTAGTCTGAAACAATCATTTGAGTACATGCTTGAGCTTCAAGTCATCCAGAGCCCAGATTTTCTTTGTGGGCAGCTGCACCTAACCAGTAAGAAAGTCTCAAGTCTTGATCTGTCATTACGAACCACTCTTCTGCTGCAATGAAAGCCAGGTGTGAATGTCAGCATTCAGGCAGACACTCCAGGGCTGAACCTTCAGGGTGAGTACTGCACACATTTCTAACAAAATTAGCCAGGATCCTGAATATCCTCATTTGGAAATGTCTCACAGCACCAACAATATCTTTTGGTGCTGTTCCAGGCAAGAGTCAGTCAAGCACCATAAATTCTTGCATGGATTTTACACAAGGTTGGGCCAACAAACATCAGTCTACCTACCCCAAACACAAGGTGTTTATTTTGAAATGCTGCCAGGCAGATTTGATTTCCCAGCACAGAAAGATAACTAAGTGAGACTGAGCTGTCAATTCTACAGTGGCAGCAGTTTCTTGAATGCCAACTCAAAACACACCCACAACCTTCACGGATAGTCACCTTGCAAGAAATCATACTCACAGTTCACTTGGCTATGCACAGATAACATTGCTCAACTCCACCCAGGACATTAAACAGCATCAACCCTGTCAGGAACACAGTTCATGGTAACTGTGATTAATCAGGCTTAAGTCACCACTTCAGTTAAAAAAAAAGAAATAAAAAATAGTACAGATCTTTAGTCAAAGAAAATCAAATAAAACTGCACCAGTTCACACAGACCAAAGTCTGTCCCCAACCCTGAGCAGCAGCACACTGGTATTCACAAACAGGTGAGGCTTCTTTGCCATTTGAACTCTTATCTTTCCAACACTTGGGAGATTAGATGCGTCAGCAATTTAAACACCGGACACAGTACACTGCCATCGGCATTTTTTTCAGCCAGTAAACCAGTCCAGAGAATACTGAAAGGCCTATTATGAAGGCCAATCGCCATCCTTTTCTTGAATGACCACATGAAAATCAGTGACTGTTCCACAATGGTTTGAAAGGGCCTTTTGTCTGAAGGAAAGGACAAGGAGTCACAAAGTATTGCAGATTCATTTGTAACTCATGGCTTTTGAAGAAACTGCAGAGCTTCAGTTAAAAGCAAACCAAGAAGAGAACAAGCTTTGAAAATGTTATGCCACAATCCTTTCTTACTATGTACATGCAGAGCATATTTTTAGTCTCTTTTGTATTATAAAAAGATGGGCTGGCATTCTATATTGTTGTTGTTTTACAAGAGAAGCTTAAAACACTTGAAGAGCTTTGACTTTATTCCCAAACCCTAATTAGGGTCTGCAGCACTATTGTATAAACAGAAAATCATCAGGAGCTTTTTCTGGTACAACATCTAGTAGAAGTGTAATTGTACTAGGATAATAAGTAAAACCATTGTCGCTGTTGCTTAATAATCACTTTAGTAATTGACCAAATTTGGCATTGCCCATAAAGTATAAGATGGCCAATTCTAGAAAAATACTTCTTTTATACTGAGAAACCAATATTAGACTAATTTTGAAGTCTGTTTCTGAAGTCCCTCACAAAAAAAGAAAAAGTTAATTACATCTGCCGACAACTTCCCAGAACAAAAAAAAAAAAAAAAAAGTTTTACTTCTCTGCCGACCCCAATGATACTTCAGTGCCCAGATTTTACACACAAAGGCACGCACATATTTAACATGGGACTTGCATACATGACTTCACTACAGTTCCTGAACAAGTTTCACATGGACAAACTTTCAGCAGGAATGACAGTGGAAGCTAATAACCTAAAAGAGATTTCTTCTAACCCATACCCAGAATTAGGGAATTACTGCACTTCCATTCAAAAACAAGAGTTACAGCTGACAGGCTTGCCCTCTTCCCCGTATGTTCCACCCACATAACATGAAACTAAACAGTCAAGTGTCAGTTTTCATTCCCCAGCTCCTTGCCACATCCCAACATTTACACTCCTTGTGCTCCCACAGTGGCACTGAAACTAAACAATGTATTTTGCACACACCACTGGTTAAGGTGCCAGTTACATTTAGCTCTTCTGACCACCTCATCAAATTACTTCAAGCGAGGAGCTGGTCCTTGGCACATTACAAGACTGTAAAAGGGCTAAAATTTTTGCTTCAGGAAGCAGCCATGATGCCACTCCCACATACACATCGGAAGCAGAAGTCCTGCCATGACAAATACACCCCCAAGGTAACTCCACACCCCCTCATCTCCTGCTCTCCAAAACAAGAGCTTACTGTTCCGAGGATTGTAAAGAGACTCTTGCCAATGCAAAGTAGAACCTAAACAATACCATCCATCTTGAAGCTCACGGTGCTCAGAAACCCACAGGCCACAGAGGTGGAACGCGCAAAGCCCCCTGCTAATCTCAGTGAAGTTCAGGATCCAAATTCTTTGATTCAATAATGATATGGAGCACTGCTTTCAAACATCTTTTAACAGAAGGTGCCCAGTCTAAACTAAAGGTGCACCACTACTTGGTTTTTTCATACTAGAAGAGGAAAACAGTGAGAAAGCTGGTGAAGCATCTGAGGAAGGACGGCAGGAGGAACAGAAAAACTGAAGCATTAGAACAGTGCAGAAAAACACAGAGGAGAGACTAGCACCAGACAGGAGCCACATTTCTCAAGAGCAACATGGACAATAAAATCCTTGATACTAGCTACAAATCAACTACAATTAACAGTTAACTGTTATTTCTCTTCCCCAGATCTTTGTGCAAAGTCTCACTGCCCTTGAGTGTTCTGCTCCAAGTCATTACACAGCTTTACTTTTATCCTCCAGTGCACAGTGAAAAGTGGAGTTTGACCTTTCCTTTAGATTTGTAAAGTACCACAGCAGATTGTTTTGAGAACGTGACTGAGGTGGGGTTTTTTTGTATTCTGCTAACTAATGACTAACATTGCTAACAGTGTCTAAAGACGTCTAAGATGTGGCTTCTGAGAACACACCAGGAAACACAGTCCCTCAGAATGACAACAGAGGGTGAAAAGGTTGTTAAATATAAGTTTGTGGGAATTAGTACCAAATACAGGCTGTCTCCAACTGCTGAGGCACAGGTTTGGTACTTCTGTGATTGCTACAGAAAAACTGAAGAAAATATAAAAACACATTGTAGGCCACTGGAAACTTTGTACTTTCTCTTAAAAACAGGCCTGAATCAATTTCAGTTCCAGACAACCATTTCCTTAAAATTCGGGAAACAGCAGGAAGGTGTCCTGACATAGCCTCGTTTCCATCTCTTTGAGCAAGAAGGACTAGGTAAGAATAACTGATCCACATTCAGAACCAAAACTCTCTCAACACAAAGATGCTCGTGTTCAATTTTTAGGCTTATTACTGTATGTCAGACGAAACAGTAATTCTCAAGCACATTTCTTCTCGGGCATCTACCTGGGCATAAGGACTGTGGAAACAGATCCTTCACTTAAGGATAACCCTGAGGACATTTTGAAGGGTACTTAGTTTAATTCATCTTAATCATAGCACTCTTTTATGCAGTAAATTTCCCGGAGTTGTGACCTTACCTCCTTACACAGTTATACAGCACCTGACACAGTACAAGCCTTATCTTGATTAGTGTCTCATTACATTTAACAGATCCCGCTGTTCTCAAAGGGCCAAACTCCTTCCACTTCCCTAGCACTACAACACTCACAGCCCAGTAGCAGTGTTCAGCTCCAGCAGTTTGTGATGGCGCCTCACTAAATTCATCAACGTGTTCCGACATGGAAATCATTCTGCATTTGCACGGTTTGACTGCATTCACAGAAACAGCTGTGACAAGGGCACAGTGTCCTGCCCACAGCAGCTTGAAGACACTAGTTAGTGGCACTCAACAGGTTGCCATCCAAGATTTCTTTCATAGACAGTGCAAATACAATCCTAACTAACCTGACATTCTACAAGCAGCAGCCTTTCCCCCTTTCTGAATAGAAAGTTTTTAGTATGCCTTCTTGAATCACCATGTTTTGGAAAATACTTTATAGCTGTATCAAGAGCTCAAAGAAACAGAAGAAAAATGTCACTTGCATACACTGGTAATTCAAATTTAAATATTAAAAAAAAAAAGTCCCACAGAAGATCATCAATTGCCTTGAAGCACATTTTCAAGCTGAAATCAACCAAATCAATCCAGTGGAATGTGACCTGGAATGAAACAGATGGATTTTCTGTGGTGCCTCTTAGTTCTCCTAAAGAAAACAAATCTGGTAGTACAAGTGATTCACATCTCCAAGTGATGAGGCTGAGGGTGGAGAAGGAGCTTACACTATTAATTTATAGCTCAACAAAGGAGGCATTACATTCTGATAGAGAATGAAAGAGTACAGCCAGCTGCCACTGCTTATCAACGAATTCCATACCTACCGATTTTTTCTTAAACGCACAGCAAAAAAGACAAAGACTTAAAAAACCCAACAAACCCTAAACCAAACACAGAATAAAAAAAACCAAAAAAACCCACAAACAAAAAAACCAACCAAACGAACAACAACAACAAAAAAAAAACCCAACAAAAACAAACCTATCATCTTGGCGGTCTTTTACCCCGGCAGAGATAAAGAAGAACGCCAAGCGGGGGGATTTGTGGCGAAGGAGCAGCGGAGGCACAGCAAGCTCCGTGCCCACCCTGCGGTGCGGCGGTTCGGGACCGAACGCTCCGCCGGCTCAGCGCGCCGGGCACGGGCGGCCACGCTCGGCGACACCCGGCTCCCCGGGCGCGCAGTTAATCATTTATGGCCGAGGCTGTTACCGAATAGCCTTGAACAGCCCAGCCCAGCCCAGCTCCGCTTCGGCCCCGGAGCGGCGGCGGAGGGGGAGCGGCGGAGAGCGGTTCCCGGGCGCTGGCGGAGCGGGTCCCGGCGCACGCCAGGCGGGGTCCGGGGAACGGGGCCGGCCCGGCTGCGGTCCCCGCGCCGCCAGGAGGGGCCCACCCGCGGCCGGAGCTCGGCGCCGGGACCCGCGGCGATCGAGGGGCGGGTGGGGCACCGCGGCAGCCGCGACCCCTCGGCACGAAACTCCCGGCGGGTCCCCGCCCGGCCCGCGCAGCTTCCCGCTGAGGGGAGGCGACGGCGGCGCCTTACCTGGTGCGGCCGCGGCGGAGGCCGAGGAGGGGCTGGGGCCGGTGGCGGCCGTGGCACCGCCGCCCTCCCGCGGACACGCCTCGCGCCCCGCCCCGCGCGCCAGCACCGCCCCCGGCCCGCCCCGGGCTGGGCTCGGGGCCGGGGGCGCCGCCGGGCGGGAGCGGCGGGACGGGACCGGGCTCGGGGCGACGCCGCGGCAGCGCTGCGCTCGCCCGGGGCTCTCGGTGTTGTGAGGGGCCGAGAGCGGCCCCCCGGCCCCCCGGGGCTGGCTTCGGCCGCGGCCGCATGACTGACGTGTACCCGTTTGCCGCGCACCGATAGAACGCCCGCGGTGCGCAAGGACAGCGCTGGGCCTCGCGTGAGGAGCTCTCCGCGAACTTCTCCGCACGTGAAAGTAAACGGGCGACAAAGGTTACGGCCAGCCAGATGAGTTTCAGCCTCGAGAATAGTGACCAGAGGGGACTTTATTAATGTGTATAAGTGTTTAAAAGGGGAGGGAGAGTTTGTGTGCTAAGAGCGTGGATCAGGCTGTTCCCTGGGGGCTGAGCGGCGGGACAGGAGGCACCGAGCAGAAACTGAAGTACAGGAAACTCCACCTGAATGTGAGAACTGCTCCGCTGTGCAGCGACTGGGCATGGGCACCAGTTGCCCAGAGGCTTTAGAGTTTCTGTCTCTGGAGATACTCAAGAACCATCTGAACACAATCCTGTGCCTTGTGCTCTAGGATAACCCTGCTCGAGCAGGGGGTTTGGCCCAGATGACCCATCCAACCTTACCCATTCTGCGATGCTGTAAATCTCTACAAATACTTACGGCAAACCATGCGAATATAAAAATTTGCCACAAGTTTTTCAGTAATCAGTGTTTTAAAATACGACCTTAAAAGCTGCAAGTAAAATACAGTCAGGATTGTTAACACAAAGATTAAGAAGCAGTAAATAGCTATCCACTTAAATTTAAACACTAGAATGCAGAGGTACAACTGTACACTTGGAACAAAAAAAACAACCAACCAAAAAAGCCCCCAGAACTTCCAAAAATTACATAAACAGCTACAAACTGGATTTACCATCAGCATTGGTGTCTTACACTGTCACAAAGCTTTTCCCTTAAGCCAAACACGTATCAGTTCTCATGTTTGTTAGCAATGATTGCCACAAGTACTGGAAGATCACGGCATTCCCTCTCAACATGGTTGTGTACCTCTGTTCCAGCTAGCACAAATGGGACTTTCTTGGTCATCCCACACCTCTGCTTGACTCCCTCTCCTCAGCCAGGAGATGAACTTGCACACTCACAGCTTGGAGGCAACACTCGAGCCTTACTTACCCTTTTCAAGCAAGGATTCTGAAACTGCCGTGCTGAAAATCGAAGGTGCAAGTTACCGTGAGAACGTATCCGACCCAGCCTGCAGAGCAGGCAGAGCTGGCAGCGTTTCCTCCTGGCAGGGAGCAGCAGTGCCTCAGGAAACCTCGCTGGGCACTTTCTTCAGGCACGGTGGCTTTGTTGAGTATCTGTCAAATGGACTTGTCCACCTGCTGCAGAAAGCTGGGCATGAACTACACCGTCGATGTTACAGTGAGGCCGCAGGTTGAGAATTGTGTCTGCAATTGGAATCATGTCTTCAAAACTATTCAGATCTTCAGTAAATGCTGGTTTAACTTAAACAATGTAATTGTCCAGGCTTGTATTTATGTAGGGAGAGTGCTCTTTACAATAATGCTAACGGTTGTCTGTACCCTGAGCTGTATGAATTTTGCCTGGGAGTTTTGGAAACGATTCTGAATTTCAGGAGAATGGTGGATTATATTCATAAAACAAGGGTGCCACCGACCTTTCAGCACAACAGAATAGATGTGAATCAGGGACCTGAGATTCATCTAAAGGTACACAGTGGAAACACACAGGATGAAAGACTCTAAAGGCTTTACAAATTATGTTTGGATGGGGGAGAGCAGGGAGAAAGAGAATGTGGGAAAAAGAAGAATGAAAAAGGAGCCTGCTGTTTAGCTCATGCATAAACTGTATGTGCCTAGCCAAAGGTCACTCCTTTTATTTTCTCATTAATTTCAGTGATGGCAAATGGTATATGAAGAACAATCTAAAAATAAGAACAGCCAGAAATAGCTTAGGTTTTTTGTGTGACAGTGTGGCTGGAAGAAAAACCTGAACTGAAACTTCATTCCAGATCTTTACTTCTGGCTTTTGAAAAAGTAGTGACTTAAATAATTAAGATGAACTGTAAATCTGTTTAGAGAAGTTAAGCAAAAATTAAGTGGTCTACTTTTTAATGTATTTTCCAGTAAAGATTTTTACTCTGTGTACGCTGAAATTAATTCCTGAGGGTTTTTGTTGTTTTTTTTTTCATCTACTGCTCTTGTGAGAAATGGTGTATATGGACAGTTTTGAGGGGGAGTTTTCTGGGTTCTAAACACAAGTGAAAAAAAAACACACTAAGTACTAGGCAGCTGTAAACAAATAGAGGAGGAATAACAGCTTTGGCAAGCCTTCAGGTGCATGCAAAAGCTGGCACAAGGAAATTGCTATCCACAGCAACTGAAAGTAGAGGCTGAAATGGGAACATAGAAGGGATGATATATGTTTTGCTGTGGGAGTGATGAATGGCTGTCTCAAACAAATCTTCAGGCAACAGGAGCTGTTCATACAGAGGCTGATGCAACACCTGACAACCTTTTTTTTCTAGGGAATAATGGGCCAATATTTAGTAGGTGATCTCCAGACAAGGTGACACAGATTCTACAGCAACATTGAAAGAATTTTAGCATTACTCCACCAGCTTTTTAATTTTTTTTTTTCAGCAAATGTGCAAATCTGCATTGACTTGCAGCATATTTGACTGAATGCTGAGCTTACATTTGCAAAAAGAGGACACCAGCTGCCCAGGGTTTAGTTCTCATTTTCTGCTTATGCCAAATAGCAGTATGAACCTTATGGTTAACACACGTTGCAGTAGTTCACTTTCTATGTAGAGGTTAGTAATTGATAAAGGTAAAATGATAAGCAACAACAATTAAGCATCCCAGCTGGATCATTTGGGCTATATTAGAAGTGAGATGACCTGCTCAAAGCACCAACTTTGAATTTTGCATTAAATCCTTAGGTCATTACTTCCTGCACAACCATGGTCATATTTCTGAGGTGATCCCAGACAACTCATTTGATTTCTCTTGATTTTCTCTTGGCTTCAGTTTGCCATCTGCAGAAGAAGAATGGAATTTCCAGACCTCAGTGTATATCTCAAAGATTAAGAGATGCTCCAAGTGTAACTGTACAGGGTAGTAACTTTGGCAGGAAAGGTGTCTGAATGATTTCTTGCTCACTTGCAGCCTCCCTGACTCCATCCTGGCACAGTAATCTGTTATTCAGTTTTTGAAACCTACCACAGTCCAGACCACTGAAATGAACTGGGTTAAAAATACCACACCACAGCCCCCATTCTTTAAAGATTTTTAAACTGACATCCAGTTGCTTGAAGATTTTTAAACTGAGATCCAGTTGTTATCCAGCAGCTGGTGACCTGTCATGAAAAGAACCTTGAAAAGTGACATGTCATACTCTAACATCAGCTAATGGGCTGCAGTAACCCGGAGGGATGTCACAACACAGCCTTTGTAAAGTCACTGTTTTTGTATCATCACGTATGATACAGGTTCAATATCTGGTCCTACTTGATTAGTCTTGGGGCTAGGGATGGAACAGGAGCCATATGAAAGCACAGGTAAGGGAAGAATTACATGGGGGTGTATTTTATCACCTTTATCTCCTTCAAACACCTACTGCTCCCACAAGACAGACAGACTGCAACGCGTCCGTTGCATCAGTAACACCACATCCTCTAGGACTGCTTCTTGGAAATCAGATTTAAAGGACTGCCTGAAGCAGGTCACTGCCTTTTTCCTCACTACAGATAAGAGACAGCAGCAAAGAAAGAAATGGTGCTGAGGACCTCTCAGCTGCAGAAATAAAGCACAGGTTTTCTGAGACCTGCCCAATGCACTGACCACACAGCCTCGTCTCCTGCTATTTGGTGAGGTCTCTTTGGATTGTGTGCCATGTGCAGCAGCAAAAGGAAGCCATGGAGCAGGGAGGAGAGATGTCTGGAAGAGAGTTGAGGTGTGTTTCTCTAAATATGTATTAGTTTGTTGGTTTCAATAACAGAGTCAGCCATTGAGGGTTTTTAAATTGGCAACAAATTAAATCAATTGAAATTCCCCTGGCTCAAAACTGTTTCTGGCTCACAACAAGGGAAAATTGATTCAACACAAAAATTTGGAAATAAAGTAGTACAGTCATAGTGGTCTGGCAACAGATCTGAGGGTGAAGATACAGAAAACAGCAAATTATATGTTGTGCAGCAGTTGCTAATCTAGGGCATAAATATAACAAAGGTCTTTTAAGCCAGGAGAAGGACTGATAATAACATTTTATCCTGGCTTTTGTTAACAGCAGTTAAAAACTGGAATGTTAGTGGGAAGAAGTTCAAAGAGAGGCACCAGAAGTGATTAACAGGAATCTATCTTCAGGAGATAGATGTTTACATGCTTGGCTTATGAGAAAGCAGCCAAGCAAAGAAAAGACAGAGGATCCTTTCAAGGGACCTGGGTGGAATCCCAAAGAGCATTATATAGGGTGTAAGCATGGAAAGAAGAAAAAAGAAAATTCATTATAACTAAAAAATTCTGACAGTCACAGTGGACCAAAACCTGTGTGTTTTCAGCAGAAAGTTGTATTCAACATCCAGAAAAAAATTAGAAATAGAAAAGCCTCTCCACTCGCCTTTGTGATCTCAAGCAAACAAATGAAGGACAGCATCTTTTTTAGCTCTCAAAGCAGGTCAGATTCAGGAAGAATAATTCACAACCCACACATAAGTCAATGGCCATTATATTTGTTCAGACAAGACCTGAATTTGATTAAATGCTTATGAGCACGCAGACTATATACTATATAAACAAAAATCTGTTTTGCAATGAGATTATTTATATCAAAGATAATTTCAATTGCTTCTCTGAGATCTCACCTTTGGTTAAAATACAAAGTCCCCAAAGGACTGTGACAGTCAGAGTACAATATTCTAAGAAATATTTTTATTTTTACTTTTTTAAGACTGGCAAAGAGGCTGGTTAAAACCTTCAGAGAAACATGCATCTGAAAAAAAGAACCTGAGCATTTTCTGATTCCAGAAGCAACACAGCCATATCTTGTCGTGTCTGATGTTTCAGAATGAGTGGACTTGAGCAGGGTGGTAAACACTTAAGAATGACTGAAGTTCAAAAACAAACAAAAAGAAGCCTTGAGCTCACTCTTGTAGTAAATGGGAAAAAAGTGAGGGAAAGCTTGGAAAAAATCAGCATAATAGTGGGCTTATTGTTGAATTTGAAAGCTTCATTTTCCAACAGTGTCCCTTTCTGGGAAGCTGCACAAGCACTCTGAAAGCACTTTCTATAGAGATGATAAATCTGTGGTGGAGATTTATGCACATTCAGATTAAGTCAGGAAATCAGTAATGAAAAGGATAATTAAATAGAGAGACAAAAACCTAGAAGAAAAATTACCAAAAGCTCCCAAAACAAACACAGCTAACAATACACCATATATATATCAGGTCCTGGGATTCTGACTTTGGCACCCATTCTTGCTTGAGCAACACACAGGGTGAGCAACCTCATCCTCTTCCTCACTGTGTTTCCCAGGACTCTAGAGAAGGACAGTCTGCAAAGCAGCAGATTCTGGGTGAGCAAGATGAGGCTTGGCATCTTTGGTCCTCTTTCTGCTTCTTTTTTGCACAAGCTCTTAACTCATTCGTAGGTGGAAGATCATAGTAAGCAAAAAATATTCTATACTGGTTTATGGAACTGTTTGAGTCCACAACACTCCTGGTCCTGAGGGAGCATCCAAAAAGGGACAACTCTCAGTGACACCAGCCAATCTCAAAAAAAAACCCCAACCCCCCCCCCAAAAAAACCAAACCAAAACAAACAAACAAACAAAAATCTAAAAAAACCAAGCAAGCAAACAAAAATTTTAGAAATGTGTTTGGTTGGAAGAGTTCCTTGCAGTTCCAGGATGAAAGCTGCTTTTGACAGAGAGGTCACTTCTTCTCTTTTGACTTTCAAAGATGTACAGCCAATTCAGTGTTGATAGTAAAGCAAATACATTGACTGAACGAAATTTAGCAAAAAAACCCCTTCTCCATTTTATGACTGTAACTCTAAAACATGAAAACTCAGTACTGTGTCATAGTCCAGCGTGCAAATATTTCCAGCTTTAAAGGTATGGTGTACAAATGCTGCAACTCTGTGACAATCCTTAGTTAGTGCACCATGACTTTTAAATTAATTGATTTACTTTCTAAATGTTGTCCCACTTCTCTCAAGTGGATTCAGTACTAGTGTCTGATTAATCTCCTGTGGGAACTAAAGACAGATGAAAAAATTGACATCTAGAAGATGTGGATCTGCTTCCAAGTTTTGCAGTGCAAGATGATCTGTAGCAGAAACTATTTACAATCCTTTCTCTCACACCACTGGACAAAAAAAAAAGCTCCACAAAAAGTGTAGCAATTCCAATTTCTGCTAAAGGGTTCTGTTCTAGGCAGTGTGCAAAATGTTGCTTCTGCCCCTGTCCTACTCTCCTTTCTGCTATCAAGAACAATTTACAACAGTTTGAACTTTTTTCCACGGGTCTGGTGAGTTTATAGATGGCAATTTACTTTCTGCTAGTAATATGCCAGGCTCAATTCAAACAAAAATCTCCATGCAAAAAATGCCATGTCATTTATTAATCACACAAATCAAGACAATCTCCCTTAAACACCAAATCTGATAACAAAGTATTCCACTGCCATTTGGAGATGTTTGGGAGTTTAAATGACACTTACATTGCTATAGAGGAAAAAATGCATATAACAGGCAGCCATGCAAAGTTGGGATCACACTCAAGGACTGGCTCTGCATTTGGACATTACTCTGGTCTCCTTCACATGAAAAAGTCATCTGCACAAGATAATCCTAGCCAGAAGGAAAAAGGCAGCAGAAGTATTGAGTGCTTTGAAGTGTGGTTTCAAGATCAACATGAAACTTATCTTGGAAGTAATGTAAATAACATAAGTGGCACATTTAAATTATGATTTAACTACTAACTCAGGAGTTTGGCAGTTCAGATGGTTGATGCAGTGACACGTCTGAAAGTATTTGAAAGAAGGGATGATCAACAAGCAGAAACATATAATCAAGCTGGATAAAAACAATAAATGCAATTTATTGCAAAATATAGTTTTAGTGTTGTTACACAGCATACAGGGAATTAAAGGTAAGTACTAAAAATTAGTAAATACAGAAGAAACTAAAAGGTATCAAACCCCAAGGTTTGATCAATCATCAGGGTGCTTTAGAAGTCCATTGATCATAACAGAAAATATCTGAGTAATGTGATTCAGAAATTACCAAGGTAACTTAAGGTTTAATATGGAATATCACCAAACATAGATTTGGTTTATCTCAGAAAAGACTGAAGGGAAGCTCAACAATGTAGAATCCAAATTCCTCATAAGCAAAAGGAAAGTGTCCCTAGGCTCTGCACTAGGAAAGCAGCAGCTCTGTTTAACAAGGAGAGAGTTCCAGCTCACAAAGTACCTCACTCATGGCTGCACAGGAAAGCTGTGTGAGTACTTAACACAGCCCTCCACCAGGAAACTTATCTTATAGTGGCTGTTGAAAGTTATCCTAAAATAAAATTTAAAAAAATTAGATCTGCTTAAAACAACACTGGCTATAACAAGAGCAAAATAATCCATCTAGGTGGAGTTACTTGATTTAATGCACAAATACAGCCTTCTACTCTTAAAAACCAGAAAGGACTGCTCATTGACTAAGAGAAGAGAGAGATAACATTAAAAAACTTAGAAGACAAAACTGAAAATACACATACATATAAAAAGAGTATAAAAACCCACCAACTTTGGGGTCATCCTCTGTACAAGTGTCTAACTGCATGTCACAGAATTCGGACAATATTTCTGTAGTCATGGTCCCTAAATCTTCTAGCAAGTAATGAACATGTGCCATTTGTGACCCAGTTTATTATACAAGAATATAATCCCTTATTAATTACGATCCTTAGGCTGGCTTCAAATTTTTATAAGAGAGGTGATATTATTCTATGCCAGAGTACTTCTCCCTGAAGAATACACAAGGAGTTAACTCACACATAGATGGATATTGTTCCTTATCAGCACTTCACTGCCATTACCATGGCAGCAAGGCAAAGACCATTTTGTTCTGCCCCATTCTTCCCTCAGAACTGACAGTTCACTTCCAAATACAGAATCTTAACAGAAACTAATGTCTGAGGCCAGATTTTGCATTGTGTCCTAAAAGCTCAATCTGATATGAAGTTTAGTGAAAAGGTGGAACAAAAGGCCGTCATTTCATAAGGCTAACTGAACATTAGGAGGATGATGCTGTTTGCAGTTCAACGTGCATAAAAAGAATCAAAACTCAGATCAAGCATTTTCTGGGTAAAATGTAGCCAAAAAACCTATCTGCATCTTTTTTTGCTGCCCGCAGACAAGTGCAGAGATCAGCATGTTGCTGTTGCCTACAGGACACCTATGATTGCCATGAAGGAAGAAGTGCAGTGAATTACAGTAAGTTCATCAGGAATGTGTGGAAAACAGTGAGTGGAGTGCACCAAAGGAGTAGTCAGGAACATGTAACATGTCAGCCATCATTACACTTCACATCTGCATATCCAACAGGTTATCAATATTAATAAGACAACTGGTGCAGGAGGAAGATGCTGGGGCATCAGAATTGCATTTTCTGATTTACTCTGGCACTTCAGAGCTTGTCTGAAGGATAAAAAACAAAGGGAAAGAATGCAACAGACAAATAACCTAAGGAATATGATCACTTCCTAGCTGGTTCAGGCTCTTTATCTGGCTCCAAAAAAGTAAAAAAAATAAAGGAGTCACTGTGGCATTAAAAAATTCCTCCACCAATCCCATTCGCCAAAGCTTCATGGATGAACAGCCCACAGAAGCTCTCCCACCATTCCTGAGTAGAATTTGGGTGAGGTATAGAAGGAAGGAGAGCAAGGCTTAGTGAAACAGAACTCTGACACAAACAAGCTGGGAAACCACTGGAAGGGAAGGTTGAGAAGACAGAGAGATGCAGGGGAAGCAAAAGGCAGCAAAAGTCTTACTTTTCTGGACAGGAGGTTCAGTGTGTGTGTGTGTGTGTGTGTGTGAACATCATGAAGATCCTGATGGTCTCCTCCACCCAACAGTGTAGTTCACTTATGTAGGTCTTGGGAAACTGTTACCTGAACAACCTGTTCCCTCTTGGAAAACCTGTCATGTAATCCAGGTTTATCCTGCTGGGCTGACCACAAAATAACAAAGCACTTAGCTGTTCCTCCCCTTGTGTCACAAACACTGCATAACCTGTGTTTTGTCTACAGCAAAGTAAGAGTAAATATCTGCACAGGAACAGAGGCAGACAAAAAAAAAAACAAGAATGGGGATATAGTGAGGCTGCAGGCTGCAGCAGTTATGCCATTTGATTCCCAACTTTAAATAAACTCTTTGAAGTAGAACAGGTTTTTTTTATGTTAAAAAAGCTACTTTTCAGTCTGCATCACTGTTTACAGTTGGAAAAATTACTCTACTCTACTTGAACTCCAAACTGGATATTCAACATTGAAAAAAACAGCAGAAAATGTATGTGGAGATCCCCATCATTCCCACAGCTCCCGTGCCACGTCCAGCACTTAGCTGCAGCAGTATTAAGTCTTACAGTTACAGATAACATTGTTTTGCAGGCACAGTTCAAAAACTTTGTATTCATCCCTACAAACCACAAACTGAATGGTGTAGATTCGCAACTGAAAGTCTGAGTTAACTACAGAAAAAGAATATGTATCATGTCTGTGAACTTCACTTATTTTAAAAGACCCTCAAGAGCCACAAAAGAGAATATCCCATGTGAATAAATAAATGCTGAGCTGGGTTTCATGGCACTCTCCTCTCTCCTGCACCTCATTAAATTAGACTATAAATACCAAGCAGAAGTGCAAATAACTTCCTCAGTGGAGCCTAAATTTGCACCTACTTAAAGAAGCTTGGCAATTTTGCCAGTCAAATCCACAGAATTTATCCTTTTGTTAAAACCAGAAAGTTGAAGGAGAGGAGACATGTCTAACAGAGCTTTCAAAAGGATGGGTAATGTCCACACACAACAGCAGGAGAATGTCATTGTTATTTTCTACTATATAATATTGCTTCAGTATTTGAAGGGTTCACCCTTGCCTACCCATGAGATCCCCAGGACTTTGGAGATTTGATAGCACTTGTATGGGTATCAAAATTCCCAAAGTTTTATATTCTCCATGACAGCTAATGAAGAGGGCCTCAATAAATAGTTGCTGTGCATTTGTATTTCTGTAACAGCTGTAAATTAAGAATTGTAAACTTGACTACATGCAATATCAAACCTTAAGTCCCAGAAGTACTGAGCTGTAATAAAACAGGCTAGGAAACAGTGGTTAATTTAAAATAAATTATATAAAGGAACAGCTGCACTTCCAAGAACAAAGACCCAAACAACAAAAAGCAATGAAGAAAAGACACATATTTCTTCTAAAATGGCCCTCCAAAGGGAGAAAACTTTGGATTTACAATAAGATCTAATGTGGGACTTTAAAGTACAGTAAAATGCAGTTCTAATACGTGTTCCAGAGATACCAACAAATGGTGACAAACCCCTTAGCAAAGGGTTGTGATTGAAAAGACCTAAAGCTACACAGGGGTCAAGGGAGATGAAATGCTGGCAGTTAGCCAAATATGGGCTCAGAATTATATAATTTGTCATGCTCAGCATTGATTGCTATTGCAAAGCTGCTCTGGGATCAAAATCCTGATTGTAATCTATCAAACCAGTAACTACAGTGAGTCGAATGGCTGAGCAATTGTGATGACACAGCTGGCTGCAGGAATGGTGCTAGAAATTAATAAGTGAAGCTGCTATTAGCATGTAGAAAGCTTTAGAGAAAGGGAGAAGCAGCATGGCAATTGCTAATACCCACAACACAGGAATGATAACAAAAGTTTTAATAAAAACATGTCATGCTGATTTTTGAATGAGAAATACTTATGCCTGCTGCTCACAATCACACAATTTAAACAAAAAGTGTGTCCATACATCTCTTCACTTGGTATAAGCAGAAAAACTTTGTTCTCTTCTGAGTCAGCTACAGTCTCAGGCTATATTCAGGGAGCACCAGGAGAAAGAATCAGAATAGTGGACAATTCCCACCAGCTGGAAATGGCTTTCCCAAGATGGCAATAGGAATACCACTGTCATGCAAAACTGATTTTGCTTGGGCCACTGTTAGCACTCTGCCTCTATCTTGGCTACTGGACAGGGTGTGTGAGATCCACATGGACTGCCCATGCAAAAACCAGTTGGGCACTTCTGCCTCCATGAGAGCAGAATTCAAGGACACTCAGCAATTCTCACCAAATACTGCTTAGCTTGCTCTGGTAAGTCACCTCAGAGAGGTCTTCAGTGTGACTGAAATCCAGCAACAGTATTGCCCACTCTGGTTTGTGCTTCCTATTGCCTTTGTCACTTCAACCTTTCATCTCCCATCTGTGGGATTCTTGCCTTTAGTGTATTTTTTTCATCTAAATATAGCAGCTCTTCAGTCTTTTTGTCTCTCTGCTACAACCTTGGCTGCCTTTAATGGATCCTGCATGAAATTAGACCTAGTTTGCATTCTAATCAACTTTGGTGACTTATGTTTTTAATTAATCCTTAATATTCTTCCAGTGTCCATGGATGGTGCATTATAAAAACCCATTTATATGTGTCATTGTGGTTTCAACTTCAGGGGAAAAATGTCTCACAAATGGTATATACACAAGACGTTTATGCAATTTATCACAAAACATTATGATTTTATTCTCTCCAGCTGGAGTAGCAGACAAGTTAATATATTTTTCCAGTTGAAAAATTTCATGTGATTTATTATTCCACAAGGAGCAGGGGTCCAACAAGGCCCCTACTTGGACACAACATCTATGGGATTCTCAACATGCTGTAACTTGCTGGATCTGAGTAGCCCCTCTCCAAAACCACAGCAGGACTCTGACTGCCTTGCACGCAAACATTTAACAGGTTAATCGACCAAATCATGCTCACTTCAATAGCCCCTTTGTGTTCCAAATTTGACCCACAGAAGAGCTCTGAAAGTTTGGAGCACAACATAAGTGGTAAGTATTACTGGGTCACTTTTTGAGATTCAGAATCAGTTGTTACTGAATGTTTATTCAGCTTCCATTAAAGCAGAACACTGAATCAAAAACCAAGGAAGGACCTCTAAATTCCACCCATTATTAATAATTTGATGTTATCAATTCAGTTTAATGTTCTCTGACATCTTTTACTCTTGCCTGAGTATCAATCCAAAGAAAAGATTTTCAACTGTCACTTATAAAGTGTGATTTATTGCTAGCCAGCCTGCTCATCTGATAGTTGAATGAACCAAGAAGTTTCTATGAGGACTCTTGAAACAATTTTTCACTTCAGTTGTATTTATTGCCAGTTTCTGACCGTATGTAACAATAATTAGAATAATCACTCCAGAAATTACATCTGGAAAAACACATGTCCTAAGAATATTCATAAACCAGCAACTTCTTTTAAGACATCAAGATCTTTTCCCATCATTTCAGACATATGGGACTGGCATTAAGTATAACCTGGAAGTGGTTCAGAGCAGTGAGAGTTTTCTTCATACCCATAAGATGAGTGCTTTTAGCATTTCACATCTCCTACTAAGTATGTTTTATTAAAATATTTATTCCAATCTTTTATTTGGAATAGAAGAGTTAAAAGATAAGCTGGGCAGTAAAATTCTGTACCAACCATCTAAAACACTTGGTCCCAGGAACACAATGCAGGAAAAATAAGGTGCCCACTGCCATTATTGCCACTAAGATTTTACCTTCTGTTCCCTGCCAGCTCAGCAGTTTGCAACACCAGGACTAAGAGCATATTTGTCAGTCTTGTGGTTTTCAGATATTATTTGTTTGGTAAAGTAAACTGATGCTCATTTCTACATTTTAAAGATGAGGAGACACACCTCCTGTCAGCTGAGGAAGTGACATTTCAGCCAGGAAAGAAAACTTGAACTTTTTAACACCAGTGGACAGGGGCATATCATAAATCTGACCTCAGTGTCTCATTTCTCAGTCACAGTCACTAATTGATGGTTAAGAAAGACTGTGACAAGAATTAAAGTGGGTAGTGTAGCTTCTCCACTAAAGTCTCCCAGTTTCCAGGACTGTGCAGCTTGGGCACCTTCCTTCTGGCATGATGGGAAGTATCAGGATGAAGATCTTGACTTTTCAGGGTTTGAGCAAGGGAAAAGATAAACACTGCCCATGTGTGTCACTTTATTTGGGTGATGACTCCGAAAATGCAAATAGTTGCCTGGATCAAGGCCAGGCTCCTCAGCCCCTTGCAGAACTGAAACATTAAAGTCTAAGAGACCTTGGGAGATAGAAGATAATTTCTTAATCCTGGCTGATTTTACTTTGAGGCTGCCAGAGTTTGAAAGAGGGCAAGCCTAAACTGTGATATGATCTCAGTGGTTACTCCAAGGTACCATCCAGAGAATCACCAGGTCAGACTGGAGCTCTTTTTCATCCCACTTCTGCAAACTTCAAAAGAACTTCAGCAAGTTGTGTGTGCATTATATTTCAGCCTAAGGTAAATGAAGTTCATAAAGAAAACTTCCTTGCAGTTCAATCCTGCAAGGAAAGGAAACAACCCAGCTTCAGGATTTAATCTGTTTAAAGGCAACTGACTTTATCGAGGGAGAATTTAATCCCCAATTCCTGAACACGAGAATATATATTAATTACTGAATAATTATTTATTGCAATTATTTTTTCTTAGTCAAGAGATTAAAAGAAGTCTGGGAGTCAGAAATTCTTGCAACCAGAAGATGCGTGTTTTCAAAACCATCAGTAAAATAAATATTGTCAAAAGTGCAAGATAAATTTCTGTATGAACCTAAAATTTGTACAAACAAAATTAAACAAAAAATTATTACTATCACATATAGTCACAGGTAACAGTCAAATGTAGAAAGCTTGGGGTTTGCTCATATGCAGGGCAGAAATATTTCATAATAATTGGTAATAAGTACAAAAAATATACAAATTAAAAAGCCAAATTATGTAAATCAAATACAGAGCTGCTCTTAGCAGCAAGTTACCCAAATTTTTCAATGAAAGCAGCTTGTATCAGTATAAAGTTCTCTCCAGTTCCAAAGTTCTTGCTCTGAAAGGCTTTTCACTTGCTTTAACAAAATCCAGCACTTTTGCCATTTGCACAAAAACATTTCCTGTTTGCTGTGTAGGAACTGAAGCAAGGAGTCATGTAAGTGCCACTCAGCTCTCCTATCTGAAACACTGGGGAAGTATATTAAAATTAAAATAACTCAGCATAGTCTAGACGGGCTCAGCACTGTCTGCCTTAAAAATTGTACTTCAGGCATACCCAAATGCATGAGTTTGTTTTCAAACAGTAATATCTTTCAGAAATAATTTGTTTACCTTTGATTTTTTTTTGAGTGTTTGCTGTTTAGTCAAACATTCCCATGATGAATTTTTTTTCACTAGTTTTGAAAAATCAGAAGCGACATTTCACCTGGTCACAGCTGCCAAGGAGCTGGAACTTGAAAAAAAATACAACACAGTGCAAAAATCATAATAAAATTGTGAGAGTGAACAAAACTGAACTGAATGGGGGAAGGTGTGATGTGTCCCTAAGTTAAACATTTAAAAAAATAGAGAAAATAAATTTTAAAAAAATTAGCAAACCAAAAGGCTTATAGTCTTGTTATTATTACCTGTACATTAATAATATTAAGAATCAGCTTTCTGTGAGAACAAGAGTGGGGAAAACCTTGCCTTTACTGTTGTATTAAAAATCAAGTTAGTATATGAAAATAGATGTGATGCAGAAGAGAATGCCAGAACAGACTTAGCCCATCCTGGCAGGTGTGTGTTCAACATTGCTGAGGAAAGTTCCTCAGCCTCCTTCAAAACTCCAGCTTTTCAAAGCCTGCAGAATCAAAAAAATCTTTTCTCTTACCAAACCTCTGTTTTCCTTGCTGTGTATTAAATTAATTTCCCATGCCCAGTGGAAGGACAACTTATCAGTGTTCTTCTTAGAACAATTTCTGTATTTTCATTTTTATCTCCATTTTCCTTTTCCTTTTTTTGGACTAAGAATTCCCTTTCCTCACTTTATCTCATTAGCTGTATTTTCTTGGCTTTCACACTATCCCAACCTCCCTAGGCTTGGGTTCTTTGTGTAGTTCTCACAGAAACTTGTGACCTACTTTAAATATACACCCCCAAAAAGGTATATATATATAAACAGCAGCAATTAAATCCATCAAAACCAACCCCCATTACATTTTAACATATTTATATTAATTTGTCAGTCAAGAGTGTCATTGCTGTCAAAAAATTCATGACCCCTCCACAACAATCTTCCTCTTTTCCTGCAGTACATTTTTCAATTACATTGGCTAGAAGAACTTCACTGGTGTCTGTTCTGCAGTGCAACTTACATTTAAAACGATATACAAAACCCTTGGAGAATATCACTAGTAGTTCTGAATTTAAAACTTTTTTAAATTACTGGAATGTTACATTAGGTGATGACATTTGGAAAATTTTTAGTGTTTTCTTCTCAGAGAGATGTCTGGGAAGAAGCTCAAAAGTCTGGAGCCACAGATGCCAAGGGAAGGAAAAGAGATCAAAAGACTTCCTTTCCCCAGATCCAACAACTATTTGTAGGATCTTTGCAGGTGAGGGGGGCAAACTGCATGACTAATTTCACTCCAGGTGTGAACAGAACATTGCAATTTTTTTTTTTTTAATGTAAAAATGTGAAAAGAAAGGCAGAAAAACTCTAAGGGAAGATTATAAACTGACCTGAGAAGATGGAATCAGCCACGAGGAACTCCTGAAGCTGGGCAAGGAGAGCGCAGCAGAGTTAGAATTGGGTCAGTGAAGCTTGGGGCTGTTCCTGCAGGCACATAAGGGTTAGAAAGGCTCCTTAGCACTGGGAACTAGGGAGTGAAACTGGCACCTGCTGATCCAAACCAGCAACCCGAAAGAATTGTTGTGCAAAGATGAGGATGGATGTGGGACGTCAATTTTAATAAAGACATTGAGAAACTGAAGGAATGAAGTGGGTTCCAGTCACAGGGAAATACAAGAGTGAAGGCAAAAGTAAATTGCTCACAATTGCTCCAAGAAAAATACAGACTATATGCAAACAAGCAGTGACACAAAGTCTAGGGGTTGGCATTATACCCAACAATTTGATTAAACATTAGACACACCTTGTCTAGTAGTAAACTGTAATGGGGATGCAGCATTGCCTCAGAGTCTCACAATAATGATTTTGACAACTGGAATGAAGCAAAAATGTTCTATATGCCTGCAAAGGCCACGAAATGCCAAGACAGGGGCAGGTGTCTGTCATAAAAGGGGTGGTTTGGAAGTGTTGAGTAGAACAGCAATCATAAAAGACAGAAATTAGAAAGATATTTTATGACTGAACAAAGAGAGGTAATCACTTTTTCTACTCTTTCTAAACGAATGGTTTTGAAGAACCTGTGAACACCTACCAGGAGTATGAAGAAGAATGCCAGGCTAAGCAAAACAGATTTTGCTTATAACATAAGCAAATATAGACCTCAGTGTGCTAGTGAAAAACAGGACAGAGATGATAACATAGCTGAATAGGCCAAGGAGGCTCAGCAGCAATGAAATGTGGCAACCACCTGTGGAAAACTGAGTACTGTATGTCTCTACAGTGAGAAAATGATTTCAAAGAAAATGGAAAACCTGAATTTAAAAAAAAAAAAAAACAAAAGTAGGATGATTTGGGGTTGTGGTGGGTCTGAGTGGGATGGAGTTAACTTTCTTCACAGCAGCCCACATGGTGCTGTGTTTTGGCTCTGTGGCTACAACAGTGCTGACAACACAGCAGTGTTTTGGCTATTGCTGAGCTGTGCTTGCACAGCGTCAAGGCCACCTCTGTTTCCCACTACACCCCCACAGCCAGGCTGAGGGTGGGCAAGAGGATGGAATAGGACACAGGTGGCACAGCTGACTCAGAACGGTCAGAGGGATATTTCACGTGATGTATCCTCAAGTTCAGAAATAAAACTGGAAGAAGAAGAAGAAGCAAAAGTTGGTGGGGGGGGGGGGGGGGGGAGTGTTTTGGCTTCCAAAGTGGATGCTTAGAGACTGGCTGGGCACTGCTCTGCCTGTGGGAGGTGGTGCCATCTCCTTTGCCTCACTTGTTTCCCCCCACTCCACTCTTTTGTTCACCAATACATTGGTTTTTATCTCCACTGTAGAGTTCTCTCAATTTAGTTTTTTCCTGTTTTCTCCCCACTGTGAGGAGCTGCTGCAGGGAGGGTCAGCAGCTGCTGGTTGGGGTCAGGTGCTGGTTAGAAGAAGAGGCACCTTATTTAATATTGTGCTTTCAATGCTTACCTTGCATTTAAGGGGGGGGGGGGGGGGGGGGAAATCTAACTTCAGTGTTTGCATTTACTGCAACTACCCAGAGCTGCAACCACTACTACAAGCAGAACAGCATCCACCTGGAATTTCTTTACCCAGTTCAAGAATCCCTCAATGTCTAATAATACACAGTTTCAGGAGCACTTTACCTACATATATGTCTATTAGAAAACCCCAAGACATAAATGTAGCCACTTACATTTGGCAGCCTGGGCCAGCCTCCAGCTCCTTGCTGAATGCAGCAAGTGGAGCTGGTGTTCAGTTCTGTGACACTTAGAGAGCTCATTTCACATTCAGTTTGCACATCACACACTCCTGGAGAACAAACCATGCTCTCCCATTTCTGGTCTGGTTAACTGAGCAGTTGGTTTCACTGGAATCCTGATAAATGGGAGATTTCTTCTCATATCCTCCAGTTACATGGTTCAGGAATATATCACCTAATCTTAAAAAGTAACATAACAGTTGATTTTGCCATCTACATTTTAATGATATTTACATCCTGCTAATCTCTGGGACTTAAATTGATGGAACTCATTACCAAAGGACACTATATATTAAACAAATGCATATTTATTTTAACTGCTTTAAAATACCTGTATTTCAGTCTCATCAGATAGCTACAGCTCTCTTAGTTTAAAGAATAGGTTGGTAAATTCTAAAAATAATAAAATCTAAAAATCCAATATCATGCAGAATTTCTTGGCATATTAAAATAAAATCCTAAGTATTACACTAGACTCAATCCAGTGAAATAGAAATTTTTTTCCATTTACAACTCTGTACTCTCATATGGATCTCAATTTCATTTCCAAGAAAGTGAAACTGCAGAGCTGAAAGACTGTGTGTATCTGGGTCTTATCCTGATTTACCCTTTTTATGCCTTCTATTATTTCTGCAAAATGGCAAAGGGAAATATTCAAGCAAAATCTAATCCATATATTCCTCAAACACCACTTCTAATGCAACACAAGTTCTAACTGAATTAGTGACTGACTTCTAAGCAGCCTTATGGACCCAAGTTAGAAAGAATTCCTTCCAGTGCTAAATAAGATGAAACTTCTGGTTTGATACTGGTTTATTTTCCAGGAAAGGAAGGTATACTTGGTTTGTGATTTCTGACACAGAGTAGGCACTGTATCATCTGTTTTTGATACAGCAGTGGAACTCTGACCACTTTTCTTTCCCCTCTCAAAGGGTTCCCCTCTCACCTGGCTTGTCTGGTGAAGTTACAGAGGTTCTCTCTTTCTGTCAAGTTGAACTACCACCCAAACCACAGAGGTATTTTTCCAAAACAAAGGCCTACTAAAAGTTAGTTTCTCTAGGAAAACTGTTTTGTCCTTATATAATCTTTTCTTGCCTATCTTGATAGAAATATTAGACAGAGACAATTACTGTTAATATGTTTATCAGGATACAAGAACATAGTGAAGAATGGGACCTGGGAATCCTCACTCACTGTCAAAATTATGCATTTTTAGGCAAACAGCTGGTCCTTTCACTTGAGTATGTAAGTGACATATAGAACCAGGACATATATATCTAATAGTGAGATTGTCTAAGAGAGAAAAGATTTTTTACTAATATGTGAAAGTGATAACAGATTTGATTAGGAGAAGATGAACAGGCTCTTGGCTGCTGGCTGGGTCAACATACATGTGCTTATTTTTTCTACCATACCCAATGAAAAGGTCACAGGCAAGAGATTTAACCACATCCTCTCCCACATCCTCTCCTCCTCCATTAATCATGATTATCAATTCATGAGTTCATGATAAGCCTCTTTTTGTTCAATCTGATTTTTTCCCCTCCTTGTTTAGAAGTTGAATTAAAGCATAATTACTTGCATTATGCCACTTGTGACAGTATGAGCTGATTAGCTTGTAAAGCACTGATTACTTTGGGGCTACCTTAGGAGAAAGCTATGAATTATAATGAAATTCAAAGATAAGCTTGGAGAGGTACTTACGATATGAACCAAATGAATTTTATATATAACTCAAAATTAGAGTATTTCATAATTGCAATCTATTATAAATGGAAGAATTGACACCATATGACAGATTATGTTAATCCCATACCCAAACAAGTAGCATCATTTAACAACCAGTAAATTTTTCTGTTTTCTGATGCAGCAGCTTTGTGTCCCAAAAGGTCCCTCCCTCTCCAGCACACTCCAGCTCCCAGAGATGGGTTCACTCCACATCTGGGAGAACTCCCACTGGTTCCACCATAAACATTTTGGTGGAACCAGTGGGTTGCTTCGTGGCACGTCGACACAGATCACACTCAAACTGGAGCATTTTGCATTTCATAGCAAAATAGAGTGCTCTGCTCACTGAACCACGGGTGCTCTCAGGCCTGGGCACAATGGGTGGGCTCACGATAGCTCAGTGGGGTATCTTCTGCATGTCCTGCTGGGTAATGAGATTTTGGAACAGAAAACACAGTCATAGCTTTTAGTGCCTTTTCAGCACATATGAGTAGGAGAATTCAATCCTCAGCACTTTTCAGAACTGCCCAAATATGAATACCATCATCTATTGCTAAGTGTCCATTCTAGAAAACAATAATTATTTTTTCCAGTTAAGCTAAAGTTAATTTTACAGGATGTGACCTAAGAGGCTTTTGTGTGAGTCTACTCCTCTTACTAAATTTAATAAATTGATTTACATGCTTTTGCTGTTAGCATCAGGGTAAGATAATGCAGTATCTTCTGAGAGGGAGTATCAGCTTGTGCAGAAGAATGCAGATGCACTGATTGTTTTGGAACGTGGTAGATTCACAGCAGCTGAACAACTGACTGTCCTCCAGCAAAACTGTTGCAAAGGTCACAGATGCACACATGCAGAAGAGCATCCAACACTTCGTTTCAAGCTGGACTCCTCTGAGTTGCTGAAGTCAGGGTAATCCACATGGTGTCACACAGCACAGACCACTGTGCATCTCCTGACTGCGCACACGCAGGTTAACCTAACCCGGGTTACATTACTACTGAATCACTCTTTTCACTGGGGCCTGTGATTTGATTACAAACTGCAGCTGAAACATGTGTCATGAGGTGGTTGGTTTACATCTGCAGAAATCAGATTGGTTTTGACAGCTTTTTTCAACTATAGCTTATAATGTGGAATAAGAATGGTATACTTCTGAAGTGTTCTTCATCCACTATTTATTATTTTTCACTAAAAGCATTTCTGGACACTTCATTCAATTTGACAGCAGATCAATTACCTTTAAAATTGCTAAATTGCTTTACTTTCTAAGCATGTGCATGGCATTCAGTGATTTCAAATGTTTGTGCAGCGTTGTATATTCAGAAATCAATGTGCAATCTGAGGTACTTACTTCCCCCTTTCTAAAACAATTATGTCAGCTTTAAGTTTTGTTGGAAAAATCTACTACTCCATTAGAAAGTCAGCAAGAAAATGAACATGCTGATAATCAGAAAATGAACACATTGATAAGCTATAAATTTAATTTAGTTATTTTGGGTCTGATACAAATCACACAAGTGAATTTGGTGGACTTTGGCTGACACCATAAGCCTTGTTTGGTTTTCTACTTTAAGTTATTCTCTATTTCACACAGAATCTTTTGCATTTTTTAGTGTCTTTAAGCACATAACATAGGGGAACTAAAGGATTAATTTTTCAGTATGATATTGCATACAGTTGTGAAGGAGATTTTATAGAATAATAAAATCACATGATAACTAGTTGGGTATAATAAGTGAGTTTCTCTCTGTCAGCACAATTACTCCTGTTTCAAATCAGAAATCCTTTCTGTATTCTTATAAGCTCAAATGGATTCCTGCTAGATGTCTGCCTTTTTCATTTTCCTAAATGGACACATTTTTCTTGTTACACTCTGTCATAATACAGCAGAGTAAGGAAAGAGTTTTTCTTGTCCATTATTTTTTTTTCTAAGTATTTTGTCCTCTTAGAAATCCCTTAAAAACAGCAAAAGAATACATCTACCAGGAACAGCAACCAGAGAAGAAAAGCCTTGAGCTCAGAAAAAGAATAGTTCAGGCTCAGTGGGCCTAATTTGTCAGTAAACTTTCTTATGGCCAGAGAGATAACCAAGAGCTCTGAAGGAGCCTCGACCTGTATTATTTAGTCTCAAGGAATTCTGTGTGGTGAACAACTTAGAGTAAACACACCAGAGGAAAGCACGGCGCATAAATCAGAAGGACAAAACAACCAAGGATCTTACAGAGTCCAACAGCACAGATCAGCAGCAGCAGCTGTGGTATAAACTATTCTTGAAATTCAGTACTTCAGGCCTTGGTGTGTAGAAGAGCCCTTTGTCTTTCAGTGAGTTTTGAGGGTTATCTGAAGGACACATTCTTCTCTGCTATTTTTAAGAATCCTACGCTAGTTACACATACTGTTCTCAGGTCTTCAGAAGAAACAAAGATAGTCTTAGTTCAGTAAGTTTACAGCTACCCTGCAAAGACAGTGCACATCACCAAGCAATCTTCTTTGTATAGTTCTCAGTTCAACAGCAGGCACACCTCTGTTTATCATTAAATTACATTGTCAATCAAAGCAAGAATTCTTTAGCCTTATCAGTGACTCCAACTGGATTTTAACTGATCACCCTCTATCCTTGTGCATCATTTTACTATCAACAGCACAACTCTTCAGTCCAGAGGAAGAGGAGCACTCAGAGAATATAAATGTGTTAAATTCCCTTCAGCACATTTCATTAATGAGCTTGCTTGCTTGTCTGCCACATAATCCTAGGCTGGGGAAACAAGCACAAATGCATCCCCATAGCTTCAAAGCACACATTAAGCCTTCTAAGTAAACACAGATACGATAAGATAAACATTTAGAAGGAGATGCACAGTACTGCCAGGGCACATAGTCCTAGTGAAGATAATTTTTTGCATACTTCTATGGTCACTGATATGCTGCATATATACTTGCAACAACATCTATGTACTCAGCATAGCTCAGCACATATATATAACTCTTGGGAAAACAGAAATAGAAAATTAATTACTAACCTGTACTACATCTCCTACTTGCTCCTGTAACCTTCCTCCCTTTAACATGAAATAATGTACTTTTACTAGCAAACCAAGAAGAGTTCACACGAGAGCACTATGATGTAAGCAGCAAGGTCTGCATGTGCAGACCACTTGTGGATTACCAGAAGAGCAATCAGACATTTCAGAACCTTTCACAAGAACCTCAAGGATCCTGGGGTCTCATGGTTTGTGTCCCCTGAGCATTACATAATGCACGGAATAGGCCAAGTTTATAACCACGGTTGGGGTACAGGTCAGGCTTTGATAAATCAACACCAAATTTTGTTGAATGTATGCAAATACTTCCTCCCTGGTACTTGCCACGTTTAGCCCGTGTTACTCCTTTACAATATTTTGTGGCTTATTCCTCTGCACATCTCTGCTCAGTGTTTTATCCATAACCAAATGTTTTTCTGCACAGTCCCTCTCATGTTCTGTAATTTAAACTGAAAACTATTGCTAGAGTGTAGCGATCACTCTAGCAAATTTTTACAGGGAAAAAAGCTTCTGCCAGGTCCCTGGAACCACAGTCAAATTACTTGACAGTCCTGGAATGAGATCAGGATAGCTGGAAATGTCATGTCCTCCTCAGCCTTTGGAACAAGGGTGTCATAACTGGGCCTCAGAAATCATTTACCAGTGCAATTTGCTCTAATTTGAAAGCCATGCCTCGTTTGGCAGGAAGAGACAAAGCCCATTCATCTAGGTATTGAGGTTATCTTGAGGAATATAGACTTCTCAGCAAGGAGACCATCAAGAGGCTGTGACCTATTTTCTTCAGAAATCCTCAGCCAAGCAGAATTTCACAAAGCCATTCCTGCCTGGTCAGGAAACACTGGAGCTAGATGTGCTTCAGTTACACTGCACCAGGGGATCTCATCTCAGTATCCCTGTCTTTCCAAATGTCTGCAACAGGGTTTCAGTTTTATCAGCTAGTTATGTCCTGACTGGGCAGAAACTCCAAACACGTTACCCATTTATTTGCTGTACAGTACTCACAATACTTTGTAAAAAAGTTGAAACAAGAATCTCAGGAGTTTTTCCCTCCTTTTCCCCTGCACACTCAGCTTTGGAAGCTGTGTGCTGGTCTGTTCTCACTTATTTTTAAAAAAGCAGTGTACACAGTACAATATCAGACCAGTTATGGTTTATATATGTGAACATATGTGGCTACATTCTTTCTCTTTAAGTAAACAGTGAGCAGCAGAGTAGTAAGTAACCTTTTGGAAAAAAAGTCACCGTTGGAAAAAATGACTTCGTAGATGGCTTCATGCAATTGTGGCTAAAATTCATTATGCCAAAGAGGGGAAATAAAGAAAAGAGCACAGCAGTCCATCAGACCCTGCTGAGGCAAACACATGAGAACTATTACACGTACACATGCACTCCTAAAATAACCTCAGAGCCTAGCTTCTGGGTGGGGAGGTGGTAAATTCAAATGAAGGCTGAATCCCTGGACAAAGTCCATCTCTGACATAACTCACTGGGGGCCCCTGAAACCACCAGAGCCAGCTAAGCAGAGCAGTCTGACAGCACAGATGGAAGATGCTGCTCTGCAGGCAGGTGCAGACAGTGCTGAGCAGTGTCACCCCTGCCTCTGGCTGAAAGGATGCCAGCACTGAAATGAAGACAGGCTTTTGAGTACCTGTACCTTGAAAAATTTTCACTATCTTCTATCTCTGCGACAAATTAAAGCTCTGAATAAGCAATAGCTGCAGACTGTAGCTTGCAGCCTCAAATCCTTTTTTGCAGAAGTTGAATGCTTTTCTCAGTTAAGTCTTTAACAAACATTCTGCTGTCTTGTCTGGAGTTACGATTTCACCCATCAAGATGAAAGAATGTATGAATCAAATGTTAATTCCACCATTTTGTCTCCATGCCCACCAAAGGAAAAGAGCATTATAATGTGCCTTTTTTTGTTGTTGTTTTGTTATGAAGAGGCTTCAGGGGGTTTCCATACCTTCTAGCATAACCCTTGTTCTCTGTATACTCCACAGCAGCATCAAACACACGGGAGCACTTGTAATGGCAAAGTTATCTGGGCATACATTCAGTAACACCTCTGTACCTAGGAGATCTTTGGAACACCTTGTATCCAGGAGAGAACTAAGATGTCAAAAAAAAGTGTGATGGACACATTAAGCCTAAGGACAGTTTAACTAGCACAGGAAGGCTCAACAGATTTATATGAATCCTGGATGCTGGCCAAAGTATTTGCTATTGCAGAACTTTCCAGATCACTGATGTGTAATTTTTGATCAGACAATACCTGTAAGTAAACCAAGCTGTTGCTGCCAAAGAGGACAGGTAAGGACTGGAAGATGTGACACAGATGAAAGACTGCAGAGACACTGCCATCAGAACTGCCAATAATGGCAGCCCCAACCAGACCTCTATTTTTTATTGTGTCAGGTGCAGCATTTTCAAGGGTGATAAGCAAGCAGAAACAACCATGAGAAGAAAATATAAGAGAGACCTAAAGTGATTTGCCTGCAATTTGGCATCAAATGATAGAGATGGGAATAGGACCTAGGTGTCTGCCCTCTCAGAATTCTGTCCTCTCCAGCCCACCTTTCAGTTTGAAGTATGCTGTTGAAATATTTTTCTTCTCTTCTCTATATTTCTAAAATGGAATGAAACCAGAGAGTCAACACATAAGATTCCAAAAACGTCATTCCTGAAGTGAAGGACACTAAGTCCTTGCCAATGGTTTAGCTGCCTACACAAGGAAGTTGGAAATAAATTGAGAATAATTTTTCAGATTTTCTTTCAAACTGAAGAGAAGTAAACTTATATCCCATCCCATTCTATATCTATCCTCCTCAACACACAAAATACATGCCCTTCTAGTGAAGATGCCAATTGAAAAATCCACCCTTCAGCTTGCATTACTCATTTTCCCGCACAGAAAAATTAGGAGATTTAAATTAAGCTGGCAGTAATAAAAAAAGCTTTTGGAAATGTTACCAGGATGTGTAAGTCAGGTAATGCCACATCCAAAGGTTCTCATATTTTATTGGTGATAAAAGTAACACCCCCATCCCCACAGTGGAAAGTCAGATGGTTGGAGACAGTTTTAAGCCAGCTGACACTCTCATCCAAGGCAAATGCTTTGATTGGGAAAACAGCTGCTAACATTGATTTTTACAGTGCCTGTTGTACTGAGAACAATGTCAGCCAGGAATGGAAGGACTACCATGGAGGCAAAATTATACACCTCGTCCTTTTCCCTTCATGCTTTCCTTGCAAGTGTGGAGAAGTCACAGGAGACAGCAAAAGCTGTGGCAATTACTCTGCAGAGGGCAATTCCTGGGATTGCTCCAGAACACTGAGCTGCTGCACTAAGCTGTGGCACGGTAAGTTGGGGCAAGTGCTTGCTCTTCTCTTCCAGGGAAGGGAAATGGTCTTGGCATCGCCTTGGCAGGACCCAGACTCCTTGTGTGACAGCTCCTTAGTGTTTGGAGGGATGTTAATTTTATCAGCAGGCTCTGCAGAGAAGCTAGGTGGGTGATAATGGCCAACAAAAGGCCAGTGAGGGTAGGTTGGTTACTCTGCCTACCTGCTGAGTTGTTTAATAATGTTTCACTCTGTAAATGAACAAGATCTTCAGCAACAATAAACATACAGAGAAATTTCCTTATCATATACAATCTCACCCAGATGCCTCAATGATGCCATTTTAAGGAGCTGGTACACAAATTCTCTGCATCTCACATGAGAAAATTTGAAAGACTTAACATACAGGAAAAGATTAAAATGAAACTTATAAACATTCCATAAAACAAGTAAATAAATAGAAACTTGACATCTGCTAACTTTTGTCACTGACAGTTGCTAATTTTGAATTTGGCAGAAATTCCATTTCCAGCAGTATTCTTCTGTATTTTTACAGCCTCGCTCAACTCTGAAACCAAATAACTCATTTCAGTCAGAAATGCTGCACAGTGTGGGGCCCATTGCCTCTATTTGCAGTGTTTGCACCTCTCTGTTTCCTGTTGAAGATTTACTGTCTCAAAGCAGTTCTGGGTCTGGAGCTGCAGCAAGTAAACTTTATCCAGAGGGCTAAAACCCATCTGAGGTCTTTCACAGTGTCAGCTGCTGTTGTTCTTCCTGGCTTGGCTGCCTATTCTTGCAGACTATCACTGCAGCAAGACAAACAGCCATGGCTACTGCTTCTTGCCAGCACTCAAAGAACAAATGACTCTGAAACTTTCAGATAACTAACTTGTTTTTTGCTGGATGACTTTCATGATCTGTCAGTTTACTCACTTGCAACACTTCATAAGGAGAAATTCGCTCTGCGTTTCTTGTTATTTACTTGGCTGTTAAAAATCAGGCACTTTTTGCATGTGCAAGTTGCTGATACTCTTTCCAAAAATCACTAATCTGTCAGACTAGGCAGATATCTGATATCCCCATTCACAGAAATTTCTGTGAACAGTGAATAAGGGGCGAGGTGTTTGACTCTGCATCTTTTCAGTTGTGGTTGGAATTGCTTTTGGCAGAATCCCTGAAGTAATGCGAATGTGTCAGATATTAAAACCTAAAATAAAAATCAGTGGAGCCTTCAAATAAATTACAAGCACATTAAATATGGCGCTGGCAACTCTAAAGGTCAGAAACACTGTTTTCTGTTGAATGCTTTCAACTTCCAGGCACAGAAATCTTTTCTGACCCATGCAGCTCAACACCTTAAAACACAGGAGAAGAAATATCACAAATGCAAACTAAATAACAAATCACTTTATAGGCATTTGCCAGAAGGTAATCTTCATGCTAAAGACAAGTTTTACCCTTTGGACAGGACGATGTCAGCAATCACTAAAATCCCAAGACAGGAGCACAGAACAACTCTCCACTTTGCTAGTCATCAGACAATACTTTCCAAACTGCCAACACTTAGAATTTTGAGTAGATAAAGATTCATATAAATACTCATGGGATTTTCCAAAACCACAAACAAACTTAATTCCCATGGAAGTTAACTGGCAGTAAGCACTAAATGAGATTTTCTAATGCAATGAGGGATTTACCCACCATTTCTAAGTGCCTGGATATCTTTCAAACCTAAATAAAGTCCCTCGTGAAATAGTTTTCCAGAAGTGACTCTGGGTTAGTTGTGAATTCCAGTTCAGTCACAGTGCACTGTGCAAACTGAAGTTAGTCCACACAGGACAGGAACTGATGAAAACTCTTCACAGAGGGATTTGTGCCTGTTGGGTGATGATGCAGCCCCTGGATCAGTTCCTCAGCTGATGTAAATCAGCATCCATCAGACCTTTCCAAGGTGTGTCTTTATATGGTTAAATCTAAAAGTTCGGAACTCAAAAGGCACAAAATTTGGAATCCATGTACTAATATTTTTATGTAATGTCAGTCTTGAGGGATACATGCTCCTATTAGTAGCCACTGAAGAAGAAACTGGAAACTAGTGTTCCTTTCAGTGTTCACCTAGCAGCAACTTCTGCAAATTCAGTGTTCACCGAGCTGCAAAGTCATCTTCCACCTTGACATTACCTAAGTACTTAGTTTTGAATTGATTTGTAAGCTTGTGTGTATTGTCCACACACTAAAAAATACACAAGCTTACATATTCCTCCACGTAAAGAACATGTATACATATTTCTTAAAAAAAAAAATAGGAGAAAATGGCAAGCCTTTATTTTGTGACTGATTTATCCATTCCTGGCTTATGCATGTTGCCATGCATTTCTTAGCAGAAAGCATCTTAGTGGGGGTGGGTTGCTCATATATAAGCATAAATGCAAGTATTCCCTATACAGGAGATGCCAGCCTCTGGTCATTTAGCTTGCAGAGGTGGAGAGGACTTTTTTCCACAAATATATTTCTTCCTCTCCACCCTAAACTGAACTCCCTTAAATCCTCACTGTAGAGCTACTATAGGCAACATATATCAAAGATTCCAGGTGCCTGAATTAAATATAGAATTTAAAGGTCATCCTGAAACTTTCTCACATGAGAAAACACCAGGGAAGCATACACAATGCCCAGCCCTGCTTCATGCTGCAGACATTTAATGTTCCTCTGAGGGACACAAGCAGGAGGCCAGTGTACCCCCCCAGTCACCCAGTGAAGCCTTTTCCCTGGTTTTTCCAAGGCCCAGTTCCTGCTCACGTGAATGGAAATGCTTTATAACTATTAATAGGAGTGAGCTCTGTATTACAGAAGCACCTCTGAGGACATACTGTACCAGGTGCTGCACACACAGTGAGTAGGAAGGAGACAGCTCTGCCTGGAAGGATATATAGGATCCTTACAGAACCACCAAGGCAACAAATCTAGGTAAATGACCAGCCTTTTGAACACATGTACTTGAGGCACAAAAAGATCAAGTAAAAGGAAAGCAAAATCACACAGGAAGGCTCATCAAGTTCAGAACTGGCTATTCCTTGCCAAGAATACTCACTGCACAAGCTGAACAATCACTTTTAGTGCTTGACTGTGTAAAAAATGCTCTACTACATTCACCTCAGGTGATGTCCCAAAAGGTGCTGCTCTGTTTGCTCAGACCGTAGTCTTTCACTAATTAAAGTTAACATTTCAGTACCAGTCTAGAAGTTAATTACAGAAATAAGTATATAAATTAGATCACAACCATGTCATAATCTTTGAAAATTATTAAAAAAAAGAGAGAATTAATTACCAAACACAATAATTGAACACAAAAATCCTCTCTCCAGTGCAAATGTATACCAATTGCTCCAAAACCTCTCCAGTCATATGCAACAGGGGCCTCCTCCTTTACTTACAGACATCCCAGATCCCCATCTTTAACTGAGCCACAGGAAGTTAGATGTGCTGGACGAGCTGAAATGACCATGTTAGTCTGAATCCATGACGTTTCCAGCCAAGTCTCGATTCTTAAGGTCACAAAATAACTAACACTTTTTTCTTCCCAAGCACGCTGCTATTACAAGGGTTTGAGTCAGCAGGAACACATGCATATTTTTCAGAGAGAAATTTTTCCAGTGACTTAATGTCTGAATGAATTTATCATGAGACATGGAAGTGTCGTTAACATTTGCCCCAAGCGAAAGAGTCGCTTCGAGTGTGTCCACACTCATTTGCGTCATTCCAGCCACGGTTCACTACCTTGAATACTCATTCCACCAGACTGTTTGGTCCTGGTAAACACAGAACAAGTTTTCCTGGCTCCTGTACTTATTAAACCAAAGGATCATTTTGCTGACAAGTGTGTAGCTGGTGTATTTCAGAACCCCAGAAAGCAGTCGTAGGCTGTCTCTGAAAAAGTCTCTTTCGTACAAGATCACAAACCTGGTTGGCGCAGTAAGGAACAGAACTTTGGACTACTGGAAAAATATTTTGAAGATGGAAAGAGTGGATCTACAAGTACTTCCCAAAGATGAAAAGAAGCTATGCAGAAGGTGATTTGAAATTGAATCCTGCTTCCTATGAATACCTAACACCTATGCCTTACTTACAAGGCACTGCTGCATCTTTCCAAACCAAAAATGCACATGACTGGGACATTTTTATGAAGTCAAATTTGTCAACTTTTCCCACAGGCCAGGATAATTTTGTTCCCATCCAACTGCAGCCAGAGATCTGTTCTGCATCAAGTGCAGATTCTCCCAGAACCTTCCCAGCGCTTTCCCCCCAAATGTCAATAGCATGCAAATGAATTCCTCATGCAAATGAGCAGCTCAGTGAATATGACAAAACTGGCCTGTTATTCCAGTTCTGTGACTCGAGAAAAACAGGCAGCTACACTACCTATGTGTCACCCTTGATCCAAAACCTCTGTTAAGCACACAGTGGCCAGATTCAGAATAACACACACAACTTGATTGTGTCCTAGTCCAGGAGCTCACTTAATGCAAAACTAGGATTTATAACTCTGTTAGATGGAAGGTAAAGATAGCAAAATCCAGTTTCTAAAAGCAATAAAATGTTGTATACCTATACAACATGATACCCATACTGATGATTCAGTTTCTTCACCCTGTGTAAAAGCCTGAATGGGCTTTTTATGAGTTTATATGAGGATGTTGGAATACAGAATTCTCCTCTCCCCTGCTTGCTAAGCAGTCAAGTGCTGACGGTCCCAATCATCTCCACAGCCTTCCCCTACAGACCCACAGTCAAAGGCTGGGAAGGTTCTACCTCATTGCCCCCACACCTTTCCATATCAGAGATGTGCACCATGGAAGCTCTGTCACAGTCCATATACAAAACAATTAATGACAAAGCTTTAAGCACTTTGTGTTGTGTCACATTACAAACTAACACTTTCTTCTTTAGTTGTACCAAAACTTATGGTACATTAGAAGCAAGAAGAACAATCTCAGATCCCTCTCTTGCTTCACAGTTTTAACTTCCATTGGATAAATGTGAATAAAGAGGCTGTGGATGTAGCAAGAGAGGATAGGCCACTTTTTTTAAAAAGGAAACCACTGTCAACACCAAACGATGAAAATTTCATAAAACTGAACCACTTTGTGTAAGAGGCTTTAAAACTACTGGTAATTTATAGCTAGAAACTTTACAGCTCCTCTTTCCACCAAGTACACATTGCACTTTAACATAGTGGGTTTATAGCTCTTAGCAGTTTAATTACATATATTCTCAGAACTCAGTTCACAGAGTCGTACCACTGCACACTGCAAAAATTCAGATACCTTGTGTAAGCTCATGCAACAAAAAATTTTCTCCTATCATCAAGTCCTTGCAGGAAACTTATTGGGTGACCCATAAAACACATCCTATATACTAACAGTGCCCTACTGATTTCAGTAGCGTATCAGATACATCAAACATACTGACAGTTCTCACAGTAAGAACATTAATAGCACTTAAAACTCAATCACTCTGGCCATTATAAAAATCCTTCAAAGCTACTGTTTCCAGTACCAGCACTTCTTTTAACTAATCTATTAAGTCCCTGCAATTAGCCATTATATAATTAATTTCAAAGAACAATTTGCAAGGGCAGCATTTTGCTTTCCATCTGAATCCTCAACAACTATTAAAACTTAAGAATTCTTAGATGTTAATGTCACCTATTTAAAACAAAAATCGTCTGCTAGGTAATGGAGACAACAGAGTTAATTGTGTTGCTGCAGAACTGGGGCACAGATTTTACTAAATTAAGGAATCTCAAGCAGCTGCAACCATTATAAGGTTCAAGAGCAATTCCTGTACTTTAAGAATGCAAAAGTTGCTAAACTCACAGATCACTGGACTTCTGCCCATCCTTCTCATAAAGAATAAGTAAAAAATCCCACTGCACACGCCAAAGTTATACTAGGAAGTGGGAACACGCAGAGAATAATGTTCACGCAAAAAGCATCAGTCTGATTTAATTTTCACATTAGTAAGAAAGATGTGATGGTCGCAGGATGTATCTATGAAATACTGCTCCAGAAAAAGCAAATATTAAGGCTTTATGTGATTCAGTTTGAAGAAATCCTCAGATATCATGGCCCAGGAGTTCCAGGAAAACATAGGCATTGATTTCAGAATAACTCAGCTTATGGATCAAGAAGCTTTTGCTTCCTTCACCCTTTTGGTAAAGGCTAAGGGTTAATTTGTACTCAAGTATAAATCCACTGCAGCCACAGCATCTAGCTGGAGTCCCCTATCAGAGGCTGACTTAATAGAGAAGATTTGAGAAGGTTGTCCCTCCTCCCTCAGCTCCTGTCACATGGGGCACATATTTCTAGAACTTCTGGTGGACACGCTACAGTGCCAGTACACAGCTCTCCTGTTCCTGCATCCACACCAACCAATGCACTTATCCTGGGAGAGCCACCTGCCCCACAGGTCCCTGCCACAGCTGCACGGTTCTGTTTGTCCTGACAGAGGGTGTCTGTGTGTATCTGCAATCAACAGCTCCCTGTCTCAAGTCTCAGCAGCAGCCAAGGACTCTCCTCTTCAAAACAACAGCTCAGCTGGCAATAAAAGCTGTTTGATCATCAAGTTCGAGAGTGAGGCATCAATCCTAATGGTCTCGCAGACGAGTCTGAAGCGCTCTGACTGCCAGGCTGTGTTACAGCATTCAGCTCCATATGGCACAGTACAGGAGCAAAGCCTCTCCCTCGGGAATATTTGGAGCCTGCTGTGGACAGAGCACTGACGCTGCACATCAGTGAGGAAAACACTGCAGAGCAGGACTGAAAGCACTGGGTGACCTTGGAAGGGCCTCCTGTCCCTGAGGAGATGTGCAGCAGGAGCACATCTCCCACACAGATGACAACAGGATGTATTTGGAACTATAAATACAACCTAATAGGGAGACATTATAATACATTTTTTATTTACAGCTGTTAGGAAGTTGCTTGTACCTCTGAAATCTCTTGGGTCTGTTCCTCCATCAGCATGGAGTGCCATGAGCACTCTCCTCAGTTTCTAGAAAAAAACAGTAGGAGCAAGCCAGACTGAAAGAGGCTCTTGACACAGACTACTGGTTAATCATTTGCCTGTTAAACACATAAACAAAGCTTCATAGCAGAGATGCTTGTTAGGGAGTATTTATTAGCTATTTCATGTTTCCCTTCTTAAAAGTTCTTTCATTCTTCAGCATTGTATCTTGATGCTAATTTTATTACATTCAGCTTCAGCAATCTTGCAGTATAAAGCATCACCAGTGGTTACACAAGGAAAGGAAATTAAGAGAGAGCTCAAAGGCAGATATATGCCTGTTACAAGGTTTGTCAAAAGCATGCACGTCCTGACAGATGCTGTGAGTTGAGTGGTAATTACACAGAGCTGAGATAATCACTGGCTAAGCCTGTGTAAAGTAATCTGGTGAGCCCACCTGCACATGGTCCTATTTCTGTTACCACTCTAAGGAGCAGAACTGATGATGGACTTTGGCATCCTGTGGTTACTGTACTTTGATGTATCTTTATAAATCCAGTGCCTGGCTTTTAGCAGCAACGTTGCTTTTCCTGTCACTTAATAAGACCCACACTTGGTAACTTTAGAAATACTGTAGTTAAGAAGATATAAATGTTTTGATGTAATGGTCATGACTACAGATGAATTTATTTTTTTTTTACTTCAGCGGCTGAACTGCAAACATGCACAAGTGAGGAAAACATTTAACTGTGGTCTGCCAAGAGGATAGCTTAAAAAATCCCACCAGGTGGTCAGGATCGAATAAGTAAATTCTAGTTCATCAAAGTTGAGAACAAAATAACACGTAGTCGTCATTGATGCAGAAAGCTGAAATATGCTCTCTAAAATGTTAACTACATATAGATCAACTTTAAATTCTTCAGCCCGCCCTAGCAAGGACTGCAATGTAAGGTCCTTTTCAGTTATAATGCTGAATATGCCAGTATGACAGATGTTTCCTGTCCCCCTGGCTCCATTAGTGCTTCACTCAATTTCTGTGTTTCCAGCAAATGTTGGCTAACTGATAGGTTTTAATCTTTCTCATTCATGCTATTGCCTCTGTATCAGGCCAGAACAGATGCCTCTAAATTAGCTCATAGCATTAACATCCCAGATTCTTCATCTTCTGCTAAAGACCCATGCATAATGTTTTCTTTTGTGACTTCTCAGAGATGATTTGAAGATGTTTTTCTGTTTGACATATGCTTGTATCAAGAGCTCCACGCTTTCAGATCTCCAGTACATGCTTCAGTTTTTCCTATTTTTCACTTCTATTTTCCAAACAAGCTTTTGGAACTGTCACCAGGAGGGAGGATCGAGGAAAAAGCCCCATAACTAAGTGCTGAGCTCATTTCACCATATGTGAAGTTGCAACTAGAAGCCAAGGCATTTGTTTGTATCATCTAATCTATTGCAGAAAATGCCAGAAAACGGAGGAGCCAAGGACTTACCAGGTACTGGGCCAACACGAGAGCACTGAAGGCCATCCCAGCTGTCAGCAAAAGGACTGGAGAGACTGGATCTGGGCCTAAGGTTTTTAAATCTGAAGCTGGAAGGGTCTTGACGCAAGAAGAAAAGTCTGGTTCAAGCTGCAACATAATAAACTCTATTTCAACACTAACAGTAACCTTTTTAAATTGCTCCTCATGTAAACAGCCTCTTGAGACAATAATGCCTGATGCCCACAGAAAAAAGCTGTGATAAAATGAGACTATTAAACAGCATGGAATACATGCTCTGTGTGTGTTAGATCCATCAGACAACAGACATAACAATGACCTTCAGCATTTTTGTACATGACTTAGATGGATCCTCTAATTCTACAAGAAATAGAGCCTGGATACTCCCTACAACACAGATTTTTACAGCTCTTTATTCAGCAATGCTTTCTGTAATCTTATTCTGTTTAAATAAGGGGACAGAATCTCAGAGCAATGGCACCAACCAGCAAGTAAAATTATGTCTGTGTACGTGTTCACAGGACCCAGGCCTTGTGGTACAGCTAGAAAAAATTATAACAGATTCCCATACAAAAGGTTAGATTCTTACACACCAAAACCTGGTGCAGCTCTTTATTAGGAGAGAGAGCTCTTAAGGGCTTCCTTTATGCTGCCAACTCTCCCTAGCTAACGTACAGACATTTAAGGTGACTTACGAGGATATCGAAAGGAATCAATCCACCCTGATTTTATGGAATTTTAATGGATTTTTTTTTTTTTTTGTTTGGCAGTTTAGGGGAATATGAAAAAGTTGCACTCTTCTGCAATAAATAATTAAACTGAGTAAAGAGGAGCACTGTTGCTATGAATGCATGAACTGTCTATTAGAGCTATAGCCACCTACTGAAATGAGGGAATATTTTTGGTCAGTTGTTAACAGAGGAACTGGAAGGCAACAAGCAGAAAGGCAGATAACAACCTAAGAAGTAACCACACAATAAGCCAACAACAGGAGTCAGGCCCACACAGAACTGATGATAAGATGCACCCAAAAAGGACAGACAAAGCAGAGAACAGTCTACATGACACAGGATAAATGCTGTACCTCTCATGTTGAGAAAGCTTCATCCAGGATCTCCTGTTTGGTTGGTTGTGGTTTTTTTAAAATCCTGTATTGCTCTACTTTCTGGTGCTTTTCTCCATCTATATACCTTTCATGTGAGCTAGAATAAGTATTTAGGAAATTTAGTATGGGATTCCAGATACTTCTCACCTGATGAACATCACATGCAAAATGCACATTGATCTTTCACAGCTAAAATCACCTGATGTATTCCTCACTGAAATTGTCTAGCTTAGTACCAAATATTAGATGCTATATATTATCCTCTACTAAACTAAGGGCTGCCAGAATTACCTTATATATTATATTATATTATATTATATTATATTATATTATATTATATTATGCCTCATATATTATATATAATATAGTATTATATATATTATATTACATAGAATTACCTTACATCCCCCCTTATATATTTGTTAGTAGAAAACAAATTCTCTCTAAATAAAGACTGAAATGCAGTAAGCCTTAAATCCCTCACCCTCAAGTCCTTCCCCATACTCAAATTTTTTTTACTTTCTACATGTATTCCAAGTGTCCAACTGACTTTTGAATGCATGGACACCAAAGAGTTACTTGTGGAATGATTTTGCTAAAGGTGGTTATAACTTTAATGTCTTCTGTACAGCCACACCATGTTCCTTGGTTATATATCCCACAAACCCTCCATGGAGCTGCAGAATTGCACTGGGAATGCTCATCCACATGGGCCCCCAGTCCCTGCCAGTGTTACTGGAGGCAGTGCTCTGGAAATTTTGACCAACATACAGACCCTGCGTTTCCCTGTGTAATCTCTTCGCCCCCCATCATGGGACAGAATAACACCTGCACAAGTACCATCTCTGTCCTTGCCAAATGCAAGAAAACTTTAACGAGAAAAACCTTCTAGAGCAACACAACACAAGAATTGGAGATCTAACACAACTCTTACTTAATTTCAGCATTCAGTCACCTCCCCCCCCTTTATCTCTTCTTGTGGGCACGGTGAACTCCCAAGGTTTGCATGGAGCCAGAGGCAGGAAACCAGGACCCTTCACCCCTTTCCAGGGGCTGCAGGGTCTGAACTAGTCCAGAATCAATTACTCCACCATATTTCCTATCTGTTGTTATACAAAAAACAAACAAACAACAAAAAAAACCCAAAACCAACAAAACAAAAACAACAATAAAAGGACAGAAGCTCTCCACATGGAAAAACGAGCCCTGGGATTCACTAAACAGAAAGACCTAAAGACAAAGCACAAGCAGAAGCCCCCAGTGCTGGCTGCTGCTAACACCTGTCAGCACCACTGAGGTAACATTTGTTTCACACATGTCCTGGCTTGGCAGGCACCTGATTCACATTTTCACACTTTGTACCAGCTTTCTACACCCTTGCTCTCTAGCACAGCGTTCATACATCAGACACCATCGTTGTCTCAGTTTTCAGTGCTGTCATAGCTGGATTATTGCAGAGGACAAAACTCCTGCTCTGTAGTACACCTGCATCAAAACACAGTAACCCTCAGGTAACACATGAATTGGTGACACATAAATTTTAGGTTAAAAAGCCACTACCTGTTAATAACCAAGCCTATTTAATTTCCAGACCTTTTCTTAGTGCACTCTAATAATGAACTAATAATAATAACTTTAATGACTGCTAAATTAAAAACAATAACCAGTAACTATGACTTCACTTGTCTTAACAGAATTGCACCCATTTCTAGCAGTCCTAAATTTGGCCCAGAAGCCACTGCACTCACTAGTCCCATCTTCTCTGGTGCCAGGATAGGATAGACCTGCATCAAAACCCTCTCTTTTTAATATCTTGTAGTGAGCCTGTCTCCAATTATAAGTGCCAAAACAATAAGATACGTGTTTATCCACCCTGAAGGATGCAGTGGTGATAAGAATGCTTTGTGTCATTTGCAGCTCCATGGGCAAGAATGCTGGACAGAACGAGCAGGCAAAGATACTTCTGGCAAATCTCTTAACTGAAGTTAGCCTTGCTTTTCTGTGACCACTAGAGATGTATCACTGAAGAAATTATACTAAACAGTTATGGACTGTGGCTTATGTGCAGCCACTAAAAAGTATTAATTAACTGCATTATGGCAGAGGCATAGGTCAAAGAACATATATAATACAGTACCACATTCCTCAGAAATTATGATCTGAACTGACACAAGAAAAGCGAAACAGAGAACTTGAGAGGCAAAATGATCTGTCCATGGCACGTCTGTTGCAGTTTATAACAGTATGAAGACATTTTCAGATCCTGTTCTACTGTTTTTCTTCAGAACTCTTAAGTCCTACACTGCAGATAGGTAGGGATGTTAGGATTTTCCAGAGGCATCTATCTAGCGTTAACAAAAGAGCACTTCTAAAGTAATATTTAAGCCACACACGAGTAACTTAGTTGTTGCTATGATTGATAATGCAAGACAGAAAATATTAGCAACTGGCTCTTAACAAGTAGCTCTTAACAAAGGAGGCTCCAAATCTGCATAGGGGCTGGTCAGCAGAGCAGTGCAGAGACACAGCAGATTGCAAGAGCAGCAGCTATAGATCTTGAGAGCAAGAACCCTGACAGTCCCCTACAAACAGAGGTTTGGAACAGATTACTGAATAACATCCAGATGGATTCCCAGAGAATTACACAGACAGGCACCTTGTAAAGATCTCCAGCTGCATGAGCTCCCACAGAATGGAGTTTTACTGGGCAGCAGCAGGCAGCAAACTTCTTGGCCCTCCAGAGCAGCCTGATCTGAGCTTTAGAGAAGATTACAAACACTGGGAGAGGTTATCACTGACTAATGAAAACAATGTCCCTCCACCAGCAGGATGGATGTTGCTGTCAGGGCTAGCAGAGAAATTTCTCATGTGTTTTTGCCCTTGTGAAACAGGTTATTCATATAAGACACAGGTCTGGAAACACAGAGAGCTACACCTCTATGAACTCACTTGTCTAGTACAGGGATCAGCCCAGAAGGTTTAGACATTTGTGTGGAGTTTGCAGTGGATGTTTATAAGAGGTCTTGTTACTCTTTCAGCTCTCCTGTCAATGTTACAGCTGAAGTGGTTTTTGTAGAGCAAGAAGAATAACCTAACCCATGAGAGAAAGCAGCAAGATCTCTCATGTGCCATTTTCACATGTGCTCACATTAAGGTGCCCTTAAAGCAGTGTGCAGTTATGCCTCAGTCATTATCCCACTTGTTCTGTTAAAGCAATAGAGCTCTTGTAGTCAAAGTGTTGGTATGGCCAAGAAAAAGAAAAAGGATGAGTGGGACAAATGAGAGGAAAAAGAATAATCTCTTCCATGGGCAGAAAATGGGTTCAGAGTCTTTCCCTTCAGAGACACAGAATCAGGAGAACAGAACAGAAACTGGATGACACTCCACAAGTCTCACTCTAAGGAAGCCATCTATATTTGCCCTGCTAGAATGGTGTGTATTAGTTGATTAAACACAGTTAATAAATTAATACTTTATATCTTCCTCTATGATGCTGGGGCCAACAGACTCTCACTTGGATCTAACTGATAGTAACACTTATAACTTTCAAATTGTGCTTAACTTTCAGATTGCGCTTAATTCGCAGCACAATCTTGTGACAGCAGCAAGAAAATTGTGAAAATATTGTACCTGGAGAGATAATGGAATTAAGAATAAGAAAGGCAAGCGACTACAAACCAGGATATAATCATGTATCAGCCCACTGTGTGGTGGGAAGGATGGCCTGTCAGACTTCAAACTTCTCTTGGAGCCATGTTTTTCAGTGAGCCTGTGTTACAGGATATGGACCTATTTCAACAAACACAGCGGTGTTTTCTGTACACCACCACACATCTTGTAACCCAGATTTCAGACAAACAGGAAAAAAAAAAAATTGACCTGACTCTGTCGACTGGTAATAGGAGCCCGAATTTGCCAAGCTGTATGACAAAGTCTAGCCCTCAGCTACAAAGCATCTCCTGGCAGCTCAGAGAGTTCTGATTTGGGTTAATCAGCTGGTTCCCAAAGGAAATAGGACTGTGACAGTCACAATGGAGGAGTAATCTTTTGTTCATGTAGGCTCACACCCTGTGTGACTTGTAAATTTATTTGCAGATTTCAAACAAAGTTGACAGAGGAATGGGCAGTTCAGAGTTAAGAGGAAACAGGCAGCTAAATAGAGGACACTATCTTCAGCATCTGGCTGAGGGAACAGCTTCTGACATCAGAGAACATAGCTGGAATGCTAGTCTTTTAAATTTTGCAACTATAAAAAAGTCAATGTTTGCATAAATCATGAAGCAGAAATCTATAGAAACCACATTTTTTACTTCAGTTGTTCTTTTTGTTCTGAAGGAAAAGTTCAAAGCTTTTCTGGATGGGATACTATTCCCACATTGATTTGTCAGTGGTACACAAATCCTATTACAGAATCACAGCATATACAAAATGGGGGACTAAATGCTTCCCCTATGTGATTGAACAGTAGACAACAAATACAGTATTTTGCTTAAGAAGTTAAGAGGTTACCTTGGTACAAACACTGGAGCAGAAAAAGGTTATTAAAGCATTCTTGGCATCAGCTTTCTTTCTCCCTTGAATTCGTGTTTTAGCTCAGTTTTCACTTCAACCTTGCCCTTCACCTTTATGGAATTTCAATGAGTACAGAAGTGTTTTCTTTGCTGCTTGTGGTAATGAAACCTGTTGGTTTTGCTCACTCTGAGGATGTTGCTGCTAGCATGACAGCAGATATTGCTGTCAGTACAGCTGGACTCACGTTCCAGAAGTGTGTGACCCTGGCATCATACAAAGGCATCTAATTATAACAGAGGGCCGCATGGTTTAGAGAAATAATAAAGTTCTACAAGCAAGAGGAAAACAGGAGCATTTCACAAAGGGCTGAGTAAGTGTTACTTTGCTGATTTCCACCAGATACTGTGCATTTCCAGTGCTCAAAGTGCCATGTACCCCTCAGACTGGGATGATGCATCTCAAGCTTGGCTAAAAACATGTCAGAGCCCTGACAGCTTTCACCTGACTGTGGTGCTCAGAGTGCTGCAGTGGAACAAGGAATCTGAAAACATAAAGGAGAGGTTGTCATACTGCAGTCTTAATAATACAATGTTTCAAATTTAATTTCAGGATTATAAAACAACCTTGAGAAAAGGTTTTCAGGTCTCAAGCTAGAGTCGATGGAGCTGACAGGTGCTTTACTATCATTCTCCAATGTCGGGGTAGAGTTCAAAGAAGATGCTGAAAAGCAAAAATATTATCCTTTCTCCTGGTACTCACTGATCTCCATTCCCTTCTAAGTCAAAAGGTGCCAGTCATAATCCTAGGCCTATGCAGTCACTGAAAAATTTCCTGTGAGGAAAGGGTGCCTGTCTTGGTGGGTCCTTACTGAGTGCAGACACTGTCCTTGCAGAATCTGTGTTCTGCACGCAGAAGATTAAAAGATTAAAGTGAACACAGAGTAAAGCAAGTCATTAAAGAGGACAAATAGGGTTTTTTCACCCACATTTATCCCAGCATGAGAAACTATGTGAGCTGTGAAGTGTTTTCAGTGGATAGATTTGCATCAAACACCCACTACCTTTCCTTCTGGAAGTACCTGATGAATCCAACATGGCCACATATGGCACACTCGTTTCCTAATTTAACTCCTGTGTGATTGCCTCATGAATCAGATACTTTGTTGAAAAGATTGTGCTTGGATGCAGATGGAGAGGACTGAGAATGGATACAGAGCTGTTTGGACACAGGCTCAGCTGAGAATTTAAATTTAAAAGAAAACCAAAACCCTAATGACACATGGGCTTTAATTTGCCATCCAGTATTAGACACATGAACCACTCTCTCCAGTTCTCCATTAGAGCCAGGGACAAATGGCAAACAGAATCAGTGCAAGGAAAAATGCAGTCTTTATTTTGCTTTAACCAGCAACTTCAGGAAATGCTTAATCTTCTTGCAGTTTGCATAGAACAGATATTTATTTAAATAACAGTGGAGCAACACTATAGAAGCTGACTAGGAAAACAAAGCTTGATATTTTAAAAGACAAAACAGTTTACCAATTACAGCAGTTACAGTTCAATGTCCCAACAGCAGTACAATATATAAAGCTCCTGTCAAATGATTCCTATCCAGCATGAGTTTTTGAACCAATATCATTAATCATATTTTAGCCTCAGTGTAAGACAGTTTTTGCAGAACTAATATTTTCTTGCTACTAAAAACTTTTTCAAAATAAAAAGATACCTCAATCTAATTATCTTAATGCCATACACACTCTAGTACCAGTATTGACCTTTTTACTTCCTTTAGAAATCACAATCAACATCCATCCTGCAGATTAATCTCCTAAATTGTTTCCTTGTCAAAGTGTCATGCTTTCTCATTAGTGATTGTAGCTAATTGCAATTCTCCCCAATCTGCTATGCAGCTAATTATCCAAAACAGACTTCACTGCCAGAGTATGCATGTTGTCTCTGTTATACAGTAAAATGTACCATCATTATTTGTATCACCATAGTACTTAGATGTCCCAAATGATGTTCTGCTTTTCACCTGTTAGGTGCTGTACAAACACAGAATTATCTCTAGCACTTCAGTATCAATAAAGCCATGTTTGAGTGCTCTGGTGCTTGGGTCTGAGCACACGTGTGCAGAAATCATCAGATGAAAAGCAGACCAGTCAGTCCTTACTGTCTGGAGGCAGGTGGGGCATACAAATGCAACCATTTCATTCAAGATCATGAAAAATTTCAGAAGGGGCAGAAACTGAACTCAGCATCTTCTGATCCAGGTTTACAGCTTCACAAATAGCTCACTTTCAAGCATTTATAGTTCATACATGCCACAATCCAGACTAAGAAAACCTAAACTGAGCTGGCATTTCTTAATTACACAGTCAGAAATACTGTCCTGGTTTCCAGAACATACCTGGAGTACTTTCTCTCTACAGAGACAGGAGATGGGAAAGATGGACAACCTGCTAGCAGCAACATGGAAAGAACCTGCTGTATTTACCCAAATCTTTTTCATGTACATAATTACAGCCAAGAGAAAGGCAGGGAACTAACAGCAGTATCTCCTTCACACCAGTGCTGGGCAGAGTGCAGTAAACCAAGATTCTGAAAGGAGCTCCCAAGCAACTACTGGTAACAGTCATTTTAACACCTTCCTGAAGAGGCACAGAGGTGAATTACAAAATACAGCATTCAGGAATAATACTCTCAAAAATCAAAAAAAGGTTGAATTTTAAAGACTTCGAGAAAACTCACACAATCCTTTCAAGACACAAAGTAATTAAAAAAAACAATTAAATGGAAAAGTTCACCTGAGATAAATGTTACTGCCCCTTTCACACAAAGCAGGACAAAAGCAGCAAGACTCATGGGATTCTGATGAGATGGGAAATTTAAACAAGAAAATATTAAACTGCTCTTCTGGGGACATTTAAATTAGTATAAATTGGAGATAGAAAGTGATTGGGACTGAAATAGATGCTGATGAGATTTTGAAGGGAAGCAGATTTGATGATATTTGCTAAGCCAGGCCATGTCTTCATGAAGTAGCCTGCATCAACTAGTGTGTAATTCATCAACATTCCTGGCTTCTTCAGTCAGCTTAGTGAATTTTTGTCAACATTTACCTGAATTTCCCACTATTCTCCAATAACAATACAGCCCCAAGAGATGGGCTACTAAGGGCCCCAAATCTCTGCTTGTTCACTACCTCCATCATCACTGCAACTTGCAAACACATCCTTTCATGCCAGAGGGGGCTTTCTTCATTACCATCTGCCTTCTCTCCATCCTCTTTCCTGGCTTCTGCAGGAAGAAGCCACCACCAGTCTGCAACTTACATGACACCAGGGCACAGAAAGTTTCAGTTTGTGGTGATTTGTAACCAAAGGAAATTCTGAAAATTATTTGTGGAGTGGCACAGCAGGTAAGAACTTCTTGATAAAAATTCCTCAGGTCACTGGGCTGTTGTAACCCAACCAGGTCCTCACTTACTTGTGCAAGTTTTTCTGTCAAATGATTAATAACAAAGTTATCCTCCATTTGCCCAAAGTTAAATTGGCCACAGCTATTTAAAATACTTCACGTTCAAATATTGCCATGCTATGAAACAGTACTATAAAACAGAAGTTACTGATATATACTCCTAATTACAGCCAACCTAAAGACTTTTTTTGAGTGGAGATGTATATAACTATTACCAGATTGCTCTTATATTTTTATTTCAGTAAGTCACAGTGCTGTTGCCAATTCATAAAGCAGCTTCAAGATCTGTTTGTGCTGAAAGACATTAAGATAGAAGGGCAAGAAAATACTCACTAAAGCTTAAGGTCAACAATATGCCATGTGAAATATATACTGAAATGGATTAACTGCAAATATACCACATCAAATATTCCAGGAGCTTTACTGTTCATGCCTGTTTAACTTTTATAGATATTTATATGCCCATATATACACAAACACACTCATAAACATATATTTCCCAAAAAATAAACTTCAGATCCCTGGCAGTATCATCAACCTATTACCACTCAGATATTTCTTTGGCCTGATAACTATCACATGAACTTTGAAAGAAATGGACTCCTGTTTCTAATTAATAAGAACATAAAATGTTTTTGCAGAAGGAGAACCTAGAGAGCTTCTTACACTGAGGCCAGTTCAGAGCCAGCGTGGTTTTGTCACGTGTATGTTAAAATGGACACAGCCAAGTTTGGTTACAGCCCAGTAGAGCATCTGCTAGTCATTTACATACTTTCAAATGCTGCAATGATAAACACACACAGCTCCGTGACCATCTGATGGCTATGTCTGAAAGTGAATGAACAGAAAGCCTTCTCCTTTCTCCTTCAGGAAAGGAGACAATAAATTGCTTAAACTGAATTTGTGCAAGGGTGGGAATGAAGAGGAAGAAGCTCAAAAGATATTTCTAAGGACCTGAGCAGAACTTACTTTACACTCTTTATTCTACAGAAAGTTACTCCTGCCACATTTATATTGTGGAGGCATAGCCCAGGGAAATACAGCTATTCAGACAGAGAGGAAGTGAGTTTGCTTATCACACAGCTGCCTTACTGACATCATCCTAACTCCCCAAGGGAAAGCACATTTTGGGCAGAGACTGATCCCAGCACAGATCTTGTCTATTCATGACCAAACTTCTGACTACAGCCTGAGCTAAGAGTTTATTTCCTCTCACACACTGGACAGGGCTCCTTCTCAGATGCTGATTTTAATAATAAGAATTAGTAACAATCCCAAATCAATCCCTTCAATGTAAGTATTACGTAGACATATCCAAAGGAGCCTTTTTGTCAGTTTTGCTTTGAAGTTAAAAATCTCTCACTCTTCTTTCATATCTCTTAGGAATGAAAAAAATGTTCCAAGTTGGATCTGCATTCACACTCTCACTATAGCTAACTCCAGTGAATAGTCCTGGTGGTAGAATTGTAGTTTAAGGTCTTTTTGAAATAGCTTGGGGTGTTGGTGACCCTCTAATCTGCTTTATCCATTCATACAAGATCTATTAAAGTACTAAAAGGATGTGGTGTAAGTTGGAAGGAATGTGTTTGGACAAGCACTTTGCATTATGTACTTCTTGGCTACAGCTGTCAGCTTCTTTATATTTTTTTTTTACTAGCAGAAAAATTACTCTAAATTTTCAGTGCACATAAAAACCTAGTAACAGCCTCCTCTGAAATACAGAAAAATGTTTATACTTGAAAGAAAGATTTAAATCTGGAAGTTCTACAAGTTTTATTGGTGTTTCTGATATTCACATCAACAGAGACCATCAGCTGACTTCTCACTGGTGACACCTCTTCAGAAAAGTCAAACGACCTCCATAGAGTTTCTACTTGGTCAAAAGTTATCAATGTATTTTTAGATCTGGATTTACACAGCCTACTCTCTTTAGCTCAAAACATTTCCCATTAAATCGAGAGGATGAGTGTTCCTATCAAGCACAGCCATACATGCAGTACATGTACCTCCAAACCAGCCTCAAAGACTGTTCAGTGGTAGAAACAGGGATGAGGAAAAGCCAGTTAAAAAACCTGACAGGCTTGAGGATTATGAGAGCAAAAATAGCTGTTATTTCTTGCCACAAAATTAGCAACTGCAACCTGGAGGCCTGGCTATAAAGTCCCAGGACAACGATGATAGATGGACTGTACTGCCTTCATGCTTTTATCAAGGGACTGTAAAAGAGAAGACATCATTTCTGTTTTGTCTGCTCTCTCATAAGTCATTAATGGCCACGTTTTCCCATACTTTGCAAGCAAATTTGTCCTAAAGACAGCAAAAGTCACATCAAACAATTCTTCTAACTAAATACCAGTTGAGATCACTGCTAGGAGGAGTTATGATCCATGCAGACATACAGGTGGCCCTGAGTGGAAGTGGCATGTCAATGGGACACGGTCCTTCAAACAGGATACATGACACAAAGAAGTTTGCAAACAGCTGGCTTTTTACATACTTGTAGGCACACGTGGGCAGAACAAGCCCACACAATGTTGGAGCAGTACTGTAAACCACTTATTCTGCAAAACAACAGTTCTGAGCATCTGACCATGTGACTGAATACAGGGATGAGACAATCCTAAACCTAGAGATACTCAATAAACTAAACAATCAAAGGGTTAACATGGTAGTGAACTCAGATAAGCAGATCTATAACAACTTTACCTTTGCAGGACTTAGATCCAACACCTCTATAAAAATACTCTGTTTACTCTTGTGTAATTGCAGGTTTGATAGGAATCCTAAACACCCTGGCTGAGTATGGGGAAAAGGTACAGCAACTGAAATGGCAAAAACTGACCATCATTATCAGCTATGCCTGGTATAGAGAGCATTGCAGCAAAACACAGACTTCAGTTGCTCAACAAGCAAATTACTTCCAGCTTTTGAAAGTGCATTCCTGGGCTCAAAAATATATAGACTAATGATAAACATTCAGAATCTTAGATACATAAAATCTTAAAGAAATGTATATAATCCATAGACAAAATGATCACTTGTCCAATATAAAAAGCTATGCCCAAGGCAGGGGGTAAGTCACCAATGTTTGACCACTTCAAAGTCAGGCTACTGGCTTTGTCCAAAATGGGCTGCTTAGTATGAATCTATGATTTCCACTACTATAGCTACCCATCTTGTCTATTTTTATGTGCTGTGCAGTCTATCAAGATACAGCTAAGTGCCTTCTTTTGTCTGGGAACTCCAATGAGGATAGGATTGGAAGACAAAGACAGGAGCTTGATTTTTTAAAAATTACTCTCTGGTGCACATCAGACAAGTGTCCCAGTTATACTAAAACTATACATACCATCTGTGACCCACAAACATCTGTGTTTCCACAACGGTGCACAAGTACATCTCAAATAGACAGACTCATTCTTGTACTGCGGGATCCAAGGCACAGTAGGCAGTGAAAAAAAAAAGTGATGTCATGGAAGTAGCAGCAAAACAATATTTATACTTGAGATAGGCAACTGTGAAAGACCTGGAACAACCTCCTGTTAGTATTACTGGGAAAAAAAACCAAAAAACCCTAACAAAACCCAATCCCCTCTCTCAACTAGTTTAAATAAGAGAGCATCATAAAGTTACAGAACATACCCTTAGCTGGTACCAGAGACTAAGTGATTATTCAGGGGAACAGCTTCCAGCTCCAGGTCAATAGTCTAAGCCATCCCCTCAGTGTCCTGAATGTGTCTGGGATGAAGAAGACTAATTCTGGGAGCACATTTGGCAACTCACTTGGCAGAGGTTGTGCCACAGCTGCTCTCTGCCCAGCTTTGTCACTGGAACTGGGAGATGGCCACACAGCTCTCTCCAGTGCTCTACTGCACAGCATCCAGCCAGGCTAACCTGCACCAGTGCTCAGAGCACAGGCACTGCAAACAGCATGGCCAGGAACACATCCTGGCCAGCTGTACTTTCCCCTTCTAGCCCATCTCCATAATGTGCTCTAACCATCAGTCGTGAGCTCCCATTACTAACCCCTGTTTTATTGAACGGCTTAGAGCAGAGATCAGAAAGGAAAAGTTCCCTGTAGGGAGTGTTACTAATATAGTGAAATCCTGCAGGGACTAAAAAAAACCCTGCACTAAAATAGAGCATGCCCTGGAGTTTTTAAAAGACTAGCAGAGTTTGAGAGAAAACAGGTACTCTCAAGCTGTCACTGCTTTTCTTTGCAGAGATCCAGCTCTGTGGAAAAATGCAACATTTTGATATGTGAATCTGATCCAATTTTTTTAAACTGGGCTGCTGTTCAAAGTAATGTATTACAAAACTTCCTCACTTCAAATTGTTTTCCCATGTTAGTTTTCTGGAAGTAGATACTCTCCACTGACCAGATTTGTTATTTTGGTTATTCACTATTTCCGAAAGTAATGACATGTTATTAATTTAAGGGGTTCGGTTCTCAACTCACTATTATGCAGTCATGATTAAGTCAGTCAATCATTGATGTGAACTTGAAAACCTCAATTTTATTTTTAAAATGCTGTTCCCAACTGCAGTGTATGGAGTTTTCAGTGTGTAACAGGACATTGCATTGGAAGCATGGCAGAATTTAGCCAGAAGCTTTTTGGGACGGAGCCTCTCACACCTCTTGCCATTTTCCTGGATTAGGCATATTTCCTGGATGATCATTAGGCACATATAACTAATCTCAGTAACCATCTATCAAGAACTGAAAAACTGAGCTGGCTGATATACATAGATTACTTCATAAATCACACCAGCCTCAAAGGCATTGCTTGCTGAGCAGTTTTAGAAAATACATCCTGAGTAGTTACACGTGGCTTTTGGAAGCTGATGCAGTATTTACAGAACTGAATTAAGACTAACCCCTTCACTTTGTGCATCAAAATGCTGAAAACTGGCATCAATTCTCAATACAACAGCTTAAGAAAAAAAAAGCCACTTCACAGAACCTAAAATCTCTGAAGTCCTAGATGACATCATGAAATCTCTGGAAGGCCAAGCTCAGGATCACAGAATACAGAAGCACAAGTCCATTTTGCCCTCCCCAGAGATCAGGGCTTGGACATGCAAAGTTGTTCAGATATCTTCTGGGACTCACAAGAGCACCTACCCCAGTTTTTCCCCAGTGGGGGGAAAAAAAAAAAAAAAAGGGTTTTAAGATCCCACCCTGTTTTTGCACATCTGAAATATTTGCTAGCAATTGTCAGCTTCAATGACCTGTACTGTGTAAAACCAATTTCTGGTCTCACAGATAAAAGCTGATCTGAGTACTGATACATGTTTCTGTCCAAAACAGGTGGCAGACAACCACACTCTATTTTCCAGCATGGGCCAGCCATGTAGAATCTGAAGGTCTGTGCCCCTATTTGGTGCAATGAAAACATATTTTTTATCGATTTCCACTGTATGTAACATGGACAGAGATCATATTGAGGAACAGTTGCGTGTCAGGAGCAATATAGATTCAAATCTTAGCATTTACCCTAGAAACCTCACAGATGAGAACAGAATATCCTTTCAGGAAATGGCCTCACCAGACTGTTCCTGGTAATTTCAGAAAACTTGGGTCGTGGGAGCTCTGCCCTGTTCTGGGAGAGCAGCTCATGTAAGGACATGCTTTGCATGCTTTGTGTTTGTAGCAACAAAGCTTTAAAAGACAGTTAGTTAATGTACTGGGGGTTTATGCACCTCCAAAAAAGCCAGGACCAAAAGCAGCAAGAAGAAAGGATGGTCCAAAACACTTTTTTTTTTTCCAAAGTCTAAATCTGCAACTCAGTTACAATTTCCCTGAGGAAGTAATATCATGTTGGAACTGCAAGTTTTGTCAAGAAGAGGTAAGTGATGGTTACGCAACAGTGCGAGAAACTGTCCTAATCTACCTGATGCCTTTCAAATTGCTTCACCTGCAGCAAACCTCCTGGACAGAAATAAACACAGTTGCCACAACCATGAAGAAATGAAGCACTGCAGCAATAGAAAAGTGCTTTGAAGGTCCCAGAGCTCTGTCCCATGCCCAGAACTGCTCTTCAGGCTCTGTGTGAACACCACGGGCACTGCACAGAGCCCAGCACAGCCCACTTGCTCTGTGCTGCTCAAGCTACACAAACAGTGTGAGCAGGCAAAGGAAGAGCTTGCTCTGCATGTAAAGGAACAACAAAATTTGGTGCTATTAAGTTACTAGGATTAACTATGCTTTCAGTGAGCCACTGTCTAGCTTCTTAAAAAAACGCAGCAAGAAATATAACCAGAACAAGAGAACCCTCTTCTTCAGAATGGCATTGTGTGATTTTATCCTTTTAGGTTAAAGAGGCACTTTGCTAGAGACATAAAATACATAAACAGCCATAAAACCCTTCTTATGCTTGTACCTCTAAACCTTTCTCTGGGTTTTAAAATGGAGGACTCCTCTGTTTTGAGCACATTTCCTTTGTATTTCATAAGGTGGGGGCTCCCTCTTGCTTGAGAAGGTTCCCTTTATACAAAGTTAAACAATGAGTTTGGAAAAGTTTTGATTGATAATAGCTTACATATGGTGCTACAGAAAATGAGTCTATTTTAAGTATCCTTCTTCTCCAAGAAGGGATTCTAAAGAGGCACCATGTGTTCCAAACTTGCTGGCAGCACTTGAGCCTGCCTTTGGAACTGCTCCCTGGCTTGTGATGGAAACCATAATCCTAAGAGTGGTGGAAATCCATTTTAATTCCTATGCTTGTGAGGCTTTGAGAATATGGCAGCACCAGTGTGTAATACATGCTGTTCTAGAGGGGATTCCTAAGAAACATTCATACACTGGTCTCAGGTATATGAGTACAGATGTATTTCTTCCACACATAAACCCCCAGAAAAGGAAGGAACGCTTGGTTGTCTACTTTCCTCCCTAGTGATTGGATTTTTAAAAACTATTTAGAATATATTACCACAAGGAAATACATTTTAGCTGAAGAGACATTTTGCAATCTATTTGACCTAACTATCTGAGAAATGAAACTGCCTGAAACCTTTTATGTTAAAATGAGTCATCAGGTCTTCCTCACTTTTCATCAAGATTTAATCCTAAAACATTATGTTAAGGGCATCAAACACAGCAGCTTTCAGAAAAGAAGCTTGTGTTTCAGGCCATAATCAAGAAAATTCCAGGAATTCTTCTTACAGCAAAAAACAGGCAGGAAGGACATCGTGACCTTGCAACATTCAACCTGCATCAAGAGCTGTCTGCCAACTTAAATCTTGCTTATGATTTCTATGATTACACAGCATTTCCTTTCCTAAACAGTTGCATTGCTTTGTGTAACCATTTAGGATACTATTTACAGAAGGATGAAATAATCCCCATCAACTCCAGCGATTACAAAATTTGCCAAGAATAAAGTAAGATTATGCTCACCAAATTTTTGTAAGAAAAGAAGTATTAGCTTATAATAATTTAAAAACACTTTTGTCATGTCTACCGCTATGATAAATCACTTGGAACAAAACTGAAAAACATGCAGAAAGAGGTTTTTGCTTATGAATCCTCTGAACTAAATATGCTTTCTATAAATATATTATCAGCATTGTTCATTTACAAAACCATTTGATCACGGTAACAAGAGTCCTAACAATTATCTGTCAGCTGTGACATGTCACTTGATAATGCACATCATAGTGTTTCTGTTTTCTGGATATCTACAACTATGTATAATGGAATCAGAATTATGCATACAAAGAGTTAAAGTTTAAAATATTATCTGAGTTACATTTTTCCATTTTCAGTATAAGCTGAGAAATAAGAAAGCACTAAAAAAAGTTGTCTGCTTTACTTACCCCGAAAGGCTTTTGACATAATGATCATCAAATGTCAGAGGTTCATAAGATGACTTTCACTGTGATGGAAAAAGATGGTGGTTATCAAACAGCAAACCATGTTGCCTGGTTTTGGTTAAACTACTTCAGTGCTTGCATGCTTCTTCCTAGCAGCAGCATGAATTAACTACCATGGAATTACGTAAATATAGAAGGCCAAAGTTATCTCTAAGGTACAAAAAAGATTATTTTGGTCTAAATGAAACCCACCTGAATTTTAATACAAAATAATGCAAGTGTCATGTGCAAACCCACTCATCCAGAGTTCAATATTTTTGAAATATCAAATCAAAGACTGTACTGGAGCTTTCTGTCTGACTCAAGTTAACATTTTATTAAGGATATTAACTTAATTGACCTCATAAAGCATGAAAGGAAGTGAACAAAGCAACTCAGCATTGGGCAGTTCATAATGCCAGACCACCATTCACATCTGCAACTAGAGACATTCATGTTGCTCAGTCTTTTCAGTGATGGGTGACTCTACAGTATTCACAGCATTAGCTTGTGAGGGAAACATCAAATGCATTAGGCAACAAGTTTGGCAGAAGGGCAACCTTCACATCATAACCCTGTGCAATTAATCCTGGCATTGTGAAGGGTTGTCAGATCCATGTCCCACTGCTAGGTCTTGTCATTTTAGAGATACTTAACAGCATGATATCGTTCTCACCCTTGTGAGAGCTCTTCCTTGCCCTTCAGGAAAGCTTCCCCTTTCCCTTGTGGCACAAAGATATTTTGCAGATCCAGGCAATATCCAAGCACCCACCTACAACTCCTTTCCTTGATACTTCCAGCTCCAGGAATGATGTTTACTAGAAAGGCAATTCGCCTTCCTAGAAGACAACAGGGAGTGGATAAATGCTACCACTAGGGAGCATTTCACACTCTTCATAAACAGTCAATTCTAGCTAGTGCAGGCAGACTCACAAAATTCAACTTCTAAGGAAGAACATATGCTTTCCATACATAAACAATAAAACCTTTCCAAAACTGTCTTTCAAGATTGTCTTTCTTCTTCAGCCTGAGCCAATGCATTCTAATCCCAGAGAGTTGTCTGCCTCAAGTCATGCTGCATTGTTCTTGCAGCCTTCTGAAGCAGTTTCCTTTTCTGTGAGCTATGCTTATCGCATCCTGTGCTTCATTATGTTTCCAGGAAAGGTTCCCTAGCACAAGCCAGTTTCTCTGAAGCCCTTTTGCTCCATTCCTTTCCTCTGCTGCTTCATCACATGAAGGAAGTACAACCTCCTCAGGGAAAAGAGAGACACCATGGCTGCTCTATCCCCCTTTATTACAACCCCAGCTGGCAGAGAGGCCAGAAGAGAGTCTGGGTCATGCACAGCTTCAAACTCCACATCTCAAAACCTAGGACTGCACTGACTGATAGCTTGAAACCAACACTTAATCCACTGTTTTTCTGCAACATTCTTCCTAAAGCACTTAAAATGCATAGTGTCCAGGTAATTAATGTACATAAAATCCCCCTGTGGCTGCCTTGCAGAAAACAGGAGGTTTTATTTTTTAAGAAAATAAAGACAGTAAGGTAGCTTTTGAAGAGAGACACCAAACAGATTTGTCACCAGAGAGAGCAGTACATGGAGCTCCACATAGTGATGTTTAATTACTCTGACAGCCAGAAGCACAGCATTATGGTCACTGAGATAAACCTCTTCCAGATCTTCTATCAGTCATGTTAGCTAGCAGTAACATTCCTAACAATTTGATCCCAGTTACCATAAGCTTTTCAAAATACACAACTTTTCACTTTGGAGCCTTGGCTCTCTCAGTCAAAACTCCAGAAGTGCTAACAAATTCCAGGTAACAGACTGGCTGAGGGCTAGGAATTTATTCTTAAAAATTCCCTAGATTTCTTGTTAATTCCTCCAACCTTCCACAGATGTATGCAAGCATGTATGAGTAGAGGCAAAGAACACATCACATTCTAGGGCAGGAACTAAGCTGGTTCGAGAGGATTTCCTGTTTGTTGAAAAGAAGTGATCCAGTTTCATTGTGCAGCTACTTCTTTGTCTAGTGAGAAGTAAATTTAATAATTGTCATTAAAAGTGTAGTACTCTAGACAGGGAAATACAAACTGGGTTAAGTTAAATAAAAAGGCATCCATTTTTTTCATTTGGACACAGATAAAACATTCTGAGAACAGTCTGCCATACAAGAGCACCCTCCTAGACTCCTTTCTTCCTAACAGAAAAGGTAATGGTTGGGTGCTGATCTTGCTTATACCCAAGGAACTATTATGAATTCTGGCCTTGCCTTATGGAAGATGCAGTTTTAGGAAATAGTGGGGATATTTGTTAATAACTGGGGGTTTTAAAAAATATTCTATATATATACGTGTGTGTGTGTGTGTGTGTATAAAATATATATTGAAGGGGAATACTGAGAGACTGTCAGTGTTCCTAGTGCAATAAAATTCTCCTGAGCTGGAAGGATTAGAAATGCTTTCCCTTCCCAAGACTGAAAAATGCACACAGGGTAAACTACTTTCAATACTGTAGAACAGAAAAGGTGGAAAAGTTTAAGCCTCAGGAGACATCAACCTGTAGAATTGCATTTAGGTAGTTTTGACTTACAAAGTACAGTTTGGGTAAGAAAGTCACCACCTCCTTTAAGCAATGTATGTGCTGCTTAGGAAGAGGAGCTCAGGTGACAATGCACAGATGAAAAGATCAGAGGATTTTTTTTGGTTTCCACAGGCAGGGCTGGTCAGCTGGCTTATGCTTGTGTATTGTCCCCTTCTGCAAACACAAGTAAACCCTGCTATCAACTCCTGGGATTCTCATCATGCCTCACAAGGATCCTAAATCCTGATTTCCTACAAGCATACAGACTGGGGACAGTCTCAGTGGCACTGGAAGACACCATCCTTGTCTCCAATATCACACAGAAAAGCTTTCCAAAGTGTGTATTTAATGAGCATACAAACTCAAACTCAGAATAAAACAAACCAAAAACAGTCAGATCTCCAAGTTTAGTTCATTTAACAAATATTAAGCCACCGCTGTCATTTTTAACTGTTTGTATTCAGGAACACCAGATCAGAACAACCACAAAAAACTAAGGGGGAAGACAAGTATGTAATTTTAGGATGCCAGCAGCTATGCAGGTCATGGTCTGATGTAACAAGGCTCATCTGGGGACAGGAAGCTGCCTAAGCACTGGTTCAACTGCAGAGACCAGGCTCCTCGAGGGTGAACTGCTGCTGAAAGAAGGCAACCCAGTACTGCAGGGCTGATCACATGCAGAGGTGCAATAAAACTGGTTTAATGCATTTTCACAACACTCACCATTGCTGAGCCAGAGCAGAGAACCCAATAACCTCTGAGTATTTGTACTTCTCTTGAAGCCCAGCCTAGCAATTTCTTAAAAATTGAAAACAACAAAAATAATAGAGGGAATAGGTAGGCAACGGTGGGGCAGGGAGGACGAGTGAACCTCTCTTTGCCCACAGTAAAACTGTTTTCAGCAAGCTGCACTTGAGAGCACTGGAGCGAGTGCTGCTGCGTGAGGATCCTGGGGAGAGGCAGCTCACACTGCAGCACTGCTCTCGATGTGGACCAGCAGGGTGAGTGTTTATCACTGCTGGCTATTTTCTCCTTCCTCTAAGAGGCACAGCTGTTAACCAGACACACGAAGAAGGAAGTACTTCTACTTTCCTTTTCTAGTGCTTTGGGAACAGTTAATGAGAAGTCTGGGTCAGAGCTTATAAATAATATGAAACTTAAAGTAAGCTAACAAATTACTGCAGGAGTAAGCTTTCAAGAGAATGAGTGCCATGTTTCTTCTTTTTTGGCAAAAAGTGCAGTACACAATTTGATTGCAGAACCAAAATACTCTGTGAGTTGCGTGGCAATTCAAGCTCTGCCTCTTTCCATAAATGTCCTTCATGTGCTTTTCCCCTCATCTTGGCTGCTAGGAAGGCCTGGGTATGGCCCCCTGCATATCCCAGGGAACTGTTAAATAAGAAAGAGAACGACAATGTAAAAAAATAAGCCACTGATACTTAAGCCTTAAATCAATATTAGAACAGGAAGCTTTTGTCTAGTGTATAGGTCAGGGTAGTATTTGAAATACAAACACTGGACAGCTTGGTTCAAGGAGAGGGCTGGCTCAGAGAGCTCTGCTGCTCTGAGGAAAGCAGGATACAGCTGCTCTGTGCTGTAGATACAGTTCTGCTCCAGGCTGTTCTTCACAGAACACCAGAGAGATTATTTTACTGCTCCAAGACCATGATAGGGTAGAACAGGCCAGGTTTCATGCAAAGCTGGAGTTTGGACTGCACTCAGAGAAAAGAGGAAGATCATTGCTCCTGCTCTGAGACAAAAGCCACATGGACAGTAAGGCTCAAAAACACATTCCTAGCAGTACTTAAGAAAACTTATCAAATGGGGAAACTGAGGCTCAGAGTTGTAAAAGGAATCTAAAACTGGAATTATAAAGTCTGCAATGTGACAGGTGCTGTGGTCTTAATTCTGATCCAAAAAACCCAAACAAACAAAAAGCTGAACCCTACACAAACAACAAATTCCTAGAAGTCCACAGAACTTAAAAAGCAAGAGTGAAACTCTGTAATCCATTGTACTTCTATGGAATATTTAGTAGCACTGGGGCTGGTACACACAGCAGCACCTTACCCTGTTGAGTGCCCAGGCTCATCAGTGAATTGCAGAATATTCTCAAGCACACTGAAATCAAAGAGTAATTTATAAGAAGTTTTGAGTCATGTTTTATGCGAGCTGACTTGAGTGGATAGTATTAGGCAGCTGTGCTACTGAAGTCACTGCAAAACTTTAGGTATTGAGGCTTTTGGAAACAGAGTCCTCAGGCCTCAAACAAGCAAAATGCACACTTTAAAAACACAAATACTGGCAGGGAGGCTCTGACCCCACAGAAACTGTATTAGCCTGAGACTGGAGAACTGTATTCTCCTGCTGACTTCAGGAAGTGAACCTGGATATAGCCCAAGAACTCCACAAAACCCCATTTCCATCTGTAAATGAGCATAATAAAATGTTCAGAAAGTCACATGCAAAACAGGTTTTTCATTTCTCAGAGTTTTGGAAGGACCAGTTACCATGGCTGGCTTATAGGGCAGACATACATAAACATTTCTATATGAACACAACACCTTTTTAGGGATGACATGTATGTTAGGTGTCTGCACCTTATCCTCACTGCTAATACACTAAAGAGTTACTGCATGAGATGCACTGATAAACCACTCTCTGTCATCTGGTTAAACAGTCATAACCAGGAAAACATCAAGCTTTGCTTGTATAGCAAGCAAAAAGGACAATTGTTCTCATTAAATCCGAGAACTAAGCATGAGGAAGATGAGCAAAATTGAAACAATACTTTAAGCACCAGGATTTTTGTGCCACCATGTCATATATTTATATATGCTGACCCCTCTGAAGTGTTTATGCCTTGTGCCACGGGGGGACTTACTTTGGTACCTTTTACTTTAAAAACTGCCCAAGGATGCCCACACACAGCTCTACAGTCATGGTTTAAGAATTCTGGCAGACTCATCCCAGGATAATCTTAACTGTGCAGTAGCTTGCACAGTGCCTGAAGAAACTCCATGCAGCACAGTCTCCTCTTTCCTGGGAAGACAAAACAAAGTAAAACCCTATCTCTCATTAGTGCTCTCTGACCAAGGATAGTATTTCTACATTTCCAAAGTGACTTTTCTTTCACATTTATTTGGTTTTGCTAGCTTGCATTGGTAGAAATCATTATTGAGAGTATTACGATGGAATACAGCACTGAGAATAACACGATGTGAATAACAGAAAACTACTCAAGTAAATGATAATAACCATGCTACACTTAATCCCCTAACACATACTGTGTATTCTTTTTAGGAGCTTTGATGTGCATTTAGGGCCAGACATACAACTATCTACTGAGAAGACAATCTTTCGAGACAATTTCTAGGGGGAAAAACAGAAACAGAAGAGGAGAAAGTGAAGCATGGAAAACACTGAAGCTAAAACTCAAAACCAGAGCTCTTTCACAAACTAATAAGCATAAGAAATTAATCCAAGTTAAGCTGCTACACCAGACTGTAGGACTAACGTGCAAGTGTTTGATGCATACCAGAGAACCTTGAAAGAGAAAAGGCATGTGAATAAAATATGATTCAATAAAATAATTCATGATGAAATGACAGGATTTTAATTACGTGCAACTTCAGCCCTGTGAATATGAAACAGGAAGCACCTCAGGCATTTAAGGCTCTGATGACAGAAGTTACAAATTTATTCAGTTATTTACTTTATGAAATATTAAGTTGGATGCAGCATTTGGGAAAAAAAAAAAGTCATAACCAGCAAACCAAAACCAATACTCAAGCAAACCAACAAAGACCATATATTTAGATGTGATCATCATCAACAATCAGGACTAACAGTTTAAGAATAACTGAAGAATTACTTTCCTTAGATACCTGGGTGTTCCAAACAGCTGTGGCATCAGCACAGACACTGCAGTCGTGCTGTCAAGACTCCACAAGGAAATGCAACAGAAAGGCAGGCAAAGAAAAAAATATGTGAAAGTACATATGTGGATTTCAAACAGTCTTGTTCAGGACTAACCTGGGAACATAAGAAAGCTCATACACTTGGGATAGGGATATATATCTGGATAGAGGCTCCCAAACAGCTCCCAAATCATTCAGGAAGAAAGCAAGAATGGTAAAACAATTACATATGGTGATGTTCACAAAGAAAACAGGAAATATAGTCCACTGGGGAGAAATACAGAAAACTATTAAAACAGGCAGCCTATTGTGAATGAAAACTAGAAATTAGAAGAGAAAGCAATTCAGAACTCCTCCACAACAGCTCTTACAAACCACAAAGCCCAGCAAACCAGCTAAGAAGCAAGCAGTCAACCCTATGTATATAAATGAATCTTTTTAAAATCCTCTTTGCTTTGTAGCTCGTTCTACACCCCAATGGTAAGGGGAAGGTTTTTTAAGTAAATGTCTAGTGAAAGTTCAAGAAAAATTTAAGCAAAAAGGAAAGATCATCTAAATATAACTTAAAGGGTCACTGTTTTAGTAAAGCAGCAGGGAAGCTAAAGCAAACAATTAGGTCTTTTGTGCTCAAACAATTGGCTGGATTAGTGCTTAAACGGACACAAATTTCACGTATCAAATAAACTGTACTGAGAGTTGGGGTATCAATTTACATATGAAAAATGACTAGAGATCAGTGCAGGAGGGGGTACACAACTGTGACACGGTACACTGGCATCTAGACAGACCTTGACTTGAAGTGACACAGCTCTGCCTCTCCCAGCAGAGACGTGCAGAGAGGCAGCAAGATAACAGCTCACGAGAATCTGAGTACAGGAAACTGAAGCTGGCCTTTCCCTGGCATTTTTTGAATGTCTGAATCAGCAAATCTCTTTTTAAGTAGCTTTGGGCATAATCTTTGAAACACAGATTGTATCTTTTTTTCTGGGCACAGGATGAAAGAAATAATCACTTAATGCACCGTAAAGAAGGCAAAAGGAACAAGAAAGAAGGGAGAGCACACTGAATATAGTAAAAAGAGTAGCAAAGCACAAGGTTAAAAATAAGGGGACAAAAAAAATCTGTGGTGGTAATGTGTGATTGGACAAAAGAATCCCAGTTAAACCAGGAAAGAAAACCCTACTGTGGTCACATACAGGGCCAGAAATAATGCTGGGGAGAAATCTCAAGTACTCTGCTATTAGGCTTAACAGAAGAAATGAGATCCTGCAAACTAAGCTTGAGGATTCTTAAATATTAAATTAGAGGAAATTATTCCAACACACTGTATAAATACAGCAGGCTCATCTGCAGCAGCAGGCTCAGCTCTGGTTAGGCTGTTAGAGACACTGAGATTTTTGAGAAAAGTCAATCAACTGATTCTGAGACTGCAATGGGATTAATGCATCTGTGAACGAGTGACACCAGCTCCTCCTCTCAAATACCCACTGCTAGATCTGCAGGGGTAGGAAAGAAGAGGGCAGTGTGATAGTTAATACAGTCACAAAGGCCATTTGACTGCAGACTGAATGTATCAGACAGTCTCATGAGAAGGCACTGAACTACTGCTAGAGAGAAGTAATCCCTGGTTCTTGCAAGTGAAGGTGTCATCACTTGATAGAGTATTCCAAAGACCTTTCTCACAGCTGTGGCAAGTGACTATAAATCCTCTAGAAGTTTCTTCCTGATACCCAGGACAACACCTCAGAATCCTACAAGAAATTCTCCTTGCCTCAGGTGCGAGGGAGTTCTCCAGCCTTTTATTTGAGAGGACAACCTCCAGTGAAACAGCAACCTTCTCACAATTTATTTTTCTCAAGTTTTCTAAACTTACTTTCATTTCAGGGCTGCTTCAGCTCCAGAGACAGAATACATAGAGCCTGCTTCCCCTTTATATGAATCCTGCATCACCACCCACCTTTGATCCCCTTCCTCTCTCTACTCCTGCTATTATAATTTCACAGATTTTGCCAGGAGGAACCATTAGATCACTTAAGGAGATCTCCAGGCACCAACTTTCACCCAGGTACCCCTGCTGAAACCCACATGCCACAGTGAAATGAAAGCAAGAGATTAAATTGTACGCTGCAGGAGACGCTGCAGCATGAGCTGCACTGGCAGAAAACTGGGCAAAAACACATGAAAATGATTCCATCAGGAAACAACAGGCTCCACTGCAGAGAAAGTCAGTGAATGTTATCAATTTGGCATTAAAACCCCACTTCTTTCCAACACAGGATCTAAAAGTAGAACATGAAATATGCAAAAATTACTGATAACCTAATTTTCCCTTAGACGTCTTATGCAATGTACACTTTCTCTAGCCTTGACCAACTGCTGGTGTTTAGGAGAGAATAAAAAAATACAAACAGAAACCACCACAGAACAACATGAATAAAGGAAAAAGCCCTCCCTTACTCACAGCAGAAATTATGCTAAGACTTTATTATAATTACTGTCTTAATGCAGCTGACACAAATTTAGACTTAACATCTGATCTATAGATTTGCTTCTGAAAATTTTAAGTATATAGACAGTAAATTTACAATTCAAGCCACAGTGGTCCTACCATGTTTACAAGCACTAGTACAAATGCTTTACTACCTTCTCAGATGGAGGGTTGGAACCTTATGACAAGATGGAAATCACACAGTTTAATTCTCACAACACTGGGTTTGCACAGTGCTTTTTCACAGGCAGAGACTGCTTCACAACAGCAGGAATGATGCCTTCCAAAAGCACATCTCAGCAGAAGTCCAGGCAGAATTCCTATACCAACAAGCAAGGCACACTGCAGAGGATCAGCAGTCTCTCTATTGTTCTTATGAAAAATACCTTACTTCAGGGAGGAAAAAAGAAAAAAAAAAAAAAAAAGACTTAATGACAGTAGTGACAAAAACGTAGGAAACAGGCAAACAGGCTAATAGCCAGAAGGTTCTGCTATAGGGGGCTAAGCCTGAGGTAGGCCTAAGGGACAGGGACCCCACTGATAATTAAAAAGGACAGAGTACTTGGCTAAGCTGATTACAGACTTTCATAACATATGTACTTTGAAAATACAGAATAAGAGATATCAAGCAGCTTCCAATGAGCTCTTCATGACAATTTCTATCTCAATCATGCCAGCAGTGATTAGATGTTCTCCTAGTCAATGGTCAGTGCCTTGCATTACATGGGTTCTGGAGCACAAAAATTCATTTTCACTAGCTGGTTTGTCACTTTATATTGCAATCTTTGAATCCTGTTCCATTTGAAAGTATTTTTAAAAATATCTGCCAAAAATTATTTATATTCATCTGTTCTCAGTTTATGAAATGAAATACATATTACAAAAAAATAACATTGTAAATAATGACCTTGTCTGGTTGTAGTGCATATGAGCAGATGAAAGACCTCAAACAGCATTAACACCATAAGTGAGCACGGAACCCAATGCTGGGACAGCCCCACAGGCTGGAAAAAGGTACCCACTTAATCAAATTGCACCATTGAAATTTCCACTTCTGGACTTGGCAAATGGCACTGACCTTATAGCTGCTGCACCTGCCAACTGATTCCATAAAGATCAGAAGAGATAAATTACCAAGGCATTTCCCTGCCCCTCTCCTTTTTCACTCTGATTTCTAGGGATATGCCAGCTGCTAATTAGCAAAAGGCAGAAATAGCCTTTAGTTGATCTGATGTACCCCACCTTTACCTGGGTAGGGTCTCCCACAACTCCCCAGACAAGGAAATCTAGCAAAATTAGCGAATTTAGCTCTAATCTTGAAAAGTCAGACTTCTTCCCCATACCCAAGCAGAGCTTTTTATGCGAAAGGTTACTGTCAACTGCAAAATATAATTTAGAGGAACATTCAAGCCACCACTTGTTTCCAAGTACCCCACATCCTTAAGGCAAAGGGCTGCATCCCCGGTGGAATGCCACCTCCTCTGCACTTCTCTTTGCTGTCCTGCTCCTTTCCCTCATAGTGCCTCTTGACACTACAGTACCAAGCTCACCATGAAAAGCCTTGTTCTGTGACAGCAGAGGAGGGATGAAATGGCACACAAGAAAACACAGCATGTCTAACTTTAGCTTCCCTCTATTTCTGACGGATTAACTTCAAAGGCAGCAAAGAAGTTGCAGTCTGCTTCCATTAAAATGCAGAACAGTTTCCCCTGAACAACTTCAGTGGGAGAACTTTGTATTAGGAAAAGCACACACCACTGAAATCAGACAGAATACACGTAAGAGAAGCATTGTGACTAAGACAGTGTTTTCAACAGTGCTGCACAAGTTCACAGTGACCTACCCAGCCTTCATCCTATAGCAATACTATAAAAATCCAAAAGGCTGACACACCAGTAATGGAAAATGAAAGTAAAAGACAAGGAGGGTAACTCCTATGACTTAGGATGGTCAGTACTCACTGTGTAACAGCATTTGCCCCAGCTGCTTTTCCCTTAGAAGAACAAAAGCAGACAGTGCTTGCTTTTTAAACAGCTGAATACCTCTTCCTGTGTCTCCATGTGGTCCAGTGCCTAGAAATCAGTTATCACACCCATGTACCAGGGAGAAATGAAACTAAAAGCACTACACCCTCTTGTATCCCATCTTTTATAAGCTGTGAGCCATCATATGAGTACAGCCTGTGAGGACTCTCAAAGCCCCCACCTGCAGCCAATAGGGCACATGGGGCAGAAATCAATTTTAATCTCACAACAAACAAAAAGAAGCAGGGGAGCTGTGAAGTTTTGGAGTACGATCACTACTGTGATAAACAATATGAATTGTCCTACTGAACAGATTTTCAGCCATAAGACCTCAAAACAATTAATTAAATATAACCTGAAGTGATGATAAGGTCATGCTTGAACATGCCTTAAAAAGTGGAGAAAGTCGAATGTGTCCCTTGAAGTAATCAGATAATGCTGGGACAGGAGAGAAAGGAACCACAGTCAATACGATAAACACATTTGAAAATGTGAATATTAAAAATTAGCTTTTCTACTGTCAGACACAGAGGTGCCTGCATGAATTCACATGTACAGCACATCTTTCCCACATTAAGAATGCAGGTAAATTGCCACTTTAAAATGGGCAGGCACTGCAGAGAGAACACATGATACAATTGTTGACTCGCGACGAAAGCCAGGAAAAATACAAAAACTTCTTAATAAGACAAATCGAAATTATTTAAATAGCATTTAATGCTTCTACCATTTTATCTTTTACCCCACTTACACTCTCATGAATATCAGTTACTTCCCAGCCACAATAGCTTTGTGACCAAGGCCATCTACTGGTGAGTGGGGTATGAGAAACACTGGGAGGTTTGCTGGCCAGATTGAATTAGTGCTTGCCGAGATTTAGGCACATGCATTGAAATTGTGCCAGGCAGCTGCCAGGAATTACTAAATGTGATCACAATTTTGAATGAACAAATAAAACATTAAGGCCTCCCAACTCCACATGGACCTAAAGAACCATGATGTTGCCCAGGGGAGAAGAGTGTGGTACTTTAAATCTGCACCCTGTTGACACCATGTCACCTCACTGCTCTGTGTAAAATGAATCACATGTCAATGTTGCTAATAGAGGTATGAATTTTACCCCCAAAATCGCTACCAAACCTGGCAACATTGCTTTCAAGAATTAATGGGGTCTGAATGGAAACGATTGTAAGCTAAAACTGCAAACATTTTAAATGGGGATTTTAGATGGGGATTTATTTGCTGTACACTATAGTTACAATTGTACTTGTCCCAAGGCATTAGGCAACAGAAGTTGACACCAGGCAAAGAAATGGAAGGGAAATTAAGCACACCCATATCCTTACACACTGCCATTTCCAAGGTGATGTCTGAGACTAATCAGCAAGGGAAAGTGGGAGCAAGCAATAGCCTGCTCTGACACATAGATCCCCACACTGTTCCAGTGTTAACTGCTGAGCATCATTATTCCCAAATCAGGAAGATGTTTTTAATTAAAGACACTTCCTTTAGCTCTATTTTCTGTAACACTTAAGTTAGCATTATGATTTTTAGAGTGAGGTATTTGAGTGGCAGCACTGGAAATCCCCAAATTACAAGACAATATTCTCTCCAGCTTTGAGATGAAGTAAAGTTAAGCCTTTACTCATCCTTCTTGCTGTAAGAATTTCAGGCAACCTCGACAGAATAGACACGAGCTTGAAGGAACTAAAATAATTTCTTATTGCTACTTTTGGATGGCAACATAGAAACCCGAAGTTCTCGGTTTGCTTGAAGAAATGACACAGAAGAAAAGTATTTCCACAAGAGAAAACGTGGATGCCATAAAATGATAAATGGCCTTTAGTAGCCATCACTTCAGTCTGATTGACTGCATGATGATCAGATCTATGACAAAGAATTTATGGATGGCAGATAAAAGGAGTCAAACCTTCCACATTTGTTCATTACAAGTTGGGTTTGGGGCTGGTTTGTGAGGGTTTTTTTGGGGTGGGGTGTTGTTTTTTCTTCTGAAGCCAGTATTAGACTATAAATCCAGTTTAATTACATCAGTTTTATTCAGTGTGGGAGAATGCCATTTTCCTATACAGCAAGCTTAGTAATTTATATACCTTTCTGATTTGTTTATGGCGCAATAAATCCATGGGTAATTCTGTGCCTGTTGGAGATTTGCAGTCTCCAGGATAATTTTTCAACTGAAGATCAGAAGTGGGGAAAAAAACCACAAACTGTTACCCCTTTTGGCTCAAACCCACAAGACATAAACAATTTCAAAAGAATAAAACACTGCATGTGAATTTCCCACCACATTTTTTGCAGCAAAAGTGTGTTATCAACTAGTTGATAAGCTTTAGATGTTCCTCTCATTAAGTCATTGGATCAAAAGAGCTGAACTACAGAAAATTTAATTTATACCTTCGATTACAATTACTGTGAATCACAGTAATTATACTTTGCACTTTCAAAACACTGTACTAATGTCTACAATATGCCTTGGTAGAAACTTAGCTTTATATTTGATACAGGGGATGAAGAAAGCTGTTATGATCTCCTGTTAATTTGCATAGAAAAGCCTCCAGCTACTTACACCAGGGTCATGTTCCAGAAATCACAGATAAAGTGACAAGTAGGAAATTGTTCAGTTGCAGCATCTAATCGTAAGGATTTGGTAATTTCTTTAACAGATATTTCAAACAGAGGACTTCATTTAACTTTACTGTCAGGTCCTCTTTTATATTCATGTTTTTCTTCTGTAACTCTCTAAACTTGGAACTGCCTATATATTATTGAATTGAAAGGAATGTGGTTTTTTTCAATTTTCCAAAACATATGTATCTTTTTGATCCGTTTTCCCAGTGCAATGCTGAAAGCTTTTTCTTTTTCCAATCCTACAGCAAATAGTAATAACAGCTCTAACTTTCTTAACCTCAAATATATTCAAAAGCAAGATTACCTCAATATTAACTGCTGAGGCTAGACAGGCTAAGAAATCCATCTACCTCTATTTCATCTTGCATATTATTCAGTTATATATTGTACAGTCCCTTTGGGGAAAAAAAATACAGGAAAGTAACTCAGAGTGGCCATCAGTCATTTAAGTGTTGTTTATTTTCAAATAGTACCATTTCCTCTCAGAATGTAAGAAATGGACATATTCATGACACCTGCCTGAATGAAACTGTGGTGTTTAAGTACCTTGGATGAGCACTGGAGCCAATTCAATTTCTACCAGCCTTTTCCAGGGAAAAGGCTTTGCTGTAATGCTGCAGCACGGTGCAAGCTTCAGAAAAAATTTTTGGAAATCCTACATAGAAAATTGACCCCTCTTTTGGAGGAAAGGGCAGGAAGGGAAAAAAAGACCCCAAAAAAGCCTGGTATTAGTTAAATCAAAACAATTAAAGTGGTACATAAAAAGGCTGCAGAAGGCATTTATTCTAATAGCCTTGGATGTTCAATCCGTGTAATAGTCCAGTCTGGTTTTGCTCCTTCTGTAAACTCCCTTTGGAACCTGAAAAAGAAAATAAGTGAAGTGTTGGTAAAACTTACTTGACCTTTAAGAGCTACTAATATGACAAGAAATCATTAAGAAATATTTTACTTCAAACTTATTGCTGTAAAAGCTACTTAAACTTTAATGCTTATGCCCCAAAATGGCAGATAAAAGTTATTTATATAGTAAGAAACAAAATGCACTGACTTCAGAGTGTTTGGGTTCAGATCCCACAGACAGGATCAAACAGCAACAGTAAAGACCCTGATATCAAGAAAGCACTCAGTTTTCACAGCAGGAATATGGAAAAACCTTTATGGGAGATCTTGATTTATAAATAAAGGGTTTCCTTTGATGGGTGGCAAGTGAAGGGAAATCATGTGCTCCATATTTACTTGAAAATTTTCATCTTTCCTGAAGTGTAGTTTAAAAGGTAATATATTTTCAGAAATACATAAAAAATCAAGTTAACAGTAGTACTGAATCTCCCTTATCTAAAGATAAGTCCGAGCTTCAAGCTGAATTCTCATGTTCTCAAATAACCTTCATGTCATGGATGAAAGCAGTACAATATCATTGCTTTGCAATCATGTGCAAATCCACTCCTGCAAAGTGGGATTGGGAAGATACTTAGGGGAAGGCTCTCAAGGTCAATGGAGCCTCAGAAACATCCCATTCTAATGAAGAGGCTGAATTCAGCTTAGGGACTGATCCACAACAATCTATCCAGGCAAAAAGTACTGGTCTCCTTATGAGTGTCACCTTTGTTTCAGAGCTCCTCATCACCTAGACTCCATGTTTTCAATTTCAAATGTGGGTGTAGAAATCCTAGATCATACAGCATTTATCACAGAAAAATCCTCACTTCTCCCAGCCTCTGAGAATCTTCTTTTCAATACATTTTGTCAACTGTGCAGATATTTTCTGCACTGCTCTGACATCAGTACACCAACACAGACATTATTTATAAGCATTCCTATGAAAATCCATCTTCCTAATGTGTGCTTTGAGGATCACAAACCTCATTCAGTGCTCCAAATACCACTCTTCCTTATAGAGAAAGAGCTCCCATTAATGTCAACTCAGAAGCAAGGAAATAACATAGTGGCATTAGGGGTTAAAAAAATTTGGCCTTAAAATCAAACCTGGAAAGCTGGATGAGAATTAACTTAGATCAGAATCAAAGTAAATTAAAAACACCAGGTTCTGCAGTGGCACAGTGGGAGTTGCTTGCAGAACTGCCTATCCCACAGGTCCCTGGTGGACACAGGAAAAGAAAGGGACAAGCAAGCTTACTCATAGTTTGCTGTTAAAAGATGCTTCTTTTCTTTTGTGTTTTCATCTCCAAACACAATCTGGAAGACTTTGGCTTCACCTGGTACTTCGTCAGGTAGATTAGCACCATTCAGATACCAGAAGCACATCAGGATGCTAACAAACTTCCTTCCTGTTGGAAATAAATCAAAACTCAAGTTAAATCTCATGTTTCTCATAGGTCAAATACTCCCATTTGCTATCTAGTATATATTCTAGTGAGACCCTGGAAGGACAGCCATAAAGAACACAGGATAGAACACACTCTGTAAAAAACTATGTATCTTACCATGAGTGTGGTGTGACAGTGCATATAATGAAACTGTACTATAAAATAATTTTCCCACAAATTCCGAAGTTAACTATGGATACAACAAATGTATGTAGAGTAGTTCAAACATGGTTGAAATCTAAGAGGGGAAAAAGAAATTCCTATTTCCCAAACCAGGAAAAACACTCACTGGATTTGACAACTTGAAATGCTCAACAGGGTTAGACCCACATATCATCTCCACTGTGTCTGACAGTGAAAAGAGAACACAATGTTGGTATCCAACCAAAAGAAAAACTTGCCTGAGCTCATCAGTAGCTTACAAAAACCCAAACCAATCAAACCCAGCCCTAGAATAAAGTGTATTTCATCATAGAAAGACTAAACCAGCAAAATTTATTTAATTATCCAGACTTCACTATTCTTCTTGCAGAATGCATTTTCACTGTTGAAGCAAATAGCTTTCAGCATGTATTAGAATAATTGTTTTTGAGTGGTTTCACATTGCTGAGGACAATTAATATAATATTCTGTACCAAAGAAGAGGAATAAGCAAAACCCAAACAGAAGTCAAAACAGTACCATAATGTATTAACAATAATCTCTGTCTCTGGTTTAAAAGGAAATCAAGAAATTTTATACGGATGAATTACAAACACAGTAACAAGGACTGAAAAACAGTACTCAAAACCATATCTGCATGGATAATGTCTGTTTAGTAGCAAAACCAGGAAATAAAACTGCTCATTGCTGAATTGTTTTAGGATTCTAAACATACCATCATCATCATAGTAAATGCGAACATCTCCTTCTGTTGTGTACATGATTGCATCAATGTCAGCTGCTAAAGCATCCCTGTGGCTGTCAGGGAGCAAAGAAATCTTTTCCTTCAGCACCTGAAGTACCTAAATTCAGAAATACTGTCACTTAGTTATTCATTAGGAAATTTTAGTAACAATTTATTTCTACTGCAGTTAATAAAATGAGCTGCATTGCTAAAACATTTGTCTAACACGTGTAACCGCTAAAGCGAAAAACCACTGGGAAGTTTGGGCAGCACTGAAGAAGGTCCATTTACTGCTCAAAACAAATGAAAACCAAGCACCTTAAAAAATGTTTAAAAAAAGTACTGTCAAAACAGCAGCAGCAACAGAAGCCATGTCAGCCCAGAACAACCCAGTGAAGCTTGCTCCCACAATCACACACTGCCCTCCCACCGCTGAATTCTTGCTATGCGCAGGTTCCTAAGCTTTTGATTCAGCACCTCTTAGCTACCTTTCACAAACCTTTCATTACCTTTCATTACTAGTGAGTTTATCTTTGACATTTTGTGATCCACATTGCATTTAGAAAAAGTCTGAACACTTGCAAATCAGAACAGACTGAAAAACTGTTCCCCTGGTAATTAATGTCTTTTTAACACGCACATCCATATTATCTAAGAATCCACACAGCTGTGTTAAGTGGTAAATGGTGGGGTGCAAAAGAGGTAGCACCTCAACCACCACATGAGAAAGTCAAGTCACAAGGATGGAACTCCAGAACTTATTTTTAACGATTTTTTACCCTAACCTGATCTCCCATTTTTGAATAACAAACAAATGCAGAGGTTACATGGAAGCAAGAGGCAATATTCAAAAGAAGACCTTGGTTTCTAGTATATTTTGCAGGTACAAAATTCACTGGCCAAAGAAATGACAAGGTGTGTGGGCTCACAGCCTCATCTACTACATCCTTGGCTTACATGAAGTCTCTACATCAATGAAAACCTGACAAATTTACAGCGACCAGAGCAAGTTCTTTCAAGAGGAAGCCGAGGAGATGCCCTTTCAAAACAACTGCAAGAAACAAACTCACGTTTTATTGCTATCTCTGTTCAGAGAGAGGAGGCAAGACTGTTCAGAGGGGATGCACTAGAACAGCACCAGAGTTTTTGCTGCAAAGGCATGGGTGGCAATAGGACAGGCCATGCTGACATCCTGTAACAAGGCAGACATAGACCTGGAATGACTCCTCCACTTGACTCTGATGCATCTGCTACCTCCATGACCTGGGAAGGCCAAGACAACTTCAGCAATTAAAAAATCATAAGAACACAGAAAACACAACACTGATGTTTAACCAGGTCAGTGATATTCCCTGAGGCCATGACACAAGCCTGAGGCATCCCAGCCACAACCAGTAATCAGCTGTATGATCTGATGGGGGTGGGAAAGTATTAGTGCAGTGGGGATGAGCAAAAACCAGTTTCTTTATTCACGTGAATTCTGGTGCACAGACTGAGTCAGCTTCAGCCACCTGCCTACACCTAGAGACACACAATTGCCATCCAGAGCCCACTGCCTTTCCATCCTTCCTGGTACACCAGCAATCTTTCTGGCATTTGGTCCTTATGCTCAACAGCTAAAATATATTTTATTTCATTTCAAACACAGTAACTTCAAATTCAGTTTCATGCCTTGAAATTAAACATAAAAAAAAGCTGCAGGGCAAAAAACTGCCCACCCAATGTTGTGTTATGCTGTTTTTCCCAAATTAAACCAAACTGGCAACTTCTGTTAGTTTATAACTGACAATCAACTGGTAGAATAGGAGATGGAAAGCATTTACCTCTGCTGATACAAGTTCTTCCAGCAGGTCAAGTTTACGTTGAGAAAGCAGCTTTGAAACAACAGAAAAGGCCTACCAAAACAAAACAAGAGGCAAACATGAACAAGCAACTCTAGGTTGACTTATTTTTCAGACAAATACATAAGTATGTGACAAACTAGTCAAATATTCCATGATTTAAGATTTCAATATTCGCAGAAGTTATTACCATTGAAATGTAATCCCTTCAGCAATACAAGAGTGATCTCATGAACTGATAAAAACATACAATTTTTTTCCAATCTCTTATTTAAAACATCAAATCTTCTAACAGGTGAATTCATAGTTTACAAAAGAAAAAAAAAAAAGCTTTGCAGTATTTTTTATGTTGCTTTTACTCTTTTTGATAATTCAAACACTCTATGTCTTTCCCTGTAAATAGTTTGTTCCCCCCGCCCTTTCTCCAACTCATCTTCTGGTTTCAGTCAAAACTGAAGTAGCAATTTACAGATTTTCTTTAGAAATCTGGTTTATTATCTAGACTTGTGGAAGCTCAACTCTCCTTTTCCCCCTTAATTTCGTAGGTAAATTAACATACCATTGTGAAGGACAGTGTATTTAAGACTCTACATCAAGTAAAAAACAAACACCAAAACAAAACCCAAAAAAAAAACAGGCCAAGATAAAACAGGTGGTTCTGCACGTCAGATTTTTTTGTTGCAGATTGTGGGCTTTTTCCTCTCTTGAATTGGTCCTAGTCATTTTAACATTCTATCTCCTGATGTGTTGTTTTGAGCTGTTTTTTTTTTTTTTGTTAAAAGTAAATACAATTAAAACAGGTAACTGTAATTTTCATATTATTATCTTTGAGATACTTACCTCTTTGACACATTCTGTTGACAAAGTTTACCAGGCTCATAAATTTAGAAAAATAAATAAATACACCAGCTTTATGCCTATCTAAGCTTTATCATTTCAGGAAAACCTGCTAAGAGGAGACACACTTCTCCTTAAAGTCTCTATAACATTTGGAAGCACCTTCCTTCATGCTGCTTTGAGGGATGGCTTAACCAGTTCATTTTAATTGTGGCATCTGGGAAAGCAAGAAATTCCTGAAGAAAGGTATAGCTCTGCCTCGAAGTGTGGTGCTTGGAGCCAGCAGTGGGGAACTCCGTGTATTTTACATGAAGGAGCACATTAGCACTATGATGTCCACACGTAATAACATCAGGCAGGACACGAGGAGGAATTTCTTCATGGAAAGGGCTGTCAAACATTGAAATGAGATGCCAGGGAGGTGGTGGAGTCAGCATCCCTGGAGGTGCTTAAGGAAAGACATGGCAATGATGCCACAAACTGGCTGACAAAGTGGTGTTTGGTCATAAGTTGGACAACACAGACATAGAGCTCCTGGAGTGGATCCAGCAGCAAGGACTGGGGGGACTGGAGCATCCCTCCTACAGGAAAAGCTTATGGGACCAGAGTTGTTCAGCCTCAGCAAGAGATGGCTGAGGGGATCTCATCAATGTGTATAAATATTTAAAGGGGGGGAGCGCCAAGGGTATGGACCAGGTTCTGCTCGGTGGTGCCAAGCAACAGGACAAGAGGCAATGGGCAGAAACTGTCGCACAGGAAGTTCCACCTGAACACAGGGAAGGACTTCTTCACTGTGAGCATGACCAAGCACTGGGACAGAATGCCCAGAGGCTGTGGAGTCTCCCTCACTGCAGGTATTCCAGACCCATCTGGACACAATCCAGTGCCATGTGCTCTAGGACGACTTTGCTGGAGCAGGGAGGATGGAACAGATGACCAACTGTAGCCCATTCCTAATTAATCTGTTCTCTGAATCTGTGATTATCTCCGAAGTCCTCTCCACCCTAACTGGTTCTATAATACCATGAAAGCATCGGCAGCCCCTGGGGAGGGTCAGCAGAACCTCTCCCCTCAGGCCGGTCGCTCTCCTCGCCCCGAAGCCTCAGGCTCGCTCACCTGCTTGGCCCCCCGCGTGAACTCCTCGACGCTGAATTCCTGGTCGAAGTAGAGGCGGATGAGCAGGTAGTAGAAGCGGGTGCGGAGCCAGGCGAAGGGGCTGGCGATCCTCACTACCACTACGCGCCGCTGAGGGCCCTCGGTCCCAGATCCGGCGCTGCTGGCGAACCGAGCGCTGAGCTGGGGCGGACGGGCCCGGGCGAGGCCCGGCGGGGCTGCGGCCGGCGGCAGGAGCCGGGCAGAGCCCGCCAGCGCCCGCGCCAGCCAGCGGACACGGCTCGGAGCCGCGCAGCGTAGCGCCATGACGGCCCGGCCCGGCCCGGTCCTCTCGTAACTCCCGCTCCCCGGAAACACGGCTGCGGCCGCCGCTGGTTCCGGCGCAGACGCGAGCGGTGCGGGCGGCCGGCGGCTCCGCCGGGGCGGGGGCTTGGAGCCCCGGTCACCTCCGGAGATGGGGAGCGCTACAGCGTCCAGTTCTGGGCTTCTCGGTACAAGACAAGGGGCTGCTGCGTAGAGTGCAGCGGGGACAAGGATGGTTGAGGGCCTGGAGCAGTTCTGTTCCCGAGGAGACACTGCGGGGGCTGGGCCTGCTCGGTCCGGAGGAGATTGTGAGGGAGTCTCGTGCGGGCATGGAAATACCTCAGAGGCGGGTGCCAAGGGGACGGTGCCGGACACTGCTCAGCGGTGCTCGGTGACAGCACGGGCAGTAACCGCCATAAGATAAAACGTAATAAATTCCACCTCAGCTTGAGAAACAACTGCTCGACGTTGAGGGTGGCAGAGCACTGGAACAGGCTGCCCAGGGAAGTCAGGGATCTCCCTCTGGAGACATTCCAACCCCGCCCGCACATGTTCCTGTGGCACCTGCTCCAGGTGACCGTGCCGGGGCAGGGGTTGGACTCGACGGTCTCCAGAGATCCCTTCCAACCCTGACAATTCCGCGATCCGCGGGCTCCCGGCCCTCGCCCTGAGGGAGAGGCCGGAACGCTTCTGCGCGGGCTCTTCTTTCCGGGGGAAGCGGCGGGGCGGGCGCGGTGCCGCGGCCATGGAGCGGCGGGAGCGGGCGGCGGCGGCCGTGGAGCGGCTGGACGGGGTGACGCGGGAGCGCTTCCTGCGGGACATCTACCCGCGGGTACGGGGCGCTCCGAGCGGGACCCGCCGGACGGGGTGGGGCTCCACGGGGGCACAGGGTGTATGTCCGGGGGACCCCTCCTCAGCGGGCACAGCTGGGGCAGGCAAACCTCAGGGTTTGGGTGTGTTTTGTGTTAAGCCTTAGCTAGAAAGATTAAATCTGGTCCTGGAGGCTGGATTCCTCGATGGGCCAGCACAAAACGTGGGCTGTAATTGTCTTTGCCTCTCCATATCTTTCTTTACCCAGCTGGGAAAGAACATGCAGTTCATAAAGAAACAGTTCTAAAAGTTACTGCGTTTTGTTTCAACGGTCAGCATTTGATTCACCTTGCTTGTGAACAAATTAGTTGTGACTTTGTCTAGTGTGTCCTGGCATTCCACTGACTTGTTTGCTTGAATTGTAATTTGAAAAAATCCATTCTGTTTTGTTGGTTTTTTTTGGTTTTTTTTCCATTGGATGCTGTGATCGTTCACCATTGAATTTTTATTGTTGTTACTGTTCCTTAGAGAATGCCGGTAGTGCTGACAGGACTGGAACTGGGCACTTGCACGACCAAATGGACGACAGATTACTTGAGCCAAGCTGAAGGATCTAAAGAAGTAAAGATTCACGTTTCTGCAGTGCCACAGATGAATTTCCTCAGTAAGAACTTTGTGTATAGGTACTTCACTCCAAGGTCTCTTGTATTTTAAAGGCATGTACTTGTTACTTACAGACATACAGTGCATCAGTTTGAAGCTGAGGGTGGGAATGGGAAGTTAGTTTGTGAAAACATTGTATTATGTATCAAAGGGTTGTCCTAGATTTATCTTCCCCTAATTCTACACCCTGAATAAATACAATGAGGGAGAAATGAAGGACCAAACAGCACATTAAAAGTCATGTCATGGAGAAGTGTTGTAATGGTATTTTGTTAGAGCACTCTTGTTGGAAGTTTGAGCCTGGCACTTGTAGCTGTTAATTAGAAGTAAACCAAAACACCCTTGATATCTCTCGTCGACCTGGTATTCTGTTCTAGTTATATGGTGCATGCTCAGTGTTACTCAATAATCTGATAATTCCTGACTCGCTGTGTGTCTGATCCGCTTTGAATGCTGGTGTGTGTGTGCCAGCCATGGTATTCCACTCCAGAAAGGTGTAATTAATTAATACCAAGCTCCTTTCAAAGTTAGCATGTTCAGCTTTCAGAATGTTCAAACCACTGGATACCACACATTTCACCAGCTCTTTAATCTTGATGTGGGCCAGAAAAAAACCTTGATCTCCTCTGGATCTTCTCTTATGTAACTGCCAGAACATTTCTTCAGAGTTCATTTAATCTCAGTCATTGTGTTGTCCTTCAAGGGTAAATGCCTTTATTTTACCAGCCCTTTGTTGTCCCCAAGTGGGAACAGGATGTGCTCAGTCTGTTAAACTTCTAAGCAGGTGGGAGTATATGCTGTAGGTGTAAATAAGCTACAAGTACTCTGAGGGGAGCCTGTTATTCAGGGGATAAACACAAGTTAGAATCATGATGCATTCTGCTCACTGCATAATGAACTTTGGAATCTCTGAAATTAGTTTGTACTTGATTAACTTTGCCTTTTCTCCATAGTTTGTTTTCCCCACTCTGTTTTTGTTTTTTTTTTTTTTTTTTTTAGTAACTCTTACTGTGAGTTCAGTTGTTCTGGAGTCCTAGTTTTAGCAGGTTTGTAGACAGCCATATGGACTCTCAGGTGCTCTGATGGTGTTTCATTATGGCAGGTGTCAGGACTTTTCACATAATTCACTTGAAATTCAGGAAGCTTTGACCTTTTCACAGCAAGCCCCCCATTCTAATCTGAAGGGACAATAAGTAGAAACAAAAGAATGGAAACTCTGAGGACTTCACAGCCATTAGTTTAAACTGCTGAACATGAGTAGTACTGCAGTTCTTATTTAAGTTGCATGTTCCTAGCCCTTTTTTTGTGTTGATTCTGGAACTCATTCAGCCAGGTTGTGATGTGCTGCAGAAATCTGAATGTTTTTCTGCTGTTTTAGCTTTGTAAGCAGGTTCATGGAGAGGTCAGATGAGTGCCAGTGTTGCTGTAAGGGGGGAGGTGGGGTGATTAGGGCAGATAGCAAGGGCAGAGCTGTGGTAGCAGCAGAATGCATCAGTTCAAGCTGTACTAGAGCTGTGCTCTCACTTCCTTCAGCAGCAAGTATAAGTGGACATGATAAAACAGTTTGGCTGAAATCAGAGCATTGGGCTTTGGTTTTCCATGGACTTCAGTGGGTTTTGTATTTGCCTATTTCAAACAAGCCTAAAATGTTTAGAGAATTGGTTTAAGTACCGTCAGATGCAGGTTCACATTCTAGTAAAAAAGATAGCAGGATCAAGAAAAAAATTTTGCTTGAGAATGGTTTTTTTCATAACCCTGAGTACTTGGAGGTTACTCTGAAATGTGATGTTTACATGCAATAATTCATTATCCAGTGACACCTAGTGTGAGATGGTGAGCTGCATAAGTGTCACATAGAATTCATAATAACGAATACATGTCCTGTTGCTGATTCTGCTTGGTTTGCCATTCAGCTGTCAACTGACATCAAAATCTGTAATCTGTATGAAAATCTCCCATTATGTAGATACATGTGTAACACTCCTGCTGACTTCAGAGGGACCAGCTCTAATGCCCAGTGACTCTCCTTGAATCTTCTGAAGGTGTGTTTAGTAAATTTAAGGAAAACTGCAAAGAAACATTTGAAAATACCAAGATTCCTGTGTTTTAAGGAGCTGAGAAAGCATACTTTTTAAAAAATATCCATATAACTGAAATAAATTTTATAGATGTACAAATGAAGATAGTTATCTGTGTTCCTGCACAAACTCATAGCAGAAAATACATAGATATAAACACATGCATCTTCCCTGTTGAAGTTTTCTTGATGCTGAGCTTTTCTGCAAATTTATAAAAATGTACAGTAAACACGCCTAAAAATGACACACTTAAAGAAACGGTTAAGCAAGTATTGCCACAGTTTGGGTCTTAATTTGACTGTGAAAAATGTTTTGCTCTGTGCTTCAGACCATTCAGAACTCCTGAGCTCAAGAAGAAGTCTTTAACAAAGTGTGTGAGCTGGTGATGGAGCGAGATTCTCAGTGTTCATGGTGACAGGACAAGAGGCAATGGGCACAAGCTGGAATACAGGAAATTCTGTTAACCCCTTTAACACACACCGACACACACTCTTTTACAGTGAGGATTGTCAAACAATGGAACAAATGGGAACAGGTTGCCTAGAGAGATTATGGAGTCTCCATCCTTGGAGACCTGCAAAACTGAACTGGATGCTGTCCTGTGCAAGCTGCTATAGTGAGGACTCTTGGCAAGGGGCTTGGACTAGAGGATTTCCAGAGGTGATTCCAGCCTCAGCTACTACAGGATTCTGTTTGGATATATACTGGAACAATTCACTAAAGCAGAGAAGTTTCTAACTGTAGGATTTCTGTCTTGGGAGAACTCTTCAAACATCTGCTGCAAACACTGATTAGTCACCATGTTAAGTTAAAAGAATACAAGGGCAGCCTATTGCATCTTCCATTATACTTGATAGAGTAGGGGAGTTATTATAAATGTGGAGTTTAGACTGTTGTTACACTGATTCATGGTACAAATTCAAATATTTATATTTCAGAACTCTGCCTTTTGATGTATTTGTACAAAGAGCAGCTGAAGTCAAGCACAAGGAGTACTTTCTTACTGAGGTAATTTCCTTAGTGTCACAGATTCTTCTCTTGGTTATTTTGGTGGTATATGGAGAGGAAAGTGGTCAATTGTATTTTCAAGTCTTACTTCAGTAAAATACTTGATCTTAAATTTAACTTCCTTGTGGCTTGATGCCAAAGGAAAAAATGTGAGAAGTAATTCTTCTTAGAAGTTTTTTTGTATGTTTACAGTGGGGTTAACTTCAGTCATCCTGTATCTCTTAACAAAAACTGCATACATGAGGAAAAATTCCAGTATAAAATTTAGAAATCAAATCTTGCTTTAGAATAACAACCATATAATTTTCTTGTGTTTTGCAAGAAAATATGATGAAGATATTTTAGAATTTGATGACTGTCAAAATACAAATCCAGATATATTGTAACATAATGTGTGAGTAGCAAATGTGTGGTTATCTTTACATATCAGTGTTCAGGCTAGGGGTTTTCAGATAACTGTGATTGGGAAGCAAACAGTTTTGAAAGCAGACATGCTTTTTACCTCTCATGCTGCATAGAATGCTGGAAGTTTTGAAGCCAATCAAAATAGTTTTCTACATCAGGATACTGAAGAACTTAAATAATAATGTGCATTTGCTTTGAGTCTGTTCAGCAACAGCAATGCTGAAGCAGTTAACTCTTCTTTCAGTTAACTTATTTTTCCTATTTCTCAAAGTGAACTGCAGGGATCAGTAAAGGGCAGTATAACAAAGTAGCTGAATTTGTAGATGCCCTTTATTTGTAGCATATTTTAATGAAACTCTCCATTAGATAAATGAGAAAATACAAGCTTTTTGTTTAAGTGTTTTGGTAATTCTTATTAAGAAACCCCAAACCATTCTCTTTTTGTGTTCTCTTCAGGATGAAAAATACTATTTGCGATCAGTGGGTGAAGATGTTAGGAAGGTAAGTTACTGGAGATTACAGTTCTAGTATTGTAAAGTTGCAGTTTAGAAATATTTTGTAAAGCCTGTTAGGGTCACAAGATTTGTGAATCTGACTGGATTTAGGTCAGAGTATCTAAAACAGTTGCTGTTGCATGGGAGCTGAGCTGATCACTGAAGAGTACTGGGAGTTGCTAAACTCCCTTTCTTTAGCTTTTGTTGTAAACTAATAGAAAAGGATTTATGCTGATCTCTTGCTCCTTCAGTGTGATTCCTAGCAGCCATGGTTAAGAGCAGCTCTCTGGCTGTTCTTATTAATAGCATTGAGCAAGTCAATGCTGAAAAGCATTGCTGATTTCAGGTGTTTGCCAATGCTGAAGTTCTAACCCCATTTCATCTGATTTGGAATTATTGTGAAGTGCTTCCCCATTTAAATGTGCAGAGATGGTTCTTTAAGAGTTATGCCTTTGTATTTCAGGATATTGCAGATATCAGGAAGCAGTTTCCTATCTTAGCAGAAGATGTTCATATTCCAGAGTATTTTGAGAAGGAACAGTTTTTCTCTAGTGTCTTCCGCATCAGCTCAGCTGGATTACAGCTGTGGACACATTATGATGTAGGTAATGCATGAGTTTAGCATAAAATGTTGCAGATGGCATTACAGAATTGAGATAATAAGGTGCAAATCTCTGCCAATAATAGCAAACTTCATGTATTTTAAAATAGTGAAATGAGCCACATTCAGTGGTATGGTGAATTTTAAATGTTACATTGCTTGGGCATAATATTTTAACTGGGTTTATGTCTAATTCCAGATTTGTAGGATTAACGGATGTTTTATTTCCCTTTTTTAACTGTTTTGAGTTTCAGTTGAAAGTCTGAAACACAGTAACTTTCAAGATTTTTGTCTTCAACGTTACTTTTTTTTTTTTTTTCATTCTAATGGCCAGATTAGGATAAATTCTAGTTATACAATACACTGCCAACTGTGCAGTGATTGTAGTGGTTTCTGGCTGCAATGCAATAGATTCCAAGTAAGGTTGTCTTCTAACATTGTGCAGTGAGTTCTGAATAAATTTATTAATAAGATAATTCTTAACGTGAAGGTTTTGTTAATTCTCTTTTTAAGGTAATTATTAGATCAGCTGAAGTGTATATATTTATTCACTCAACATCTCTATTATTGCACTCATCCCAGGTAATGGACAACTTCTTAATCCAAGTCACAGGGAAGAAACGAGTTGTTTTGTACAGTCCTCGAGATGCACCATATTTATATTTATCAGGTATGCATGTCATAGGTGTCTAGTTCAGAGTTTGGTGATCTTAGCTTTTCAGCTCACGAGTGTTGCACTGTAGAAAATAATTACTAAGAGATGACTTGGTTTAAAAGAAGTCATTTGTTCCTTTAACTCTGATTCTGTGTGCTTTAGTCAAAGCTAAAGAGAACAGCAGCTTTGCCTGATTATTAATACCTAAGTGAAGGAGAAAAATGTTCTGTTTGGGTTCAAAATGTTTTTTTTTTAATGTCAGGAAAAGTGGTTTTCAGTGTTATAATAAGGTTGCAGTTACAGAACAAATACAGACAATAGGAGAACATCTCATCAGTAAATGAGGGGTGCCATCAGGTTTCCCTGGTTTTGAGAAATAAACCAGTACTAAATTTGATTCAAGAACTGCCATTTCTAGCACTATGATAATGCTTTGTTACTATTTGAAAAGTGGGAATACTTATTCACTGAAACTTTCCTAGGTACTAAATCAGAGGTGCTGGATGTGGATAACCCAGATTTGGAGAAATATCCCCTTTTTGTGAAAGCCAAGCGCTATCAGTGTGTTTTGGAAGCAGGAGATGTGTTATTTATTCCAGGTAAGTAGTAAATAGTTCCTGATCATGGCATGGTATTAAACAGTCTTTTTTCTAATTTATGATTTCTGGAGATGGCAAGAGGTTACTAAAGTGTTTCTCTCTTATAAGTAGGAGCATTGAAAGATGTTGGCAAAACTCATTTACTTCTTCCAACTGTACAATTAATCTGAAAAACAATGTTATTGTATCTACCTACAAATCTTACTTCCCCTCAAGTGTACACTCTATGCTCCTGAATTTGTGTCTTAATAGATTAATACTATAAACTTACCTTCTGAAATAACTTCAGTGACTTGAGACTTTAGTGACACAATTTGAGTGAAATACCATTTCTGTTCTTCTGTAGCTCTGGCTCTTAAGCACTGTGAGGCACATGGTCTAATGAAAATTATGGATGGTAGAGTAATTGGACCTTCTAAAGATTTATGATCATCTTTGGGGAATGGAAAGAAAAATATTAATAATTTTTCTGCACAAGCAGAAAACTGCTTCCTGGGCTGACATGACAAATTCTGGTAGCTGGGGAAAGGCATTTGAATTACTCCCATTGTACTCCTCATTACTGATTTTATTTTAGCTCATCATGAGCTTGCAGCAGATATGATTTATCCTGCCACTTTTACATTATCTGGGCAATATAAACAGGTCAGTGAAGAAGAAGGTAATAGGATTTTACGGAGTTATTTTATAATAGTTTCTTAGCCTTGGACTTGTTCTTTTATTTTGAACTTACCTTTATGTTTCTTCCTAAATAAACTTTTGGTTACAGTTAGACAGTTGTATGTCACACTGCTGCTGATGTCAGCATCCTTGTTTTCTGTTTATGAAGTCCAGATACTTGTTTGTCTTTGCCAGTGGATGAGCAGAGTCAAACTTGAGACACACTCAGCTCTCTTAAGACTGGCTGGGGAGTATAGGGATTTTTGAGTCCAGAGAATGGTGCTTCATCAGCATCCTGCTGTGCATATCACTGGGAAAAAAAAACAAAAAAGAAAAAAGAAAAAAAATATGTTTCTTGAAGAATGTGTGTGGTTATTATGAAGAGGGTAGAAGCAGCCCCTCTTCCTAACCTGAAAGGAGCTTCATGTTGCTTTCTCAGAGTAAGCTTTTCTAAGTCTTCAGCACCTACAGGCAAATAAGATGCTATAAACACAGCATTCAGACTTCTAGCTTAAAATTCAAATATCCTAAATACAGCACATTAAGCTGATTCTTTAAATGTACTCAGTGGAACAAAGATCTCTTGGCTTCCTTACCGAAGTCATGATGATTCAGCTGAAAAACCTCCTGCCTTCATTATGAGAAGATTAGTAACTTGCCTGAGTGACCTGGCTGATGCTGGTGGTTTACATTAATGCCTGGACAGTGTGTGCAAGGTTAGGGACTAAGTGAAAATAGGTGTCTGCGTTTAGAGTGGAGGTGAGCGAGGGAAGGTGTATTTCTTTCCTACACATGCTTATGCTTTGCTTACATCTACACTTCAGATGGTTATTTTTAAATAAACAACTTCAGGACACTTCAATATGGTTATTTTTTAAATAAAAATACAAAAATACAGTAGTTGAGGCTTTTCCTAACTAGATTTAGCTTGGGCAATTCTGACACCTGCGTGGAGTCACATGGAAGTTATGGACAGTCATTTTTATTTTAGACACTGTTCTTCCTACAGCTTTGTGGTTCCATAATGTACTTTCTGAGGAATTTGGAGTGGCACTGAATGTCTTTTGGAAGCACCTTCCTGCTGAGTCCTATGATAAGACTGACACTTATGGAAATAAAGATCCCATGGCAGCCTCTAGAGCTATACAGATCTTGGACAGAGCCCTGAAAACACTTGACGAACTACCTGAGGAATATAGGGATTTTTATGCTAGGAGAATGGTGTTACGTATCCAAGAAAAAGCCTATAGGAATGATTATGGATAAAGCAACACATTGTAATTCAGCAAGCAGAACATTTTATGTTAGTGTGGTATGGAAACTGTCCATATGTACTTACATACCCTTTCTGTGAGACAAATAATCTGTCAATAAACATTCATCTATAACAAAGTCGATCTTGTAGATTTTCTTTCTAGTTTTTGTGTGCAGTGAGGTCACAGCCTGCTTGATCTGGAGGTGGCCTCTTTTCTACAATGAGACAGACATTTGCAGTGTCTCCACTTGTAACTGTACTTTTCTGGAATGTTCTATTAAAATTTTTCTGAACAAAAGTTTTGGTATGTGGGCTGACAGCATGTATGCTTAGAAGTAACTGCACATGTTTGTGAATGCAACGTCATTAAATTTTAGGAAAGACATAGTGGTTTCTGAGGAGGTCCAAACAAGCCATTGGGGGTAGTTGTAATGGTCATGTTTTCTTTTTAAGTAATAACCTGTCAATTAGTGTAGGGAGTTTCTTCTCCCCGTTGTAGTGAGACAGAGTAGATATGGGAAAAATAAAACAAAAACTAACCATTCCAGGTTATGCTTAGAATTGTGCCACACCTTGACTGCAATGTAAATTTTTACCCTTTTCCTTGCTTAATAATGTGCTACCGAGGGGGAAATTTTTTTTGTCACTGCCCCAGGGCAGTCAGACACCATTTCTGTTCCTGCAGCTGAGAAACACTTGCCACTAATGTGCCCACAAATCCATTCAGATACAGTCCTGGTATCTGCGATGGAGTTCACAGTTCTGGAGTAGACACAGAATCTGTTGGGAGCTATATTTGACAGTGCTTTTTGTTACCATATGAAAGGGGGTTTGCACAGCACCTTTTGGGATGGAGCCTGTTGTTTAGGTATTGTAGAAGGTTACTTTTTCAGCAGAGTGTGGTGTGTACAAAAACCCTGTGAAATAAAGGTGGGGATCTGACAAAAAGGACAGGCTAGTCATTGTGTCTTTGAAACACCTCTGATGTTATTACTTGTGCTGTTTGGGAAAAGCAGCATTTATCTGACTTAGGTCAGTCTGTTACTTCTAGCACTGTTTTTTCAGAATTGTAGCTTGTAAGAAGCTCTTAGACTAAATAAATGTGTAGTGTTAAAAAAGTGCTGGAAAAAAAGCTTTCCTCAGAAGAGTGGGAGCTTGAACACTGTGCAGATTATTCTTCTAAACCTGTTCTTCTTGGCAGTTCAGCATAGTGAAAATAGTCTGGTACCATGTGAATGGGCAGCCAGCCACCTCAGTGAATAAGCATGAATGGAGCCAGCCAAGCGATTCTGACGGGCATCATTGTACGTTCTGAGGGTAGAATTTAAATTTGGGATCACAAATTGGGCTCCCAAAATTTTTGTTCAGTAAGGAACAAGGATTGCTTGTGCATACTGCTGAGACAGAATCTCTCTGCCTGTTAGGCTGGGGTAACCTCTTGGCTTTGTTGGACTGGTAATGTCAAGGGCCCAGTCTGAATTGCAGAGGTGAACAGAGTGTATTCTTTGTGTGTTAGGACTGAATGGAGAGGTTCAGAGAGCCTGCACGGCTCAACAAAGCTGTGTTCCAGCATTGTGCCTGCACAGCCATCACTTTATAACTGCCAGCAGTTCTCAAGATACTGGTACAGAGCAGAACTGTGCTGATGCCTCCTTCTGCCATTCCTTGGGTCTCCGTTCTCAAAAGGGGGGGTGTTAGCTTGGTATAATCAGGCCTCTTCAACACTCAAGTGGAAATTTTATCATCATGCTGCCAACTTTAAAATGAAGCCTTTATTTCACTTTGAAAGAGTTTCTTCAAATTGTTACTTAGTAACTTCTCTAAAACAGTTCTTCTGAAATGCTATAAAAGAAGAATACAAGCATTTTAAAAAAGTATTAATTTGAGTGTAATCTGACTAGTGATAAGAATCTGGAAGTTACTGTGTTAAAAAAAATTAAGTTACTGAGTGCTTTGTACCACTTGTTGCTTCGTGCAACATGGTGTGAAGCTGGCAATAAAGGGATGAATGAATGGTGAAAGCATTAAAGGAATAACTTTCAGATAACATAGTAAGAGATTGCAAGTAGGCATACTTAGAAATCCATTACTGAAATCGCACAAAAAATTAGAGCCATTGATATTTTGTGGACATTTGTCTGTTAAAGATCCTGGCATTGTAAAACAGATGAAGTTGTGCTAACAGGTATTAGAAAAACAAACACTGACCATCTTAAGCATTCAAAGCAGCCACTTCTAACAGTGTATTCATAGGAGTTGGGTGATGCAGACTGCCCAGGACTGAAAAATGAGTTGACAGTTACATAAAGACAGTGTCTGAAATAAGAAGTTTAACCAGACCTTGAATTACTCTACGAATTTGGTGACTGAGGCATTTAAAATGGAAATTATTTGCAAGTCAACACCTGGAAAAAATTATTTATTCTTTGCCATATGAAATATAAAGGATGACAAATTCTTTCAGATTTCATTTATTTTAATGTGCTTGCTGTGGAAACATTCAAATTTTTAAAAAATTATGTAAAAATATTTTTCTTATAAAACAATTAAACATATCATTAAAAATTTGCCTGTTGTTTTTGTGCTGACAATTTGATGTACTTAGAACATGTTTCTCTCCAGCAGCTACACAGGGTCTGGGTTAAGTGTCAAGTTAAATGCCTAATAAGAAAGGAATTGACTTGATCACAAAGGATCAGAAATACATTTGTAATTTCTTTTTAAATATGCAGGATGAAACTATTTGTCTCATTCACACTGTTGGTTTCACAAGACTGACTTGACTGAGAATGATTTTACCACAGTAGAGGTGATATTACGTATGATGTGACCCCAATATGCATTACTTCACAACTTCAGAGAAATTCCTGTCTACCCTCTACTCTTTTTTCCTCTCACCAAAATCTATCTTCCCAAACCTGGTATCTTTCTGCAAATGATACAGGTGTTGAAGATACATATTCTGAGACAGTAGCTTTTACAAGGGATTCTCTAAGTTGGTATCACTCAATAACCAAAGATTCTGGTGTTATTTGAAGGACAGATAAGTTTTACATTTTCTTAGACAGTTACCCAATTTGCAGTAAAGCTGTGCATCAAGATTTTGCATTTTACTTTGGGTCAGACTCTACAGTGGAGATAGATTCTGAGCTCTGTATGTAGGAATTTCTGGGAGCGACAGTCTCTCTTCAGCAGGGATTCCTGAGAGCAACAAGAGCAGATGACTTTGTTTCCAACTGTTCAGGTCTGTTCCTTGCTGCAGATTGAAGCCATTAAAAGAACTGCTCAGCCGTGTCAAACACGCAGCTCCACGTGCACTGCCACGTTCATACCAAAATGCTCAGAGGCTGCTGCTTGCAGTAATAACACAGATCATAGCAATGGACAATTTCTGCTGGGAAAACATTTATACTTCAGCTGTCAAGCAGGACATGAACTGCTTTAAGCTTCCACACAAAACCTTAGTGCGTTTCTCATGATGGGGAGCTGAAAAGGAAAGCTGAGCTCTGTAAGGTCTGTAGGGGATACAACAGCTTTGTCTGACACCCAGGCTTAGGAGTATTGCTCAGAGCATAAACTGGTGTGGGAGAAGAGCCTTGTCCTGCCCTTCAGCTCTGGTCTGTCTCTTGACTGTTTTTTATGTCTTGCAGCAGTGCTTTCTTTAGAAACAACTCAGCTCTGAAGTGCCAAGTTTAACAAAAGAAACTAGCAATCATGGCTCAAAGTGCTCTTTGAAGTAATGGCACTCTGTTCCTTTTCAAGTACGTAAGATATTTATAGTCATGAATTAAAACCAGGTAATTTATTTTTCCTTTTTTTAATACCAGTTGCTTTTCTGGTCGTTTGCTTAAGTAGAATTCGACAGTTCCTGGGTCACTTGGAAACACTTCATCAAGCCCTAATGACAGGAAATGACAAAGCCATCACTACCATATAACCCACACTACACTCTATTCAAAATGACTGCCTGAATCAGCCTTCCATGGTTTCCACGGTGATGTGGAACAGCTAATCCAGTGCAAGTGGAGTTTTTTGTCAGCAGGAGGAGTGAATTATGCTGTTAATACCGACAGAATGAAGTTAGTCAGTACCAGTACATCTGACACTGGAAGAGGCAGTGCCTGTCTGACACGTAGGTGTTATATGATCTTGCATTACTGGCTTAATGACTTCATGTTACTTTATTCCAGTTAAAAACAGTCACCCTGCATCTGAACATAGTTGAGAGATCAACAACACCAGCAGAAAGTCAGCTTTGGTCTTAGGTTCTCCATCTGCAATATTCAAATGTGTCTAACTTTTCATCAGTTATGATCATTAGAAGTAATCTGCCATCCTTACAAACATGAAATGAGATTTCAATATAAGATTTAAAAAGACTGTGAAGTAACTTTGAAGGTGATTTAAAGAGGCTGTCTCTCATGGAGAGGCTTGAGACACCTGCCTTTGCTTTTGTATTGCACAAGGGCACCAGACACATATTTGTGATTGTGGATTCTGCTAGGCTGCAACGTACCTAAAAGTGTCACTCAAAACAGAGCACAGACATCCCAAAAGTTTCACTGTTAATAAATTCTTTCCTGTATTAACTGATAATACCCCATGTAATTTAAAATAAGCATTCAAGTTAAATGAATGGGCATACAATTGACCTCAGTGCTTCAAATTTCAGTCTGTACAAGGCAACAAATACTGGTTATGTGCAGAGATGAAGTAACTGTTACAGCTCAAAAAGAACCTCTGGGGAAAATCTGAGTGCTCATGCACAATCATTTTTATCTGTGCATATCCACAGTTTTAACATAGTTGAACTGACTTAGCAGTCTTGTTTAAAATAATTTCTATGACTATTTAAATATACAGCACTGCTGTTACTTATCTCTATCAGCAGTGATGTTTGTTTAGAAAGATAGCACAGCTTGCCATAAAAGTGCTTGTGCAGGGAGGCAGCAGGATTTTATCAATGGAAGGACAGAGAAAATTGCTCCTTTCAGCCACACGTTCAGGATGGGACCCTTAATTACCTTCCAAAATTAGGGGCCAATACTGATTAATGCATCAGCATGTGCAGAGCTGGGATTAAATCAGTCCCAGATGGGACGAAGTTTACCAAACTTTCTAGCATTTTGGATATCCAAAATGGATATCATTTAAGTAATCTGGACAGTTTCACAGAATCAAGCCTTGCTTTAAAAGAATTTAGCAGTTTAGAACATGTTGGCATGTCTCAAAATCTGAAGAATGTCTTGTCTATTATACAGGCATGTAATACAAAGAATATCAGTCATTATTAGGTTGTACTAAGGACTGTGTCATGTTGCTCACTCCATTAAAAAACAGAAGTGTCTTGAACTACACCACTATAAGCAGGAGAGTCACCAAACTTCAGGCATTTACATCTAAGCTTATTAAAAACTGCCTTTACAGTTAATGCTGGAAAATGGGCATATGCAAAACTATGACCCATTTCACCCAAACAGAGAAATGTCCCACCCTTGGCTGCTTCATGCCAGTTTTCCTGTGACTGTGAGATACCAGTAAGCTGTTTTAATATTATGGATGCTGACTACCCAAATACAAATCCTCCTGGAAGAAAAGTTATCAGATAAATCTGATTTTTAAAACTAGGTCTCTACAAACACCTGATGAAGCTTAATCCACAAAACTGCACATTCCTTGCTTAATGGTTTTATACTCACATCAAAGTGGTTTCACCCATTAGAAATAGTTTATTTTCTACATAGTTTGCAAAATTTATTTTTAGCATGCATTGTAGTGAATGACAGAGGCACATTCCAACAGAGTACTACAGCTGTTTAAAGAATTAAAAACAACCAGTCAGTTTTCCCTCCACAACACGAGGTCTCATAACAAGATTAGTTTTACAACAAAGTGCCTATTCTACAAAGTAATGCAGCAACACTTAAACCTATTTAACAGTTGTTGTAGGCAGCCTCCATCAAACAGGTTAGTATTATTTTCATAGGACAGCCATCCAGAAACTTTTGAAGGCAATGTCAATATTTTAATAGCTATTTCCAAAAGCTTGCAACAACGTAGTCCTGTTGTTTCGGCAGGCACAGAATTGTTTAGAAATTCATCTCTGATCTGCAGTGTTATTGCATTGGGCAAGTGTTAGCATCACCAACTTAGCCCAGTCAGTCTGAAACTGAGGGAGCAAAAGCAATAGAATATTCTGGGATTTTTGTTGGTTTACTTTTGAAAATTTTATTTTCTAAGTGGATGGTCAAACACATTTCAAGCCATTTGCAGGCTTTCTATTAAAACCACGTCTTTAGGTGAGCCATATTTCCTTTACAGAAAGAAGTCCTTACATATGCTGCAAATGTTATCAAAAGGACCAAAAAGGGGGGGAAATGTTCCTTGAAACACATTTAAAAGTTGTTATAAGCCTCTTAAGATAGTAATCAACAGATAGGATTTAACAAAATCTCCAAGGAACAGCATAAAATAAAAAAGCAGATGGAACGAAATTTCAGGTTCTTTAGAGTTTGTCTGCATGTTGCACTTTTCTCCATCAATTAAAATAATTTCTTTGATGAACTAGGTACATGAATCCAATTATTAGTGATAGAGTTCTCTTTCAAATTGTAAGGTGCACACTGTATGCATAATCCTTTCTATCACCTTTAATATTTTGAGTGCTAAGAAAATTTTCTTAGGAGTACAACACACTTTTCTCATTGTTCAGTGATCTCTGATGTGCACGATTTCTGCCAAAAGTTTTCTACATGGAACCTTGTAAATTTTAATGATGCCACCAGAAGAAAGGAAACAAGGAGCAGGGCAGAGATTCACTAAACCATCAAACACAGTTGAATGAAATGCCTTTTTTCAGAACTTAGCAACAGTTGTTTGTGTAATCTTCACAGTGTTTTGCTAACTTGCTTTTGTATTCCTATACATCCAGGAAATCCAAAACCATTTGGAGTTACTGGTTTATTGTTAACAGCTACAGTTGTCTTTAAGAATGACACTAAGCTTTGTAGATAAATGGGAAGTTACTTGCAACAGTAGAAAAGTTCCATTAATACCATCACTGTCCATCTTTCAGTACTTCTTTCTTAAGAATACTCAGGTTTGGTGTCTGAACCAGATTACATCTTTTGCATCAAATCTGGCTGGCTTTCTATTTAATTAGGTTGTTTTTTTCTGTTGGAAAAATTAGGCTCCAAAAATAAGATCTTTGGATGACTCTAGAAGCAAATACTGCAATACATTTAAAGGAGATAACAGATTTTAAAACAGGCATTTTGAAAGAGCTACAGTCAACACAGTCTGAATTTTTGTTAATGCAACTTGTAATATATTATGTGTTTATGGCTCAATTTAGAGCAGCATCAATGCAGCAGTTACCAAGAGAAACCCTGCCACCCCAAGGTAGGGATGTCACCCCTTGGTGTGACAATAAAGGTATCATTGCTGGTCCTTACAGAAGTTAGCAAAGCAGCAGCAAGGTGTGTTGAAACAGGAACAAGCTACAACCTTGTCAACATTCTTGGTTACTGAACATAGCTACATCAAAATTTTCAAGCCCCCAGGTAAAACGGCTGTTCACTAGCAGATACTACACAATTAATAAATCAAACTTTAGAGTGGCAGAAATGGCAAGGTGCAGGTAAGGAAGGAAAGGAAGAGAAATGCATTGGCACTGTTATTCCAAAGGTGAGTATTTGTGACTTTGTTTCAAACAGGAGAAATGTTAAAAAACTGGAAGATTTAATTAGCTAATAAAACAGGTCTCAGCAAAATATATAACTAACATTCTTCTTAAAATTAATTTCCTTAAGCCAAAAAACTAACCTTGCATCTGTTACTGAGAAAAAAACCAATACTTTTAACCCTGGAAACCACACTCAACTGAAGTATCTACACATCTGAAATTCTCAAGTACTTTAAAGTCCCATTAAATGCAGTATATGGTATTAGACATCCAGGACTAAAAATTCTGCCAACAGTTTAAGAATAAACATTCATATTTAACAAAAAACATATATAGCATTGTTTTTCATAACACTTTTTTTTCCAGGGATCAAAAAACAACATCTGTTATAGTTATGAGGTCCCAATATGCCTTTTTTAAGCTACAGAAATTTATATATAGTATCTATTAGCAACACAGAACTGATTTAGTATTCTACTTAGAAAGCATCTGCTCAAAGCTGAAAGTCTAGATGACAACATTTACAATGTTAAAGTGCTTCTACGAAGAATATACTGTTCATACACATACAGTCTCAAAATACTTCATGAACTCTGAAATGGTTGTCTAAGGAAGGAACTTCATCAGCAAAATGCAGTTGATCATTTATTTCCACACCAAATTCTTCAAGTATCTGTACAAATTTCTCATGCTCCCTCCCAATCCATGACCTCATTGTGTCAAACACTTGGTACGGTGTAACATGAGCATGAACTTCAATTCCTGTCACTGCGAGTTCTTTCAGCATTTCAGGGTAAGTGACCCAAGTATTGCTTCCTCCTGAGTGACCACCATCGAGCCAGTAAATTGCTTTTATGTTTCTTAAGAAGGCATCTGTATTCTTGTCTTTTTTGGCTTCCTTCAGCTCATAAAGCAGCTGGTTCAAAACCACACAACCTTTACTGAAGCCAATCAAAGTAAACGATGCTGCACCTACAGCAGATGGTACCATGAAGTTCACAGCAGAATTATTAGAGCATTCACAGTCTCTCTCCCTTTCTTTGGATGAGCAGCCATTTGTTGTAGGAACAGACTGCGGCTGTGATTTACAAGCAGCTATTTTTACATCCTTGCTGACACCGTGCACACTTTTCTGGGACAGCAGAATATTCTGAGAGAGTCTGAATGCATTAACTAGCAAAGCCTGGAGATGCTTGAATGCTCCAAAGTCAGTGCTGTGCTCTGGTGCTCCAAACATGTTACTTGTCACAAAATTGTCGTAACAACTGAATTTGTGCAGGTGCATTCGAGAACACTTTATGACCCAAATAAAGCTGTTGGGGAACCGGCCAGCAAGTATGGTAGCAACATTTTCAAAACTCCAGCGCTCCCACTGAAAGTTTTCTGGGTGGCAAGACATGATGTCATGATAGTTCTGAAAAAAAAAATTAAATAGAAAAGATGCATTACTACATTATGAAAATATTCAGCTCCAATGTACTCATATTTATAAGAAAGGACTGTAAAAGAAAAACATGCATTAGAGGCTCTCATTAGGTTTGCAGGACAAGAAACACATTAAAGAAACTGGTATATTTTGATTTGCTTGCTTTTAATGTTTTCACCACATATTTTTAATACCCCCAAGATCAATACAATAAAACCAGTACATGAAATTATTCATAGTTTTTGTTGACTTCACCCAAAAAGAAAATTTAAATATTTCACTTAGTATGATACATAATTTTACTGTATTATCTCCATCTACAGAAATACTGATTATCTTATTACAAAACAAAAAGACTTAAAACTTGATAGCAAGTTTTCTGGATTTTATACAGAAACAAAAATATCCCCTCTCATTCAGCTGTAGGAAATTTTTATTGCCTTATTCACATCCATAGAGGGCAGAAATGGAAAGAAATTAACCCCCAGGTCATGAATGAACCTCATATCTGAAATCTTAATGGCAAAGAATACTAGTTCTTTTTTTTTTTTACCGAGGAATAATGAAGCCATATGCAAGAACAGTAATCAGACAAATCTTCACTGGCCATCCCAATCCTTAAAATAAAAGCATACAAAATTCTCCACTTTAACCTGACAGAAGGGAAAGCCTTCTCCCTTGAAGAAGGCAGCACTGCTTTTGAGGCAGGAATGACAATTGATATTAGCTGGCTACCAAAGCATGTTATGTTACACATGTTCAGGACAGCACTTCAGAGTCTCTGCAATTTCCTGCCAGCTCAAGAGAGCACAAATGCCTTCTCAGGACAGGCTGAGAAAGCGTCAGTGCCTGTTGAATTCCCAAAGGACGGTGTCCGGGATGTCCATACACCTGCACCAGGCACCTCAGGTCTCCTCGTCTTGTCTCCATTGCCACCCCCTGCCAGCGTTCGGACACCGCCATCCCTCTCACAAATAAATGTCACCCTCAGGCAATGCTAGAGGGCTGGAGTGAGTCCAGAGAAGGGCAATGGAGCTGGTGAAGGAGCTGGAGCACAGGTCCTGTGAGGAGCGGCTGAGGGGGCTGGGGGTGTCCAGCCTGGGGAAAAGGAGGCTCATGGGGAGCCCTCCCTGCTCGCCACAAGCCCCTGGGAGGAGCTGAGGACACATGGGGGTCGGTCTCTCCTAGAGGACAACAGGACGTGCCACGGGAGGTTTACGCTGGAGAGCAGGAAGCACCCTCCACAGAAAGGATGATCAGATTTTGGAATGGACTGCCCAGGAGGCGGTGGAGTCACCGTTCCTGGAGGTGTTGAAGTCAAGGCACTTAGCGCCAGGGTCTAGTGGCCGTGGTTGGATTCGATGATCTCCGGCCGAAGTAAGTCATTCTGCGAAGACGACTCTCCTGCCCTCCACTTCTCCAGCCCAGCTTTCGGAGGGCCCGTCCCCGCTCCCGGTGCCCGGCCGAGCGGGACAGGGGGATGCTCCGACGGCCGCGGCGGGGGCCGAGCAACGCCCGCCCGCTCAGCCCTTCCGGGGACGGCGCCGCCTCCCCGCTCCCGCCCGGAGCCCGCATCCGCACGCCGTACCTGCACGTCCCCCGGGAAGTACACGACGTGGTGCTGCGGCGACGGGCCCGGGCCGCGCGGGGCCGGCGGCGGCAGCAGCAGCAGCAGCTCGTTGGTGCGGTGCGGCTCGGCGCCCGGCACCTCGGGCAGCCGCAGCCACGGCGGGCTTAGCCGCGCCGCGGAGATACCCCCGCCGCCGCCGCCGCCGGCCGCAGGCCCCGCCGGCGCCCCACAGAGGCTCATGGCGCTGCCCAGGCACAGCGCGGCGGGGCCGCCGAGCCCCCGCAGCAGCGCAGCGGCCGAGCGGCAGCGCCGGCTCATGGGAGCGCCGCTCCGCGCTCCGCGCATGCGCGCCGCCTCGCCCCGCCCACCGGGCCCCGGGAGAGCGACCGGGCAGGGGGCGGTCGCGCGTGCGCCCGCCCCCGCGATGACGTCACGAGGCCGTTCAAAAGGCGGCGGCGGGAAGCGCGAGGGGCCGTGAGGGAGCGGGCCCTGACGGGAGCTCTGAGGGGGAGACTCGACTCGAGGGGGAGCGGGGCCGCAAGAGGCCTTGGCATGGGGGAGCGGCCGCACAAAACCGGGTCCGCACTGCAGCAAAACCCCGCGGCGTGTGCCTGTCGAAGTTACGGCACCACGAGGGATCCAGCGCTCCACGTGAAGTAGTTAAGTTTCCGAACTAGAAGGTACCCCTTATTTCCGAAAGGTGCTGGTTGTATTAAAATAAATAAATAAGAACGTAGCTTTGAAATGCTGGCTTTGATTACGCTCGTTCTGCTGCGTTGGAAGAAAAGCTTTCACGTGCAAGAGACCTCTATATTTTACACGGCAAACAAAGCAAGGAAACAGCCTTTAGTTTATGTCGAAGCACTCAGGGTTACTTTTTCTAGAATTGATGTTTCACATTTTTATTCCGGTATTAAATTTTCCTAGTCCACTTAAAAACACTTGTATGCAAACCTGCAAAACTACCAAATACCAAGCCTGTCTCCCATTAGCTGAGGCACTCAAGAGAGGAGAGTAAATTGAACACTAATTGCTTAATCAAGTAATTAAACTATTTGCTGATTTCATCTCGTTGCAAAATTCAACAAGCTGAAGGAAATACGGTGGCATTAAGGCTATTTGTTAGTGTAGCAAGCTGGAAACCAGCAGAATACTTCAGGCTGGCTTATTTTCTTGAAGCGCGAGTTCTATTGTACAGGGGTTTGTGGGGACTGCCCACGAAGGTTCAGTTCGAGCTACGGTGTGGTCATGGTCTCTTTGGCACATTGGTGTTGTCTTTGGGCTCCTGCTGAACCTCAGCGATTCTTCTATTCCAAAGCTTGTCCAAATGCTCTTCCAGAGAGTGCAGCTGCACCCTGTCATTGAGGGTCCCCTTAGAATCGCAGAAGAAAGTTGTGATGCGTCCTTTGAGCTTTCACGCCTTGTTTAAGTGTGTAAGCAATAAGTGTTTTTCTTCAGCTGCAGAAATCAGAACGAGGTTGATGCGTGTCCCTCTTCACTAAGGGAGAAAGACATTGTGAAGGGTTTGTTTCACTTCGTGCGTTCATGGGAATAGCAGAGATTAATTCATTTTTTCATTATTTAAGTTTGGTAAGTTTTTTATTAAAATATCTTTTTTTAAAGCTTACTGCTACTGATTTTTTTTTGTATGAAAATTATCCTTGGTATGGTTAGGTTTTCTCAGAGACTAGAGGAAAAAAAAAAAAATCCAATTTTTGACCACCAGAAGATGGCACTGTGCGGCTCGATTTGGAAAGTCTGTTCCAGAACAGCCAGAAACATGCAGGTGTTCACTTCGGAATTTCCCCAAGCACATCCTCTTTCTCCTTGTTTGAAATTTTGCGGCATCGTTGTAGAACGTTTTTTAGATTTTTCACTGTGAGCACGCCCTAAGGCTATGATACGAGTGGAAAAATTTCACAACGCCTCTGCTAATGAAGCAAAATTTTGGAAAAAATCTCTAGCTCCTTCATTCAACTGCTAGTTTCAGTTCATGCAGAAAGATTTTCTCAATCCAATTTGGAACAGTTCAGGTCCGTGCTAACACTAAAACTTAATTAGATAGGCTAATGGAACCTTCTCACTTCTGTTCCCTGTTATGTACTGTGCTGAAGAAATGCTAGATAAGATCTACTAAATGCATACACATAAGAAGAAACTAGTGCTCTGCTTTTTTCATATGAAGCAGATAATTTTTTTAAAAAATGCCTACAGAAATAGAGCAAAATGGCTGTGCTCTGAAAATCTGAGTATTTGGATGGCTGGGGTTTGCTTGCACATGCACAGCTCTATTACGGTTATTGATACCTGATGAAGAAGCAGGAATGCACTGAAGTGTTCAGGCAAAATAAAGTTTTCCTTTTAGTAATTATTGTTGAGAAACATGAATGATTACTCTCAAGTCCATGAAAAAAGAAAAAAATCTGTGCTCTTCTTCTCTTGTGGCTTATATTCTCTCCAGTGATTTCTGCAGATGAGAGATTAGCTTGCCCAGAAGGGTTTGCAGACATTATTCACATTGTGGGGGTAGTTATGGTAACCAAAAGGGATGTTGGTCCTTCTGCCCAAAAATACTTATTTAACTGTAGTGTGTTCTTGGTACAATTGGTACCAGGTAAATAAAGCTAATACACAAGTTTGTAGACAGGCTTTCATCTTCATCCAAAATGCTACAGGAGCCTTATGGGAGAGCATAGAAATTAGTCCATATCTTAGTCAGAATTCAGACACACACCACCATGACCAAAATTGTGAAATGGACTATATTATATGAAATAATGGTGTATATGACCTGTTTTTCTCTCTTTAAATAGAAAACACCAGTTTATTCCTATTCTCAAGAAGGTTCAAGAAATCTTCTGTGGCATACTTATAAATTTTAATGGAGACTGATTGCACTGACTTTTCTTCTAATCTTTGTTGTGTGGCTATTGCAATATGTAAGTAGATTCAATAATTGAGTGTATCAATTCTTAGACATATCACCCAATGGAGGGACAAAATACTGTATTTTTAAGAGAGCTTTTTCAGCCTTCATGTTTGTCCTTTTCTCTGTGGCACCTCATGTCTCCACTCCTCTATTTCCTTATTCTTTGCTATCTTCTCCATTATTGTAAAAGGAAAGACCTTTTCTTTTTACATGCTGCTTCTCTTACATCATCTGCTCTTCTTTCCCCACAGCAGCCTGTCCTGGTTTGAAGGACAGGTGTTTGCCAAGGAAAGCAGAAGCTTCCCCTTGGACTGAAAGAAAATGTGATTCTTCCGATTATTATCATTTTGGAATTAAGAGAGCTCTCAGGCAAAGATATGGGGGTAGGAATAACAGTTCTTTACTAGTATATTTAACAAGACAAACAAGAACAACAACAGCTATGAAATTACCCACAAACAGAACAGTAACTCAGTCCCAGTGTTTTTTGGCTGCAGGCACCTTTTCCCTGAGCTGCAGTTCCCGGTGCTGGGGGCGGGCGGGTCCCGCAGAGCCGCAGGAGGGCTGGGGGTGATGGCAGCGCTGTCCCAGGGGGAGAGAGAGATGGAGAGAGAGCTCTCCGCTCACGGTGTGGGTCCCGGTGATCAGCAGAGTGCTGGATGGTGGTAGTTCACAGCGAGAAGACAGCTGGGCAGGGTCTGATAGTGGTTTCCCGACGCTGGGATGGCGGAGATGGAGGAGAGGCGGTGATCGTCCGTCTTGTCCGAATTCCGCGGGGGAAATGGGCCGAGGCCCAGCCTTCCGCTTCCTCTTCTGGCTGTTTGAATCTCGCGGGGCTTGCTTCTTCCCTCCCGTCCCCTCCCCCTTGTCACCGGGGCCCAGTCAACAGGTATCTTAGCATGACAATGGGGAAAATTCCACAGAGGGAAAAAAAAAGAAAGAACTAACCCTCAACATTATCCACCCCAAATTTTCCCCTACCGTCATGCCAAATCAAATTAAAAATCTTCAAATTATAGACATCCATACAGTTACAGATACAGGCACAGTATTGTAGGTAGTTCACCCTAAAACAAGGTCTCCTTGGGGTATGCATCTGGTCTTTCCATCCCTTTGCACGATCCACCAGGTACACCCTGGCCCTTGAGCAAAAACCACCCCACGAATTGGATTGTCTTTGCTGGAGGCAGGGTTCACCCAAACAGTTTTTCCTAGCATACCTCTCATATGCACCACTGGAACCTTGTCCCCATCTGGTGTTCTCAAGGGCTCAGACTGGGCAGGGCCTGCTCGATTAGTGGAACCTCGGGTGTTCACTAACCATGTGGCCTTTGGTAGATTAATCTCCCAGTTTTTGAAAGTCCCCCCACCCAGTGCCTTCAAGGTGGTTTTAAGCAGCCCATTGCACCGTTCCACTTTCCCAGCCGCTGGTGAGTGATAAGGAATGTGGTACACCCACTCGATGCCGTGTTCTCTGGCCCAGGTGCTTATGAGGCTGTTCTTGAAATGAGTCCCATTGTCTGACTCAATTCTCTCAGGGGTACCATGTCTCCAAAGGACTTGTTTTTCCAGGCCCAGGATGGTGTTGCGGGCAGTGGCATGAGGCACAGGGTAGGTCTCCAACCATCCAGTGGTGGCTTCCACCATGGTCAGCACGTAGCGCTTGCCTTGGCGTGTCTGAGGCAGTGTGATGTAGTCAATCTGCCAGGCCTCCCCATAGTTATATTTGGACCACCGCCCCCCATACCAGAGGGGCTTCACTCGCTTGGCTTGCTTGATGGCAGCACACGTCTCACAGTCATGGATAACCTGGGAAATACTGTCCATGGTGAGATCCACCCCTCTATCTCATACCCACTTATAGGTAGCATCTCTGCCTTGGTGACCTGAGGCATCGTGGGCCCATCGAGCCAGGAACAACTCTCCCTTGTGTTGCCAGTCTATCTGTGACACCTCTATCCTTGTAGCCTGATCTACTTGCTCATTCTGTTGGTGCTCCTCATTAGCCCGACTCTTGGGGACATGGGCATCTACATGACGGACCTTTACGGGTAGCTTCTCTACCCGACTGGCAATGTCTTTCCACTCATCAGCAGCCCAGATTGGTTTTCCCCTACATTGCCAGTTAGCTTTTTTCCATCTTTCCAGCCAGCCCCACAGAGCATTGGCTACCATCCATGAATCAGTGTAAAGGTAAAGCTTTGGCCACTTCTCTCAGCAATGTCCAGGGCCAGCTGAACGGCTTTGAGTTCAGCAAGTTGACTTGATCCACCTTCTCCTTCAGTAGCTTGTGCAACCTGTCGTGTGGGGCTCCATACAGCTGCTTTCCACTTCCGGTTCATCCCCACGATGCGACAGGAACCGTCAGTGAAAAGAGCGTAGCAAGTTTCATCTGCTGGCAGTTGGTTGTATGGCGGGGCTTCATCAGCCCGGGTCACTTGTTCTTGCTCCTCTTCATCGGCAAGACCAAAATTTTCACCTTCTGGCCAGTTTGTAATTATTTCCAAAATCCCAGGGCGATTTGGGTTTCCGATACGGGCGCGCTCTGTGATAAGGGCGATCCACTTGCTCCATGTGGCATCGGTGGCATGGTGGGTAGAGGGGACCTTCCCTTTAAACATCCATCCCAGCACTGGTAGTCGGGGTGCCAGGAGGAGCTGTGCTTCTGTGCCAATCACCTCTGAGGCAGCTTGAACTCCTTCATAAGCAGCCAAGATCTCCTTCTCTGTTGGGGCGTAGTTGGCTTCAGACCCTCTGTAACTTCGGCTCCAGAATCCCAGAGGTCGGCCTCGGGTCTCACCAGGTACCTTCTGCCAAAGGCTCCAGGACAAGCCCTTGTTCCCGGCTGCAGAGTAGAGCACATTCTTCACCTCTAGTCCCGTTCTGACTGGGCCGAGGGCTACAGCATGAGCGATCTCCTGCTTGATCTGGGCAAAGGCTTGCTGCTGCTCAGGGCCCCAGTGGAATTCGTTCTTCTTCCGGGTGACCAGGTAGAGAGGGCTCACGATCTGGCTGTACTCAGGAATGTGCATTCTCCAAAAGCCTATGGCACCTAGGAAAGCTTGTGTTTCCTTCTTGTTGGTTGGTGGAGACATCGCAGTGATCTTATTGAAGACCTCAGTGGGGATTTGGCGCCGCCCATCTTGCCACTTTACTCCCAGGAACTGGATCTCTCGGGCAGGACCTTTGACTTTGCTCCTCTTGATGGCAAAACCAGCTCCCAGCAGAATCTGGATGATCTTTTCTCCTTTCTCAAATACTTCCATTGCCGTGTTCCCCCACACAGTGATGTCATCAATGTATTGCAGATGTTCTGGAGCTTCACCCTTTTCCAGTGCAGCCTGGATCAGTCCATGGCAGATGGTGGGGCTGTGTTTCCACCCCTGGGGCAGTCGGTTCCAGGTGTACTGCACGCCCCTCCAGGTGAAAGCAAACTGAGGCCTGCACTCTGCTGCCAGAGGAATGGAGAAAAATGCATTGGCAATGTCAATGGTGGCGTACCACTTTGCTGCCTTGGACTCCAGCTCGTACTGGAGTTCCAGCATGTCCGGCACTGCAGCGCTCAGCGGTGGAGTCACTTCATTCAATGCACGATAGTCCACAGTCAATCTCCATTCTCCGTCAGACTTGCACACAGGCCAGATGGGGCTGTTGAAGGGTGAGTGGGTTTTGCTGACCACCCCTTGGCCCTCCAGCTCACGGATCATCTTGTGGATGGGGATCATGGCATCTCGATTTGTCCTGTACTGCCGGTGGTGCACTGTCGAGGTGGCAATTGGCACTTGCTGCTCCTTCACCTTCAGGAGTCCCACTACAGATGGGTTCTCTGACAGTCCAAGCAAGGTGTTCAATTGCTTAATGTTTTCTGCCTCTACAGCAGCTATTCCAAAAGCCCACCTGAGTCCCTTTGGGTCTTTGTAATAGCCATTCCTCAGGAAGTCTATGCCTAGAATACACGGTGCCTCTGGGCCAGTCACAATTGGATGCTTCTGCCACTCCTTCCCAGTCAGGCTCACCTCAGCCTCCAGCAAAGTCAATTCCTGTGATCCCCCTGTCACCCCAGCAATAGAAACAGGCTCTTCCCCCACATGTTCTGATGGTATTAGGGTGACCTGTGAACCAGTGTCATCTAATGCCCTATGTTTTTGTGGCTCTGACGTGCCAGGCCATCGGATCCACACCGTCCAAAAGACCCGGTTTTCCCGTGCCTCTCCCTGGCTAGAGGCAGGGCCCCTCTAGCACTGGTTATTATTTCCTTCCTGGGCATACATGTTGGAGGTTCCCTCAAGGGGATCTGACAAATCATCCTCCCTTTTGTAATACCCTGCATCTTGGTTATGGGAAGTTGAGGCTACCTTCAGTTTAGTGGAGCTCCTTTGGTTAAGTGTTTCCCTCCTTGAGTTGACGCACCCGCGCTGCCAGGGCAGAAGTGGGTTTCCCATCCCACCTCCTCATGTCTTCCCCATGGTCACGCAGAAAGAACCACAGGTCAGCTCGTGGGGTGTATCCTCTCTCCTTAGGTGGGGGACGTTGGGCTCTAACTCTGGGATCTGTGACTCGCACTGGTGCTGCATTGACCTTCCTCATCTCCTCCCTCACCCCTCTTATCTCCTCCTTGAACTCCTCTCTGAGTTCCCTAATCACGGCAGAGACCTGAGCCTGCATTGGGCCATTCATTATACTCTCAAAATTTCTGAGCTTATCGGCAACAGAACCCACTGTCTCGTGGTTGGTGTCAGCATTAATGGCTGCAATGAATGTGGTGTATTGAGATGGCCCCAGGTGTGCCAGATTCCACAATATCTGCCCTGTGCACCTGACCTTGTCGGGGTCATTGTCATGTTGTCCACCCCTCCCAAAGAGTACCTCCAGTATTGCCACTTCTCTCAGCTGTTGGATCCCCTCCTCAGCGGTCTTCCAGCGCATTCTATGGTGGTGCTCCTGCATTCTCTCTCTATGGACAAACCTCTCTCTTACACTCATTAAAAGCCGCTCCCAGAGGGAAAGGGGGCCTCGTTCCCTTACGAATATGTGATCCACACCTGAGTCCTGGGTTAGGGGTCCCAAATTCCTTGCCTCAGTACCATCCAGCTGCACACCTGTACCCATAAGGTCCCAGACCCGCAGTAACCACGTTGTAAAAGCCTCACGGCCCCTTCGTACAACATCTTTACGCAGATTACGGAGACTCTCGCATGACAGGGACTCTGTGACGATCTCAACCTCTGGCTCCCCTGCTGGTTGTGAGGGCCCTGCTTTCTGATCCTTATTATCTAGCTGCTTTGTTTTCACCTTAGACTTTCTAGTTTCCACGGGGGCAACTGCTGCTGGCTGTGAGTGCCCTTGCAGTTCAGCTGGAGCCTGGAGAGATGTAACATTTGTGGGTTCCACTGCTGCACCATCAGGTTCTCCCTCTTTAAGGCAGAGGGAGAGTTTCTCAAGAGCTGGGGAAAGGTACTCCTTCAGCATCTGGCCCATCTCCTTCACTAGAAACCCCACCCACTCTGGATGGTTCCTTTCTGAGGTGAGCTCTGGGGCAGAATCAGGCTCAGGGGCAACATCCTTAACCTCTGGGGCAGAATCCTTAGTCTCTGGGGCAGAATCCTTAGTCTCTGGGGCAGGGGCAGAGTCAGGCTCTGGGACAGAATCCTTAGTCTCTGGGGCAGGGGCAGAGTCAGGCTCTGGGGCAGAGTCCTTAGTCTCTGGGGCAGAGCCAGGCTCTGGGGCAGGGCCAGGCTCTGGGGCAGGGCCAGGCTCTGGGGCAGGATCCCTATTCCTTGGGGGACGTATCAGGGTTGTCATCCAAGTCAATCTCCCCTCATCTCGGAATGTTAAATAGAACAGGTTTACAAGGCCTATTAGCAATGTCATCCACTGTATGATATCATTACTGCTTAGAAGAGATTTGAACCCCTCAAAAGCTGGTGGAGCAGACCCAAAAAACTGTGTAAGGGGTTGGGACAAAATTTTCCCTGGTGTTATATCCTCACAGTATGTACCATTATTAAAGTAGCCCCAAAAACATACAGTTAGAGTGTGATAGCTCCGAATCCATGTGCCCACCTTCCAGAGGAAGTTAAAAATCCATGAATTTCTCACATTATCAGCCCACAAAAGGAACTGGATAATAGTTACAGCAGCCTGAGTTATAGGACCCATGTTCAAGTAAGGGATTGCAAATGGGAGAGATAAAGCTGTGGCCACATGGAGCCCAAACCACGGTAAGCTGGACAACATGATGCCACCTAACACAGAACTGAGGTAACTCAAGAGCTGTTATTCCTTTTCATCCTTTCCTCTCAATGCCCTCGGGCCCCACGTTGGGTGGCCAAAATCTGTCCTGGTTTGAAGGACAGGTGTTTGCCAAGGAAAGCAGAAGCTTCCCCTTGGACTGAAAGAAAATGTGATTCTTCCGATTATTATAATTTTGGAATTAAGAGACCTCTCAGGCAAAGAGATGGGGGTAGGAATAACAGTTCTTTACTAGTATATCTAACAAGACAAACAAGAACAACAACAGCTATGAAATTACCCACAAACAGAACAGTAACTCAGTCCCAGTGTTTTTTGGCTGCAGGCACCTTTTCCCTGAGCTGCAGTTCCTGGTGAGGGGGGCGGGCGGGTCCCGCAGAGCCGCAGGAGGGCTGGGGGTGATGGCAGCGCTGTCCCAGGGGGAGAGAGAGATGGAGAGAGCTCTCCGCTCACGGTGTGGGTCCCGGTGATCAGCAGAGTGCTGGATGGTGGTAGTTCACAGCGAGAAGACAGCCGGGCAGGGTCTGATAGTGGTTTCCCGACGCTGGGATGGCGGAGATGGAGGAGAGGCGGTGATCGTCCGTCTTGTCCGAACTCCGCGGGGGAAATGGGCCGAGGCCCAGCCTTCCGCTTCCTCTTCTGGCTGTTTGAATCTCGCGGGGCTTCTTCCCTCCCGTCCCCTCCCCCTTGTCACCAGGGCCCAGTCAACAGGTATCTTAGCATGACAATGGGGAAAATTCCACAGAGGGAAAAAAAAAGAAAGAACTAACCCTCAACACAGCCCTCCTAGTTTTCATATACCAGATCAGTCATGAGCTGACCCCTGAGTTGCCAGTAGAACAGCCTGTCCTGCATGTGCAGTTCACTGCTCATTTTTCCCTCCTTCTGTAGGCTGGACAGGGAAGTGAAGTGTGTAGTATTTTTTTGGACTTTGGGGATGTTTACTGATACATCTCGGGGAGTTTGGCGGAAAGAATGTGTATCATGATAGATTAGCAGTGATGAGAGACATGCATGTAAAAACTAATTCCTCTGGTGAGAACTAATGGCTGAGTTTCCATATAGACCTTTGCCTGCAGGGTGATTAATTAGTTTAACTTGTCAGAGGCAGCCAAATCTGCAGTTTCTGTGTAGAAAGGATGGCACAACAGAAATCGTCCTTACTACAATCAGAGCACTTGTTCTGAAGTTGGCTGTGTTTCATTGCCTTTATAGCATGTATGCTAGTCCTGAACATTTTCTTACATCAAGAAAACACTCTGTAGCTTGTTTTAACCAGAGCACTTAAAGCATTTTAATAGGTGCTTCACCAAAAGTCTAGGCGAAGAGCATCTATCTGCTGATGTGATATCTTTAGCCAGGTATTTAATGTATTTGAATTTCTGCCTCTTCATATGTAGCAGCTGTAATATTTCAAAGGACAAGCTTCAGAAAAACATGCTTCCTGCCCAATTAATGTGCAGTTTACATATACACATATTTGGATATCTCTATATTACATTTTAGTTTCCTTTTAAACATTTTTTGATGCATATGCATTGAAATTGCTGGTTTGTGTTTTGGCAGAGGATGGGAATAGCTGTGAAAACACCTGTTAAATACTGATAGGAAACTCCTTAGCAGTTGATATGCACCTGTCTTTCACTGTTGAGGGAAAGTGCCAGGCCTGGCTTGTCATTCTTTCAGATATAGTAACACTTCCAGGACTGAGCTACCTGCATCTGTGGTGAGGTGTGCACAGAGAAATTCCCAGTGGCTGCACAGTGATGAACTCTTAGGTCTTGGCGTGTAGTTTTATTAATGGCAACAGTTGAAATGAAATTCCAGCTATTATGCTGCACTGTAGGTACTAAACAATTTCCTTCTGCTGAAATTCCTACTGACAGCTCTGCCTGCCAGCATCCATGTTATGTGTGGGTATAAGATATGCAGGAGATCATAACTGAGAATAAATCACTCTCTGGGCAATTTAATGAGTTGTATGAAATTGAGAATAAAAGCTTTTCAGCATGAAAAGTAAATTTATGTTTCCTTTATGTCAGCTGTGTGGAGAAGCTGCTAAAAAAACAGGATATAGGATTATTTTGGTGTTTTTAATGCTGAAAAAAATTGAGTGTATAAAGTATTTGGAACTGCACTACTGTTTATTTTTTCTGTTTCCCTGTGGAAACTGGTTTTGTTTAATGTTGATTCTGTCTACCTTTCTAATACCTTTCTATCAGTCATTTTCAATGCCTGTTGGCTGCTATAAGTGAAGAGTAGAAGTTTCAGAGCAAATAATCTGGAAGGATTGGGAGAACTGCTGAATTAGTAGATTAGGATGATTCAAATGAATGCCTTCACTGAAGGAAATCTGGGGGGAATTCAACTTTTATACAGCGTGTTTGAACCTAATAGGTTGAAAATTCAGCGTGGTGGCTGTGCACACTGGAGCCTGCATGTGCTGTCTCTGTCCTGCTCCAGTGCTTAGATGACGTGGTGAGTAGAAAGGGCTGAAATTACTTCAGTAGAAAAATTAAGAGCAAAGGGCAGGAGTCCCTACAAAACAAATAAACAAACAAAACAAAACAAAACAAACAAAAAACCATCAGTAGTTCTGCTGTTTGTGGAACACATACTTGAATGACAAGTTTCTGTTCTTTGCAGTCTGTCTAAGTGTACAAGAAACTTAAGGAAGCTTAAAGAAGCTGTCTGTTGCCTGATGTGAGTTAATATGAATTAGGATATCTGTGTGGGGTTTAAAAGAATGCACAGTGACCCAGGAAGTGTAACACAAGGGAATTTTTTTGCTTAAAGAATTGGACAAAGCTCAGCCCCCAATCATTTCTGCAGTCTGAGGTTTGGCAGTGAAATTTTCAAATGTTGGCTTGTGTGTGCTTGTATCCCGATTTCCCATCTCTCTTCTTTTCCTTAGAATATTCTGGCTTTGTGGATGGGTACATAGCAGTTTATTCAGCATGACAGTAACTTCTGCCGTTCCTTTTTTTTTTTTTAAACTTCAATAGATGCATGCAAAAAAAAAGGTCAGAATTTGGCCAAAGACAGTATCTTTGCACCACGGGTTTCTGGAATTTATACCACATCCACTCTAGTTTTTCCTTCCAAAAGTGGTTTGAGATGCTGCTTGCATGGTACATTACACAAATAGTAGGCAAGTAGGTCCTTAACTTGAAGTTCCTGTTTTGTCAGAGAACAGTATTTTCTTAGGAAGAACACTGCATAAGCTCAGGACTCTGTGCTGGCTCATTTGTTGATGGGATGCTGTTCTAAAAAAATATTATTCAAGTAGAATATGTTTATATGAAATAAGGGACAGACTTAGCCATATGATATCCAGTGGACACAGATTATTCAGCTTCCAGGTATGTTCTCCTATATGTAATGACAATGGAAAGTATGTACAAGGCAGTGTTTGTTACTTTACAGTATCAGGCAATTCTTCATTGCTCTTAATGCAAGTAATCTTGTCATAGTCAGTGCTTCATGGGGATGAGGAATATCCCTTTTATTTGGAGAAAGACTTGGAAGATTTTAGCACATGTAATGCATATAAGGCTGTAAGTAAAAGTATCTCTAACTTAAATTATTATTAATCAAAGTATTTAAGCACCTGCTTCTGTTCATCTTTATCAAAGACTTGTTTTTAAATACAAGCAGAAAGTGATGTGCTTGTGCAATATGGAGAATTGAAATCATTGTTATTTACTTCATACTAAAAATCTCAAATTTATATCTTCCTCTAGAGCACAGTAGTCAAGTAGCAGTGGTAAGTACATCTCCAGATGAAGCCTAGAACAATCTGTTTTAAAGCAGCTCCTTTTGATATGTTAAGGATGTATCTTATTTTTTTATGTTCCTAAACAGTTTTTAACTCTTGTCCCAAAAGGAACTTCTGGGATTAGAAGATGAGGCTTATTTCCCACTTGTCTGATGTACAGAAAACTATATTTGAATATAAGGAAAGACTTCTTTCCTGTAAGGGTGATGAAACACAGGGCCAGGTCTCCATACTTGGAGCTATTCAGATGTCCTGAGCCATCTGCCCAAGCTGAACCTGCTATCAGAAGTGACTTGGTCTGCATGTCTCAGGATGGCCCTTCCAAATTCAGCCACGCCGTGATTCTCTAATTCATCTCAAGCAAGTACATGTGAAACCTAATGAAAAGAGTTTTGCAGGCCTTGTTGACCTGAAGCTAAATCTGCCTGTGGTACAAAACTTCTCTGATCTTCTTGCTTGTTGTTCTAAGGCCTTGTGATGTATGTGCAGAAGGATGTTTTGCTCTGTCAGGAAGTCCATATCCAGACTTTACTCAGCTGCATTTGGAATAAAAATCCATCTTCAGAATACCTGGTGACATTCTGTGTTTCTAGCTGGTATAGTTTTGCCCTTTTGTGTTTTTCTGAGGAAAAATAACCAACTAAAACCACAAATCAAACAAACATTAAAAAAAACCCTATAACATAAAACAAAAAAACTCTCACCTGATTATCAAGATTTATTTGGTGCCACCTTAGGAAAACTTTCTTTTGTTGAATCTGCCAGTGGAAGCAATGTGACTGATAGCAATGTGAATTGACAAATTTTGGCAGGATGCTTTGGCAGAAGTGGCTGCTAAAAAACCCCTCACAGTGGGATAACAGGGTGGATGTTTTTTGCCTTCCTGGATCATGGTTTTCCAAAGCCTCTAGTTTGGCTGTGTTCAGCCTTGTACGGCCTTAAAAATTCAGAACAATAATGACCAGAATATTTATATCTACATATCTCACAAAAAAGACTTAGCTGTAGAACTGGTTTTGTACAGCATTAGCAAACACTACAGAAGGCTTCAATAGGAACAGGGTTCATATAGTTTCATATCATTTCATCAGGTTTCATATAGTCCTGCTATAGCCACTTGCAGCAGACAGCTGAAATCCTTGGATCCTCAGTGAAAGGATGTACCTTCAGATACTGATTTAGAGCCAGAGATCATTTTGAGAGACTGTCTAGTAAATAGATGCCTCAGTTTAGTTTTGAAATACTTCTTTAAGCTGCAGACAGTTTTCATTGTGTTCCTTACTGAACTTAAGAGGTCTCAGTTCTGCCATGTATTTTTTAGAGATATAAAGTCTTAAGCCTCAGTTAATAAATGCCATAAATGCATCTAGATTCCTGGACCATTTAGTACCAGTTTATTTAAAACTGAAAAATGTTTGACGAAGATAAGCAAAATGGGTATTGAACTGTATTTCTCCCTTTTAATAAAACAAGGACTTGGATATGCTTTAAAAATATATCTTCTCTGAAATTTAGTTTTTATTGAGAATGGCAGTGTTTGGATCCATTTTAAGAAATGTTATACATAAACAAGTTTCTGAGAGGAGAATACACGATTTTCTTCTGTAATCACTGCTTTTAATTTTCTTAATGCACTTTTCACTGTTGCTTTGTCTGAATGCATTTTATTTTTGTTCCTCTAGACAGGATTCTGCCACAAGCATTTTTAAAACAGACATTAATAGCATAGTTCACAGTTGTTACTGCCAGTGCTCAAACACAAATACTGCATTTGTGTTTGGAGGAAAAAGCAAACATCAGATCCTTGTTATGTGCATTTGTGCTTCTGTGCTTAAGCAAGCTGGCATAAGGAGTTTACATCACTATCAGTTAACTGTAGTCTGTAGCTATCAGGATCACCAGCTGGGTGGTTTGCAGTGGTGTGGGGGGGTTTGTCCTATTTTTTTTTCCTGTTTTTAAATAGCAAGATTGGCAGGGAAACTTGAAGCTTTGTGTTTACTTTATCTATAAGGAAATTAGTAGGACTTTAGTACTGAGTGTCTAGCTGAAATAATTTGATTTATTTGCAGGCTGTTTTCAAACAGTTTTTGGGTTTCTCTGTGGGATTTATTAGGTGTGAATAGGCCAAGTATTAGACCAGAGATCAGAATTGTATCAATCTGCAATATAACCTCTTGTGTTTTTTGTGAATAGACAAATTATGAGTGGATTGTCAGCCCTTTGGGGCATGGATTAAGTCTGTCACAACAGGCCTCTCCTCCTGGGATTTTTAGGCACATTTCTAGTGATAAGCTTTAAAACTTGAAAAATGTACATAGGTAATTTAGGCTTTGGATTGCTGGTCATTTATTAAAACCCATTATTGTGTTTCATCAGCCTCTGATGGATCAGAATCACATAATAATTGTTCCTTCTTCCACTTTATAAGGTGTGGGAGGTGCTGAATGTCAACATAAGTAAACTCTCATATAAAGACATTTATCCTTTGCAAAGCAATAGAAACCCAAAATCTTTATATGCTGAAAAAGATAAGAAAAGTTACACAAAAAGTTCTGTTGTAGATCTTGGCCAGATGTCATTTGTAGAAAAAGAATAGAATTGGGCCAAGTAAGAGCTGAGTGCCAGTGGGTGCTTAGAGAACCTCCAACAAGGATGTCTGATCAAACCACTGCTCAGAACCAAAGAAATATCAGCTAAACCTAGGAAGGATTGCATGCCATGCAGGACCACAGGCCTTTAGCAATAGAATTGTGGCAAATAAATCAGGAATGCTGTCACCTGAGGTTCCAAGTATATGCAAATTTTACCACTGAAAAATTAAAACTTCAGTGCATGCATTTGGGTCTATATAACTCCACTCTGTTAGTCTCTCATTTTAGAATCTGGTCTCCTAATGTGCTAGTATTTTGGTTTGGATTGATGCTGTACACAGTTGAAAATATTTTAAATGCTTTTTAAATATATTTAACTAAGAATATGAATTTGATGTAGTTGGCAATGAAATGAAGAACATTTAGAATTTGTTGACTTATCCCACTCTTCATATAAATAGGAGTCATCATTTAGTCTTTCAGTTAGAAGCTTGGTTATAATCTGGAGACTCTTGTTAAAGTGTTTGCTAAAAGGAATGTTACAAGCAAGATGTTTTCATTTTGTGTGCAACTAGGAAAGTTTTGTTTAATTTGCTGTTGTCCCAAAGCTGTAGGAATAGTTTATTTTCTGCAGTGTGAAGTTGAGTCCAGCAGACTGAACTTGAACATCTTGCTCTTGAGCAACAGGCTTTGGTGACTTGGAGAGAGAAGCACTCATTAATTGTACTTCAAAGTTTTGGAGCTAGAATCTTGAATATGGATTCAGTTTTGGTCATTCTAAAACACAGTGATATATCCATTTTATTGTTCTTGCCCAAATAAAAGTGTATGCCTGTCATTACTTGCCACTGGAAGGAATTGGGGTAGCTATCTCTTAGGCTTCATTTTTAAGCAGTGGAAAATTTAATCTTTCTGAAATCAGCTCATTTTTTTCCTGCTCTTTCCTGCAGAACACTGAACAGGGAGGCCAAGAGGAGGCCCATCTTCGGAAGGTGAATTATTATTTAGGTGTTACTTTGTAACATGACAATGAATCTGGTGTGGGTGGATAAAAGGGGACTAATGAAATACATCTTGTCTGTTTTCAATAAAGACCTTTGTATATGCATAAGGCCTTCGTTTTTAGCACACTGCAAGAAAGGAACAGAAAAGGTAGCAAAGTAAAAGAAATTGTGCACATATTGGATATTTGTGATTAAGATGTCACCTGGAGACAAGGAACTTAGAGAAAGTAATATAAACTGAATGTAAAAACCAATGGGGCAAGTGAATGCAGTATCAGTGCAGAAACTCTTAAATTCAGATGGATTGCCAAGAGGATAGGTTTGGAAAATCTAGAAATTGATTTTTTTTTTTTTAATAAAGTTGCAAGAAAATGTAGAACTGGTGAGGATTTTTGTTCTGACAAATCTGTTTCTCTAATGATGATAGGTATTGGAGTCAGCTCATATGTATGAGGTGCAGTATGGCTGTGGACACTCAGGAGCTGGCTTCACAAAGAGGAGATTGCAAGTGCTATCCAAGGCAGCACGACCGGTGGAGTGAAGGACCCATGGAAGATCACTTTTTGTCCCCAATGTGAAGATTCAACAAATGTGTGGCGTGGAAAGTTTAAAGATTAATGCACTGCTTTTGCATGAAGACTGAATATTTTAAATACTGTGCTCTTGAAAATACCTCCCACGTGTCTGTCCTCAGTCAGCAAAAGGGTACTTTAAAGAATTGGCCCCTGACCATGGAAAGAAGACTTGCTTGGATGGCACTAGTTGGAATCTCTCTGAAGGTCTGTAAGCTTTGTGCGCCTTAATGAAAGGCACCAGGTAATTTTGCACAAGGAAAAGCAATTTCCATCTCACTTTATAAGATGCATACATGTATAAAATAATCTATCTTAAACATATGGATTTTTCAATCTTGGCATTGAAAGCTTTCCTGTATTGAATTGTAAAGTGTATGAACATAAATAGTCCTAAATTGCTGTGTTCGTGGAAGCACAAATGAACAGTGTGATTCTAGAATCATTTCATGTTAATTACTGTGTTTTATTCCAATGGTTTAATTAGGGACTGGTGTCACGTATTGCCATGGAATATCACAATTTACCTGACAATCTTTTGGCTTTAGTAGCAAATGAAAGTGTAGTCCTTTTTGGAACGGCTTTGAAGATGTGAGATGAAAATCTTATTTAAAGATGGATAAAATTAATATATCCTTTTGGAAATTCACACAATGAAGTTAACTGACCTTCTCAGGATAGATTAGTAAAGTGTGTCAGTAGTCAAGAGCATTTAAATTCCTGACTGTGTCCCTCTTTTTAAATCATTCTTTCCAGATCAGTCTGCAGAATGGTGCTCTCACCAGTGACTGAGGCAGTCAACAGAACTGAATTACTTGGTATATATTTTTCCTACAATGACCTTTCTTCTTGTAAGTAACCTACCTCTTTAGAGTTTTTTTTTTTTGGGTTTTTTTTGTTTTGGTTTGGTTTTTTTCCTCTGAGAGGAAGACGAATGGGGTAGATAAAAAAAGGTGGCAAGTTAAATCTGAAAGTTTTTGCAATTCTTATTGATACTTATACTTCACAAGTAAATGGACATCACTGCAAGGTAACAAAATGAAAATGCATGTATATTAAAAGGAAATTTTTGTTGTTCTTGCCAGGAATAGAATGCCTTGACTAACCATAATTGGTTTCATGTTTTGGAATTGGGTCAGTGGCCAGGAAGAATTCTTATAAGAGATTTGCAAGAAATTTAATTTTCTTCTAGGTGTCTAAAGCAGGAGATCATATGTTACACCTTCTCCAAATAAACTCCATTGATGATTTACTTTGTGGGATGCAAGATTCAGTCTGTGCCTTAAGTCCATGCTTTTTGAAGATGTTTTTGAACCTTTGTTAGTTATAGTTTATGTAGCAGTGATGAATTCTCTGCTGCACAGTGAATTAAAGTTGGTGTCTAAAAATTAAAGTTTGAATTCTGGATGAATATCTGTGAAAGTAGGCCTCCTATGACCTGAAGTTCTTTCAAAAGATCTAAATTGCCTAGAATTACATGCAAGAATATAGTTTTGCTTTTAGAGACTCTATGCTGTGTTGCTGTCATTTAACTCTTGCAGGAGATGTTCTTGAATGCCCACGGAATGAAATTTGTTGTAAATAATCCTGTGTTTAGTAGTTGTCTAAACCAGAGAGGGATTACAGTTAGTCAGGTGAACTGGATGCTGTTTTAGCAAGGATACAATGACCCAAATTACATTTTCTATTGAAATACTATTAATGATTGCTCTGTTTTCATCTGTACAGCAAAGTTCAGACTCACTGAATTTGTAGGTACTGATTCCAGTAGTACAAAATTACAATTCACAGTATGGCTGGGGATTCTGACTTTCCCTTTAAGTACCTGTTACGCTTTTTAGTACTCCTGCTATTGATTACTTAATTTTTTTTTTTTTTTTTTTGGTTGTGAATGTTTAACCTATTTTTTATTTACATGTTATGTTTATTTTTATGGTAAATCCCTTTGCAGCTACTTTTTAGCAAGCATTCAGCAGACAAAGACCAAGTGGAGATAGTCCTTGTAACAGCCATGCAGGACACCTCCCAGCATGGCTTGGTGTCTGGCAAAGTTAGTGCACACCATGGCACAGGCACAGGACTCATTGATCCCACTCATGCTGATCTCTGTGATGCTGTGTCTCCTGTGGGGCACTCCAGTTCCATACCATTTCACAACATTGAGCTTACCTGCTTCAGTGTTGTTTCTTTGCCACAGGTACAAACTCTTTTTTTTTTTTTTTTTTTTTTTTTAACCTGTCTGGTTGTTTGCAATAAGAATCATATAAGGGGTTAAGTAAGAGACATGTTTCCTGACTTGATTTTGGCTTGCAGTTTGCTTTTTTGTCAGATCTGACAAGTATTTTTCTTGAAGTCCATTCTGTTTAAATGTAGCCATTACTCATATTTTCCACTGTAAACTTGGATAGCCACTGTGGAGCAAGCCACAAAAAATGTGGGTTTCATGACAAAATTGTAGACCAAGAATTTTAAAGGTCAGGAATCATCTTGAGTGCTTGACTAGCATTGAGGAGCCCAATTTCCAAATATTACTCTATTGTCTGGTAACTCAAGCACTTCTCATATAGCATGATATGCTTACTCCAAAAAGCATCTGAAAAATTTGAAAGCTAGGGTTGTAAAATTGATCTAGTTAAGGAATCTAAGTTTTATTTCAGAATTCAAAATTCATTGAGGCAAATATAATCTTCTCAAGACAAATAAACCTCTTAGTGAAATCATGCTTTTTAGAAAAGCACTGCCTTTAACAATATTATGCAGCTTCAGGTGCTTCATGGTTTTCATCTCCATGTGTTTAATAGTTAACAAGCTAACACAGATGAACAAAGGCTGATATGTGCTTTTTGACATCTTGGGATGAAGTGAGTGAAAAGCAGCATAATTCATATGAACAGGTTACAGGGAGATTTGGAGTATTGTCATAGCTGTTACCACTTGGCTGATCTCAAGAGTTATATCACCCTAACTTCAAGGGCTGGATGCATTTTGTGTCAGCCATTCTTATTCTAGAAGTAAAATGCAGGGTAGTTGGGCTCTCAGAGGAAATGAAATGAATGTGTGAGGGAAGAGCAGAGGAGCTTTTTGTTTATTAAATTCGATGTACAACTCCTAAATTTCTAATAACAGTTTGTTAAAGGGCTGGTCCCTTCTGATAGTGCTACATTTTCTGAATCTTTATTTCATGCATTAAAGTTGTCTTGTTTGCAAGTCATATTAATTTCAGTCATCTTTCAGTTTATACTTGGAACATGGATTTCTTTTAATTGGTTATTAATCCCTTCTAAAACTAATCTGACCAGAAGCATAATTTGTTGCTGTGATCTCTTGAGCACTTAAGCTTTTCAGCCTCTTCAGCAAGGGAAGCAGAGCCTGGCTTTTACCCTCTTATTCCCTAGCTTAATCAATTATACAAAGAAAAGCAAAGGAAGTGGTTACACTCACCCTAAGTGAATGCTGTTAACTGCTCCAGTACTTTTCCCAGTATCCTGGCCTGTGTGGCTTTCTCTAAAGCTGCATTGTCAGAGTTCAAGTCTCCAAAAATTGCTTCTATTTTTGCAGTCTCTACTGCAGGATGCGATTCCTTAGCAATACATAAGTTAGAGCTGATATAGTCCTGTGCTCCTGTTTCCTTCATTTTACCCTTTCCTGCCAGTACTCCTGACCTTTGTGTGATTAGGGCCTCATTCTGCTCAAGATTAGTCACTCTTTTGTTGGTTGGTTTTCTCCATTAGAATTGAGCATGTTTCTTGGAATGGAGAAACGTGTAGGGCAGCAGCAGTTGAGGTTGAACTGCTATGGGACCTCTCACTGAGAGCACACTGATGTTATAACCATGGGAGGAACTATTCTGTCTATTGCAGCATGGTATGGCTCAAACTTTAGAGGTTTTATAACAACATCTTTTATTTTCGGTGAAAAAGACACGATTAAATCTGTACTGAGCAGTTTGGAGCTCCCAAATTTTACTGAAAGACTAAAAAGAATAATAATCAAGTTACACAGATGGCAAAGCTGCAGTTTGGAGAAAGGAATTTAGCTGTTCCCTCTCTTGCCATGTTGTCATCAATTTACTTTCTATAGCTTAGTATTCAGAACTGTTAATGAAATAACTGTGGGCATTTGTTTGTGGTAGGTATCTTGCACATGGGCAATTGCATGCATTTGACAACTCAGATTCTGAGCTGACATTTTTGATTGGGTGTTTAGGCCATTCAATGTATTTCCTTTCTCAGACTGAATGACTTCCTTTCTTTAAATTAAAATTTCCTTAGTAAGTGTTTAGTTCTTAAATTATCTATAAATAATTCTTTATAAAATTCCCTGTTAATCACTTGCTGACAATTGAAAATACTGCTAAGTTTCTATAAGCAATGGCCATGACTGGCTGTCTGAAACAAATTTGAGCTAATATAAGTGGGTGAAATTAAAACAGATTTTCACTTGTCTCCACGTTAAAGTGTGCTCTAGTGCTGCAGTGCATTTTTATGCAAACAATTTGTTTTTCTGTCCTAAACCATTTTCTGTCCATGGAACATTAGTGGATTGTAATAATTTCATCGGAACCTTTCATCTTAGTATTGATTGAAGATTAAAATATTACTATTGTGACACATAAATGTGGTATAAATCTTGCTGTTATGCAGTCTGTTACATATATGCCTTGTTCATCTTTACATCTGCCACTGGAGAGATGTCTGATAGTACTAAGCTCAGATATGAAAGGTGAAGAATGTCCCCAGTTCCTCCTGACTTCATCTGGAGCTAACACTACTTGTGCTTTTGTAGACCACTGCAGGATGAGCAGTGCCAAGCAAATCACCATTCTGTGTCTCACTGAAAGTCATCACTGTTTCACTGCCTTCATAGACTACAAAGTCAAGAAAATTCTGGCAAAGTGTGTAACAATGTACTGACTCAAAAAAAAGAAAATCTAAATTTATATACAGCTTTCAGTTTGACTTGTCTTGCAGAAAGAATTTTGCACAATTTAGTAAATGTTTAAAAAAGAAATTAATGTTTCAATTTTATTCAGACAGATGGATACATTCTGATGTGTATGTCCAAGCAGGAGAGAATGCAAAGTCTCCATCTCATGATGACCTTCCCAATGAGATCTGGTCATGGAAGCAATTACTGTGGCTCTTTGTTTTCTGAGAACATGGCAAACAGCTGCAAATTTATTTTCTACCACATGTAGATGAAAGAAAACACTCATTTTCATATGCTACCTGATTTTGCTTGAAATTTTACTGTATTTCGATAATGAGCTCTGTCTGAGTACTTGCAGGGCTAACATGGCTTAAAGCAGAAAACTTTGTGGTAGAAAGAACCACTGTGTATTCCATAAAATACAGCATACTTTATTCTCCTTCGGGAAAGGTTTTTTTTTTGTTTCTCATTTGTATCTTATCAGGATAGGATCAGGTGCACCCAGCTTTGCAACTCTACCTATTGCTGTGATTACTAATTTTGAGGTTTGTGGAGTAAGGAAAAAAGAGATGAAAAGCACTGTGCACAGCCTTGTACTTTATGAAATCATTAGAAGATTTCATGTGGATTAGACCAAAAGTTGAAGCAGTTTTGCAGAGGTTAAAGTAAATGTAATGGCAGTGTCTGAATTAAACATGGGTGTGTTTGCTGTTGTTGCAGCAAATTGTTTGCCACATTGCACTGCAAACAATGCTTGAGCATTATGGAAGAAATCAAGGGTTTAAGGAACAAGAGGAATGCCAGTTATATTTGTATTCTATATATACAAATAGAATATATCTTATAAATATATAACTGGCTGGTTACTTTGAATACTATGGCCTGTGAGGGTAGTGCATCTAGCTTGAAGTGCAAGAATTAAGTTTTTCTAAGAGGAAGAATTGGAAGAAGAATATATGCCCAGCTTAAACTGGGCATATTTTAATGCTGAATTGTAATAAGAGGCTGGATTACAATAAATCTTGTGTATAGGCACTCCTTTTGTTGTTATCCAGTTTAAAGGTGATCAGATTTTCTCTGATGAATCTGTCTTTTCTTTTGCAGATATTTAAGTCTCATCCACACATTGCACATTGTTATGCATAATGGCATTGTAGAGCTGTTTCCAGTGTTACAGTAGTACAACTTGAATGATTTCTGCTTTGCAGATCTGTGCAGTGAGATCAGACCTGGGTCACTACTCAAAGTGTTGTTTCTCTCTGTGCTGCCTGACTCATTCAGTACAGAATAAGATACTGGAAGTAGCTCTTTAGCATCTATTTGGAGGGAGGTTCATCAATTCACCCTCTTTGTTCTTCCATTCCAGATAAGATCTGACAAAAACATCTGAAATCCAAGATAATTTACTTCTAGTAAAGGCTTTTTTTTGGGTTTGACCTTGATTAGTTGTGCCTTACAGAACAATGCTGGTAGCAGGGGTCTTGGTGTTAGTCACTTGGTACAGTACACTGTGGCTCTGGGAAGTGGAAGAACAGATGGGGAAGATAGCCCTCTAGACCAGAAACTTTGTATTTTAGAGTTTTTTATTGAAATAATTCCCCAAAATTATTATTAAGAATATCTTAAAGTTTTTGGTAGCAAGAGGGGTTTTGTTTTGTTTTTCTTTTAGAACAGATACTCTCCTTTGCAATGACAATTAATCCTTTCTTATGTTTTAGTTAAAATAGGAACCCATGGACATGGATTTCATATAAAATTTCACATTCTAGGAGTAAGCACTTAGACAAGTTCAGCAAGGATTCTTTGGTAATTTTTCCCTTTAACTCAAATTTTGGCTTCTGTTTTGTCACCTGTATTTTTATTTACCTGTCCTTGTTCTATTTCTGTAAATGAATTTACTTCAATGCCTCCTCATTTATATCTTTGCAAATGAATATTGCGACAGACTTTGAAATATTTTTGCCTATGTTAGACTTCATTAAGGCCCTGAAAATTAGGGTTTCCTCCTTCTCATTTTGCTCATTCGTTGTGTCCTTTTTGGAGCTGAGCAGGGTGTGTGGGAAGATGAGTAGCCTGCAACTTCGATCACAACACAGGCTGCAGTATGAAAACCTTGCTTGCTTTGGCAGTCATTTTGTGAATTGGTTTGTTGAGCTGTGCAACTGTAATTACTTTCAGCTTCTCAGCATTTAGTAAATCTAGAAAATGTCATTATTCTGGGGTCTCAGCATTTGTGGAGCAGCCTCTCCTTCGGTTACATCAGGAGGCTGCAGCTGGCTCCTCATGTGAGTCCCACGGGTTTAGCAATCCTGCCTTTCCCTGTCTGCCTCCTTCCCACCTGCTGGCAGAAGGTGGAAGCCTGCAGCATGTGGAAATCAGACTTCTGCTTTTAGGGAAAACTCTCCTGCTTTCATTGGGCACAGTGGACCGACTCCTACCTATTTACCAACAAATCTAGGCTCTTTGTCTCAAAATAAAACACCAAATTGAAAATCCACAAGGATTTCCAGAAAGATTCAAAGCTGTTAAGCCTTCAGCTTGAAAGAAAAGAAAAAAAACAAGCTTTCCTGTCTCTTTCCTCAATATCAGCTTAAAATGGTATTGTGTTCTGTGTTTGAGGGGTGGGTCTATTTGCTGATGGCTTTGTGCAATTTGCATGTATTAAAAAGTAAAGTAAATATAAAGTTTGCTTCTGGCAACTTCAGTGTTGTGCAGTAAAGTGGTCACATTATATCTTTTCTATTTTTTTTTATGTTACCACACATTGGAAAGCATTGAAAGTTTCTGAGAAATGAAACAGACAACAGTACTGTGTGAAGGATACTGTATGCTGAGTTTGGAGGTGTTCTTTTTAATGGCAATCATAATACTTTAATGCTCATAACTATTTCTAAACTACTTTTAAATGCAGCCTTCACTTCACCTTCAGTTCTTTATAGTTTAGTAGTGAATTGGTCCTTTCACACAGTTGGAACAAATTCTGTAAATGTAGAAAAACTGTTCCAGCATCTCTTGTGACATATAAAAACTTAGTGTTTGTAAAAATGTGTGCTTTTCTTTTTTTTATTTTTTTAATTACATTATCCTATTTTCATGTAATTTCAACTGCTGTTCATGCAGGGAAATAAGCTATATTATTTTAATAATCTGTTTTCTATACTACTTGACTATCACAAAAACCTTATGGCTTCCCTAAGGATGGTGTTTCTAAGGCAGTTACAGGACATCCATTAGTGACTACCAGTAGTAAATATATACTTATCTGATGCAATGTAAAAGCAAGCATGATGCAGCTTCTCAACACTTTCCCATAAGGAAGGCTGCATTCTTAGAAATTTGTAATATAATGAAATGCATGGTGTAATATAAGCAGAACTTTTGGGTTATGTGTATGTATAAATACAAAGCATATGGGTATGCATACAAATATTCAAGCATACCTCCTTCAACGAAAACTATTGCTTCATCATATGCTCAGAAATGCTGTCTTTAGTTAATGCTGTTTTGCTGTTGGTTCTGTTATGATGCTTAATTTTTAATGAAATTTAAATGTAGGTTTCTTTATTCTTGGACTATTTCACATTGAATTACTCAAGGAACCCTGCAAGGGCAACATTAGGTTTGCATTAGTGTTATTTTTCAGATCATGCACATTTTGCAGTCATTGAGGGTTCAAAGCCCATGACACTTTAAATAAGGTGGTCATTTAAATTGTAGACCTGAGAGCCTTTCAATATTTAATGTTTGGTTTCTGACTAAGAAGATGCTGATATAATTTGAGTTACTGGATGAAATACAGTGAGCCACTCACAATGAAGTAGGTTTCATTGAGGTAACCTTGGCAGTGGGGCTGATGGGATTCATGCCAGTTAATCAGTCTAAGTATATGAGTTGGAATCCCCAGTTGTGTGCTGAAACCTGGACATTGGCTTTGTATAATTGTGTCCAAGATCAGACAACTGGATAACAATTACCAGATAGACAGGTTTTCTAATTGCAAACAATTGCTGCCAGAAGGACATTAATTCTTCCAAAGTATATAGCCAAGCTGTTAATCTGTTACACTGTTTGAGCAAGGCTTTCCTGACTTCTCAAAGATCTGAAAACATCTTCAGCTTGCAAAGTAACTTTGTAATTCCACAAACTGCTTAAGCTGACGAGAAGCAATGCTGCTGCTCGGAGGTAATTAAACTCTCATCCCAACCATCTGATCATTCCAATCATTTCTCTCTCCCTTGTTCTATTTCTAACCAACTGTTTATGCACAAAGCTCTCTCTGAACAGATTTACTATCTTTAGGAAGAGTGAACTGGCTGATCCTGGAGTAAAAGGATCTGGAGAAATTAGAGCTGGTAGCATGAATGAGGAGTTGCATTCATCATGTGAAAAGAGTGATATGGCCAATTATTGAGTCATTCGTGTAACCAACAACCTAATCTTCTTTCTAAGAAGATGGTATGATGATAAAACAGTATTCATACTGCTCTTCAGGAGACATGTATTAGCTAAATCACCTCAACATGAATTTTCAGTAAATGCATGCAATAACTGACAGTTCACTTTAGTGCTGCAACTATTTCATTTTGGTATAGCAGGTCAGAGCCCACTGAAGGCATGTGTTGCACTCTGTCACCTTAATAATCTAATTAGTCCTCACTAGCAAAATTAAAATTTTCTTGAGCTCCAAAAAGCATAAAAGCAAATAGATGTTCTGTTTTTTTCTTTGGATTTGCTGAGGATGGGATGAAAACAAACATACATGATGTACTACAGACATTGTACACTGTACTTTCAGTGGCCATATTTTTCCAATATCCTTCTAAGTACTTAAAACTGGTGTAACACCAATCCAATGACAAAACTGTCTAGTTCACTGCAGCTCACTGAACTGTACACCTGTTAGTTAAGGGAATAGCTCTGCTATTCATTTCCACTGTGATTAGTTGGAGAATGTTGACTACTTTCATTTCAATATCAACTGCTCATTGTGCCTTTTATGGGTGGCAGTGCAGTAAAATCCATCTTTAAATATGGCTGAAATACTTTTACAAGTCATTCCCAGTTGCAGCCTAGAGTGAATTTGAAAAGTGAACTGAAACCTTGCTCATTGTTGAGCTGTATCCCACAAAATAAAGGAAATGTTACATTGCACGGAGAAGAACAGGATGTAAAGGTTAAAATGACATTGTAGAAAACTAAGACTTGCATTTATTTGAATTGCTGTGCTCTGCTAATTTTTGCAAGAGAAAACTTGTGGGTTTGGAGACAAAACAGTTGGAAACCACCAAGTTTTTAACAAGAGACTGGAAAATAATGAAAATACTATCTTTAGTTTCAAATGTGGATGAATAAGAAAGTATGTGGTAGTCTGAAAAGAAATAACTGTCATAGATTGATAAGGTGGAATCTTGTTTCCCATTTCTCATATTGAGAGGAATCCACGTAGTGTTAAGTGAAACTCTCACAATGTGTAAGAGCAAATTTATATTTAAATCTTGGACTTATGTCACACAGTACCAAACAACTTGATTCTCAAAATTTACAGCTGTTCTGTGACAGTGAGAATTATTGTTCCATTGCAGTGGGCAGGGCTACAAAGAAGAGATCCCCAGTTTTTAGGACATGAAAAGGATTTAAACTTTTACTTCAATCATCTTTTCCCAAAGTACTTTGAGTTCCAGCTACTACTAAACATAACTGCTTGTCCCAAACATGCTTGAATTATTCCTATGGCAGTTATACATATAAGCATCTCATTTTATGGCAATGTGCCATTTAATTCCAATTGATTGACTTTATCTCAACCCAAGCAATGAAAATAGTCTATAAAACTGCAATTTTGTTTGAAAATTCATATTTTTCTTTATTTATATGATCTGACCCAATCCCATTCCTTCATAATTATGTGCATGTGTGTGAATATGCAATTATATTTGTTGCACATTTTTGTGTGTAAATTTAGTGCATATGTGTTTTTATGCATGTGTGTATTTATTTTCTTGCAAGTTATTAATGGCCTGTTTAGCATAGCAAAGTGAAAATGAAGAGAGAGTGTAACAGCTTTCTATATGGAAAAACTAGAAATGAAATAAATGCTAAAGGGAAAATCTTGTTTCAACTGACAGAAAATGTTGGTAAAGAGCAAAAGGACAACATGGAGACAAGTTCTGTCAGGTACTTTGCAGAAGGCTACAAACTGCCATTAGAGTGAGGCTTTGGAGTAGTGAGGGTAAGGAAACCCTGCTAATTTTGAGGACTTGATGAATTCAAGTAGGATAAGATTAAAACAGCCATAGATTGAACCTCTAACTTAAAAGGTCCTCTCCCCAGTCCTCTGTCCCTGAATGAATAGCTTCAAGTGCTTTGATATTGTGTGGATCTAATATTAAATTTACATTACATATTATAGTACTCTTAAAAAAGTTGATACAACATATTGAAATGACAATCTCTCTTTAAATTTAATTGCTCAGCACATTTTTGCTAGATGAGAGAACTGTTAGAACCACTCTGTAAAACTTCTGTGCAAGTTGCCATAGCAATTAAATCAGAGTTCTCTGGTATTCCTTTCTTAAGTCTTATTCTGTTAATGATTTAAAATAGCAAGCCAGTATCTCATATTTATTCTCACTTTTCTGGCTTGTTAGAGAATAAATTCAGAAATTCTTGATTTCTTGTGTTCCTTGCCCTAAATGTGCTAAAATAGATCAACTTTTTAATTTGCATGTAGTTTAGATTCTTTGTCTGCTTAGATTGTTGGACAACACGGGGCAGAGCCAATGATTTCCAAAGATCTCTAACAACTTGGGGATCTGTTCCTGTACTTGTAACATTGTCCCTCAGTATGGCTCTATTTGGCAGTACTTCTAAGCTGTGTTTCTAATTAAAAATAATAATTGACAGGCCTTTTTATCCTCTTTACTGTTGATCCTAACAATTATTAACTTAGAAAAAAAATACTGACAAGGTTTTGCTTAGGTTTTTACTCACTGTAGCTTTTCCCAGAGGCTAAAAATTAGCACAGAATGAAAGATAATTTCTCTCCTGGAGTGTTTAAAATCATCTGAGAGACTGAGAGGGAGAAGGGAGCATGATAATGTCTGTATTCAGTATTTCTGCTTAGTGACCAAGGGGGGAAAGGGCTTCTTTAGTTCAAGCCATCTCCTATTCTGAGTCATGCACCCTTGTTCATGGAGACATGGAGCCCTGTGTTATGTGGACAGTCACTGTGATATGAATGGGACACAAGCTACAACTGAGCATGGCCCAAGGAGACTGAAATGAGAATTAGTGGGAATTCAGACTTTTTGTTCTGTGGAACAGGTATTTCAGGAAGCTGCAGGAAGATATGCTCTTTGGGAGAGGGGAAATTATAAAGCTTTTTGCACAGAAAGGGAATTCTACAAAATTAATATTCTTGAAAACCCTGAAAATATAAATTGTTTTTCTCTTGTTACTGAAGGGGAGCAGACACCTGTTCCCAACTCTTGTGAGACTTCTTATGAAATCCCCTTGCTTAAATAGATCCTCATAGCAAAACTGATTCTGAAGATCCTATTCTTGTCAGGTCAGCTGACAGCAGAGTTATCAGTGTTGCAGCAGAACTTGGTTGAACATACAATATGTTTCAGGAAATTGTTTTTATCAGTCATTCTCCAATGAAAATCAATTAAATCAGAAACTATCTAGTTCTAATTAATTCCCAGCTGTAATTGGAACTTTTCCTAAAGGCCATTCAAGAAATTTCTGCCAAGGTTGAGAACTGAAAGGAAACCTTTTTGGGGTCCTTGCCTTATTGGCAAGACAAATTTCAAATCATGAGAAAATAGCTGCTTCTCTTTTGTACTCATAAGTTGATTAGCAATGACCTTTGTTAGAAAATGTGTTTAATAGAAAACCTTTCCAATCTTGTGTGGTAGGTAAGCAATATTAGATTTTTTTCAGTAATTTACTTTGTATTCAGTTCTATTTAGAAGTTACCTATGCTGCTTCTCAAAACATGAATGGATTGTTCAATTTCTCATCCCATAGGTTTTTGGTTGAGAGATTGTATCTTTATAGATAACAGAACTCTAATCTTGTTTTCTCATAAGCTATTCTGTGTTAGTCATAGCCTGATGTCTTCTGGAAAATAGAAGTACTTAATTTTGGATTTTGATTTAGAAATTTTTCTTCCCATTGAAGTGAGAGCCTGTCTGGAGAAGAGGCTTCCTTGTCTTCCTCTGTCCTACATTTTGGAATAGTTCAGATGGAACTTCCTCTGATTTCCTTAGTCACTGATAATGGCCTGTGTATTCTGGCATGTCTGTGGAGCCCTTTTTGGCTGTGGAAAAATGATTGCACTTTGCTCTTTTCCTGAGCCAGGCAGAAATTGCTATTTTTTTCCCCCGTTTTGAAATCTCAGGAGCTTGATATGAGTGGCTTTTGTGGTTTCTGGCTCGAATATTTCCAGGTATGGGCCTTTGCTCATCAATAGGAAAGATGTGTTTTTCTTGGATGATGTCTTTAGGAGGAAGGATAACTTGTGCAAACCTCAAATTCTAAGCAAGAGAGTATTACATGCCCCCTGCCCCCTTCTTCCTGAGAAAACAGGTAGGGAAAAGCACTGTGTTTTGCCTTTTGGAGAGCCTTCTTTGCAAGGCTTTCAGCTGCAGCTGGGAATCTTGGAGACTAAGCTGAAGAAGCAAAAGTCTCTTGGTGTGTTGTGATTGACTTTTGTAAGGTTAAAAATAGAAACCCTTTGTAAGGTCTGAAATGGAAACCCTGCATACTTGCCTATTTCTAAACTTGTTTGTTGTTGGGCTTTTTGGAGTTAATATGTATTTTATCTGTAAAAGTCATCTGCATTGCACACTGTTTTTCTAGAGGCTTGTGGTACAGATGTGTAGTGTTGTAAGTATCAGGGATATAAAAATAAACAAGCAAGGAACAATTTCAAGAGAACCATATGTACATTACTCTAGCAAGAGTCTCATGTATAGGATGGGTCTTGTTTATATTGATTGCATTTAGGAGAGAAATGGGCTCCAGCTGGAAGCATTTGAGTAGTCATCTCAACAAGTCTTGTCTGACAATATTTGCTTTACAAATAAGGCACATGCCTCTTTTCTAGCATTGAGTGATGATCAGCACCAAAAAAAAGGGGCAATTCAACTACTGATATATTTTTAAGAATAATAGCTGTTCTTTTCTGTCAGAATGAAGAAATTTCCCCATGACAATGCCAGAGAGAAATTATTTTCTGAAGTATGGTAAGTGGCAGTCACCAGCTCAAAATTGTGCTTCTATCACGTAGCCTCTGCTTTTGCCATGCATTTCAGAAGTGCCTCTTGCTGACCTTTTTCAGAGAATGGCTTAGCAGCTTCCCCCAGCTCAGCCTAAGCATAGCTGGTGTTGCAGTCTCTGCCCTGGCAGGCCTTCAGCCAAGACATGCAACAGCAAAATTGGTCTGTAGAAGTGGAATGCCCTGTTAGCAGAAACCAGAATATGTAGTTACAAGACATCTTATCAAAACAACATTGTCTTTTAATAAAATATCTCTACTGAATGGGGAAAAATTCTTTGTATGAAGTTTGGTTTTGGGAGGGTCCTAGACAGCTGAAGAGCCCAGATACCTGTGCACTGCATGTTGCTCATGTGTGCATGATTGTACCTATACAGACTTACACGTGTGCCTATATATGCACATGCATACAAAGCCAGATATAAATTACCATGTATATATACTTAGGCATCGTCCCAATCTGTTTTCTCAGACTTTTCCTGGGAAGGAGTGAGAACTGAGTATGATTCTGATACTGATGGCTTGGAGAAGCCATCTGTTGGCTCCAATCCATTTCGTAAACACTTTTGTATTGTTGCTGTGCCAAATGTAAACCATGTGTTAAGAGAGTGACAATTGATGCATTTACAGCACGGGCATTCTTATATGTAAACTCTGCTTAAAGTTTAATTTTGAAATGTAAGACAATGTCTCTTCAGTCATCCAATAGAATTTTCTTAATCTAAATGAAAAAAAACATGCACTCCTCTATTTATACGGACTGTCAAAGAGCAGCTGATCCTGCAGTACAAAGCTGAGGGAGACGAGACGTGTTGTACTGGCTGAAGACCTTGACTTCAATTTGATGTCATTCCATTTTGTCCAAGAAAAAAGTGGCTGTAGTCAGGTGAGGTTTGGTCTCTTTCTCCAGGCAGTGTCTGACAGAAAGAGGACACAGTCTTAAGCTGTGTCAAGGGAAATATAGGATGGTTATTAGGAAAATGTTTTTCACTGCAGGAATAATAAAATACTGGAATGGTCTGCCTGGGGAGGTGGTGGAGTCACCATCACTGGATGTGTTTAAAAAAAGACTGGATGTGGTACTCAGTGCCATGGTTTAGTTAAGATGTTAGGGCATGGGTTGGACTCGATGATCTTGAAGATCTCTACCAGCCCAGGGAAACCCTCTTTCAGCTACCACCTCAGGAAACATTTTTTCTTTTTCCCCCCTTCAGAATCATGAAGCTAATGGTTATTGAGAATACACTTGTCTCTAGGGCTCTTTCCTTTACTCATTTTTCATGCTTTGCTTGTCCTATACCTTTGTTCACAATTCAAACTCTGGATCAATTTTTCAATTTCTCTTGCTCCATATGATACCATACACTAAAGTTTGAAAAAAAAAATTCATTTTGTAAAGAAACATTGCAGTCTCATAGCATGAGAGCAGCAGTCTTAACTTCACCACTGTTGCTCATCTCCCACAATGGCAATGTATTTTTGCAGGAATTTCCCAGCAATGGTTTGACAGTGGAATGGGAGATCTGGTGTTTCTGAGGGGTTTACCTCAACTCATGTTAGACTGCAATGCCCTTCTATATATGAACACAAAGCTTTGTTTTAAGGGAAAGCCCCTAGAGTATACTATTTGAGACATGACCTAAAGCCACGTGGCTTGAAGAAGTAGCACTTGTCTGCAGAAGGCTTTGGGTCATGAACTTTAGTATCTTGGAAGGGTTAGAAACTTGGTGCAAATTCTTAATTTGGAATATTTGGTTTTAATGGATTCCTAAAATCTCCTTGGTCCTTCCTTTGTGCTACTGTAACGAAGTTGTGCTTTTCAGTACACATTTTGTATTGATAGCATTATTTTTCCAAATGGAAGCTTAACAGCAAGGCAGTGTTGCATCCTTCAATGCACAATACCATAGTTATTAAGCATTTTCAAGGTTTTTTTCTGTGTTTCTGCACAGTTCAGTGATGTGAAGATAGGAATTGTTGCTGGCTGTAGAATCAGTGGTGGTAACATTACAGACAGCAGTGCCTTCAGCACCAAGTGCCTTGTTGTTGGACTGGAACTGTCATCTCCATTGAACAGCTATTTAACTGTGATTAACAGCCACTACTTGACATGTCGTTCAACTCTATTGTGTTGGACTTATGACTGGCACTCTATTTATACTGAATAAGCAAGTCTATAGGAAAACTGTCATGGCTGGATTAATAATTTTTCTCCCAGTGAAGCTTGTGCTCTTTCCAGTGAACAGAATCAGGTGTTTAATGATGTGGAATGTATGAATGACTAATTTGTAAGGCAGGCAACCCTGGAGTGCTAAAATACCATGGGCTGCTTATGCTGTCAAAATACTAGGGAGTTTTGTGGTGGTGTACTCTGTATGGCTGGATCACATGCTTGTAGGTCTTATTAGTATGCTTGGTCTCCTCAGCAGAGTGAAGAGAGAATAAAAATGATACAAATAATGATGTACTCATAGCTGGTATTGAGAAGGGACTGAAGCAGTATCAATGACCTGATGTGACAGTAGCTTCAGAAAGAGCTAATGTGTGTGATTGTTCTACTGCTTGGTTTGTCATTCCGTAGCAACAGAAGTGATCTCCCAGTGACCTGTTTTAGTTCAGATTTTTGAAAGACTATATTAGTAAAATGGATTGCATAATGACAGTCCTGAAATGCTGAGAACTGAAGATAGAAATGAATATTATATTTTTACCTTTTTAAAGGCCATCAGTTTCAAAACATAAGATATTATTTCTCTGTTCCAGTTCAAAAAAAGGACATGCCTGGTCATTTTCCATTTCCATATCTTGTCCCAGTTTTGAAGGGTTGAAGGACTTTCAACATAAAGAATTACTGTTTTCTATGAATTCTGAAGAGCAAAGGACAATGTAGGTCTTACCATCTGAGTGATAAAGGGTAATTTTCAAAGTTGGCTGGGGATGGGAACACTATAGGAAAGCTCCTTGTGTTGTCTGGTGCAATGTAGCTCTTCCTGTCAGTCCATCAGGCACTGGCCTCTGGTGGTTTAACCTCAGCTGGCAACTAAGCACCATGCAAGCATTGGCCACCCACCACTGGGAGGTGAATCAAAAAATGTACAACTTGTGGGTTACATAAAGTTTAATACCTGAAACGAAACAAAACAATTCTAATGATAATAATAATAGCCATGAAAAGGAGAGAGAGAAGAATAAAACCCAAAAGAAACAAGTGATGCCCATCACGGTTGCTTGCCACCTGCTGGCTGGTGCTCAGCCCACCCCTGAGCAGTGATCAGACCCTCTTGGCCAGCCCCCACAGTTCTGTGCCAGGCATGGTGTTCTATGATATGGGATATCCCTCTGACAGCCAGTCACCTGTCTCAGCCATGCTCCCTCCCTGCTTCTTGCACATCTCCTCCCAGGCTGAGCGTGGGGAACTGAAGTGTCCTTGATTTGGGTAAGCACTACCTAGCAACAACCAAAACATTAGTGTGTTATCAGGGTTGTTGTCATACTGAGTTCAAAACACAGCTCTGTGCCAGCTAAGAAGACAGTTAACTCTCTTGCAGCCAAAATCAGGATGCCTCTCCCAGTGGCTTGCCCTTCTAGGGACTGTTTACCTTTTAATTTGAAAACTACAAATTGTAGCCTGCTTCTTCTCCATACTTTCACACTGAAAGTAGGAAAACTTCAGCAGGCCAGATCCTTGTACAATATATGCTGTTAAAAGCAAGCACTATAGTTGTAAATGGGTCTATTAACTTTTAGGTAATAATCTGTGAATAATACAGCATTTACCTGTTCTTCCACATGTATGTAAGGGTTAACAGTGATCAACAACTGTAGAACTTTTTCCTAAGGGCAGTAAAGGTTTCAGTATCTAAGCATTGCTTGGATGAAAGTGGTCAGAAAGAAGTCCCTAAGTAAATGTCCTTAAAAGCCACTTTCATATAGGTTTATTCACTTTTGAAGCATTATAAATAATGCAGATTTAGTGTCCATCTGGACACTAGGTTTTTGCCAACTGCCACCAGACCAGCTGCAAAATTCACTGACTAGTTTTGCAGCTGCCATGTGCAGTCAGTGCCAAGAAGGAGCACACTGCAAATTATCTTTTGAGTGCTTGGACTGGTATGCTGGACTGGAAAACAGGTCAACGAGGAATGAGACATCAAACAGAAAAGTTGGGCTTTTCTGTGGGCGTTTACCTTTGTTTTAAGAAGGCTGCTTGCAGAGAGAAGCCAGCTGAGATCTCATCACCTTTGTTTGCAGTGGCCCTCATGATTCTTGTTTACTTGTTTCCTACTGTAATGCATATTATCTGCATTTTATATGGCATGTTGTAATAACAACAGCTACGGAAATGCATAGAATCTCTGCGTACCTATGATTTTACCATCCTACATCTGGATGCTTTTGTTTTTCAGATTATTTTAGTCTTCCCTGATTTGTAGGCTGCTTATGTGAATTAACTGGTAGACATTCTCTCTTAGGGACAGTTTCTCATCAATATCTTCAGACTGTTTTGACCACTATGGTTTTGGATATACAGGACACTCTTAAATTTTGAGGAACCCCCCAGTTTCCTTGAGCAACTAGTCTGCTTTGTTTGTCACTCAGGATTTGTTAATTTTGATTTGTTCTTCCAACTGCTCAGTATTTTGGAATGTGTGTCCCAGTAGGCCTGAAGATGCTGATGAGGAGCCTAGGGCTAATACTGTGTAAATTGAAACCCAGAGCTCATAGGAAAGGTGATTGAAACTCTGACAACAGGGGAAAATACAAGGTCTAAATTGAAGATGGATCTAAGATTATTGCAAGGTTTTTCTCATTAAGAAGATTCTTTACCTTCAGGGAGAGTCCATACTTTTTGGCCATTGATATTAAGTTGGCTAATATATTTAGATCTCTCCAAACACAAAGCTTATGCTTTGGATAACCACTGTATATATCAGTTTTATAGAAGTGTGTTCAGTTAATCAAGGAATAGAGCTTTCTAATAAAGAGCTTAGCTGGACAATGGTAGGTACCTCAAATTTAAGGCACCTGATATTCACCTATGTTCTGAAGCTACTTTAAGGTTCAGAGCAGATTTTCATCTGGCAAAAATCAGTGTGAGCTTTTTCTATTGTATTGGACCTATGAAGGTTAACATGAGTTGAGAAGCAAAGCATTACTTTGCCCTCTTGGTGTATGTGTTTGGGTGACTGTGGTGTTCTGTTCATGTGGTCCAGCAGCCCTAGCACTTCACTTGGTAATTTTCAAGAGAAGGAGCAAGGATCTTGAATATTTATTTTGTCTTCTTCCAGACCACAATGCATGGTCTGATGGGAATTAGCCTTCTCTGCTACAGAAAAGAGCATCATAGAACATTAGTGGGAGGGCTTGCATAAATATATCTACTTAACTGTGAAATTCATAGCTAGCCTCTTCAGCACCAAACTTTTCAAAAAATCTGGATTCTGGGAAATTGGTATTTTATTGGTGAGTGTTTCAAAATTTTTCTGAATGTCAGCCACATAGTTCATGAAAAGGGATTTTATGAAGGGCACTAGGATAGGCTCACATAAAGTTCTGAACATCCCAGGTTTTGTGTTCATCTCTCAGTTGCAGTGCTCTGGCTTTTCATACCCTGGTTATGGGGGCTACCCTCAGTCCTAGACTTCAGAAAACACAGATCATTACCTCATTCATGGTTTGCCTCATTTCCACTTTTCTTTTCCTTTGGAAAGGTATTAATATTTCATCATGTAAATACTTTACTGTGCCATAGTAATATTAATCAAATTATTTTTGGTCTTATCTGGGAAATTTTACATATAATGAATCTGGGTTTATTAATTTTAATAAACCTCTTATAGCTACAGTTGTGTCCTGAATGTTTGTAATTGATTTAGATAAATATTTTATTTCACTCTGACAGCAGGTGTGACTCAGAGCTCAGGTGTTCATGCAGTGTCAGTTGATTAGCAGAGGTGTAGCACAAATACACAAATATCTGACTTTACAATACACAGAGAAAGAGGACACTGTGGGAATAGCTGAGCTGTGTCAGTGTGAGTGCCCTTGGCTTCAAAGTTCAGGATGTGTTTGCCTGCTGTACTGAATGGGAGCTCCAGTCCTGCCGTACAGCTCAGGCTGAAGGATGTTGACCTCTCATTTGTGCAATCTCAGCGAGGAGAGCCTGTGAAGTATAGTCTGGGTAATACAAAACACACATACCAAAATGGAAACCAACCAGCATAAGCAGGAGTGATCTGTTGTCACTCCAAATAGTGCACTATGGAAATATTAAGAAATAATTTCAGTCAAGGCAAATCTTTCATTAACTCTCTGTGAGCATAACTGTAATGTTTATTTTTTGTGAGCAGAAAAAAGGAAGGTGGAAAAGTTTTCTGTATGCAAACTGAATTGGGCCGTTTCAGGTGAACATGAGTCTCCTGCAATATGTATTATACTTGCCTATTGTAACATTAATGACTGTAGGGAGAATGTTACTTTCTAATGGAGACATTATAAAATTTTAGTTCTTCTATTGCAGTCAAGTAAAAGCATCATACAGAAAATCAACAGAATTCTTTTAGAACTGAACTCAACCTGGAAGCATTTATCCCCAAAGAAAGGTGCTGGAGTGTAGAGGAGATGGATTCCTCTGCAGATACCCCTGTGAGGTCCCTTGGTATTCTCTTTGAGATAAGAAAAACTACTTAATTAGAATGACTAATGCTAGAAAAATGTAGAACCCTTGGCACTTTTTAGAAGATGGTTAGTTAGAATTGATTTTTTGTAATTGGTTATTTTACACAAAGAATCTTGATGTAGCTGGATGGTGCTCCAATCCTGTACCTTATTGGTCTACTTTTGATCCCCCCCGCACCCTATAAAAGTATCTGCAGTAACCCATGTATTTGGATTTGCTGCCTGACCTCCCCTTCGTGGAAGAATAAAGCCTGTGGAAAAAGTCTGAGCTGCTTTCCCAGTCTCTTTCCATCGGCTGAAGAAGGTCCCTGTGAGCAAAGATGAAATCACAAATTGCTGACTGCCTCAGATAGGCAGTGCTCACAGACCTTGTGGCTGAAATCTGCCCAGAGAGAAGAGCAGGGAAAAGCTACACTGGAGCTGACTGCCTTTAAAGATTCGAAACTTCAGCTACCTCCAGGTTTCTGGTGTTCATGCTTACCTGTCCAGTGTATATGGAAAATGAAATGCACTTCGAGCTGTTCATTCAAGTAGTTTGTTAACTGCAGTTCAGTGACAAAACAATTCAACCCTGCAAACTGTGCACATCAAGACTTTATAAAATCTTCCCATGTTTATGAGGGACTCAGCCAGCCCTCAGAGCTGAACTTCTCCAGATGCATTCAGCTTGGCCCCATTTCTATTAAAATCCATTTTGTGAGAACAGGTGCTAGTATCAGCTTGTTACTAGGTACAGCTAATTAGTTGGAGACACCCATCATGATGATGGGGTGAGTGTTGAAGTCTAGTCATGTGCCATTATGGCCTCTAATATGTGCCCTAGAGGAATTTATTGCAGCTGTGAAAATAGGACTTTTAAAATGTGAAGCTTATTTCTAAGAATTTACAATTAGTCAAAGATTGCTTTTGAAGAAAATACTGCAATATAAAATAGCTAATTGAGCAATACAAGCCGTAAACACCTCAGGGAAGCTCTTAAAGGACACTTTTAAAGCTGACTTTAGAAATCTGCTGGGCTCTTTTAAAGTATTCCTGCCTCTAGCAACACTTCTTTGAAAACTTGACAGGCACTGAGGGGGCTGGAGACAGAACTTTGTTTCCAGGAAAGGAAGTGGTAAATTCCCTCTGACTCCTAGGATCCGCTTTCATAAAAACAAGGAGTTAGGGAGGAGGACTGACAGATACTGGGGGAGTGGGGAATAGCTTTGGGAGCTTCAGGAGGCTTCCTTTTTACGACTTTGTAAAATGACTTTTATAAAGTTATTTTCACACAGGTGGGGTGGCGAGGACAAAGGATGTATTTTTCTCTGCTCATTTTTGGCTCTAGGTCTATATGGCAATAGGACCAGAGATGATAAAGAGATTCATACATCGATTTGAGGAAATCTTGCCTTCATTGCAATCGGTGACGAAACTGGCTCTTCATCTCTGCAGAGCCAAAACTTTACCTTTAGTGTTTGCACCTTTTATCAACTTATTTAATATCTGCCTGCACCATATGCAAAACGGAACAATATTTATGTAGTTCCCGTGAACTAGTTTTGGTGGCAACATTCTCTGCAATCAGTAGGTTGAGGGTGTTACATTGTTTGCATTGGGGATTTTTTACCAAACAGACCATTAATCCAAGTCAGTGAACTCTAAAGCTGCTCTAGGTTACCTGCTATTTTCCTCAGACTCTCTGTTCAACAGAGTATATTGCAAAAATGAATCAAAGTTTTTAACATGTTCTTGTTTTTAACATACTTCAAAATTGACTTCCTAGCTTCCAAAATATGTTTGCTAAAGTTTTGCACTGTTTTCATTTTTTTTTATTGCTTTAAAGTTTCCTAATTTTATATATTATTCCTTAACTACAGTAGGCTTTAAAAATATTTTTGCAAAGCAGTTTTGAATAAATTTGAGTTTTTGAGTTCTGTTAATGGCGAACATTTTTGGACCAAATTTATTCCGTTTTCATGTAATATATGAAAAAAATAGCACTTCTACATCAAGTAATTTTTATGATACTGAAACATGATGGGCAAAAACATATTTTGAAAATGTTGACTGACATTGCTCTTTTCATGGAAAAGCCTTGTTCATTGTAGTGTGCCAAAGTGGTTTGACCTGACTGCTTTTCAGGTGCTCAATGGGGCTCCTCAAAGGGACTTGTAAGATCATGGCATTCCCTGGTGAAGCAATTCTTCCAATGTTATTGTTATCACTCTTAAGGTTGAGATGTGCAAATCATAGAACACCCAGTTTGTTTGCATTCTTCCAGCTTTTGCTTAGTTCAGGAAAGCAAAGGAGGTCTCTATGGAAATCACTATTCACACTTTAACAGCTGCCATGGGTGTATTCAGAACACAAATAGAAGCTATTGAAGCCCCTGTGATATGTGGGCTCTGGTGTGGTGGTTAAATAATTCACCATCAGTTTAAAGACCTGATTTGATGAACTTGAGGAACTATAGGGAATTGTGTGAGAAACTGCCAGTGTAATTTGACCCATGTAGTAGGATTAATTATAAATCCCAATCAATGTCTCTTTGGAGAGGATACAAGTTTCAAATGGGCCCAAAATGAGGCCAGAGATTTGGGTTGAGATTTCCAGTGCTACTTAAAATATTTGTGTATTCAAATCCCATTGAGTTGAATAGAAACTGGGCATCAAACACTGTCTGTGGCTTGCAAATCAGAGTCTTGAATATTAACAGTGATCTTGCAGTCCTATTGAGACTTATAATAGGAGGTATTATAAAGGAAATAAACGGGCTCTAACCCAAGTCTGGCATCTTTGTTAAGACAGGCTATGCCAGAACACATGTGCAAAAGTGCAGGCTCTGCAATCCACATACTCTGCCTAATGGGTCAGTCCTTTTGACTTCCAGTGATGTGCTGTCTTTATTGCAAAGTTACTGCTTTGGCAAGGAGCTGTAATATATTAATAATCAGTGCCTTAGGCCAGGTATCAGGTGGCTTTTATTATGGCAGTCTGTGTGGTCCCACATTTAACTCCACGGGTCAAGAAGTAGAGAAATCACTCTCACCTTCATTTATTTCTCCTATCAGATAGCTGAACAATTTCAAATCTCTGTTCCATTTCTTTTGGTAAGAAATTCCCTTCTGCATTATTGCAACGAATTTCTGTCTGGAAATAGATAAAAATAAATGGTTAACCATAAATGGTTATTTGAATGCAGAAAATCCTGTTGTTAGCATCAAATAATTATAATTATTCTGTCTATATTTGTTTTTTAATCCCCAAAAGCAACTTTGTACTGTTTGATTTTAGTACCTGCTAGTGTTGCAGTGGTCCTCAAGGATTTATATCAGTTATCACTGCATATATCACGATTAATTTGCACCCTGAAGGAAGCAGATAATGCCTCCTCTTGATAATATTTAATTAGGAAAAATAGTAGAGACAATTAGAAGTAAAGTTTCATTTTTCAATTAATGGAGAACAGCAGAAAGTGCTGACATGCTTGACTACATTGCTTAAGAACCAATTTTGTGATGTGGGGCAAACAGGGGATATTAACACGTTTAAAATGCTAATAACTTAGCACTAGTAAAATAAGAGAATTTTTAAGCAAGACTATTTCCTTTTTATATTTACTGCTCTGGGCGGGCATTCAGCTGGGTGAACTCCACTTACCTGTTTTACTTCCCTAAAAATACAATATTCCATTGCTGGTAGTGTAAAGATCTCCTCCTCCAAGTGCTTGCTGTGAAGAAACTGCTCCAAAGAGATCAGTAAGCATTGGGATTATGTGGGATTGATGGGGCTGAGTCCACCAAAATAAAAACATTTGCATGCTTTATGAATAGCTCCCATGACTCTATAGCCCAGGGCATAAGAACCTTGGTGACTTTGGCATATTATCAGTTTAGTTGTGTATGAAACCCAAAGCAAACCTTGGAGGGTGTTAACACAGAAACGAAACCTTCACAGTACCTTTACAGGGAAGAATGACAGACATTGCATTTTAAGAAATAATTGTTAATGATATACTTTGAGTGGTCAGAGGACCTCTAAGGAAGGATTAGTGTCAATTTGGGGTCAGGAAAGAATCCTCTACAAATTCGAGTGAGGCACTCTCGAATTATGATTCACATTCATACAAGTCTGCTTCAGTTTAAATTCTTGTGAACGAGAAACTCAGATTCTGGATGTTTAAAATGTTGACATTCCAACTGCAAACTGGACCAAAAATAGTATCTTAGCCTAGTCCTTTCTAATAAATGCTGATTAAATTTATGCGAGACCAAAAAGAAAAGTAGGTGACATTAAAAATGAAAAGTTTTTTGTTTTTTTTCTTATTTGGAGATTGCTGTATATCTGATCGCCTTCTTTCTGCGTGTCCTGAAGTTTCTGGGTAGTGAATGTCATGATCTTCTATGTTCAGAAGAGGGCAGCATCAACCTAAACAAGTGAGAACACATTTTAATTGAAGGATTTCAATATAAACGGGAGAAGTTCCAAAAGGTGACACAAATACAGTTAAGTTTAAAAGCAGAATTTAGCTTATGTTCTGATATTGTACCAAATCAAATCCTTAATTCACAATTATTTGAGCATTATAGTGTCTCTGCAATAACATACTTGTTGTCTTCCAATAGTAACACATTTCTCAGAATATTGGTTACTACACCTTAGTTATTATGACACTTGCAGCTTTCTATTTGCAGGTATTTTGAAATAAAAATGGAACAACGTTTTAAAAAAATCAAAACTCTGAGCATTTTGTGACTGAAATGCTACTAAAGTCACAGTTTATACAAATTAGGTTTCAATACAGGTCATGGCACACTGGTCCTGAGGATCTAAGTTATTAGGAAAACTGAAGGATGTCAGTTTGCCTTTGGATCAAGGACTGAGTCAGATGCAAGATTTGGACTAAAATGGGCAAGTACTTGAGTGATTATATTATGGCCTAAGGCTTAGGGAATTTGCTTGAAGTTTTGACTAAGTACTGCACTGAGTGCAGAATTATTAGGTTAGCTATTCCTCACCTAGCTGCCCATGACTAAATTCTGTCCCAATGGACTAGGCCAATGGCAGATTTAGTCATTTTACCACACGATTTTACTTAAAATGCTTGCAAAAATTATGCACAAGTCCCACTGATGTCAGTGATGCTTCTGTGTGTGCTGGCTTGTTTTGCTGAGAGGAGAACTGTGAAAGGAAGTTCAAATCATTAGGTGATCAGTGCAGCCAGGCTGTCAGCTTGCATAGTGACAATAGATGATCCAGGCAAAACATGTGCAGGGGCTTTTCTTCTAAGAGTTAACAAACTGTGTTCTGAATCAGGGCACCAGGAGATAAAAGTGGGTATTGCAAACACTGTTTTTCTTCCTTCTGACAACATTTTTAAAGTATCTGGGTGATTACAGCTTTTTTCCCTGGATGTATTTGGAGTTCCTTGGTTAAGGAAGATGCATCATATTTCACTTGATTCATTTCTTACAGGCTAAAAGAACTGGAACACGTAAGCTCTTCTCTTTTGTGAATCTCAAGGTGGATTATTTAACCTTGTATTGTGTCAAAATCCTGTTTCAGCATAAAGACTACATGTGCATATGCTTAATGAATAAGACCCTAAAGATTTGTAAAGAGCCTAAGTTTATATACTCCATTAAATATGATCTTCACTGGCTAATTAGTTAGAAATTTTACCCTTGCTTGTAGTATACAACATTTTATGGTCAATAACAGTAAAATCTATGTAAACCATGCTTTCTATTAATAAACATTATATGCTTCTGGCTTTCAAATAAGGAGATTGATTACTTGTTTTTCTCTAGTGACTGGACTGCTGGCAGAGTAAAATCCAAGCAATTAACATTATGGATAGATTGCTTCATGTGAGACATGAAGGCATTACAGATAATTTTGCTTTCTATCAAAATAAGGATACTAGTACTGTGAAGAAAATTTATATCAGCAATATCCAAACTCAGAGATTTCAGGGAGGGTCCAAGGTCTCTGGGGGTTGATATTGCATGGTATTATTTCCCCTGTATGTTACAGGTTTGTGTCCACCAGGATCAGTACTAGCTAGAACTGGTTAATAAGTACTTGTAGTGGGATAGCTTCTGTCCTTTATTTAGCAGTAATGTGCATACCCCTAAAACCTCCCCTGTAAATGGCACTGTTGACCTTTTCAAAGGAGGCATTGAAATGGAGTGATCTGGGATGTGCACCACCCTCCCCATCCCTGCAGGGGCCTCTCTGGGTTAGCATTTGAAATACAATGGTAGATTGAATGATCTCTATGGAGCTGTAAGCTTATGTGATAAACTGTTGTTCTGCCAACACACACAGACATGATCATCTTCTATTCCAGTCCAGGAACTCCCCAGATGATGTGTACTTTGAGGACGTGTATAAACAAGCAGCTCACTTTGACTTTTTGGTTAATAGGATTTGCAGTATAAACCAGGAGAAAAAACCTGCTCTCTAACGTTTATATCCCTTACTTTCCCATAGAGGCACAATGCTGAAACAAAACGGCCTCTCATCCTAGAGTGACATTTTTGATGTGTGCATCGTTGTATATGGAAGCCTAAAAGCCCAGGACAGAGAACAAATATATTAAATAAAGGTCTGCTGTGACAGGGGTCTCTTCTTTGACCACACTCAAACAGATACTGAAAATATTTTATTTAGTTAGAAAAATCAACCTAATGGGTCTTCTGTTTACAAATAAGAATTTAGTTTGCCTTTGTACTTTTTACTTTAAAAATGCAGTTGTTTGGCTCCAGAGGAAGGCTTTGGACTGAATGAAGATCAATCGCTTTTTTACAAAGAGCGTGTCCTGTACTGGTCCTGTCTGAAGACAGCAGAATTTTCAACTGATTTTGTTTAAAATAGAAAGGCTAGCACACAGTGCAGCTCCCTTCTCCTTCCAAAGCTGTTCCCTGGGCACCAAGGGATATATATTTATATATTCATAAATATATTACAAGTATCTGGCCCAATATCCAGCTGAAAACTAGCAACTTCAATGATTAGAAATGGAGCTGTTATTTGTAGGAGGCTTCCCTCTCTGCTGTATTTCATTCTTCCATTTCTGTTTTTATCAAGAACAAAGAATATTTAGAAGGAGAGACGTTCAGGAAGATTTTCCTACCTTTTTCTGTCCTCTAGAAGTTCCTCCAAAATACCTATGCTGAATTTAATTCACAGGTCCCAACTATTACTGAGTTAGGAATCTTAGAAAGTATGAAGGATAAACTAGCTTTTTCTATGAGTGTGTCTCCCTAAACAACTTTTCAGTCTCTGGAGCATCTGAGGATAATTTTTTGCATTACTTTTTACTAGGCTGTACAGTGGTCCAACTTAGGGCAGAACTGACTCATGTAAAAATGAAGATTTCAATCCTGGGTGCTTAGAACAGTGCCTAGTCGTGAAACCAGAATCTGGTTTTTGTATGATCTGTTCTCAAATTGGAGTGAGTCATTAACCAAACTGATTCCATGCTCATCAGTTTTAAAGGAAAGCTGCTGATTCTGAAAACTTGTTTCCATAAAATCACATTTTCCCTCTAGAGAAGCAAAGGGAGGTGTTCAGAGCATGGAGTTGAACTTCCATCTACAGTGGAAGTTCTCTCAGTGTGCTAGAACCTGAGGGTTGGGAGCTTGAGTAAATGTGTATTTTTTCTGAACATGAAAGCAAAATCCTATTGCTACTTGGAGGATGGAGGTCCCTTAGTAGGTGGCCACCATCTTGTTTACAAGGAAATCTCAACCATCAGGGTTTGAGCAAACTGCTTATGGCTGGCTTTTAGCAGGAATGACACATAGAACAAATGAGGCATATATTGGATTGAGGTAAGCAGTCTCTGTTACCACAACTGTATTACTAACTCATGTTTAATTGCTCAGCATTTATGAGGTTCATAGTTTATTGTCTTTCTTGCCACACAATAGGTTGGGCAAGTCAAAAAAGCTCCAAGTTTCAAAGGCTAGAGTTTTGGGTGCCTGCCAGCACTGATCTGTTTAGCAAACAGGCAGCAGGGTGCTTATTAGTAGGTTGTGGCTTGCAAACCATGAAGCCTGAGGAGCCAGAGGCACTGATCAAATAGTGAATCTATAGATCAGTTAGCCCATTAGATGAAAAAGGGGAACACCACTGAGTATAAATATATTTTTCATAGGCTTCAATTAGCTACCATAAATGACTTTTGTGACTCTTTCTGTTGACCCAGCAGTCTAAATATTAAACATTAGTTTAAGCAGCATTTGTTCCAAATTGCTTCTCTTAGAATTTCCCGATGACTTATAATTATGTACTACTTCATAGTAAAAGAAAAGTGCCAAATTGCTCTTATTATTTCTGTTTATCTCAGTGCAACAAATAGTGCCTACTTGTAACTCAAGGTGCTTATATATTATTCATAAAAGTGCAATAAAAATTGGCAGTGAATCAACTGTGTAAGATCAGGTGATTAGCTGGTCTGAATCTGCGTGGTTCTGTGGAAGCCAAGATAAGTCTAGGAGTTCCCTGAAGTCACAGGGGTTATGAAAATTTTCTAGTTGTTAAGGATCCTACTGCAAATGACATTTCACCCACTGAATTTTCCTGCTTCACTTGGAATGAATGAAACATCCGTTGCTGTAACTTCAGCTTGAAGTTTCCAAGAGCAGTCTTTACTATTTTAATTACTTGAACTTCCGTGACTGATTTTTTGAAAAATATGTTTCAGCCTGTGAATCACTTATTAGTTTCCTGGAATGGCTACTACTAAAAGTAGCTGAAATTTATGGTGTACCTCACCACTTCAGCCAGGTTGCAGGATTCCCTCTTCCTGCCCATTTACCTGCTGAACCCTGGAATTACTTGAGCATTCCTGCTCCTGTTGCTTTGTAGCAATATTCTTGTGAACACAGTTTTACTCCTATAAATGTCTGCAAGGAAGAAGTGAAAGATGTCGTGATGCCTCTAAACCATCACTTTTGTCATGCAAAATTCTGTGAATTCTTTTTGGAGAGAGGACCCAATTCTGGTTTCAGTTGCCTCCTCCAGGAAAGATCAATAGGAAAAGAAATACCTGAAAGAGTATTTTGAAGATAAATCTGAGATTGCTTATATAATAAATAGGAAAAAGAAATTAGTTTCTACAGCTGAGAATCTTCTGTTGATAATTCTCAGAAGCATAGAATAAACCTTAAGTGCACTCAACCTCTTTCCACACTGTTGTCAGCATCTTCTCTTTGTTTCCTTTCTGTTCAGTGACTTAGTGCTGCTCTAAATTCTGAGGAAAAAAAAACACAAAAGGAAACATGATGACAGTATTTTGTCAATGATTTTCTCAGGTCTTGCATGGTTGATGTGAATCAAGTTAGTTTGAAGGTACTAGACATTGGCAACAAAAGTCTTTCTCATCTGTGCTGTCCATGTGGACAAAAGTGATGTGCGGCACCAGTTTCTTGAAGAATTGTTATAAATTTTATTATTGGTAAGATATTTAGTTTCAGGCCTTTGCACACTGCAAGAGAAGCATATCTACCTATTAGAAAAAGCGATCAGAACCCATGAATTGATTTTGAAACTTATCAGGTTGAATCTGTTTAAAAGTGTGATGACCTTAGTGGCATGCAGCTTTATTTTGGGTCTTGCACTGGCAAGGTGCTTAAGCACATAGCAAGTGTTATATATTTCAGTTCCATGCTGACATGCTGAAGTAAATGATGTGTATAAAATTCAGTGTGTTCTTGTATTGCTTAGGCGAGTGCAAACTGGGGCTTTGCACTAGTGGAAGTGAGAGCGTGTTTAGCCCCAGCTCAGCAAAATTTGGAAGAAAAAGTCAGATTGGCATTTTCAGAATGTGTGATTTATTTGGATGTTTCTTACCCTTCAGTTACAAATCTACTTTAAGTCATATCATCTAAGGGCTATGCTAGCTCCTTATAGGTGGGAAACCGGAGTCTATTGTTCTGAGACTAAATTAGGACTAGAGGCCAGATTAATAAATAATATGATTCACTTTCTGGAATTCTAAAATGTCACTAGGCAAGCATACATCTGTGAGGTTTATTAGCCTCATTATTCCTGTGTAGAACTGACATCTAAGAGCATAGACAAGAACAAAGACTAACTGAAAAAGAGACTAATGCTAATGCAGAAATCTTACATACCGTTGAATATAGGGCAATCTAAAATCTAGGCACCTACATTACAAGCATCTTTAATTTTCAAGCAGTAGCATTCCAGGGAAACACAATTACTCTCTGACCCTTACATAAAGTTGGTTCTTAAACTAAGGTATTTTGATTCCCATTTTCTCCTTTTGAGGGCTCAAGTCTATAACCCAGCCAAAGAAAGTACTCCATTGTCCACGTGCTTGAACACTGACAACCCTGTTCTTCAGTCCAGTTTACAAGAAATCTGTTCTCAAAGCCTGTGAAGTTTCAGATGCATTGAGTGGGGGAAGGGTAAGAGCCAATAGGCCTCACTGTGTTGATATCCTTTCTTACAATATTCCCAAAAAGAACTGGAGGAAACAGCATTCTCTTTTGTTTATATCAGAGAGTATCTGCAGATGGAGAGACTTTCTGCTTGTACAGCTGGAGTAATAGCAAATCCTTACAAAATGGCTCTGCAGGAGTGAACATTTTCCAGTTATTCCGGCCCACTGAAAATATCCTAAAGAAAAGCAGTAGCAGTTTTTCTTTGCTAGAATGTCCCTTCAGAATGAACAGGAGAACACAGTCCCACACCTCTTCGTGCTCATCTCATGCCTTTGGCTGTGGCCAGCAGTTAGTCCAGTATGAGAGCCCCAGGTTCAGTAAGAAAGTGGTGCAGGAATTAACCCCTAGCCTCTCTCCCTTCTCAGGCTTTTTGTTCTCAGGCAAGACCCCACACCAGAAAAGGGACAGAACTATTGTGAGGGTTTGGAGAGGAAAGTCTAACACCTGTAAAATTTGCTGTAGCATATACTAACTCAGACTGGCTCAGCCAGGTGAACTACCTTGATTTAAAATGCCAGAGAAAGTAGGCATCTTGGTCTTTATCTTGGATAGTGCTTGCTTTGAGCTGCTGTAATTTAACTGATACCCTCAGTTTAAATCTTAGTTGTCTTGTTTTTGCTGCTGTTCTAATCTCAGGTAGGAAGCCATTGTAGCCTCAGGCAGGAAGTTTCAGCAACCCCAGATAACAACCTTTTCTATTCCCTGACCCCAAGGTTTTGGGGTTTCTTCTGATTTGACACATCACTTGAACCAAACTTGCTGAAGGGTATGTGTTTGCTAGGTTGGAGATGCTCAGAATTTCTGAACTTCAAATCTTTAATGCTGCATGGGAAAACCAAGGAAAACATTGACACTCTGAGAATGCCACATGCTGCATGTCTATAAAGAAAGATGAAAACTTTTTTCTTCTACTAAACCAGTGGATTATAGCTAATGCCATGAAACTGGACCAATGTTTTCATGAAAACAAATATTCTTTTTTTGAATTCATGCCATCTTGCTTTGCCTCAAATTCTCTGTTTGGCTGAAATTCAGCAGGGGTATTAGGAACTGCTGCTAGCTGAATGCAGAGCAAACTCTTACAGCCAAAATTAAGAACAGTGCTGTCTTCTGCAGGGTCTTTAAAACCTAATTAAAGTAAATACTTTGGAATGATTAAAAGGCACACACCATTTTAAGATAAAAGTTTATTATAGTTAAAAAAGGAAGCTCTGTAATTTAAAATGGAAAGTTTATGAAGCTTCAGGATAAACCTCAGCTAGGAAAAATAACAGGTTTCAGATGTTGCAAATATCATACGTTAACCCCAAATGAACGTTCTGTAACACCAGTTTCCTTAGTCCATGCTGGTTGGAATTAGAACACCCACTCTGCTTAAAGGCACAATGCTCACTGCCATCAGCCATTAATCACCCTGTTCCTGTCCCTTGTCAATGTTCCAGGCATCATGATTTAAAAAACGGGTCGCTGTGAATCTATCCCAACTAGATCTGGTTTAATCTTATCTGGGCCTGCTTTGAGCTGGAGCTTGGACTAGAGACCTCCTGAAATCCTTTCCAACCCAAATGATGCTAGAGTTCTAATAAAACAAATGGCTGCTAGAGCAGTATCTAGTGACACCAAACAGCTAGGAAATGGCATGTTTTGTAAGTAATGCTTATCTATGACAGAGAAAGGGGGAGGATATTCAAATGTTACTTACTTAAAGAGTAGCTGTTATTTAATACACAGAATCGGATTTATTTGGATAGTTGCTATAATTGAATTCCAACTCACTGCTAGAAACACTGAAAGTTAACAACTATGTAATAAACTTTCTAGGCAACAATTGTGTTGGGGAGACAAGTCTACAAATCTTTTAAAGATACTATGAGAAAGAAGATGGAAAAAAATATCAGAAAGCAGTATAGTTTAAACTATGAATTAAATTTTGAAAATCAGCCCTTGGTTTGTCCTTATGGGAGAATCTTCCTGATGGTATGAAATGAAAGTGCAGGAGGGTGGTAATAGGTGAACCTGCAACCACTGTTTGAGACATTCTGGTGCTGTGATTGAAATCTCCTAACAAGTCACTACTTCCTGTAAACAAAAAGGAGTAGTTAACAGCAAATTTCTGTTAAGTAGGCTACTCTAGGTATTTCCTGGATCAGAGTTTACTCCATTGGTTTAGACCACTAGTGCCTGGCACTTTAGGTTGCAGGAAAGTGCACACCCTATTTCTCTTTCTTCACCTCTTCTTCACACTGCTTGAGCAAAAAGCACCTCTCTGCTTTTAGCGTCCTACCTGCTATTCTCTCAGGCCTGAATGCTTCTGCTTCTACCATGACACTCAATCAAAAGCTCTAAGGAGGACTTCTTGTGACAGCCATTTGGTTTGATCTTGCTTTGACAAGAGCTGGTAATATACGGACTTTGTTCCTTTTCCCATGTACTGCTGGGATAACACTTGGCTGCCTAACTCACTTGGGAATACTTGGTGTTTCTGTATGGTTTTATGATTGCCACAAGTGGGGTTTTTTTCTCTACTTTTGAAGTGGAGAAAAATGCCTAGGCTGAGAGAAGCTTTTGCAAGAGTGGGATTTTCTGAGTTACATGCCAATTTTCAGTACTTTTTTGCATTCATTTTTATTGTCCTTCATCATTGTTCCTTCCATTGACTATGCCTAACTTAATCCTGTGACTGCTTGGCATTGGGTGTTGTACTAAGTGTTGTGAGGGTCTGTGTGAGTTGGCCTTCAAAATGTGATGTCTTTGTGGTTGCAATGTTGTTGTTCCACCTTTTGCTTCACACACTGTGCTGTTTTTTTAGTCAGTAATTCACAGCAACCCTTGCAACTGTAGAATTCAATAACGCATTTTCAGTAATCAATTACAGAAACACAAAATATTCAAACACACTATTTGTGTTATTATTAAAATACAGTAAGCTTTCCTGCTCAGAGGATAGTTATAGTAATGGCTTATTTTTGGTCCAGCCTTGGCATTCCTACTGTGTTTCTTCTGTGCTGTAGTCCCTGGAAAATATGCTGCAAATCCATCATCTTGAAGAAAAGGTAGGCACTGTGCCAATACAAACTTTATTTCAGGATCAGACCTTAGTTTCTGAATTTTCTCATTCAAAGTTTTAATTAAATGACCCCATTTCTGTCCACAGTTTTAAACAATTAGTTAAGATTCTTAACCAGCATATCCTGACCTATTGTAGCAACCTCCCAACTGAAATGTATGATGAACCATGATGAGTATTTGTTAAATGTGGGTATCAAAACACTTTCTAGCATGAGGAACTTGTGTGGTGAACCCCAGAAATAATACAATCACTTTGCAACAGACTCTCTTAACATGATGAAGTTACCTGTTAAGACAACAATTCTGTGATTATCCAAGACTAGTCATTATTTGACACCAAAAAATTATCCCTCCTGAAAAAGAAATAATCTTATAAAGCAAAGGAGCAAGCAGGCTATCAGACATTTTTCCATACCTTTATGGTTGATTTATTTTACAAATAAAATTTTCTTCTGTTTTCAAAATATTTTATCATGGGAAGATGTTCTGTATCGTTAGTACACACAGTGAATGGCATAGTGAAGGCTAGTACTGTGTGAATGAATCTACATAAAAGAGTGGAAAAAAGATCATCTGCTTTAATTTCAATTTAGAATAGTTCCTTATCAGTCAGATAACCCTGCAAACTTGTGTCGTGTACCCTTGTTGCACAACTGGCATAGTTATTTATATTTAAATGTTGTACATAGTATAGGGAAAGATTTAATCCTCTGCTTTGCTGAAAAACATGCAATATTATGACCTCTTATTCTCTCTCAGCATAAAGGTTATACTAGTATCACAATTTCGATGTGCCTGTCAGAAGAAATAACACTGAGAGAACATTTATTATTCTATTTTTTAATTTGACCATTCTCAGTTAAAGTAGGAACTTTGGAAAATTGCTTGCTTGTCACTCAGCTACATTTTTTAGGAGGTAGGAAGTTAATAATTTTCAAACCTGCTTTGTAAGCTCCACTCTGAGGCTGTGCATAAGCATGTTTAGAACAACTGGTAGGTTAGATGAAATTTGGAAGTAGCTTTCTGTTTCTCCTATTCACAAGAGAGCAGGAGGAATTCACATGGAAGCACTTTCCAGCTTATGAAAAGTAATCAGTTTGTTTTTCAGCACCTATCACTACATATTTCTGTAGGCTGCTGACTTGAATTCTAAAATCAGCCTCTTCGTTTTTATGTCCTTAAAATAAGTCAAACTTCTCTGTCTCTTGAAAATCCACTTGCAGACAAAAGCCTCTGAATCTTTCTTTAAAGAGCAGCTGCTGTGCTTTCTTTAGTAATCAAAGAAATAACTAAAAACTAGAGGGAAGAAAAAAGCCAATCTAACTAGCCTACTTTGACCTAACCAGTCCCTTCCCACAACTGATTCCTTAGAACACAGTTTAGCTGTATAGAGTCTAGTTTAATGAAAACGTGAGGAATAGAGGTTCCTTACAAATTGTTTTAGATTAAAAGTATTGTTTGATGAAAAGTTAGTATAACTGTTATAGTGTCTCCCCTTTTTGTTAATTTCCTGAAGTGTTTGTCTTGTTAATGGTAACTTGTGTTTGTAGTTGTTGGTATTAGATTTTTTTGGGTACAGAATTTCTTTTCAAGTAGGTTATCTGTCAGCGGATGTTGCATGAGAGTATCACAAGTTAGTTATGATTCTCTTAGGGATCATTAAATTTTGGTACTTTGACACTATAATGCATCTTTGGTGAAGCAGCTTAATAAATAAGATATGAGCAAATAAATTTGATATAAAAAGTATCCACATTAATGAAAACAGAGCTTTTCTAGGTTTATTCTAATGCTTGCTGAAGATGGGCTGGATTGGCTTTTTTGGACTGTAACAACCATAGCATTTTTTAGGAATTGTCTTCCTGAGCGGTTTGGCATCATTCATGTTGAATTAACTAATGAAGTGTAATTTTCTCTGCATGTAATTTTGTATAATCTGATAATAAGCACAGTTTAAAAAAATTGGCGCATGCATCATTATTTCAGGGGTGCAAGTAGTTTTAACAGCACTTCATGATCTGCCATGAATTCCTGTGTGTCTGAATGGGACTGAGGATCATTTTATTCACAGGAGCTCAAAACACTCTACAGTGCAGCACATTTTTTAAAGTAACTTGATATGAAGCGGGAGCAGAACGCTAATCAACAGGCTTCTGAGTGCTCAGCTTTATCCACTTGACTTCTGTGTCTCTCATGGCCTTAAGCATAAGGAGGTTTATTGATTTCTTGCTAAGAGCTTTGACAGAGTTTGTGCTGTCAGGAGTGCTCGCTGTGTTTGGAGCGGACATCAAAGTATTGACCTGCAGCAGAAAGAGTGGAAAAGGACAGTCATTTCTCCAACTCACAGATTCATAAAGAGAGCTTAGGTTAAGGTTAAGGCTTACAAAGTCTTTCTTCCTTTCTTGTTGGAATCCTGGGGTTTATTCTAGAGTCAGAAGAAGGGGTAGTATTTCTGTGTCAGGAAAAGATCCTAGGCAACCCTGTCTGTTGGCCTTGCTTTGATAAGCAGGGTTGGACTGGGTGGTATCCTGAGGTGCCTTCAAGTAGGAGTGATGAGTCAAGAAAAAGAACTTTGAATAAGCAATGATCTTACTTTTGAGAGATGCAGTAAAAGAGAACATTTCACTGCCTGCAGCCCTCAAGACTACGAGATAATGTAACTGGAATCCTTTCTTCATGCAAAAATGCTACTATTCTCCCACTCATTAAGTTACCAGTTTTCTGGTGCAAGGCTTCTTAGGGTGTTTTAATTCAGTTTATATTTAAAGTGCCAGAAGTTCGTTTGAGATGTTTTAATTAAACTTGAAGTGGCCTATATCAAGCTGGCTAGAGAAAAGTGAACTCCAAAGGAGAAGCAATCTTATGTTGCTCTGTTTCCTCTATAGGAAGATAACCCTTGCAAAGGCTGAGCTTCACAGCCTTGAGCACTAGAAGTAAAAAGCAGAAACTCTTGTCTGCCACTGCTGACAAGGAGTATCAGCCATTATTATTTGTGATGTCTTGTGTGTTAGAATCTGTGTAGCAAGAGTGAGATGGCAGCTTTTGGGCTTTGCTGCCACAGAAAACTCCATCTAAATACCCACAATTATGTAGACCAGTGTCTGCAGGGTATCGAAAGGGTCTTGCCATTTTTGTACTAGTTACATGAACTAAATATATGTCCTTTCATTATAAATCTGTTTTTATTTCTACAGTGTATTTATCAGAAGAAACAAAACAAATACCATAAAATAGGTCAGAGGAGGAAAAGGAAGCATTCCTAATCCCAAAAGGAAAATAATTATGGTTTAATAAAGACTAGGGCATAAGCTAGTTATTTGTTTGGGGATGTTTTTTAAGGAATTAAACGTTTGAGAGAATTCTACTTTGAAAATTTCATGTTTTTCCATAGCAGACCTCAGCACAAGTGTGACTATGGAAAATTTGAAAAAAAAAATATTTCTACCGCATTTGTGGAGAGAGAGAAGGAATTAATATATCTCTATCATCTCTGTCTCTATCTCTATCTCTATATCTCTATCTCTATCTCTAATGAATATAAGACAGAAATTACTGGAGTACTTTGACTCATTTACAGAAACATAATGTCCTCAATAATGGGGAAGGGGAATTATGAATTTCATGGTGACGAGGGTAATCCTAAGTCCTGATAAATCAACAATAGTTAGAAGTTTCCTTCCATCTCTAGTCCTCTGATCCCTGTAATATTACAAAGCTAATGCCTTCGTAATTATCTATTTTACCTGCAAACACTAGCAGTAGAGGGACATGATCTGTTCCAGACCAACTTCCCTTCTTATTTCCAAATGGGATGACACAGCAGGAGACAGACAGCAGCAGTGAAAGGGTATCTAGATTGCCATATAGAGTTGTGCTGGTGATTTTGATTTAAATAGGAGATGGTTAACTGACCTTAAAAAATAGCCACAAGTTACATCTATGGAAGCTTATGGTTTCTGCCTGGTTGTTACTGTTAGCTTATCAGTAATTGTTTTTTTGTTGTGAGCCTGGGAAGTTGTGAAGTTTTAAAAGTTCGTAGCTACATCCTTGGCATTCCTTGAAGCAGGTTATTGGTTTTTTTTCCTGAACCAGTTCCAAACCTAACACACCAGCGATCCCATACTTTGAGATCCTTACTGACATGGCCATACAAATGAATAGCTGACAACAGCTGGTTTGCTTGCATTTAAAATTAGTAGTTAGACTTAGTGGCTGGGGAGTTAGTATGTAGGTTTGTGTGAAAATACAGGGCAGGCAAGATGGACAGCTGTTCATACATTTACAGTTTTTCAATGATACTGGGTAAGAAGGCATAAGAAGACTGAGCAAAGCCATATATTCAAATTTCTGAGGCAAGGATGAATGAAGCTTGCCTCTCGTGTGTGTAAGAGCATTTGTATTTTCCATCTGCTAATGCTCTTAACTAATTTGAAGGAGTAGTTCTTAACTGTGCTGCTGTTGAAAAATGTAGGGATTTTTAAAGGAGAGGATATAGTTATGAGGCTGTGGTTAAAATCTTACTAAATACTAGTACAGAACTGTTTTTCTGGGTGGAAAGAGAACTGAGAGTACAGGCTGTTTGTTCTCACTGGAAACCCTCCAAAATCCAGGGTCAACATTTTATGGCCTAGGGCCTGTGTGCAATCAGCGGACTTCAGCTAATATGGAGGTCATGTTTTTTGGCAGCATGGTTTTGTGCTGCTTCCTTGTGTCACGAAACCTATGTAGTTCCTCTCTAACTCAACTTAGCAGGAAGGAGAAAGTCTCTGTGGTTTTAAAATACTTTCCACTATTAGAGTTTTCTTACTGTATAATATGAGCCATTGGTAGCAGCGTCTATCAGCTACCAGTGCAGCTACAAAAGACATAGCTGCATTCTTTGGCCAGAATGCACCCAGTTCAGCCTCATTCAATCCTGCTCCTTCTGTCAGTAAGGGTTTATTGCAGGTCTGTGCTTATGCTTATCAGCTTTTGATCTGTGGACCCTTGTGGGGGGGGGGTGGGTGGGGTGTGTCTTTAAATATATGAAAAAGACCTGCACAGATACCTTTGCCCAGAAGGGAAAAAAAAAAAAAAGAAATAGGAAAAGAGAGACAAAGAGTGAACCCTTTCAAACCCTTTGTAACCAGGAACAAGGTAACTTTACACAGGATGATGCTTGCTATTCCCACAGCCCCAACCCAAGGGTTATAAGATTTCTATATTTTGAGGAATCGTGTGCTAGAGTTTGCTGGTATTTAAACAGCCCTTTCCATCTGTGGATACTTTGCCAGAGAGATGATATTTTAAAAAAGGTGTATGTATGCCAGAAGGCACAGAGATTGATATGACAAAGAGCACCTTGCACCTCAGTGGCAGAGAGAGGTTTCCTAATGCTTGCCACTAAAATGCCCCATTTTTCCAAAGAGGATCTGTTGGTGCTTTGTCTTTTCATTGATCACTCAGTAGACCCTTAATCTGTCTGCAGACTGATCGGGTGAAGAAACTGCAGTCCTCTGCCTGCTTCAACAAACAAAAGCATTTCCTTACCCTCAGCATGCCCTTAACCCTGGTGTGGAGGGGCCATTAAGGGAAGTTCAATCTGCATTGTGGATTTTATTTTTGGTGTCTCAGATGAGGCTGACAAAGCAGGGAACAGTTAATGCCAATTATAGTTAATGCCAATTAGAGTCGTGGCTTTTGTGTGAAGAACATTAGTGCAGTAAGAGCTGTCCCAGGACCACCAAGCTGTTTTACAGAAGCCAGCAAACAAGCCACCCAATGGAAATAGCTTTTAGTTTTGAAAGTACAGCATCTTGCCAGAGTCTTTGAAAAAGCTGTCGAAAGCAAGAAATTCCTTGGTAATGTCTCCACCTTGAATTTTTTTCCTCATAATGCACTTCTGATTTTTCACAAGTGCTTTAACATGTTCTTCTAAAATGTGATTAACTTGTATACATGCTTGAGGCTCTCATGGACAAAACATGTTTGAAAGTGACTTTTCCTGTTAACATAAAGTTATGTGTAACCAAGAGGCTGCCACAGATATTGTGAGAAAGCTGCTGTGCCAGGTATGTTCACATTTCACCAGGGTAGCACTGATTTCTTTTCACTCCTCAGTTTACATTTCCAAACATATCAATATACAAGTACTGGAGGATTAACTTTACATCTCATAAACAGTTGGCATTGTTCATGATAATGCACAGCCTTTGGTAAAATTACAGCAAGTCATGAGGAAGCTCAGTTGTTTCATTAGCTGACTGGAAACAACGAAGTCTTGTGTTTCATTAAAATCAGATGTAATATATGTGTTCCAAGATCAGTTGGAAACTAGAAGGAATAATCTAACCCAACTAAGGCTGAGCTGTGCTAATCCCAACTGGGCATCATAGCTCAGTGATCTACATTAAAATGTCATATCACAAGCCCAGCTTCTGGATGTAATCTCCTGGAGATGTGAAGAGTGAATGCAAGATGATGTGGGCTTTGCTTATGGAAGCATGTCTGTGGAGCACTTTCCTGCCTGGCAGGTTACCTGGAGATGCACCAGCACTTTGTGGGCTCCTTACTTTGGAGGCTGCACAGAACTGATGCAGGTTTAACCCCATGACAGAGAGGGAATCCCTGCATCAGATCTTTATATTTGAAAGTCTGGACCTCAGTAGCAAATCCTGATGATAAAGAAAGAGGATGGAGGATCTGATTGCTGTTACCCAAAAAAGACAGGGTCACTTGAACAGCAGCAGTGCTCAGCCCTAAGCTTGTAGCTCCCCTCGCTGGACAGGGAGTCATACCCTTCACACAGGAAGAGGGATGAACAACTGAAAGATTATGATGGACTCTTTCAACTGGATTTCTCTTGTCAGTGTCTACTAAACTGAGGAAAGATATATGATTAGGGGTTAAGCCAAAAAATTAAACAGATAACGTTTGATTGGTTGCTATAGAAAGAGCAAGGTCCAGTTTCCCCATCCCCATGGTCCAAGCAATATTTATTCACCCTTATAGAAAGCTTGGCCTGTGAAAAGGCAAGATTTTAAAATAAAAAAAGCAAAAAGTTGTGGTTTTGTTCCTTACATTTAAAAAATGTCTTACCCAGCCTGAGGGCAAGGCTATAATTGTGAAATGAATAAAATAACTGCATATAATCTGAGAGGAAAAAAGAAAGAGTCCTTTAAATGTTTTGCTTGTTTGTTTTTTTAATATTTATTTAACTTTAGTAGCTAACAGTGGAGAAAAGAAGCCCTTGTTAGAGAGTGGAGAACCATTATCTCTTGAGCTAAGTTGTAAAAGCTTTCATTTTACATGTTCTGAGAAAATTCAGAGAAATAGGGAATCCTAGGAAATATGAATTAAACTGTAACATGTTTAAAACTAACAGTTATTCTGATAGGAAACACAACAGTCATAGCAACAACACAATGAGATTTGAAACACAAAAGCCACGAAGCTTATGACCAACTTTTATCTTTTAGGTAAGCTTTTAGCTGTTCCTCTCAAAAGGTTTGTATGATTTAAGGGTTTGGCCTTCACTATCTCTTTTCTGTCAAGTCTCAAATCCTGAAGCAATGGAGGACAACACAGTCTATTGCCTTTTTTTAGAAATAGATTGAGAACTCAGAAAACTGTCTGAAATTAAGAGAAAAAATTCTGAAGAACTGCAGCGGCTTGAATCAGATGCAAAATCACTTGGGGTCTTTCTTCCCAAAATGTAGGAGCTGCAATCTTGTCTTTTCATTAGTTCCTGCTAGGAAAAAGTCTGTAGTGAAGTGGAATGAAACCCAATAGAGCAAAAAAAAAAAGCAGCCAGACACCCCCCTTTTGGATCCCAAGGGAACTTTGATGTGCTGGTGCAAAACCGATTTGTTAGAAAGTGTGGCTGTGAAAAAGGCATTTACATAGTGAAAGAGGTGCGACTGGGTTAGGAGAGAGCTGAGAATATAAAAGCAATGCAATGTAACCTGTGTTTTGATTTGAGAACCCTCACTTGCAATGAGCTGAAGGAATTAAATTTCACAAAGTGTTAGTTACAGCCTTAGTTCTGTCTTGGTGCCTTTCATCACACAAAATTATATTCAGGCCAGAACTAAAACATTAAATCGGGAGATATGAAATGAAAAAATAAGCAGCAGAAAACATAACTTTTTGACTAAATGTATTGGCTGTAAAAACAGGGGTGAAAATGTGGTATAAAATTAACAAAGCTCGCTGCAATTTTTGCAGCATTTTCTCAGCCACAAATATGCTTTCCCACATAAGACAGTAACTTGTTTCTTTGTAGAGCTATCATTAAATACAGTAGAATGCCAAGTCAATGTCAAAGCTTTGAAAGCAAACTATTAGTGTTTTCTTTCGTCCTTCCTTCCTTTGGAAAAAAAATGAGAAATTTGTTTCAATTATGCATTTTTAACAGATTCAGATTACAAAACAATATATTCTACATACATATGAAAATGAAGATGCCAAAGTTTTCTTTCAATAAGATCTTTCCAAAGGTCTGAAGGAAAGAACAGATCAGCTGTCTCTGAAAGCAGAATAAGCCCAAGTCCCATTTGAGTCTCATTTAAGTCATGATTCAGGAGCAGAAGAACAAAGCATCAATGTTTTGTCCTTTTTCATTGCTGCAAATGCCAAAGAAAGTTTAAAATTAATAGCAACCAGAATAAAGGAATAAGAAATAAATATTTACTGCCTTAGAAACAGGCCTGTACCCCTGACACCTCCATATCAGGGCAGCATTGTCTCTGCTGCAGCAGCAGGGAAGCATAAAACATGCCCTGGAAACACAAAAGGTGAAACCTTTTATTAATGTTCTGTTCTCTTGGAACTGAAAAATCAAGCTGCTTTATTCACTGCTGCATGTGCAATTTCAGCCATTAGACAAGGAATCACCCTGCTGGAGAGCAACCACTTTGGAACTTGGGGGGTTTTATGCATCAGGTCTCATCTGGAATATTTTAGAAGAGGATTAATCACTTCCCAGTTTTGTTGAACCTGAAACAAGACTTTCTGACTAAAATTCACATAACTTAATTTTCCTGTGGCTGCCTATAAAAACCACCAAGAAATCATGCCTTCCAGCAAGGCTACTTTAATTTGGTTTTAGGGAGAAAGAGACTCAGTTTGGCACAGAGTCATGGTGTAGTGGAAATGCACAAAAATAATAGACTGACAATTTTTTTTTCTCTACCATACACCCCTTATGCAATAAGCTTATTTTCATTTGCGTGGACACTCTCCTTGTTCTGAGGGAAGGTAGAATCAGTTGGCAGCAATAAGAATCTTGCTTTTTCAGTTCCACGTTTCTCACAAAGGAAGAAAAACAACACTGATTTAACAGTAGAGTGAAGTAAGTGATTTGAGTATGACAACGAGGTATAGAAAAGAGAAAATAATTATCTTAATTTGGGAATAGAACCTGAGTAACATGACAAAATGGTCTGGGAAAAAGATGTTTTTCCACAGATTATTTGCTGTAGCCTGTCCTCCTGCATGTTCACTGAGGAAAATGAGGGCCTGCCTGAATATGCCTTGAGTTGCTGTAATCCTGGAGCTGATTTACCCTCCACCCCTCCATGGAGATGCACCAGCACACGCAATAAGTCACACACACCAAGAAGCAGGTTAATTTGATTCTCTCACCTCATGTTTTTGTGTAGGTAGAATTTTGTTTCTCTAGGGGTGCAGTGTGGAGGTGCAGCCTTTTCTGAGCTGTGTTCTCATGGGCAGAGCACAGCTAGTGCAGGTCATTGAAACCCCCTGCCCCATGTGCACTGCCCATGGAGCTGTGGTGCAGGAGAGAGAAGCAAAGCTCTCCAATGTCTCAGGTTGGAGCCAACTATCAGACTCTACTCAAAAGCAAATACTGACTAACACAACAGCCTTTTCTTTGTTACGTGAACTAATGTATCAGATGCAGTGATCAGTTCAACAGGATATGTCACTGTCTTGTGTTGGAATAAGAATTCACTTTCTTTCTAAAGAAGGATTTTAAATCTGCTCTTGTTAAGAGCCATCATCATTTCATCAGGTGAACAGGCTTATCTGTTTATCCTAAAGCTCCTCTTGTCCCCTACTCTTGGGCTGCAAAGAGGAAAAACATATCAGAAGCATCAAAACAATCTCTCATTGCTGAAATGCTCAGCTTGAGGCAGAAATTACTGCTGAAATGTGCTGAGATACTCTTTATGCAATGAAGCACATTACAAATTGCTGGCAGCTCTCAGACAGCAAATTCTTCACAAATAAAGGATCAATAAGCTTCTAGGAGTAGACTTGGCCAACAGTTTCCTGTCAAAAGATTTTTAAACCTAGTACAGTCTATTTTTTCTTAACAAGAAATTTCAGTTTCTGTTAAATGTCTGTTGTTTTTACCAAAGAGATGTGGGTTTAAGGAAAAAAAAAATATAATCTTGTTTTCCTGAAACAAGTGAGTACAGAATGTCAGAACCTTTTCAGGGGAAAAATGAAATAAATAAAAAAGACAAATTTGGTTCTTTGGTTTCCCCTAAAAAATAGAATTGAAAATCCTAAGAAAATTGATTCTTCAAGTAAGACGAAAAATATTTTCCATATTTCAACTTTTCCTATTACTCTGTGTTGGGAGCAAGTCTTTATTTAATCATAAAAATCATCAACAGCCACATGTTGATGACCAAAGTGCCTTAAAAACAATTGATAAATAGTTATTATAGTTGGATGATATGTCATTAACATGACAGTATTTAAAAAAATAATTCTTTTTTAATAGTTTTCCATAATGTACCTGCTTCCATAAAACCCCAATGACATGTCAGTAACTCAGTTTCCATCTCTTAAACTACTGGGACATTTGTGGTTTAGCGTTAATAGCTTTATAGGCATAGAATTCTGACTCAAGCAAAGTATCATGTTAAAGGATTTATGCATTTAGTGTACTATCAAGTGCAAATACTGGCATTTAAACCTAGTATTTTCCAGACTGCCAGCCAAACCTGTGTTTAAGATGTCTGGATAAAGTCATGTTGGGGTTTTCCTGCTATTCTATTGCAGGTTGGCTTCTATGACTGACTCTTCGGCTTGGTGTGTCAATATGAACATTTCTCTTTAATTTTGGAATATTTGAAATAATTTTCTTGTTTTAACCCAGCTGGATTTTCGATTTCTGAAATAGATGGGTTCACAGTGGGATGCATATGAAGTGTCACAACATTTATGCCTAATCAGAAGAAACTTAAAATGTTTCAGATTGGCCACCACAAAACTGAAACATTAAATTCAATTCATACATTTTCCATATAAAACTTTACCTTGATTCACCATGCCTTGCTTTGAAAAGTCCACCTGGAATGAAAAGATAAAAGTGGAGCTCATTACCCAAGGCAGTAAATGTTGTGACAGCCAAAGGGCACATTCCAAACATAAACAAACTCCTGTGGCTCAGGATAATCATGGTTGAAACAGGGACAATTGAAGAGAGCACTTATGAGAAGTGAGCCCAAAACACAGATGTGTCAAGAATTATACATATATAAATGTTATTCCTTGTGTGTATCCCATCAGTAATGAGGGCCTTCCTAGCTTTCCTGGTGGTGATCCCTTTCCAGAAGTCCAGGACTGCCCTGTGAATGTATCTGTGTTTATCACTGCATCAATATAAACTCAAAATTCCTGCTTTTCATATATCTGGTATTTAGGTATGTAGGCACCTTTAAGCAATTCAAGCAGATCATGATGTTAAAATAAGATGCATTTCTTGATCTGCTCTCTTTCCCAGAACAATGCAGTGTCTTCTCAGTGGTCATGGGTCCTCCATATGATAGTTCTATCAGACTCCCATCTGCCCTCTGACTTTGCATAGATTATTTGAGGTACAGATATACATGTGAAAGTATGGCAAATATTCTTATAAATAGCATGGAAACTTCTAATTCTGCACAAAAATAAGAATATAAATTTCTGTGGGATGTACCATATGTTTGCTTTGTTTCTGCCCAAGCCTCTGGACAAGGTTGACTGTATTCAAGAATGCAACAGATGATATTTGGAAAAAAAAGTTGTAGCATTTTGAACACCAAGGATCTCTGTATGAATGCAAATACGCAGCACTTTGTTTGTTCTCTGCCCTTTTCCCAAAGTTTGTAAGAGCTGTTCCTTTAATAAGTATTCCATCAGTGTTGTTGTAGATAGAAACCAGCACTTCAGAAGAGGATTATTTATCTCTTTTTACAGCATGTAATGAACATGATTGTTAAATGTCTTGATGTAGAGCCTTAGTGTGTGGCTTCCTTACTATGTTACAACAAACCCCTTGCATTTCTAATCCATCACTAAGATGAGCAGGAGCAGGTACTGTGTGACTGCCCAAATGATGATCACAGCCACTTAGGGAGGTAAGAAAGCACCTCTGCCATGTTCTCAGCTGTAATAGCTGAAGCATGAGTTTGCTCATGGAATTCCTTCTGCAGCTGGTCCCTCAGGGATAAGTGAGGCCCCCTTCAAATTTGCTAGTACTGACACAGATGCTTTGAAAGTGGTAAATTTAAAATATCTGCATGGAGTGGAGACAGCTGCCACCAGGGCACATGGCCTGCATGTGGTGATGTGGTGGTCTTTGAGCCCACCCCACCACCCCAGAGCATTCTTTTCAGGGTGGTAGCATGGGCCAGTCCTCTTTAGGGCTGATGCAAGCAGGAGCTTCTAATGTTTGCCAGACAGCTAAAAGGCTACAGAGAAATAAAAATGTCTGTGGCTTCCTGGAAAGTTTTCTGCAATGTCCCTAGCTGGTCTGACAGACCTCCAATTGCTCCCTGGGAGGAATGGCAATGTTCTCCTTGCATCCAGCCTGCCTCTGGGTTTGTAAACTTGTGCTAGAGCCATTAGCTGAATAGGAGGCCTCTAGAAAGTGCCAAAACCAGGATTTTAAAAAAATCCCCATGGTTGCAGATACTGCAGATACTTCTTCTTGCTGGAGGGCATGAGATATTGTGATACCAATTCAATATTTTTGTAACACAAAAATACTTTAACACCTAGAAAATATCTGTCAATTACTTGTTGGAAATGTGTTTAGTGTCAAATGAACTGTTCATGACAGTTCACCGCAGGTTATTATATGTTATTTGCTGCCACTGCTACATTGCAAAAGCCTCACTGGTGGCAGAGTAGCATGAATTCATAGCACTTGATACAAAGAGTCTTTCAGAAGAAAGACATGTAAAGACTTCCAGCTTTACATTATTTCATTCCTGTCATTTCCTTAAACAGATATATGAGATGAATTAATCCATCAGTCCTCATCAAATCATTCTTGCTGTTCAGCTGTGGAATTTTAGGATATTAAGAAGCTTGTGAGACAGGGGTGTTGATTGCCAAGCCAGCAGAAATTTTAGAAGTCTTTGTCAAAACTAAGCTTGTTTGACATGCAGGACCAAAACATTTGCAGTTGTATAATGATGAGAAGGCTTTGGCTTTTGTTTTCAGTTTATTTTTAAGTAGTTCTGGATAGCAGTTGATGTCCTGTTTTGCAAGGCACTAATATTAGAGGTCTCTTTGATGTGGGGAGGAGACTGCACTATTTCTTGGGCTGAAACACTAGAGGTTGTTGGTTCATGATGATGATGAACAAAAAGGAATGAAAACTTTAGCAATCAGTGTGCAGGGGTGGAGGTCTCAGACATATACAGTTCATGAACGAGCATGTGCTGCTTTGAGCATTGCTTGTTATTGTATGTGCACTGACTCACACATTCCATGTCTTCGTGGCTGACTGCTGGGCTGTGGAAGCTGGGCTAACTGAAGGACATGGCAGTTCCTTGATTACATTGCTTAGGCTGCAGGTTTTTAGTAAGCAGCCATGAGGTGTTTTTCAGTATCCTAAACCATGAGGATTCCTAGTGACTGACATGTTACCAGGAAGGCTAGAAAGTAGTCTGGCAATGGCACAAGAAACTCTGGTTTTGGAAATTTTGGCCTGCTTTGTTTGATTTTAAAATGAGTGCTTTTTAAAATTGTAAATGGTTACAAAATTGTCTATCATAGCAGCTACTCATGAGACATTACCTGGATTCCTGCATTACAGGAAGGACATTAAACTGTTGAAGTGAGACCAGAGCAGGCCACCGAGATGATTAGTGGAATGGAGCATCTCTGCTTTGAGGAAAGGCTGAGAATTTGGTTTGTTCAGGCTGGAGCAGATAAGGCTTTGGGGTGACCTAATTGCAGCCTTCCAGTGCCTGAAGGGAGCCTACAAGAGAGCTGGAAAGGGACTTTTTTACATGAGCATGTAGTGACAGGACAAGGAGAAATGGCTTCCAACTGAAAGACAGTAGGTTTATATGGGATATCAGGAGGCAATTTTTTTACTGTGAGGGTGGTGAGATACTGGCACAGAGTTGATGCCCAGAGAAGGTGCACAGAGTGGTTGCTCAGAGAAGTTGTGGACGCCCCACAGAGTTGTCCTTGAAAGTGCTCAAGGCCATATTGGATGAGACTTTGAGCAACCTGGACCAGTTGAAAGTGTCCCTGTCCAAGGCAGGGGAGTTGGAACTAGATGATCTTTAGGGTCCCTGCCAACCCTGATTCCAGCCTGTAACAGCAATCAGACCTGAGACTTATTTCAGGTGACTCATGTATTCCAAGGGGAAGATGTTCTGGGAAAAGGAAATGAGTAGAGGTGGGTGTTATCCTGTCTGTTTTCGTTGTTTCAAACAATGCTGTCTTCAGACATATGATTAGTGGGATTGTGCTGCTGTTTTTATCTTCTGCCTCACCCTCTGTCCTCTCCCTCCCACCTCCTAAGGAGCCTTCTCTTGGTGAGAGACTTGTATGAGGAAATAGGAAAATCTATACCCAGCATTTGTTCCCTTGGCAGCTATCAGCTGTCAGTCCAAGGAAGCCACAGTCTCCTGCAGGGCTCTGCTTCATAGTGCTAGGAATAGAAAATACTGTCTACAGCCTTTCAAATATCAGTCACAGATCCGTAGATTCTGGGTTTGAACTCTGTGTTTTCTGGGTAGGGGTAAATCTTATCACTGTTGGCATCAAACTGGTAAAACCCTACAAAGCAACATGGCAGAGAGGTCCCTAGAAATGGTATTCCATCCACCACAAAATATATAGTCTTATATAAGCATTTTAGTTAGTTTGCAAATGGATAAAAAATCATGCTGGTACAACTGCTTCTGCAAAGCAAAGAGTAAAGAAGATATGCTTGCCTATGAGTAGTAGCCCTTTCTGAGTCTGTGTGCCTAAATAAATGCCTAACATTTTTAGAAATAGACATTGTATTCGCCTGTAATACTGATAATTAGCACTTGATCTCCTGCCTTCAAAACCTCCCCATGTCTACTATTTAAGCAAAAGCAGACATTGCTGTCCAGGATGGGGGCTTTTTATTTATAGTCTTTAGTCTTAATCCATTATCACATTTCCAGGTCAGTCTGTTAGAGAGGAGTGTACTCAGAACAATATGAAACCAAGGTCTCCTATGTGTACATCCTTTTACCTTCTAAGCACAAGCCAAATAATTTGAAACTAGAGAATAGAAGGGTGGGCATTTTATTCCTACTTCTTCATTTGTATTAAAAAATATGCAAATTAGCTAACGGCAAAAAGTATTTAGAGGCTCTAAGATATTAGGATGAAATAGGAAGCAGTTGAAAATCTGCAAGTCTGAGAGAAGGTGTGGTGCATTGAAGAGTGCATTCATATTTCATTTTAGATCCATGGAAATTGCCTCAGCCTGTTTGGCTTCACAGTGGAAAAAAAATGCTAAAGATCTCATTCCAGGCCAGTCAGAAAGCCTGTTGAAAAATCATATGTGTTCAAAGCTCATTGATCAGTAACTCCTGCCTGAGAGAGGAGAGAGTTGGAGAAGAGCGAGCAGGTGACTATGGGTTTGAAAGGAAGTCTGCAGGACTGGCTTCTGACCCCAAGATCAAAATAAAGGTGAATTTTAAGATGCTGAATCTAAGCTTGTGGAGCTTGGTGATTAGTCTGCACACCTTCAACGTTCAAACAAAACCAGACCATTGCTGCCAAAGTTGTAACAACAGGAGCAACCTCCCTGGAGCCACAGATGGCATTTCATGGAGGCCACAGACTATGTTTGGGCTGAGGCTTGCCTAGTTCACAGTGCTGACATCAAAGCAGTAACCTGCAGGTCCTGTTTTCTCCAGTGGGAGATAAAAGGGAAGATGTAAGGAATAAGAAATTACTATTCTTGACCGGAATCCAGGATGTTAAATGAAGGTCTTTCAAAAAGGAAGTTTTTCTGTAGGGTATAAGAGTACACTCCCCTGGAGGGGATTCTGAAAGCTCTTTCTGGTGGTGAGGGAACCTTTGGCCCTGGGATGCTCACTAAGAATCAGACAACCGCACTGTCATTCTCTGGCCAACTGTTTTCTTATTTCTAAATTACTGACTGGGATGACTAACAGGCAGAAGCTTCATTACTGTGACTTTCTTTTTGTCCTTCCTTTCTTGAATGATGACATGCAACTTCTAAAGCAGCTAGCAGTGCTGCTTTAAGGTGTTGAGATGATGTGAAGTGCTTTCTGACCCTGAAAGTAAAAGCAAGGTGTGCGAAGCCAGCCGTGTTGGATGGGCTTTTGACAGGTGCTCCTCACTCAGATCAGAGGAAGAGTCTGTGGCAAAGCCTGAGATAACTCTGGAGCTGCAGCGTTTACTGCTGGTAGGAAAGAGGATGGAGAGGAAATGGCATTTACTACAGCTGGTAGCACTGAGGCTTTACGGCTCTTGGAGTGCGCTACTGCACCACTGCAAACTTGAACACAGCTGTGTCAGGCCATGCAAGGCATGTTCTGTACTGGTGGGGAGCATTTGCTGCTGGAGCTGCTGGAGCTGCTGGAGCAGCACCCTGGTGTAGAGATGCTGTCAGCTGGGATGGGCGCACACTCCCACTGCTGAGAATTTTTCTATAACGAGGCAAGCAACTATTTTATCTGTTTAACTACACAATGCAAATGCCTCTTGCCAAGAGCCTGTCTTCTCAGTTTAAAGATGTGTTAATTGAGTAATAGACAGTATTTGTCATGAGGGAGCTATATGTCTCGGGAATGTCTGCCACTGAAACACGACAAGTTCTGCAAAGTTATATTTTTTTTAAGCAACACATCCTTGCTGCACTGTGTGGGTTCTGCTGTGGCTATTGTTCCAGACAGGACTGGCCATAACCCCTGGAATAGATCAGCAGTGTGAGCTTTGTTTTGTTATTGTGGTAACCCTTGTAACCTAAGAAGTCAATAGCTGACTTTTTAATTTTAATTTATCTTATAATAAAGAAATGGCAATGTGCTTCTGGTAAAGAAACCAAATTCTGTTTACTTCTTCCAGTCCATAAAGAAACTTTTTGTTCACCAGAACTCATTCTTCAATAATTTTGAGACTACAATCTTGAGATTATGCTGCTCAAAAATCCTATGAAGGGTTGCTCTGTCTAAATTTTCACAGAATCTCAAAGTAATTATTGTATGTTTTTCGTGCCTGTCTCCATCTAGGATAGCAATTCACTAATCTTCAAGAACTTTTGGAAATCAGATTGGGAAAGACTGTCTTGAGATGTCTTAAGCAAGTTTGCCTCTGATGATAGGTACTAAAACATAATACAATCAGTCTCTTTCAGATATATCAGGTACTCAAAATCACTAGTCTATTCGGAAAGCTAGAGACATTCAGTGAGAGCTTTTCCATGATGTATCTTGTTGAAATATTACTTCCTAAAGCCCATAATAATTTAAGACATCTAGAATTATACAAGCCAATAGTTCATAAAAATGTATTTTAAAAAAATTAATTTAAATTAAAATTAGACTACTTTTGCTTCTGATATGCATTTTAAAAGCATCATGAAAACAATCAGACTTGCTTCAACATGGCTGATTGTAAAGCTGTTTGGTTATTACATATGTATTTGATTTTACCTTTTACCTAATGGATATTGTCCTAGAGGATGTAAGGTATTCTCATCTGCTTTCTTGTTGTCTCTAACTGAGGTAAAGTTTTGATGTAGATATTTAAATGTGGTTTTACAGAGAAAAAAAAAAAATCCCACAGTGCATGTCTTTTAAAACACAAGAGAAGAAAATCTCACTGCCATGTAGCTGGGTCAGCCATAAAAATGAATCATAAAAATTTCCCAAAATCAAAACTTAGAGGTTCACTTATCTCTAATATTAAAGCTCTGGTTGGTCCAAGGGTGAATGTGTTCCTGGTTTGTGTCCTGGCTGACAAATTGAGCAAGAGCTTTACAAAGAAACAGCGTTACCAGATGACAATATAAAATGCATTTAAGCCTGCATGTTTTATATCTCCTCTTTTTGAGACACACTGTTTTTCTTAAGAGTTGTCTAAACACCATGAATATTCAGTTAAAATAATTAAATCTAGAATGTGCTGATTATTTCTAGACTGCTCATAGCTGGACTACTCAGTTAAAGAATTATAAATTTGGAAGTGTGTAACCTCTCCCATTTGGTGTACACCTCAAAAGTGTACATACTGGTCCTAGTAACAATAGCTCCTTTTTGTTCTCTTTCACTTTCTTGTGCCTTTGACCAAATGGCTTTTATAATGCAATGGAGGTTTTAAAATAACATCAGAGCAGCACTAAGGAACATTTTGAGGTCCTTTCATTTTTAAATTCATTCTGAAGGCTTCCATGTAGGTGTAGCTGTTTTATCAAAATCTCTTTGCCCTTGATGGACTTTATTTTTGCCATCTTGATTATAGATATGAAAAATTTTGTGGCTACAGACACAAATGTGGCACATGGAGGAAGCAGCTTTAACTCCTTCTTGCCTTACATATTTCCAGTGCTGCCTTGAGGAATTCTCACTTGTTCTTTACTTCTTCCCTTGACAAAGGGTCGCTAGAAACCACAAATATTCCCTATTTTGTGGAGTGTTCTGAAAATAAATGCATGAAAAGTGGAAGGTGCTCAGACCCTGTGCTAACAGTGATCATAGTAGGACATTAGATAGATGGCATTATGAATAAATTTCTGCTCAGCAATGATGAAGAGGATTTATTTCTCTAATCCTTTTAGTGTTTTACTTAAGTATTGTGTTGTCTCAAAAATATGCATTTCTTTCCATCAAGACTTTCTAAGCTAAATGATTCATAGAGGAGAGGAACAAAACCCCATATTTTAATATGATTATAGATAATTCAATTTCCATGCTGGTGATCAGCAATTAATTAGTAGCTGAAAACATTAATCCAGTCTGTGAACCACAAAGCTACAGTCTATTCCAACGGCTCCAAGATAGAGCAAATCTTTGGAGCCAGTTTAGTAATATAAGTAGACCATAAATCTGACCAAAGCGATCTAATGAAAAGTTCAAGCACGACCCAATGGTCTCTAGAAAGTTAGAATTCCAGAATAATTGAATTCAGAGTAATTTTATCCATTTGTGTGGGCTTCTGTGAAGTGGGAGATGGACAAGAGTTTTATTTCATTCTGGCTCTTCTGAAGAAATCTTAGACGTTTCCTTACTGATCAGATTACATTCAGTTTTCTGTATGACATTTTATTGGAGTTTGTTGGGACTGTCTGCTATTGTTCCTCACATAATCTTAAGGAAATTCTGGGCAGCGGTAAGCACAATGGTTTTACCACCATGATTGGTACACATTTTCCACACATGATAAATGCAAGTGATTTGCTAAATGCCTGCCAATTAAATACTGTAACTTTCCCTTTTCACGCAATTATTCATATAAGATGGAGACTTCAATCATCACTAGTTCACAATTCTGCCTTTATAACAGTTAAACCAGTTATGGTATTGAAATGTGTTCTTGTATCTTCTACTGGCAGCAACAATCTTGGTTAAAAGGATGGTGAATATAATCTACAACAGTTCCAAAAGCAGGAAGTACTTCAAGCAAATTCCAGTATAGTTTTTTCGTCTGCTTATTTGTGAACTTCCCAGCAACTTCCATCTGTCTCCCCTGGCTTCCGTGTAATAAGTTAATAGTGCAATAATAGCTGATGAACGGAGAGGGAGCAGAGGGAACAGCAGAGTTGTGCTAAGAATGGAACGATGTGCCCTTATGATGATAAACTGATCCCATTCCATTAAATCACAAAGCTGTCTCCACTCTTCTCCTCATCCCACATGAGCGGCTGAAGAAAAAATCATGGAATTGCTAGCGCTCACTGCAGCTGTCAGGAAACGATACTAATTAGTTTAATTTGCAATAACACAAGCACTTAACTCTCCAAATAATCTAAGTTAGTAAGTCAGTTTTTATATTATGACAATGACATGTTTAAGAGCCTCTGGAGCAGTGATTTCTTTAACCTCTGACTCAAATGTCTTTCAAAGGAGCACAACAAAACTCTTTGTCCCGTGTTATTCCAGTACCTGCTTGTGAGGGCAATTACTTGATAGGAAATTGTGGTGGCAGTGCTTAAAGAGAAGAAAACCTGACAGCTGGTATTCACTGGTATTTTGCAAGGCAATGTAATGAAACATTGAGGAAAAAAAAACCAAAACAAACCAAAACAACAACAAACTTGTCCTGTGGAATTAATTGCCAGAGGATGATATAAAAAAAAAGGTGATCAAACTGCCTTGGTTTCCTCCTTTCATAGTTTTGTGATGTTCCTTGATTTGGTAATTGCTTACTTGCTTCATTTTCTGGGATTCAAACACATTTCTGTTATTGTGTATGAGTCTCTAATGCTTCTGGACAAGGCAGAAAATGTTGATGAAACCCTTGAAATACTATGAAATACTATGAAATACTAGTCAGTTGCAAAAGGAAGAAATACCACTCCATTGGCTTGAAAATAATGAAATTTTAAACCCCCCCACCTGTAAGTAAAGTTGGATTTGCTTGCTTTAGACGTCTCATATTTCACCCTGGACAGTCATAGGAGGTTGTTCGACCTTCTGAAATTCTCTGATATAATTAGCAATTTAATGTAACATCAACATGCTAACTTTCAAGTTGTGGAGTAATCAAACATTGGAAATGAATGGGGCATTTGTACCTCTCCCAGCTTGTGTTTCAGTCTCTATGTAAACTCAAATACTACATAAAGGCACTGCTCTGTTTTTGGTGATTATTTTGTATAGGCTTAATATATTGATGATAATGATGGTGTGGAGGAAGCCATGACAGTGTATGCCCTTTCCTCTCCCTACATTTTTAAACAATGGCTTACATTTTGCAGCAGAGCTTTTTACAAAGGGGAAAAAAAAAAAATCAGTGGTAACTTCCTCAGTGATGGAACTGTGGAAAATTGGTGTTTCCTGAAAACAAGTGCATTAATCTGACTTAGAAGTCTTGACTGAATTGTCTTTTAGAGGTTTCAGCCAGGTCTTGGATTTTAAGACCTTTATGTAATCAGTACAGTTCCATTGTACAGAATTAGGCATCTCTTCTGCTCCCTGGACTTTATTTCAAGACATCACTTGGAGTTATACTCATCCCAGTTTTTATAGTCCAGTGAGGGTCCAAAAATCCTGAGTGCCAGGAACAATTGTACCAGTTTTAAAAGTGTATCAGTATATTAAAGAGGAAAAAAAAAAAATCTCTGTAATTGGTGGGGGGGGGGTGGGGGGGGTGGGCAGGAAGCAAGAAAACAAAAGCCTATTTACCAGGAAAAAAAAAAAATCCTAGAACTCCTTGTTTCTTCAAACCTCATAATAGAGTTTATCAACTGTCAATAACCAAATACATGTTTCTCTTTCCAAAGAGCTGATTAAAGCTGTGGTTGCCTCCTGTAATTCACGGCATTCCATTGTGTTTGTTTCTCCTGGAATTTTCAGGCTGAATTACTGTAACTAATATACCACTAACTCTGTACTGCAAGAACCCTGACCTTCTGAATCTCTGCTTTTTAGCAGAAAATTGGCATAGAGAATTTCAACACAATACATGCTTTTAATGTTTTACTTTATTTTGATCCAGAAATACTTATACACCATCTTATTAAGTTAGTTTGCCACCAGTATCAGATTGGATTGGAGAGTTCTAAAGATGAGGAGATGGGAAAAGACGAACTATTCCATTTGCAGTGGATTAGCAATAACCAGGAAAAGACCAAAAACTTCGTGCCTTTGGCTTCACTCTGAAATGGGATCATACTTGTATACAAATATCCATACACACTGATCATAACTCCTCCCAGAAGTTCCTTCCCTTTGGAAATATTCAAATTTTCATGTATTCTTCAGAAATGGGGAGAAAGGGTTTTTAGTTTAAAAACTTAATTACCTGAAATGCGGTTCTGATTATTCCTCGAATTCAAATCATTGCATTAGCTCAATAGACCCTGCACAAATTGAGAAATTATTCAAATGACAGGTGCTAACTATCCTTGCCAGGCAATCAGATAGCATCTTCTTGTGGTCACTGGTACCATGTCAAGACTTCTGCTTACAGCAGAGCCTTAGTGACAAGATGCTGCATGATATGAAATGGAGGCACTAGAGTTTGCAGAAAAAGAGACTGAGGGTTGTTAAATGACAATCATTTCAGGATGCTCATGTGCTGGCTGAATCTATTTAGGAAGTCTGTTTCTTGAGGCTGCTTTCTTTTTTCCCAGGTATGAGGCAAATATTGGTATTTTTCAAGTAGTTATGTAATACATTGCTTTTGCAGACACATCCTACACTGAGACAAACACAACAAACTTTTGATAAGTGTGGAAAATACACGAAGTGAAATTTCCCTTGGCCAGGGACTTCAGTGATTTTTTTCAGGCACCGACCATGACCCATATTTTCCTGTGACTTTTTGGATAGACTGCAGGCATGGTGTGTGGAGGAATAGCCAAATTATCTCCGTATGAAAAAGCAATAGACAGATGACTCTGGCTCTCTGTGGCAGCATGAAACCACAAGATCCCTGTGAGGAGTTAAACCTGGCTCAGCATTGACATGGAACCTTCAAACTAAAGGTGAGCTGCCACTGGAGGACCTCACTGCACAGTACCAAGAATAACAATATCCTACATTTTTCCTAAAGAAGTAATTTCTGTCACCATCCTCTTCAAGCTGAAAATAGTAATTTCACATAGTCATATAGATAGGATTGCTAGTTTTCCCTCACATCTCTTCTTATCCATTGTTGCTGATCCTCATCCTCAGTATTTGCCATTGCTGACTTCAATCTTATAAAATATTCAGGTTTTGATGCTAGATCAAATAGAACAAATAAAATACAGCTACTTTACAGCTAGACTATACAAATTCCTGTACAGATGGATGTTACGAAAATAAACAGATAAATCACTCTATGAAATTAGAAATAATAAGATTGTTGATCAACAACAACAAAAAAATCACTAGTTTATTACAGGATTTTCAAAATTCTACAATAAGAGGAATTGGGTATTTCAAAGGAAAAGCGTTTAGTAGCCTTTGTGTTGTTTCTACATTTAGTTAGAACCAAAGTGAAAGGCAGATTTTTTAAATGAGTTTGCTCTCTGAGGACAGCAATGTAGCTGAATTGAAATACCCACATTTTTTCTGGTGTTGTTGGGTCTTTTTGGTGTTTTTTTTTTTTTTAATAGGCTGTTATGTTCTAAAACCACAATGAAAATATCTTCTTCTAAAGTGTGTAATTACATTCTGTCACTCTCAAATCTCCTCTGGTTTCAGAGTTCATTTAATAATAGTGAACAAATGAGCAAAAGTTACAAATGAAGGTACTATCAATTTGATGCTCAGCACATAAATACCTGTAATGATAGTGTGCTTGTCAGCATCCATTGTTTCCAGTTCTGCACATTTTCTATTTCTACAGGGATTTCCACCCTCTTATGTAGACAGTAAGAGACAAACAGGGATTTCAGGCTAGGCAAAAATGGCCCCAAGTATCACGAGTGTGTATATTAGTCTCTGCATTCCCGGAGGTTTTAGACTGCTAAATCAAAAATTTTACCTTGGAGATTCACATATGCACAGACCCAAGTCTGGCAAGTCCAGTCTGATTTGCCTGCTAACAAGAAGTTTGTTGAGTGAATTGGGGCAAAAGGTACGGACTTACCTCTACTTTGTCAAAAGCACAAGTCTATTTTGTACGTCACATTTCACTTAACCAGTTTTGTATCTAAATGGACACACCATGAGGAAATGTTTGCAGAAGTGCCAGTGGAAACAACTGAGAAGATGACTGTGGGGAGATTCATGGACAGCATTATGTTGTATGGGAGTGAGGGAATGAAAAGATTTAAGTCAAAAACAGTATAAAACAGATAATCCCTCATTATCTCCCTTACAGATATTTTCACCTGTGACTATTGCCTTGCTCTTGCCATCTCTCAAAGCCTCCTGGCAGCCACTATGCAATTGTAGGAAGCAGTCAATTGTAAATATTAGACTAGTGGTTTTGCTCTAGTAGCTGCTCCTCTGGTAGCTGTAGGCATGTTTGGTTTGTTTTGTTAAGTGCCACTACAAATTAGAAAGTTGCATGGGCATATGGAGTTTTTCTGTATGCTCAGTGCAGAGCTGGGACACTCTGTGGTGGGGGTACCATGCTGCCTTGCAGATTATCTGTAGGAGTAATGCTTTAGCCAATAGACAGACCTGGAAGGTTTTGTCAGAACAAGGTTTCCCATATCCCGTTTCAAGTGTCTTGGTCTAAGAGGGAGGCCTGATTGAGGATCGTGGCCTCTCTCCTCATCCTGGGAGTGCTGTACAGCTTTGAGTTTATTCACCTTTTCAGACATGCTAAATTTGCACCCATATCCTACAGACTGTTCTAAGAGGAAGCCTTAAGCTGCACTCCAGCATTTGCTGGAAGAGACATCACAGACCAAATCATATCTTGCTCTTATACTCTAGATCCAGTGGGTTTTGTGGCAGAGGGACCACGGGGTGCACATATGGGTGTGTCTGGACCCTACCACATCATGGGCCTCTCCTGCTGGAAGTACTTCTTGTGCCAAACCTCACATCTCCCTACATCCAGTAAGGAAACAAGGTGGGCCAGGCAGGGCCGAGTTATAGGCTAAAATTCTAGTAGAGACTGTGGTTTGTGAGATGCAAAGTCCACTCATCATTTCTCCTGTCGATTTCCTGTTTTTCTGAGCCTTTTCCTTCAAATGTAAACAGGCTCTGCATCTTTGCTGATCTGGCCCTGCTACGCATTTATTGGTAAAACACCACATTGTGCTCTGCTTTTAATACATTCATTTCTTAACATTTTAAGTGGGGGGAAAAAATTGCCAATGTTCTGTGTGACGTTTAAACATCACTATTTACAGCACAGGCTTCTCCAAATGGGTTGAACTGATGTTGCCCTGAGAAAGCACAGTACAGATGGAACAAGGCTAGGCTGTGACATTTTTTATGAGCAGTGGGAAAATCCCCTCAGGGCAATCATTAGCATTGCTACACACAGACATTCCAGGGCAGACTCAACGGCAGTCTCTAGAATACCTTCCTCTGGAATACATCCTTGTTATTGGCATGTAAAATGGAGGGCTTCATCAGCGCTGTATAGGCAGTGCTCCCATAAAAATATTTATCCATTATATTTATCCATTGTTTGTTTCTGTAGGAAGATACCCTATGCATCTTAGCTCTGAAAGGAAATCCAGGTTGTCTTGGGTTGTTTGCCCTACTGTGTTTTCCAGAATTGAAGGTACTTTTGTCTTGCTTTTATTAGTAGCCCCTTGAACTGTTTGCTATAAAACCATAATTCTGGAAGTTAAAAAAAGGGCATGCCTGCCTTTTGCTTGAATCTGAACCTTCTATGGAAACCTGCCCTTATTCCCTACCTGTCCTTTCTTTGTGTGTCAGAGCTTCAAGCTTGTGATTTCTATTGCAAGACTAAAGAAGGGTGTCTCAAAGAATCAGGCATTGAATAAATACTTGAATTTAATAAGAGTGAGGACAAGGGTGAGCCCTTCCAAGTAGCAGTCCTGCTCACAACCCTTGCTTCTCCCCCTGTTCTCTGAGGGTTCCTGTGTGTGAGAATGTACACTCTTGCATGTACATGTGTGTACCTTCACAGGAAAGTGAAGCTGTTGTGTTCTTCATTCACTGTATTCTACCAGCTTTAATTTAATTTAATTTCATGATGTCCACAGAACTGATATGAATAATAAACTATAAGCTGTATTCACAAGAGAAGGAGAAATAGCAGCCTTTATTCTGTTTCTCTGACTTTTATATTTTCTCTCATTTTGTATCTTTCTTAATTTTGTTCAGATCAAGTGTCCTTTGTAAAGCACCCTCTGCTTCTGTTGTGTGTTAGTTTTACAAGAGAATAAGCTCCCTGGGCACTTAAGTGAGTTGGAGTGAAGGTTAAAAAAGTAATACTCTGTTTGCCTAATGCAATAAAGACCTGTTTTCATGTCAATTGGATTATCATGCATATCTGATTAGCCTGCTGGGACTAAATCCAAACTCGAGGCCTTGACATGCAATCCAAAAGCAGCCCAGGTTGTAAATTCCTGGTCCCGAGGCCCAAAAGCCACAGATGTCGAGTGCTTCCTGCTATGCAAATACTCCTTACTGGTCCACTTTCTCCACCCCCTCTTGTTCCAAGTTTTGACTAGGAGGAAAATGCCTGTCACAAGCTCTTATCACAAGAATTTCTCATTCAGCATCTGTCCCTGCTGGTTAGCACAGCAGCACCAGTGGCACAGCTCAGAGTGTGGAAAAAGTGATAGAACCACCCTTTTCTTTGCACATTGAATCATTCCTGCTGCAAGCAGCATAAACTGCAGTTTATTCAGAGGTAATGTGTGGGACAACAGACTGTGAGACTAGATGAAATAAAGGAATGGGTTATGGTTTTTATTGATTGAATAGATGTTCAATCAATATAAACCTGAGGCCAGATTCGTGTTGTAGCTGAGCACACTGAATAGTATCACAACTGTGAATGCCACAATCAAATTCTCACTGATTTTAGACAGTCCTTAAAAATAACTTGTAAAACTACAAGGTGATATTAGCTTCCTATAGATCTTTCACCTTATTAGTTTTTAGGTTTAATTATGTTCTTACTTGTTCTATATCTCTCCCAGGCCTGCCTCCCCCATCTCATAAACATGTGTACAAATGATGTACACAGTATATTGAAGACCCAGAGGTGCTTTGCAAGTTGTGAATTTTATGCTCTCTTTTAAGCCATTACCTTCTCACCTGTGAAGGAATGTGATGAGCCAGCTAAGCCAGTTGTCTGGCTGTGTCACATAACTGCAGCAGTTCAAGGCATTTGAAAGCAAGAGAAGATTTGGGGCTTCAAATCTTCATGTCCTTTTCTCCAACTAAAAGGTCTTTTCCATTCCCATCACAGAAATGTGCCTAAAGAAACAGCTAGAGTTAGCGGCCTTTATATGTATGCACACATGGGAGAACAGATGCAAGGTTAAAAAAATAAAAGAGCAACTGTGAAAAATGATGGGAAAAGTCATCTGTTTCAGTGACCTTCTAATTCTGCTGTGCTGGTCCTCCAGAGGAAATTACTGTCAGTGGCATTTACATCTCTGAACTGAAGGGGGTGTGTGGCCATGAGATGAGGGCATTCATCTCCTCCTTGAAAGTGTTTGTTGACTTAGTTCCCCCAAATCCTGTTTGCAACAGAGGAATACTGCTTTCCCAGAGCATTTGTAGGATCGAACTTCTATTTCCTGCAAAATGTAAGTGCATGAGAGACAACTGTCACTCTTCATCGTGGTCTTACAATTAACAACTGACCAGCAGTTCTGGGATGAAAATAAATCCGTTCAAATGAGGCTGGGGAGAGCAGGACAAGACTGTCCTGGCTACATTTCATGACACAGGCATGTCCCAGGCTGGCCAGTGCTCAGCGAGGACAAAAGTGTCACCTTTCCCTTGGTAAAACTGTTGTCAAGTGCTAGCCAAGACAATGCACAAGTAGATTTTCCATCTTTCAGAAAGGAAAAGCAAAAAGTAGAATTATCTTTTACGTGCAGTTTCAGCAGTGAATTAAATCTGTTTCTAACGATGTATTTTATTTTTCTTATAATTGTCCCACAGTTCTTATGTTATGTATCCCTGTCTTCTGTGCCACAATGAATTCCTAATATTCTCTTTTAGATAATTCTTTCAGAAATCTTTTTTTCTCATATAAATAAATCACCTTCTTTCCATCTTCTGGGGTGGAAAGTCCAAACTCACTATACCACTCCAGGTAAGGCTTGTTTTGTAACAATGACCAGATTTTTCCAGCTGAAGCTTGTGTTGTGTTCAGTATATCTGTAAAGAACAGTTCTTGCTATTTAGAGTTGATACTTTGACATCCCATTTTACTCCAGAAAGAAAAACGGTTTAAGCTTTATTTGAAAAACTCTTCAAATGTGATTTATCAGCTAGGAAAGCACTCAGTTATCATTTGAGATTATAAGGTTTGTGCAAGTTTGCATATTAATAAATAATAATACATCTGCCATGCAGGTCTTGTTTCTGGGAGTTGGAGTGGAAGAGCAGATATTGTAACCTCTGCAGTTTTGCTTTTGCCTGAGGCAAGATCTTGGCTCCATGGAAAGCAGTGGCAAATCTTGCATGGGTGTAGGGACACAGGATTTCATCCCAGATTTTCAGTATTGTAGTGAGCATCATGCACCACTGGACCAACGTCTGTCTCAGCTTCCGTAATATTTACAATTGTTATCTATTGGGATGAAGCTCCAGTGCTCACATTACCACAGAAAATCCTTCAGGTAGATTTATTAACACTGAGGCTGAAGATAAATACTATGGTGCCTTTTGACTCAAGCACAGCATGCAGATGTGCATGTACTCCACATCTCACCTGGTCTATGCACTCAATGAGTCCTAAAGTACACATAGCTTCTGGAACATCAAAATTTCTTTTTCAATTTTACTTTTCAGTCTCTTTCCACAGTTTAGTGCTAGAGCAATAATTGTCAGGGCTCTGAGTGCCAAAAGGGTCTAGGGACAATGATCAGCTTCACCTGAGGCTTCCCCTTACATGCCCTGCCCAGAGAGACACAGAACCATAGCATGGGCCAGGGGCTCTACTTAAGCTCAGCCCTTGCTAGTTCAGGTTGCTTCTTGAGAATAATAAATTTTGTGAATCAGGAAACAAACACTCCACTCGACAAAAGAAGCACTTAAGGCCACACTTAAAGATTTTTATGGTGGTTAAATAGAATAAAACTTATGGAGAATGTTAGCCTAATGTATTACAAATGAGATATATACTGAAATAAAAGAGTAAATATTTTTGTAGGGTTTTTTGGCTTGGTTTGTTTGGTGGGTTTTTTCCTTCTTTTTTCTTTTCTTTTTTTTTTTTTTTGTTTGTTTGTTTGTTTGTAGCTGTCGGCCTCACTTTTAAATAATTTGGATTTTAATTTGGTCACATTTTAACTGAAAAAATCACATCAGAATGAAAAGTGATGCCTAGAATATATTGTGAAGAAACAGTTGTTTTGAGAATGGTATTTGTCTACAAGTACATCATCTGGCTGGGGAATATGGGGAAAAAGCCAGCAGTGCAAAGATCTCTTTACCTTCCCTGTTGTTCCTACCCTGACCTGCACACTGAATTTTTCAAACTGAAGGCTAGATTCAGCTCACTTCTTTAGAAATTCAAGAATATGGTGTATTGTACATTCTGAATAATGGTTTCTCTAGGAGTGTTTGAGCTTCTGTTATTCTTCCTATTTCTTCATACTGTTGCTTGTAAGAACAATACTTTGCAGCACTCTCATCTGTTAACTCCCTAATTATAATTTAATAATCTTCTTGCCCTTTTTCAATAGCAACCAAGTATTTGTTAAAGACCCACTGAGAATGGAAATAAGATGGGAGTATAAATACTTTCTTGAAGTAAGTATATCTCCATTTTTCACATGAAATTGCTTTAGTGGATGTTGTTCTTAAAATATACAACTGACACAAACCCAAAGCAGTTACAAGAAATAAATTTCTCACAAAGAATGCCAGCCTACAGAAACATTACAATGAGCTAGAGCATGTTTTTTTAATCACAAATACCCCAAACAGCATGCATTTGCCTTATTTTTGTACAATGCTTATAACTAATGCACTGTCAGGAAAAAGAATCCAAATTCCTAAAAATAATTTTGAATAATTAATTATAGCCACCTGTTTAAATGGAACGTCTCAAACACCTAAGGCAGCAGGATCTGCAAGAGAATAATTCAGCAAAACAATAGTATCCATCTAAAGTCAAGGTGAACACATACTGGAAACTTGCAAATGCTGAGGAGTTTATCCAAAATCTGCAGCTTGGCCAGTGGGACAAAAAAAAGAAAATTGTTGGTATCTTCTAGGCAGGTGTCATAGTGAGACCTAGTGCTGGCTGAATGGTGGCTGAGTGGCTTCACTTATTACCCTACTGAACAGTGCAGGGGAATAAAACTCTGCACATGTCTGCCACAGAGCCACCCTTTTGAAGCCTTGGATGCCAGGCTACGTTCTGCCCATCTTTCTGAGTTCATTCATAGCTGAACATCATTCATCTTGTGGTACAGATTGCTAAACAAGTCTCTTCATTATGAGGAAACAAGAATTTCTTTGTTGTGTGAAAGATGCCCTTTCTCCCCTCTCCCCAACCCCCCAATACTTTGCATCTAGTCAGATTTACCTGATTTTTTTTTTTCCTTTTTATTTTCTTTTGTAGTGATAATGTTTGTTTGGTGTCTTCAGAGTTTATGAGCTGAGGGAAGGGAGGATGGGCACAGCAGACAATGTGCCTGCAAATTTTGCTTAAAATCTCTTTTATATTGGCTACTGCTATCGCCAGTGCAGAAGAGAGTGCAGTCAGTGATACCTACAGCTCATTAACTCCCTTGATTTAGTAACAGCAAAAGTACTTTTGTGCTAGACAGAAATGACTCATTGACTTAAGGAGGCCTGATGGAGTAACCCAAAATACAGCAGAAGGCAGAAAGTTTGGGCAAACCTTTTTTTTATAGTGTTCCTTTTTCTAAATTCTAGCTGACTTTATCAACAAGTATATTTTTGTTTGTATCAAAAAAAAATGCAAAAATTCAAAAAAATTCAAAATCTGCAAAAATTCCAGATTTTGGAAATAGAATAAATGAGAAGGGAGTCATCTGAATGCTTATTCAAAGTCTGAATGCTCTCTACAATAACAATTGTCCAGTGTAGGAAAGGAAATAGGACTATATTTATTGTCAATAAATCTTCAGTAAATTGATTCTTAGAATCACTGAAAGGCCAAGTTTAGCTTAGTTACTTGTGTAACAGTACAGAAGCTACTCCTAATGCAACTGTAGGAAGGGGACTTTTGGCATTGATACATGTAAGATTCAGTCCTGTTTTTGAAGCTTCTTTCCTGTGTTGACTTGATCACTGATTCAAACCAGGTAATGGACCAAATGAATTTTAAAACATTTTAAATGTGTGAAAGAGGAGATAATAAGCACATATTACTTTTCTAGGGAATTACTATATGTTGCACATTTTATCAGTCTTTTTTTATAATAATCCAAATACCTGTGTCCCAACTAACAGCTAAAAATGATCCTAAATGATCTTTTCTTTCCAAAAGAAAGTTTGCATATAGTTCAAAATGTTCTGAGAGTCTGCATTCTGCCTTGCGTTTTGGAAATGTTCTCCCCGTCTGGGAAGCAGACTGGTCTGGAAGAATGCATAGAGCAGGGAATCAGGAATGACTGGGGAACCTTGCAGTGACCCACTGCATGGCCTTGGGCAATCACTCCCCTCCTTGCCTCTTTTCCTTCTCACACTAGATGACCCTCGGTGCACGAGAGGGCAAGAAGCTGGGAAGCAGCACAGCAGAACCCTTGGTGTCTTGCTCAAGTCTGCCTTTATGCAGAACAGAAATCTGACCATTCTGCAGGCACTTTGCTCCTCCTTAGGCAATCAAAGGGTAAGAGCTGCCTTAGCAAGTTCAGTGGCAAGACTTTACAATTTCCAGCTAACAGATCCTCTCTGATTGCTAGGTGGGTCGGGTTTGTTTCCTTTTACAAATGCAAAAAAAACGAGGTGACTTGAGAGGTTCTCAGCTGTGCTTTTGTGTCTTAGGAGGATGTGTCTGGAAGACCATTAGTCAGTCGTGTTCTCCTGGATCAATAATATAGTTCTAAAATGCCACTCAAGAAATCTCTCTGAAGAAAGAGAACTAGAGCAAAACTATGTCTGTAGCCCGGGCTTCTAAATAGCTAGGTTGTGTACTAACCTTTAGAGCATATCTTTAAAATAGGAGCTAATGAGGCTTGGGCTTCACCAGACATTAGTAAGTGTTCACGTGAAAATTGTCAAATATCTCTACTGCATCTCAGAAGATAAGTTCTGTTATTTGTTTTGTAGTTTCATCCCTTCTAAGCCATAACCCATACCTGGTAAATCTTTCCCAGACCACTCTGGCTCTTCTTGTGTGGGGCATATACAACCTTTCATATCACTGCTGACTGGATCATTCTTCATATCTTACGGCCAGATTTCAGTTGGTGTGAGCTTGCTATCTTCAGTAACTTGTACCAGAGAGGGGAAGAGTTGGTCCAAACTTGGGTGTGTGGAATGCATTTCATCTGGTCTTATAGCATTGGAAGGAAAAATATGTCATATGTGTTGTTCCTAATTCTTAGCATATCTTGCTTTACTGAGAATCGCTCTGCTTTTAAGTATCTGAGATACCATGCACCTCTTATCTCCAATCCCTTCCTCATCCACCAAATTCTGAATCATTCTAATGAGCAATAAAATAACAGAATAAACAGAAAACAAACAGAATGAAGAATGAACTGTATGTGGTGAAGATCAACAGCAAAGTCTCTGCACCCTTCACAATCAGGCCCCAAAAATGCACACTAGTCTGTCTCTTTTGGTATGGCAGGAGAAATAATATATTCTAAGTCTCAGAGACAATTTTAGAATGGATAAGTTTATAAAAAAGATCTGATTATGTAAGTGGTTGCCAGTGATTTCTGAATGTGAGAGCATTGACAGAGAAGTGAAGTCCAATGAAGCCTTTGTCTTGTCCATGTCTGATGGAAAATAGAAGTTTTGGAGTTTTACCCATGTTCATAAAACTACTGAAGTAGGTGTGTAGTCTGTCTTCTCTAAACATACATAACTGCTGTACCTGAAAAAGGATAGATGTTGTAATGACATGAAGAATTAAATATTGATGGCACAACAAAGAGCAAAATTCTGACTTCATCTGCTTTGGGACAGCCATATAGAAGCACATCACAGCAACACTGAGTGGCAATTTTTGCTCATCTTCAGCCAGTTTATATGCATGGCACTGCCCTTTGCATTTTTACACACTGTGAGGGAACTTGGAGTTCAAAAACCAGCACTGATGTTTGCTTTGCTGCTCTCCACCTTTCTTATGCAGGACTGGCAGAAGCACTGTCTGCTGGTGTGTCAGAATGGTTCTGCCCCTGAGGTTCTGTAACTTGCCCACAACAGCTCCATTAGCACTGCTTTAGTGTCTTGCCCACCAAAACAAGATAGCCTCAGGTGAACTGCCTATTGACACTGAAGTCTGGCCTCAGACCACTCTGGAGATATGTCCAAGAGCTGTTTCAGACAGTGCTTGTTGGCTTACTCCAAACTCATGCCAAGAATCAGTTTCAAATGTCTGGTGGCCTAGGAACATTCCTAAAAATGCAAGGTATTTCCCACAAGCTGGTCTAGAATTTGTCTTGATAAAGATGTTTTAGAAGTATTTAAAGAGTATTTAAAAATGTAAAATGTCAACAAATTTACTTTTTATCGCCGTGGAGATGGACAAGTGTAGCCAGAAAATTGAAATATGATGGTATCAAGAAAGTAAAAACGCTTAGAGCTTTCCTGTCACTCTCAAACTCAAATGGGCATTGAAGCTTTCACCACCTGAGCTGATGGTGGGGATAACTAGATGTGCTGTTTTATCATGGCTGTGCAGTGCTTTTGCAGGAGTGGCTTTGTTCTCTTTTCCTAAATTACAGGAAAAATTGAATGGATAAGGAAGGATATGTAATTTGGAAAGGATGGGCAGTGAAAATTACTTTTTTCCCTTAAAATTATGAAATACTGAAAATCTCAACTTTCTGTTGAGATTTGAAATGGAAATTGGGTTTTGTTATACTAAAACTTTGTTAAACCGGGGAAGCGTCTTCTGCCCAACTCTAACCAAAATATTGTGACAAGCCTTCAAATAGAACATCACCAACAGGCCAAAAGTGATTCTGCAGCCCACCAGAAGTCCTAGAGAAAACTTGGTGGTACAGAAAAGGTTGACTTCAATTTTCAAGAAAGGAAAGTCTTCACGGCTTCAGAAGTGATGAAAGATAGCTGAGTAAAGGCTCAAGGAGCTGTGTCTGCAGCAAGGGAAGTGGGTGGACAGATCCCTGTATACAATAGTGCTATGAGATGTGAAATTGCTAAAATAGCCCCTGCCTAATGTAATCACCTTTCAAAGAATATTTGAGAGGCATTTTGTCAGTGAAATGTAAACAAAAGCTATGTTTGAAATTTGAAACTTGTCTAAAGTAATTTTTCTTTCAAAGGCTGTTTCCCCTGCTTGTGCTTGTTCTAGTGCTTTGAAAAGGCATCTTTTTAGAGGACAAGCTATTTTTAATTGTTTATTAAAAAAAAAAAACAACAACTGAACAAAAACCTTGTACAAAGCAGTAAGGAACACCAAATGCATCTCTGAACAGCTTTACTTTTCTAGCACAATAGAAACTGCATAAAAGCAGCCAATACCCAGGAACTTCTAGGGACTTTTTCTAGAGCAGAGATCTCATGAGAATATAGAGAGAACAGCAGGAATGGTACCAATAATTTTTTTGCCATTTACAAATAGGCTGTATCAGGACAATAACTTTAGATCTTAGAATGATTTCTCATTCTAAGACATTCCAGCCTGCATTACAAACTAGTAGCATGATCCCTTAACTGTGCCTGTGTAAGACTCCTGTTGGCTTCAAAGGCAGTGCTGTGTTCAGGTTGACACAGGATCATGACCTTGACCCAGAGACAAATTATTTACTCTGGTCACTTCAGCTTGTGCAGAACAGGAACTACTGAAAGAAAAGGGAACAAACTGCCTAATATTGTCTGTATTAGCTGTTGCTTAAGGCAGGAAAGTGAAAACCATAAACCACAAAAAAACCTCGTCTCTTTCTGCAACTAAATTTTGTTGGGTGTTGAATCATGGAGGATATAAATCCACAGCTGAGCTAGGATTCTGAATACAGTTTAAATCTAGGGTACCTCAAGAATCCCCTGATATCTCTTGCAATCCCTCACTAATGATAACCTTTGGCATCTTGAAGTTTATGAACACCAGGAAAAGAGACGTGTGGTTTCTCACAGTTTTTGTCTGGTGTCGGACTATGAATCTCGACAAGGTTTTTGCTGCAGGTGGCTCATTTTTATCTGCTTTTCCTCTCAGTTTATTCTTGTCTAATGAGACAGCTCATCTTGCAACTTTTCTTATGGCAGGTCACACTGGGGGAGAAATGACAGGACTTCCCTCCCCTACTCTCCTCCTTATTGTTCATTGCTGGCAGGAACTTACTGATCCCTTTCACCTCTGTACTTCAGGTATTTCTTGTAAATTTTAAACAACTGCTTGTTTCAACCATCTCCCACACGTTTTTAAACGGAGTTGTGAATGTATCATGAATGTGTGTGATTTGATTTACAGGAAACTGAGGGGGCAGAAGAAGGCACTGGTGCTATTTGCAGGCATTGGTAGAAATTATCTCAGAAGGAAACCTGTTAATTTATGGGCACTAGCCCACAATAGTTTTTCTTTGTTGCAATGGGAATCATCAAAAGGTTTCTATTGTACATTTTACCCTTTTTGTGCTTGGAGAGTAAAAAAACGTAGGAGTCTAATTCCCCCTGAGAGGGCACACACCACAGATCTCCTCAGACCCTTTACCATCTTCCTAGGAAGTCCTTGATTATACAGAACTGGGGGGTGGGGGAACAGGGACTGAACTGCAAGCTACCAGGGGCTCCCACTGCCATCTCCAAGAGAAAAGTCATCCCACTGCCACTTGATGGCTTTATCCTGCTGTACATGCCCACTCAGATGGCCAGCTGCAGCCTGGGCTAAATCTTTAACAACTTGTGGAAATGAGTTGGTCATTATTCATCACTCACGAATATATGAAAGAGAAATCCATCCTGGCAGTTGCACAGTTACTTTACATGCCTGGTTTCCCATGAAGCCTACCTTCTATTTCGATTCTTTGTTAGCTCTTGTTTCTAATTTTTTGTGAAGGTTTAAGGAAGCTTGTTTTAGCTGCAGTGAGTGAATTGTCTTGGCAGAAATGAGGGAAAAGTTAAAAGGAGAGTCTGCTACATTGTGCAGACGTTGTATATTGACTTACTCTAAAATATATTGATATAAATAGACTTCCTCTCCTCTCTCTTTCCAAGCTGAAAGCCTCCCATGGCTGCAGCAATGCCAAGGGCTATTGGATGGCAGAGGGGAGGTGGCAGTTCTCAGGGTGATGCCTTGAGAGGTGTTCCAGGTGATACCTAGAACAGAGGCTAGACATTGTTAAAGGAATAAAGTAGGTATTTATTAAAAGGTCTTCAAAGGATACACCTTGGGCAGCACAAGAGCCTGGCCAAGGCTACACCCAAGGTGGATTTCAGATCACACGCTTTCACACTTTTATAATTTTGGTCCATTTACACGTTTGGGTTAATTGTCCGATTACAGCTTCAGGTTATGAATTCTCATCCTCACCCTCACAGTTTGCTCTCTTCATTCAATTCGCTGTTGTTTATCCTCTTGGGGCCTGAAGCTGCAACAGTGTCCTTGGCTCTCGGACTGGAAAAGGATGGTTTTGTCTAACTAAACTGTGAAGAGAACTTGCTAACACTTAATATGAAGTTCAGAGTTATATACTAATGCAGTACAAAATCTGGAAAACATGAAAGCTAAAACTAAAGGCACCAAAGGTGCAGCCCGTGGGGTCGGGCTGGCCTGGCCCAGCGCTGCATTCCCATGTTTGCTTTGTGGGAGTGGACGGGCGCTGGCAGTCCGTTGGGATTTTACTGTCGAAGCTTTCTAAAGGGGTGTAAATGTGTGCGCACAAGCTTCCGGGCAGGCCTATAAAAGCAGGACCATATAATCAAGGTGAAAATTGGGAAAGTGATTTATATGGTCCTCGTCCTCGTCACTGAGGACGCGAATCCCCTGTCCCTCCCGCCCGCCCGGCCGGCGCTCAGCTTCCCACGGTGAGCGCTGGTGGTGAGGAGCGGGAGCCCCTGTGCTGCTGCGGGTTCGGCCGGGGCACCCGAGCCCTGGGGACAAACCGGACTTGTGCCGGCGCTCGGGGTCCGCCCCGCCGCACATCTGCTTCGGTTCGTGCGCTTCAAAGTAGTCCGCAAATATTTGTTTGTCTGTGGGCGCCCCACAAGCAAATGCGCCGGGAGTTTCTCCCAGGGCCCTCGGTCCCCGGCCTTTGGCTGGGCTTGGGAATCCCGCAAGCTGGAAGGCTCCCGTTCCTCCTGCGCGGAGCACCGCAGCACAGCCGGGACTGTGAGGGCGGAGGGCTGGACCGCCCCGGTGCTAGGGCCGCTGACAGCTGCCTGCCACGGGCACGGGCCAGGGCCCGGCAGGGAGAGGACAGACGCTGGGTCCGGGAGGGTTGTGTGTCGTCTGTTCTTGAAGGCAGACTGGCGGTGCGATGGCCCTGCACCCCTCACCCCGTTCTCCAGCTGATATAGATGCAGATCCTGCGGATCGCAGGAAAAAACCCGGCGGTGGGGAGGCCGGGAAGGGCCCGTGCCCCGGACACTTGACAGGGTCGGGCCGGCGGCCTGATGGTGCTCGGTAGTTGTGATCCGCGGAGCGGGGAGGTTGCCCCGGTGCCCGGGTTCAGCCCTTCGGTCATACACAGGTGCAGCGGTTACCTATCTGCGGAGGCTGGACGCTCTCCCGTGGCCCTGGGTTGTAGCGGCGTGCGAGGGGAAGGGTGCGGAAGGCCCGACTCGTCCGAGGGGAACGACGGAAGGGACAAGCGGCGCTCAGCGGGCCGGGAAGGGTTCTTGAGCTGTCCGCGCCACGGCCCACACCCTTGGGCCACATCCGACTCTGTGCTGCCTGAGAGGGGACGCCAAGTGCAAGCCGGGCCGAGGGTCACCGCCGGCACCGAAAGGACTGGAGTCGCCTCCAGCCCTGTGTATCGCCGTGCTGGCCTCTGGCCGCGCCACGTTTCGCGGCACCTGCCGCCCTTCCCAGGTCCGGCTCCCGCGGGCAATCGTGTCGCTCCGGTGCCGCCGAGAGTCGCCGAGGCCAAAAGTATCAAAATCCGGATGCTACTAACACTTCCCTCCTGGGGTGGCCGTGCCCTCTCCCCATATCGTAGGAGTCGAATGCCGGCTCCGTCTGCGTGGAGGCTTCCCCGTGAGTCCGCTGCCTGACCAAGCTCCGTGTCCCCTCCTTTCTTACGGCGGCAAACCGGCAGGGCTCTGGGCTCCCGCCAGTAGGAGCGGCAGGGACTGTCTGGGAAGGGATCGCTGCCCGCCTCACCGCCAGGCTGTCGAGAACTCGGCTCGGCTCGGCTTAAGACTGGCCCGAGTGGGCGCCTGGAGCTCTGGAGTGGATCAAGCAGGGCTGGAGCAGCCGGGGCGCGGGGTGCCGTCAGCTCACCCCTCCGAGGCGTGCGCGCTTCGCTCGTGTCTGGGTCGCGGTCCCTCAGTCGGGTCGAGTCAGTCCTGTGGAAAATTCCTCGGGGCTGACCATCAAGATGCCCGGGCTCTCTAGAAAGCGACTTAGGTAAAGCACAAGGCTGAGAAACTTTGAGAAAGTTGGGCAAATTCGTCCCTTTTGTGTGAGAGGAGACTAAAAAGCCGCACGCCGTGACCCCCTCCTGAGTGAGGGCACGCACGGGAGCCGCTGCAACTCCGCCTTGTCCTGGCTGCGGAGGGAGATGCTGCAGCCCGAGAAATCCCGCCGTATCTCGTTCAAAATAGGTTGATACAAAGTCAAGACGCTGACAAACAGGCTTTCCCTGGTAAACGCGTGCAAAGACGCCCCAGAAATCGGGAGGCTGTCGTTGTTTATGTCCGTCTTAGCGAGGAGGGATGTGCAGAACTGTTCCCAGGGACAGAACAAATGCCTGCTGAGAACCAAAGGCGCCATCAAATTGTTGCACAAATGAATCGACCCAGTAATCGCTGGGGTTATAACACCCTTATATATGCTAAAGCATGTGACACACTCTTCAAAATGTGGTAGCTCCAAGTTACCATCTCTTTATTACTAGCTATGTGTATAAGTACTTTTCGGTAAGAAGTGACTTTTACCTTCTTTACTCGAAGGAGGCACAAAGAAGCAGACAGGTAATTCCGCGCTGCTAATTATTGTGATGTGATGGGTAGGGAAGGGTGAGGTTGTAGTGAAAAATGGGAAGACCGATGATGAAATCTCGCAGTTTAGCTAGTAGTGACCATCTCAGACCTCATTATTATTTTTTTCTTAAACTGCAGATGCCAATATGTTAGAAAATCTGGCACCTTATCGGCTAGCGAGTGAACCCGTTTATTCTGTCTGAAAGGATGATTTGATAACGGGCTTCTTTTTTTTCTTTTTTCTTTTTTCTTTTTCTTTTTTTTTTTTTTAATCTGTGACTGATTTGAATTCTCGCCTAAATGTTAGCGTTTTAAATCGAGTGTTTAGCTGTTGTGCTTCAGGGTGTGGAGAGAGGGAAGCGGTAGCTCTCTCTCCCGCTCCTGGGTTTGCGGTACCGAGAAAGATCGCACTCAGTGCCGAGAGCGGAGCGCGGAATTTTGCCGTCTGCCGCGGTGAAGTTGCGGTAGTATTTCAGTTCCGCTTGTGTGAGGCTCGCCAGGCTTAAGGCAAAAAGTGTCCCGTATACAAAACGATCAGAATATTTACAGGTAATTGTGACTGTCAAATACTCCGTTGCGTTGACAAAGCGCAGAGATCTTGGATCGTTTCGTCTTTCGGGGGGTGGGAGGTTGCGGGGGCTTGGGACCCCTGCGAGGGGCAGCGGCGCGGGCCGGTTCGGCCGGGGAACTGGGGGGCTTCGGGATCCCAGCGAAACGCTGGCAAGGCGGAAATAACAGCGTCATCCCGCAGAGACGGCGTGGCTGAAGGGCTCTTCCTGAGGCAGAAGTGCAGTGGCTCACGGAACAGAGTAAGTGAGAGCTGCTGTCCCCACTGGGGACAAACTCTCTGATTTAGTTGGAGCGATTCCGTGACGAGGAGCACACGAGCACTGCGTCTGCTCTGGTTCTATAATGGGATTTCAGCCGGTGGATAACTCTCACTCGTCCCTTTGCAAACCTGGAATTCGTCACGGGAGCGCGCTGGCTGCGCGCAGGCCGGCGGCCCCTCCGGAGGAGGGGGCGGGGGGAGAGGGGGCAGGGCGGCCGGGGGAGACGCAAGGGCTGGAGGAAGAAGAGACTCCAAGGTGGAATTGCTCTCGCTGCGTGACAGCGGCGCTTGGCGACAGTGGTGCCTTGCCTGGGCGCGGTGGCCGCGCAGCTACCGAGGCCACGGTGGCTCTGCCGGCGGCAGCTGAGCACTTGCTGCCGGCCCCCTCCGCTCCCTGCTTTGATTCACGGGAACGGGCCGGGGGTGGCATGGAGACAGCGTCGTCAGAGACTGTGGAAGCAGAGGGGGTTCAGCTCCGCGGAGCCCAGCGGGCGAAAGGGGAGCGGGCTCAGGGTGGTGTCCCCAGTTCCCCAGCTGCCTCCGTATCTGCCTCATAGCCTCGTTCCGCCGCATCGATAAGCCACGTCCAGGTTGAAGGACGCCGCCTCGGCAAGGCTACCGGAGCTGCCTGGGGCGTCGGGCCACCTTTTGGCCACCCTTTAAGGTGCCGGAGCGGGCAGACAGCCCCGAACCCCGAAGGGGCCCTTTCACGGCCCAATTACGAACTCAACCCCGAAACTGTTTTGAAGTGTTGGCGCATATTGGCTGGTAAAGTTTTGAGGTCACAGGAAAAGGCGATAGGATTGTTTGCAGGAGGAAAAGCGACAGGCAGGATTTGGCCCTTTCGTGCCCCTGTGTGACCCCTCTGCAGAGAGCACCTAGCTGAGCCCCGTAGGTAGCAGTACAGGGCTCGCGAAAGCCTAAAGAGACTGTGCATTACACCCTATCAGCTTTCCATCTGCGGTGATTCTGCCAGGGATAAGCCGGGTTCGTGGCGCGGCCGGGAGGATCTAAGCGACCTTCTTCTTGCCAGCCTACGGGGCATTTGAGGCTCCTGTGTATTAGGATGCGTTTCCTCGATCTGTTCAACCGCATTTGCATCCTTTATAGTTCAATAAACCCCTGTTGTTTATCTTCACTCGAAATCCCCTTCACTGTCCGCCTTTTTTTTTTTTTTTTCTCCTAAGAAGACCCACAGCCTTCAGTTACTCGCACAGAAAACTCTAAGCCTTCAGCCGAGCACCGCAGCTGCCGGCCGGGCTGTTCTGTCACAGGCTGCGCTGCCTTTGGCTCCAGCCTAACGGCGGAGCGAGGGCGGGAGCTGGGGCCGGCACCGGGCCCCGTGCGGCCCCGTCACGGCTCTGCTCCCTGAGCACCATCTCGCGTGGCAGGAGCCGGCAAGGACTGCTGCCTTGTGCCGCAGAGCTGAGGGTTCTCCCTACGCATTTACCGAAGTTTTAATTAACACGGGCGTACGAAGATAAGCAAGGGTGTCTGTTGAGAGGCAAAGTTAGGATTTAGGAGGAAAGTGGCACCCTGCTCTGTGGGAAGGACAGTTCCTAATGAGCACCGCGTCCTGAGCGCGGCGGGGCTAGGGCTGAGCTCAGCTCGTTGGGAAGCTCACGGGGAGGGGGCTCGGAATGGGCTCTGTCCTGCTGGTTCTGTTGAGGTCTTTATTCTCATCTGGTCTCCGCCGGCCGTAGGAACCCGGAGAGCGCTTGAGCCCTTGTGAGGCGATGCTGTCCAACCCGGGCGGGTGATGTTTTGCTTCTAGATCGAAGCCTGGAGAGACAACAAGGACGCTATCTTGCTAATTTACGTAAATCGTTGTAATTAAAACGACTCGTGCCTCGGGCTACGAGTCCTCAGCCCTGCACGCTCGGCATGTCCTGCAGAGCTCCGCTGTCACTCGTTCTCACGCCGGGCGAGAGGGCGGCTGGAAGGGAAGAGCGGGCTTCCCCGGCCCCCTGCGTCCCGTAGGCGCGTTAGGGCTGTAAAGGCAGGCGCTGGGCTGGCTCCTGGGCCGACGGTGGCGGCTCTCTGCTGCAGCCCCTTCCCGCATTCGTTCACGCCGCAGCTCGGGCAGTGCGCGGCAGGAGGGACGCTTGTTTCCCGTCCTGGCGCCGCTCGGAGCGGCCATCTCGGGGTGAAGCGGGGGACACCGCCCGGCCCGGGGCAGATGGCACTGGCGTGGCCTTGGGTTGCGGCGAAGGAACAGCCGCAGTTGGTGCTCGGGTGGACGGGCTTGTTAGTTACTTCGCCCTCGGATCTAGGGAACTTTCCTTAATTGTAACACAGGTGGCAAAACTCTTCCTTCATTTCCAGCTATAAGCTGCTAATTTGAAGGAAAAGAGCCACAGGGCACAGGAGCTTCGGTCTATGCTCTCTGCTCCTGACAGCTTACAAATCTAAACAGAACTATTTTAAAGAAGCCATGCGATACTGAAGAGTCTCGCAATTCTGTTAAGGTGAGGTGGGTCGATAAGCACGGTATCTCACGGAAGAAATCCCTTGCGGTTAGCGCTGCAGCGTGTGATTGCGAGAAAACGTAAGCCCACGGCCAGAGGGAAAGGCAAGATCTGGAGACGTGTGTAAGGAACACGGGGAAGCTGTAGATTGCAGTGGGAAGCCGGAGGGCAGGAGAGAGCCTAGCAGGACTCCGGCAGCGGCCAGCTCAAGCCCGCACCAGGCATCCAGCCGGCCCGGCCTGCCGGTGAGCCCCGCTCCCTGCGCCCGCCTCGGCCGGGGCTGCGCTGCCTCCCGGGCGCCGAAATACGGTGCGATAGCGTATTACGTGCTACTCGGCTCCGGCCGAGTCGTTCCCTTCCCTGTATACGTCTGACTGTAGAGATTGCTTCTCTAGTGTCCGCAGCTCCTTCTCAATATAAACCAGCGTTAACAGCAAACGGCTCATTAATAAAACCACTGGGGGGAAGGATGAAAGCGCGGGTAGGTCTGCAGAGATACTCCTGTCTTGAAACTCCCTTTGGTCGGAGCTCGGACGCCGTAAAGACGCTTTGGGTTTGTTTGTTTGTTTGTTTGTTTTTGTTTGTTTGTTTTAATCAATTTTCTTATTCCATGGGCACAGCACGAACGAGCCGCGTGGATCCCGAAGGGGCTGGAGGCAGCCGGCGGTGCTCAGGGGATGCGGACCCAGCTCCCGCAGGGCCGAGGCGTTATGCCGCGGAGCCGGGGGACTCGCCAGGCGGCCGCCCCAGCAGCCGCCGCTCTCCCCCTCCGGACAGCCGCCGTTTTAGGCTTGGGTTGCTGGGGGAAAGCAGCGGCTTGTAGCTGGGAAAGGACGATGTCCGGCGCCGTGCTCCCGCCGGCACTGTCGGCTGGAGCCAGAGCTCTCCCCTCGAAGTGCTGCGGGCAGAGCCGGGCTCCTCCCGCCATTGGGTTCAAGGACATTTTCGTTTCATTTCGGCTTCCCCTCGCGAACCTGGCGCCGAAAGAGGAATCGCGGTAGTGCGGAGGGACGGGAACCCCTCCTACGGCGGCAGGGTTGGATGGCTCGTGCCCGACAACGAGCGCTCGATGGCGGGGCCGCCCCGCAGAGGCGGCCTGGATCCTCGGCTGCCCAGCGCCTTTCCCTGTCCGCGAGGAGAGCGCGGAGAAGGCGCGGCTGGACGGGAGGTCGGTCCTTACGCGCTGCCCCGGCCGGGCCGTGGGAGAGGAGAGGGTGTCGGAGCCTCGACGGCATGCGGCGCGGCGGGCAAGGTGGCAGGGCGGAGCGGCGCCGCAAAGGCCGAGGGCGCAGCGGAGGGCGGCGGGAGGGGCCCGCTCGGCCCCGCGGCAGGTGCTGCGCCGCTCCTGCACCGCCGGGGCCGCGGGCGGGCGGGAGCAGCGGCCGCCTCGGGCTGCGCCGGCGCCAGCGCCCGCGCGATGGCGCTGTGCAAAGGCGAAGGCGCCGGGACGGCTCGGGCGGGTGGTCCCGGCCGTGGCCCGCAGGAGCGGCCGCGGAGCTCGGCTCCCGCCGCGATGGAGCCCGGGCCGAGCGGGGAGACCGGAGCCCAACCCCTGGGGGATCCGCTCTCCCCTCTCCTCCTGACCCGGCGTCCTAGCAGCGCGGGCTGCAGCCGCCACCCCGAAGGGACCCAGAGCTGCCTCGACGGTGCTGGGGGCCACCTCGCCCCGAGCCCGCCGGCCGCCGTGCCCTCGTGGCAGCCCGGGACCTCTGCGCTTCGAGGCAGTGCCCGCGGGCGGTGGGCCGACGTCCCCCGGAACCACAGCGTGCGGCGCCGGGGGCCTCGCCTCGGCCCGGGCCATAGCGCTCAGCCCCGGCCGAGCCGCGCGGTGCGGCTGCCGTCCCCGGGAGCCGCGGCCCCCGGGAAGTACCGGGTGCAAGGGGGAGAAAGCAGCCGGCGAGGAGAGCGCCCGGCGGATCCCGGCACGGGGAGAGCCACGGGGGCCGGCTCTCGGGCCGGCTGCGAGCGGCGAGAGCCGCCTCGGCCCGGGGGCGGCATCGCGGACAGCGGAGACCCGGGAGGTCGCGGCAGCCCCGGCTGCAGCCGCCCGCCTCTGAAGCCTGTGTGGGCACAGAGTTGCGATCGCTTCCATGCGTTTTGGCTTTAAAAGCGGTAGTTAATGAAAACCAAACCTTTCCAAGGAGGTGTTTTTGTTCAAAATATTTTGGCAATCAACGACTTAAGGCGTCCGCAAACTTAAGTAACAAGGAGCGCCGGGCACTCGGAGCGCATCTACTCCTGCTCCCATCAGAGTGAGACAGCAGAAAATTCTCGTACTGGAGTTTGCGTTAGAAAAAGAAAAATATATTATTAATATTTTTAATAGTTGGGTTTTTTTAATAGCGACACTGAAGGCGGGTGAGGAAAGCAATGGGAAATGATCGTCTTTTTTTTTTTTTCCAGTGGAAATAAGGACAACATGTGAAAATCATGCAACGGGGGAAAAAAGCGTTTGTAATTCGAAACAGAGAGAAAAGTCTTTTATTGGGAAAATATGTAAAAGAAAAATAAGCATCATGCTTCATAAAATCCGTATAAATTAAGCGATGTTTACAAAACAGAAGTTACCAAACATTTATACGAACTCTGTTAAATTTCCCTCAGTTTCACTAACAAGCCCCTTTGCTCCCGCGTCGAAATTTTGAAATTATTACGGCTCCCGATTTCAAAGCTATTTTCTGAGAGTATTTTATGTAAACATTCAGTTTATAAATACGGACTATTCCGTAATCCTGATATTCCAGTGAACGCGCAAATGAAAAACCAGTTGCCGGTGGAGAAAAAAACGAAAGCAAGAGAAAGGTGCGGGGGGATTAATTGCAAATGAAGCAATCGCAACATATATATTTAAATGTATTTAATTGTATGCATTATTCAAATGCCCTTATGACTATTTTAATAATTTAGAATCGATAGTTTTCCTAAAAACTTTATAAAATATTTACACTTAATAAAATATTAATCTATTAACAAGCCAGTTGTACTCTTATAGGAGCTTTACTAAAGTCCTGTAATCGCGCTGTCGCCACACGTCTCTGCTGTTAAGGAAAGGATCACTAACAAAATGTAAATGAAGATCTTCAGACGGTGGTGTTTATAAAATACCTCATTAATGGGCTTGGATTGAATCTCTCCATCCATCCACATCATCAGATATAATAATAGTAACGAATCAGACAGGGAAGATCCTGGCTAAACCATTGGCATTTTTTTTCCAGAAGTACCGAAGTCCTAAATCACCAATTCTTCTAACTTTCTGGCCATTGATCCGCGGGCATTCGTAGTTCAACATCAAAGGTAAGAACAAAACATTATTCAATTATTTGATAGCTGGTGGAAAACGTTAACTTCCATGTAAGAACGTTAACTTCCGTGCTGCTGAGCTTTATCAAAGCGGGGGGGGGGGGGGAGGAGAAAGGGAGAAAAGTTAGATCGGGTTATTAAAAAAGAAAACAGAGAGTTCTGCAAACTTCGCGGCTCCTTTCTGGGAGGGAAGGCAGGAGACCTGGCTGGCGGCAGCCGCCGCGCTCTCTGCTCCGCAGCCTGCTCGTTCCCGGCACCGCCGCTCGCTTCTCCGACCGCTCCCGGAGCCCCGGCCCTGGCGGTGTCCCGGCCCCCCCCCCCCCCGCCCTCGGCCTTTCGCTCTTCCCCGTATCGTCTCTGGCACCCCCCGACTTCAGCCGGCGATGGGACGCGGCTCCCACCCGCGATCACAGCTTGCTGTCCCGGGGCAAGGCTGGCACCGCGTCCAGACTTCGGCGGCGGGATCCCGTGCCGAGGCGGGGACAGACACGAGTGCTCCGGCCGAGGCGGGGACAGCCGCACTTGGCACTGCTTTGACACCTCGGGCCCGGCCCGGTGGTCGGATGTGGAACGAAGGGATGATTTCTCTTACCCTGCCCGGGGATCCTCTGCTTCTCCCGGCACTATTTTCAGGGGCGGCCCGGAGCTCACCGGGACACCCGAGCGCTCGGCGGGCGGGCGGGCTGTCACTGCCACTCGGAGGGAAGGAGGGACCGGCGGCAGCCGATCTCCTGAGGGGGACCTGACCCTCCTCCAAACCCCGAGGCAGCACTGGGACGGCTGCGTGCGGGCTCGGGGCAACAACTGCTGCCCACTCCATTGTCCCCGGGCGCTTACGGGACGAACGAAGATCTGTCACCAGGGCTGCCCCGTGGCCGTGATGCTCCCGCCGGTCCCCAGTGTCGCCGTACCCGACATGGGGGGGGGGGCTCGGTTTCCCACTAACCCCCCCCGGTAGCCCCCTTTTTTTGACCCTCCGGCGCCACCGTAAAAGGCAGAGCTCTTAAGGGAGCACGGCGGGGAGGGCGGCGCCGCGCTGGGAGCCAGCCGCGGACGGGCGGCGGGGGAGGCGGAGGAGGGGGCTGTCGGGGCGCTTTGGGTGCCCGCCGCCGCCTCCTTCACCGGCGCCCGTCTTCCGCCCGCCCCCCGCGCCAGAAGGGATTCCCTCGGTCCACCTTAACGCGGGTCTCGTTCCGCCGCCGGGCGGGCGGCGAGGGCTCGGCGGCGCGGGGCTGCCGGCTCATTCCCCCGCGCCCCCCGGGCCGGGCAGGGGGCGCTGCGGGTCCTCGGGGCGCCCGCGGGGCATGGCCCCGCTGGGAGACGCGCCCACACCGCCGCCGGCCCCAGGGAGCGGCGCGGTGCACCTTGCATCATATAGAGAGAGAGAGAGAGAGAGAGAGAGAGGAGACTGCCTGCCTGCCTGCCTGCCGGGTGACCGCTCGCCGCCCCGGGACTGGTGAGGGGCTCCATCCCGCTCCGCTGCGACTTCCCGGCCGGAGTTTTTCTCGCACTGCTAGCTGCACTTAGGTAGCGCTGTCATGCCCTACCCGGAGCTCCGCTATTAAATAATTTAGCGGCGGCAGCAGCAGCGCTTCCCTGCCCCTTATCACCTTTTCCCGGCCCCCGCCAGTTATTCAGGACCACCCCGGTAACTGCCTGGAGCCGGGCACGGAGAACAGGGCGACGGCGGGGCCCTACCTGGGGCCGGTCGCTGGCTCTTGGAGGCCTGGAGGAAGCGCGACCGGCCCTCGGGGCGGCAGCCCCCACCGCTCCGCGAAAAGTTACTGTCGCCTCGCCCCGGCGGAGAGAGGTTGCGGGAGGATCCCCGCTGTCGGTCGGTTCCCAGGGGGACGGGGGTGGGGGGGCGGGTGGCAAGAGGCGGCGAAGCCGCACGCGTTGCATCGGCGGTCTGGACTGAATGCCGGTGGCACCTCTGCTCCTCTTCGGTCGGACCGGCGTCCCCAACTCCCACTTCCCCACCATCCCCCCCCACCCCGCCCTTCCCCCGGCTCCTCCTCCTCCTCTCGTTCCCTCTCGGCCCTCCCCCAGCCCGACTGCCCCTGCCCTTGCGCCTTTCTGCCCTGGGTCTCTCCCGTCACCACCGCCTCGTCCTGCCACGCTTCCCCTTCCCCACCCAGCCGTCCCTACGCCCTCCCTTTGCACGGCACCGTGTTCCTTTTTCGTGTGCGAGATGTATTATTTATTTATTGGTGTTTAATTTCCTGCCAGGTGGGTTTCTGCCTCCCGCCCGTGCGCGCGGCGGGGCCGGGACTCTGCGGGGCGGGCCGGCCCGGCCCGGGGGAGGTGGGCTGCTGCGCGCCCGTCCGTGCCCGACTCCGAGGGAGCAGCGAGACTTGATTTTTGCGGGGGGGCGGGGAGGGGGAGGGGTGTGAAGGCGAGGAGGGGTGGCGATGTTTGGGATGCACAGCCCTGGGACGGGAACGCCGCGCAGACAGACAGGCAGACGCACACACACACACACGAGCGTGCATATACACCAAACCCGAGAGCAAGGACAACCCCAAAAAGGACTCACTTTGCCTCGATGACTCAACGCAACTAATAACCGTTTCTCCGCTTTCTGTGGCGAGTCCCTCCTGCCGCTGCTGTCGCTGGCAGAGGAGGGAGCGATTGAAAGTGACACACGGGGGGCCGCCGCCGCCACTTCCCCGCGCCGTCAGGCACTCGCCGCCGCCGCGGAGCCCGGGAGAGCGGCGCTCCCTCCTCTTCTCCTCCCCTTGTTTCCCCCGGTATTGATTTTCTCCGCTGAAGGTGTGAGAAGTCGGCTCCCTCTCCCTTCTCTTCCGCGCCGCAGCCGACGGCTCCGCGCCTCCCCGCCCCCTCGTCCCGACCTCCCCGCTCCGCTCCGCTCGCCACCGGGGACCCTCCGGGACGGGGCTCTGCCCTTGCCGCCCCGCGGGCAGGCGCCCCGGCCCCGCCGCCCCAGCACCCCCGGAGGAGGACGAGGAGGGGGCTGGGGGTGGGGGAAAGGAGTAGAAGCGAAGAACGCGGCGTGGGAGAAGGAAACAGGAAAACTTTCCACCCTGGATTCTCTACTTCTGATCCATGGACAGAGCCCAACTCAGCCAACTTACAGACAGGCTATAAGCAGTAAGTACAGCGGCCGGCTCGCGGGAGCCGCTCGCTAGAGGCTTGCTCGCCAGCAGCCGGCTACTCCGTGGCGGTACAGCTGGCCGGCGCGGGGGGGCCGTGCCGGCGGGGCCGTCTGGACCGGCAGCCTCTTTCCCGCGGGCCCCGGGGGCGGGCCGGGGCTGTGGCCGGACCCGGGGCACCGCACCTGGCTGTGGCAGGCGGGCGGGCCGCTCGCCTGCCGAGCGCGATGGGAACCGGGGCGCAGCACTGCCTGCCCCCGTCCGCGGCAGCTCGGCGCCGGGCGGGTGAGGCGAACCGCTCGCTTTCAGCGGGGCCGGCTTCGGCGGCGGCGGCAGCGGGGCGGCGTCGCACCCGCCTGCTATTCGCCCGGCTTCACGGAGCCGAAGCGCCCTGGAGACGCGCAGCGGGGACCCGGCCGGGTGAGCGGGGCCGGTACTGGCCGGCGGCCACTGAAGCGCCCCTTGTTTCTCTCGCCCTAGGTCCGTGCTCCTTCTACTGCGACCTGCCAGCGGGAGCAGCGTCTCCGAGCATGGAGCGGAGGAGCGAGAGCCCCTGCCTGCGGGACAGCCCCGACAGAGGCAGCGGCAGCCCCGATGTCAAAGGGCCACCCCCCGGGAAGGTGGCCAGGCTGGAGCAGAACGGCAGCCCCATGGGCACCCGCGGGAGGCCCAACGGCGCCGTCACCAAGCCCGTGGGAGGTAACCGTGCGGCCGCGCTCGCGGCGACTCCGCCGCCCGGGGCGCGCAGGGCGGCGGGCCCGGGGGAGCGCGTGGCGGGCGGGTCGGCACCGTGCGCGGAGGGGCCGGCAGGTCCGAGCGGCAGCTGGACGGCTGCCGCTCGCTTTCCCGGCAGGCGTTTGTCTGCTCGGCACCGCTGCGGTGATGGGGATCCGCGGGAAGATTCGGACCGGGCGTGCGGCGCGCAGCGCCCTCGGCGTTAGAAGGCCGCCTGCCGAAAGAGGCCAGCCCGGCCGGGTGACTCTCGGAAGGCCAGGGCTGATCGTGCCGGAGGGTGACGGGGTGAGAGCGTATCCTGCGCTCGGCGCTTTCTTGGTGCGGATTGCCCTGGGCTGCCCCTGGCCGCCGGCGCTCCGGCACGGCACGGCACGGCACGGCACGGCCGGGCAGCGCCTCCGGGCTGGGTGCGAGCGGCCCGGCTGCCTTCGCGGGTGCGGGTGACGCCAGATAGGTGCATGAACAGCCACCGTCACAGCTCTAAGAATGGGGTCGCCAGGGTGGGAGAAATGGCAGCGCTTATGGTTGCGCTTCGGGGTTTTTCTTTCGGTAAGTAGCATTTTGCTGTAAAAGAGGGGAGGGCATGTTGAAGGTTTAGCTCTTTCAGCAAATGTATTGAACACTAGTTTTGCGTTTTTCCTTCATTTCTCTGGAATATTTCATCTTGCTTGCTTTGCTATCAAGTTGCTGGTCAGTTTTGTGTTAAGAGCATGTTAAATGCATAGTTGCTTTTTTCCCCCTCCTTTTGTTCCAAGCAGATAAACTTTTCAGTCACTTCTTTTAGATGCCTTCTTTTTTCTTCTTAACTCTGATACTGTCATGCTTAAGACAGTACAGCCTCGTGTTAGGAAAAATATATAAAGATCTTTAAATAAGCCAGATGTTGTGAGCAGAGTACTGCAGGAAAGCCCACTAATAACTTTACATTAAAAAAACCTCTGTATTTTTGTTTCAAAATGAGCAGAGCAGTAACACATAATTGTAGTTGTTTACACACAAGGAGTTTGTGTAAATGGCATTTTGAGAGATACATTGAAATGGTCGTCACATGACTCTGTATTACGTGAGGTTTATTTAGCGATTTTACCATTAGATGCTCGTTTTAGACCTCTTTGGCTCAATAGGCTTCCTAATTGCTGAAGTTTGCTAAGGAGCTGCAGATTTTATTATAAAAGCGTAGGATTCATTTTTATACCTAATGAAGGGTAAGAGAGCTCAACTAGTTTTTTATGTTTCTGTACATCTAGTTTTTAATTCTCTTCTCTGTGTTCTTCCAATGTATGGAAAAAGAAGAAACAGCTTTGTACTGAAAGACTTGTAATACTGTTCCACTTAGAAACTGGTGAAGAAATCATTTGTTGAGTAATTGTAAAAGGGAACTAGTCAATAATATGAAAAGTAGCATATGTAGTTTTAGATGCCTTTTTGAGACTCGGGCATTAAAGCTGCTTGATTTTTATAGGAATGTTAGAATTAGAACTGAAATCTTTTTCCTTGAGGCATTTATAGAAATATATTTTAAGAGAACTCTTAAATGTTTTGGAATATATGTTTGCTTTCTAGTTGCAGCTGTGTTATCCAAGAGAAATTCAGTGGCTTTTATAGCTGTATTGGTGTTTCAGCCTAAATCTGGCCTATTAAGCTATGGAATATTTCTTCCACCTAAGAAAAGTACTTTCATTTCTGAAAGCAAACTTTTAAGAGCCTAAGTCTTCATTCATTACTCTTCAGCTCATTTATAAAGGTGTTGTAGACTAGAGTGTAGAAGTGTGGGGGAATAAGAAATGCAGCGGTAATTTTTTTTCCCCCTTAGCTAGTGCTCTTTAAACAGTCTTAGTCTCATTGGTTTTAGCCTGTTCATAATAAAGGTTATTCATTACTCCTTATTGATACTGAAAGCAAGAAGAAAATTATTCTTGTCTGAATACTTACCTAGGTTCTATAATACTCAATACTAAATTAGTTAAGGCAGATTTTTTTTAATAAGATAATGGTGCTGTTTAAAATTGATTTTTTTTTTCTCCTGGAAATACTCTCACAATAAATCAACATAGCTAATTTCCAGATATTTTTCTTCTGTTCTTTTTCAAGTTTGATCTTTAAGAACCTGCTATGATCAACTGATACTCTCCTGAATGCAGATCACACCTGTTTCGGGTATTTTTTGGAAGTCTGTATCTTTGCAGTGATTACTGTGGTGTTAGTAATTTTTTCACTGAGGTTGTGAAATGCATGTGTAGACATTTGTGGAAGGGCTTTCTTTTAATTTATTGGCAAATTAGTATAAAAATAATTTGAAATAAATATTGATAGGGACTCTCCTACTATTGTGCCTAGAGTCTGACAAAAAGGAAACTATGGAAAGTCACAGTGAAGTGACATCCAAGGCTTCAGTTGTCAGTTTTCTGTGTATTCTTATTTCTTGGGCTTTAACAAGTGCTAATAATTACTGAATGTGGATTGCATTTGGGACAAAAATGGAAACGCTGTACCGAAAACTAGAGACCATTTTAGTTTTTGTTTGGTTTTATTTTTAATTCCATAATGTGTATCTAAAGATTTTGAAAGCAAAGCCAAATGCTAGCAGTTCTTTTTCTCATCTCATTTTGGGCCTTAGATAAGTAAATGCTGAAATTCCTTCCTATTTGTCAGGTGGCTTTTTGTTGTAATTATATCAGTTTCTGAAGTTAATTTGTGAGAACAGAGCAGTAAGCTCTCAACTACCTGCTGCTATGATGAGCCTGATGACCTTTGGTAGCCAGTTTTATAATCGTGCTGTTTGCTGCAATTATTTTTCTAGTGACTTCCCTGAGAAATAGAGAAATACAATGCTGTTGGTGTTTCTCGCTTTGTCTCTAGTTTTATAAGTGAAAAAGTAGTTTAAAATAAGCTTTTGTAATGCAGACAGAAAATCAGTTGTTCTCATGAGAAATTTTGCCTTATGACTTTCCTTTTTTTATCTATTCCTAACATGAATGCACTTAATTCAGAGGGCCATTACAGCAGCTGTAATAATCTAGTGAAGGTCACTAAAAAGATAAACGAGGTCTTAAAGGTTGTATTTAATAGGGGATTTAAAAGTTTTGGTACTGTTTACAACGTTGTTAGCGTCAGTCCAATGTATTAGAGTCCAGTTTTGGTTTGCCTGACTAACACAGTGCTTTCTATAATGTTTCAACAGTTATCTGACCAATCTGTTTTAAAACCTGTATGTAATAAAGCACAAGTGCTCTGATTTTAAGCAGAGTAAGGTTCCTTGGGAAAAAAAAAAGGCGAATATCACTTTAAAAAACATATGAAGCCTGGGAGAGAGTTTAGAGCAAGCAAGAGCACTATGGTGTTGACAGCTTTATATCCCTGTTGGGTAACATTCACTTACTAGAATTGGCGTCTCCGCTCAGTTAGTAATTCACTCCATAAGGATTAAAAAAAAAAGAGGGATGATTAATGACTAGGAAACTTATATTTACAGAATTGTTGATTGCAGTTCGTCAACCTGTTTGTGTAAGAGTGGATGTGCCTATATATATGTGTGTGTGTTGATTTGAAGAGCATAGAAAATAAGCGTCAAAAGCCTCTGAAATGAGCTTAAAATGCCAGTATGCAGAATGAGCTGTTCTGAAGCTTGGTTTTGCTAAAAAAGAAACATAGAACCAAATGATAGCCAAGGGAACATGCTCAAATTTGGAGCAGGAAATGATTGCAAAATATTTTTTGTTTAGATTAGTTTGATGCAGTCTGGTAATACGTTCGCATTCATTTAACTGTTAAAAACTGTGATTCAATTTACAAAATATTATTGGAGGGGAAATCTTTCAGGCAGTTCAAACCAAAGTGTATGGTCAGGATGTTAACCAGTAGCTGTAGTTACGTTGCTTGTACAAAGTCAGATGTACCAGAAATGTGGATACAGTGACTCTTCAGAGCGCTGCTGCTGACTGCTGTGAGCTCCCTAAAGTTCAGTGTGTCCTGGTCGTGGCAGGTTAAGTGTAGTTAGAAATCAGTTTTAATGTATTTAATAAAGATACATTAAATAGATCTCTGGGGTGACAGAAACACGGGCTGATGGTTAAAGAGCTATTTGTCAAGGTCCATTCTACATATTTCTGTAAAAATATTACAGGGTTTATACATCTTTCCACGGATTCAAGGTACTTGACTAGAGTGAAAATTCACTTCTGTGCAGAAGGAAGAATACAGCCTGATTAAATTTATCCCTCTGTTCTAAATGGTTAGTTAACATGGCATCCTAAATGCAGTAAGGAGGTATGTTTCACTTAGGAACTGTCCTTAGGAACTGAGCAAAGCAAAAGGTTAAGTGTTAGATTCCTGGCCAGATCCTAGATGAAGAGTACCTTCCTGCTGCCTGAAAGAAATATGTAGCTGTTTGAAAGAGCTAAGGACGTTGAAATACAGAAGTGTGAAAGCTGCAAATCCTTATTAGTTTCAGGATCCAGCACAGATATATTTTGATGTTTTGTGTTTTGTGTATTTTGTTTTATCTGTGCCTGCGTAGTTGGAAAATGTTGCCTTGCAATTTGATATAATTCAATAGGGATTTGGAAGAAATATAAAATCTCGCATTTTACGTGTTTTGGTACGTAATGAGGAAGAAACAGTAAGGAGAGCATGACAGAGATTTTTGTTTTTGGGACTGATTGTTAAAAATGGGTTTCTGTTTCTTTTTTGATCTCCACCTCTCTCTCCGTTTTCCAGTCAGGTTATGTCAGTAAATAGAGCAAACAGAGCAGTCACTTCTGAAGGGTCATGCAGTGTATCAGCTGTATTTTTGCTGAGGTAGAAAAATAGTCTTTCTTTATGTGTTTTAGGTACTTGCTCTGTTATTAAAATAAAGACACTGTTGGTTGAAGTACGTGTGCAATTGAACATACGCATTAAACAGAAAATAGGGTATCCACCCATTCAATGACTTAGACATAATTTGATGTTTAAGATAATTTTGGAACTCTTAAGTTGCATCTGCAGAAAGACACCAACAATTTTGAATTCAAGATTTAAGATTAGTGGTAGTAAGAATTTTTCTTTACCCCGCAGCAGTTCTGAAGTGTTTCAAGTCACCTCCCTGCTTCCTCTCCACACCCATGGCCGTGTTACTTAATTGCATGCTGTTATACTTATCATAAACCACAGGAAAGAAAAAGCAACCAACATAATTGAAATAATCCATATTAATTCTCTGTTTACTCCTCCCTTTGTAAGTTGGGTCCTGCCTTTTCTTGGTTTCACTGGGATAGAACCTAGTATATTTACTGTCAATTATTTATAGGACAATTCTTTGACAAACTCCCCTTGACCGGAGGTTTCAGTGACTCCCCAGAAATTGTTTTTGTGCCTAAAGAAGATGGCAAAATTAAATTAAAAACTATAAAGATGCCAGTGAGGTAACATATTTTCAAGAAATTGAATAATGTCTTATCTTCTACTCAGAATTTAGATGAAGAATTCAGACATTGAAGGAAGGCCAAGAGTATTGAAATTTTATTGTTATGAGTAAACATTTAGAGGTGAAGTTTGAAGATTCCTTTCCCAAATAGCTAATTTTGTAGAATCCTTATATTCTATTTAAATACTCTTATTGTGCTGAATATTTTATCTTGATTTAAAAATAGAAAAAACCTGGCATAATGTAACTGTAATCAAGTCGTCATTTCAACAGACAGCTATGTCATGTTGAAACTTTCTGGTTTGTAACACAGACTTTCAGATGGTATCAGTTACTTTAAAATTCCTTTAAAAGTATTTGAGTTTAGTACTCTTCATGGAGATGCTAGCCTGAATATTTATTTTTGCAGTTACTTTCTATTATTGATGTTTTCTTTAGAGCTGTCTGTGTGGAATGGGGAGGAAAAGGACCGCAATGGTGGTCTGGAGCTTTTAAGTAAAATACTTGAACCACTGAAGTTTTTGTCACTCTCATTGACACAGAACATGGTAATATAATACGGCAGCTATGGTGCTGTAAAATGAAGAATTTTATTGCAGTCATGTATTTATATTCACCAAACATCTGTGTGACCTGTTTTGGAAAATTCTTATTTTTGTGATTGAGCATTCCCCAACCTGCTTTTAAGCCTTATTTTTAAACTTTTTGAAATAGCTGAAAATCTGTAAAACTTGAGAAGATTTTCTTTTGAATCCCAAATTGTAAGGCATAGCTAAGTTAGGCCTTTAATTACTGCCCCCTCATAATTTAGTTAAATTAGTAACTACTGCTGTGTTTTTAAGATTAAAGGCCCAGTTTTTCAAGGCATAAAGTATTACCAAGTGCCTTTGAATTGATAGGGTGGGGGTTTTTTGGAGATAACCTGTGCCTCTGTAACTACCAAAGAAGCGTGCTGTCCTTTTGAATCTCAGAGTGGCTTTGAAACCAGCCCGCTGTGTCGAGCAAGGAGCCAGAGCCCTTCCTTGCTCTGACAAAATTGCCTTGTAATTGTTTCCTACTGTACCAAATGTCCGGGGTCAGCTGCATCAGTCCCCACGGTGGCATGTGTCACTAGTGCAGATGTAAGAAATAGTCACAGCAGACAAAGGGCAGCTGAGTATTTGATGGCTTTTGAGAAATGTTTTCTAGCCTCTAGCGATACTAAAAAAAATTGCCCTCCAAGAAGCTTTGTACTTGTTGCAGAATGCTCATCAGCAGCGTCTCTGCTGCGGGCTGCAGACAAATGAGTTTGCATTGATTAGTGGTCTGAAAGACAGAAAATGCTCTTTGCCATTTCATTTGGGGGCAGTTGTTAACCCATCTAGTTGAGGTTCTCATGGCTGTTCCCAAGTGTTGACTGCTTTAATGTGTGATACGTTCTCAGCCAGCCAGGCATGCTGTCCATATTGTCACTGTTCTATAGTTAGGGATGGTTTTTTTTTAAATCCAGAGTTCCTGCGCTTTGTATGAAAGCACGTACTGCAGCTGTTGAGTATATTTTGTCCCCGTCTCCATTTGCATTGATCCAAATATTGGTAAGGGAAAAAATATTTTACATTTCCGGTGTTATTTCTTCTATTTCAGGGAACGTGAAAAACCCCCATGAAATAGTAGGGGTTTTTTTTGTTTTTTTTTTTCCAATTGCTAGCTCTGCGAGTGTCCCCTGAAGATTTACAAATATACAAGATTTTGGCATTTGTCTATTAGCAGTTTAGGGTTGCTGACACTAAAAAAACTCTTATAAAAGATATTTGAAAGGGTTTTTTTGTTTGTTTGTTTCGTTGGTTGGTGTTGTGTTTTGCTTCTGGTTTTTAAAGTATAAATCTTACTCTGAATTTTGAAGGTGTGAATGTTGATGTTGCTAGTATCTGAGGACTTACGTAAAACCTCTTTCCAGGAGGCAATTCTGTTTAGAATAAAACTATGCTAAAAATTTACAGATTGTTTAAAAATGAAGTGTGAGCTCTGGAATCGATGTTATGGTAAGCTGGATGCTAGGGCAGGAATACTGTGTTTGAACTCAAGGTACATTTTCAATTTCTTGTCAGATGCTGAATGATTATTGGTGTTTCATGCAGTGATGTTTGGGAAAAGAAAAGATTGTCATTTTTTGTAGAAGCTGTATGAAGGGAACAGAAAGAACTTGAAGAAAAAGGGCAGGTAGCTATAGATAAGTGTCTAAGCAAATGACTTGTTTTCTAAATAGAAAATTATCTGGCTAATTCTGCCACTAAAAATGTTTAGTCCTTGTGCTCTAATTGATGTCCTTCTATCAGATGGACATGCAATATCAAAAAAATTTGAGCACAACTGTACCTTGTTAGTAGCAATGTCAGCAAGGTAAAGAAGGTCGGAAAAATCTTAATACCTGTCAGATACTATTTTATATGAAGCTGCAGCATCTCTTGAGATAACTGTATACCCACTGCGTTTTCAGAGTGCAGTAGAAATGTCTTCCACTTAAACATGCTCCCTCATTTATTCCCTAAAGACACACACTGAGATGAAAAGACACACTATTGACAGCAAATCTTTTCACTGGTACTAAACCTGGCATGAAATGTCGGGAGGGGAGTTTCTTTTATCAAAAGCATGATTTGTGTGGCTGCCTACAGCCACAAGGTAACTTTGTCTCTCTCTCAGCTGTTCCATTCTATTTGTAATATTGGGAAGGGGCTGGATTGGTCTGTCTTTACTTGGGTATCACTGACACCTCACTCTTGAGAAGTTGCTGACTTTGTCAGAATTTGGACAAAAGCTTCAGATAAGTGAGGAAACTCACAAAGAAGTATTTACCATCTTGGTAATCTAAATTCATGGAGAATGTTTTGCCATAAATTTAACTGACAGGCATATATTGGAAATGAAGCATGTTATTTTCAAAACTATAACCAGCCTATTTTTTGAGAGTAATATAAATTCATATTTTGAGCATATTTTGGTTTATATGCATTTACATTATTTATATATTAAAATTAGATGTGCACAATTTCCAGCCTTATTATTTTGAATGGATATTAAGAAATGTAGTTATAAATTATGAGTTATACAATACTTTGGAGTAAAAGGTGATTTTCGTAATGTCTTTTCCCAACTTACAAATAACTTCTTTGCCGTAATACAAACATGATAGCGGAGCAACATGATAGATGTTTCTTTAAGTATTGTAGTAAAAGAAAATGACTTGTATTCTGAGACTGTGGATAGTTTATGTTGTTTTGGACCCATTTCCCAAGCAGTGATCGAAAACAGATTACAATAACAATTATACAGTCAGAAAATGCAATATCCATTTCTGTTTTAATTGAGTGAAAGAATAATAAAAACATCATTAAGAAAAATGAGGTGGACCTGTCATACATGGTACCAATTTTTAGACTTAGAGAAAATGCAGAGTAACAGAAGTGTGAGCTTTTTATTTTTTTAAATTTTCCTTTTTTGTTTTTTTAAGTAGTTTGTTTCTTGAGCTAGAAGTCTGGGTAGTAGACTTCATATGGGCTCCTGTGAGCAAGTATGCAGTAAGTAGGTGTATTGCTTTACAGTAATGCTCGAGTTTAGGCATTATCTGAGTGTCTGTGTCTGCCATTATGGAGGTATTGAGCCTTTCCGATGGCATTGACATGATCACGGTGTCATATTGACCTGCCAGCTAGATGAGCTTTGACAATGCCATGGACAGGTAGAAAGCAGTAAAAATTACTTGTTTCTTTCAAAGTGAAGAGCTGTGCTACTTCACGTAGGGGGGATGTTTTGGGTTTTGTGCCTTCTTCAAATCTGTGGACAGGAATGCAAAAAGGAGTGCTTGGTGTGTTAAACCTTCACTAGCTGGGACCGACTCTGCTATGGCCCTTTAGCTACTTACCATCTCAGGGTTCAGATTAAAACCCCCAAGGCAGAAAGGCCCTGTGCCACGGGGCCGTGCATCTGTGTGCCTCTTGCAAAGGGACCAAACCGTAGCTGAGGGCCCGAGGGATCCTGGCACTCCATTTTCTCTGCCTGCTAGAGCCCTAAGCAGAAGTGTCCTTTCTGCTGTACCCTACCTGGGAAGAGAGAGCCTTGCCACAGAAGCCTTGGCTCTAGTCCTGTATCACACAGCTTTGCAAATCAACATTTGGAATGGCATCCAGAAGTGGACTGGGAGCCAGTTTGGCCTTTGAAGCGCAGATGTAATCTGTGTTCTTTGGCTAACACCTCTCAGGGAGCACATGTATTTGCACTAGCAGAAATATCTAATTCTTTGGTGTAGCTTTGTGTACCGTAATAATATAGCAATTCAGCTTGTTGAGCCCCAAAAGCATTGCTGACTCTTCACAAGTGAATCCACACACGGTATGTCAGCCTATAGGTAGGTCTTTTCTCCTAACCTTTTACCCTTGCCCCAAAACATTCCTAACTGGATGAGGTGTACTGTGCATACCTGAGAAAGAGAATGTATCTTAACTTCTGTTCCTTGACCTCATGACTTGTTTGATAGAGATCTGGTAGTTATTAAACCCATTAGATTAATGTGAGCTGCTGGCAGATAAACGTAAATATTCCTAAAGGAGTAATGTTCAAACTGATAGCTGTTAAATGTGTGGTTTGTAGAGTGTTGTCCCCACAACTCTACTGTAAGACAATGCAAGAGAAAGCCACTCAGAAGTTGCCCTGTGTCCACAAGGGTGTGAAAGATTGGAGTTGTAAGTAGAGGCCAGGTCCCAGTTGCTGACCCAGACTGTCTGAAGACTCTCTGGTGAAAAGGGAGGCAGAGGCAGAATTTGGCTGTCTTCTGAAGGACAGAATGGCTTCTACATTTTCTTATTTGTGATTTTTTCCTCTGCTTATTTTCCTGCTGAAGATCTGATGAAGATTACTGTGGTCTCCTTCTACCAGAAAAATACCATCTAGTGATGATATTGCTGCAGCAATAGCCTTACCCTTGCTGAAAGTGAAGATAAAGAGCTTCATCAGTTACCACTGAGTTTGACAACATTTATTCAGAGAGTTTAATGTGGCTTGTCCTCTTGCGTGCATACTTGTCACTTCTGCTCGTAGCCAGTTCTGCCATATCTGTTGACATTGTCACTTAGAAATGAGGTTTTCTAGTGCTGCCAGTATCTCTAAGATACCAGGGAAGGAGGCAGTGGCTACAGTGCTTTCAGGTAATTCAGCTTGTCTCACTGCTGGAGCCTGCAAGGGGATTTGAAGGCAGAGGTGTAGGTTGGCAGACGTTTATCTTGTTGCATGGAGAAGGGGTGATAAGATTTCTTTTTCTTGCCAGGTAGTGGTTCACAGAGGGATGGACCTGAAGGAAAAAAGAACTTGCTGATGGGTCCCAATGGAGACCCCAGAATAGGCCTGAGTGTGGTCTGCAGCACTTCTCCAGAAATAAAACCTCAAACCAGCTATGAAAGCTTTTCTGTTTCATTCCAGGGGACTTACCCCAGTACCAGGATACTAGTTAATAGGAACCTTCATTAAAATGCTTTTGCTGGAAGATGTTTTTTTTCTTCAAAAATTACATTATATGGTGGCATCTGCTAGCACCACTGAATTTAAGGGCTTATTAGTGGTTCCAGTTTTCAGGGTTTAAAAATGTTGGTCATTAAAAATAATTTTGGGTGGAACTTGGCATAGGGAGTCTTAGCCCTTTAGGCGAGTTCTGTTAGGTTTTTCAGAGAAAAGAAACAGAAGATAGTCCCCCAAACTAAAAACCCCTCATGAACCCTATACTTGTTTTTAAGTTAAAGAAACGAAAACCTAAAACTTACAGGAAATCAATGGCTTAAGATGATTTTTTAACAAAAAGTTGTCTGATTTTGGAAGTGTTCATTCCACTGATTTTGAGTGAAAGGGGAGTATATTTTCCATTTAGTTCATATTACAAAGTATGGCTGTGGAGTATTTTTTCTTCTTTTAAAACTGGGAAACAAGTTGAAACAACTAAGCTGTTTTATTTAGGAAAAATGTACCTATAATGTCTTCACCTTTTTCCTTTCAATGGGAGTAGCTGGAATCAATTATTTTAAGTGTTCTCTTTTCCAACCTAACTGATTCTGTGGTTCTGTTCATGGACTGGAAGGTCTGTGTGTGATTTTGGTGGGCAGTGTGCTGCTGGTACCCTGCAGGATTCCTGCATGTTGGGGATGCTGCTGGCGTGGGGGGCTGAGCTTTCTGCTGGAGCAACCTAGGCAGCTGTTTGTGCTGCCTGCTCACTCAGGCCCCCTCAAAGCAGTATTTTGAGCTCTGGGCTATGATCGCTCTCAGTTTTGCTCGTTTAATTGGAGAGGTGGAAGTGCTTTATTCTCCCGTTTAATTGCTCTTGCCTCCTGGCTGCCCTGTGCGTGGCTGTCCCGGGGCTAACAGGGTGGCACAAAGCCCCAGTGGGGCTGCTCCTGTTCCTACTCTGTGAACTCAACTGGTGTGACAGATCCAAACTTCGGGTTGAGCTAGTGCAACTGGTTTAGCAAGGGGGATTTGTTGCCAGAAACAGCTGATTCACTTTGACTGAGAAAAGGTCTCATCTCCTGCAATAACACTTCTGTCGCAGACACGCTGCAGGAGAGGCTCTGCCAGAGGTAAATGCTGGGTGTTCTTCTCTTTCTCACGTCTTGTTTGTCACAGCACATGCCCTAAATATGGCTTTGCTTTTATACTGGTTTTTTTTTTTAAGAAATTCAAGCATTATCAAATCAAGTTACGAGTTTCATAATATGTTTCTGTGGTGGGATAGTGGCCTGAAATATTTTATGTTAAACAGTAAGACTGTTATTTCAGCTAGGAGAAGGATTCTTTGGGTAGTTAAGCTGTCAGAAGCAGAGGACATCTGCAGAGATGGTAGTGACTTATTTATAAGACTTCCTGAGATCTCAGATAGCTGCAATGGCTGAGAGACTGAAGCCACAGAAAGGACTGGAAGCTGAAGAAAGATGTAAATAATACCTTGTGGTTTGCATTCGCCATTGGCTAAAATATAAAATGTAGAAATGCATTTCCTGCCTACAGATTTATTGAATATGTAAAGCCAGAAAAAATTGCCGAGAAGGAGTAGAAAGATCTTGTCCTTAGTTTTACTTCCTCTGGCCCGCCTAAGAAGAAAAATTCTACAATGTAATGTTGTTTAACAGGATTTTGTTTCTTTGGCAAACATTGTATTGAAATCATCTGTGGACTGAGCGCTTCTTTACCAAATTGCATCCTGGAACAAATTATTTGCAGCGGGCTTATAAACCCATGAAGAGTAGGAGTTTAACAGCATCACATTACTGCTTATAGGCAAAATCAGATATCTTGCATTTTGTCCTGAACACACTGGAAAGCAGAGGATTAGCAGAAAGTAGGGTCCTTGTTTTTAAACAAAACCTTTTGCTGTAATGAGGTGCTTGATGCCACATAGGATTGTACAGTTGCAAAGGTCTTGGTACAGTCTGCCGTGTTTGACAGCGATTTCCCGCTGGCCGCCGGTCAGGGTGTGCGCACGGCTTTCTGCACGTGGTTCCGAGTGGTTGGTGACAAACAACTGCAAAGTCATTCCTTCAGTCCCCATTAAAAAAGATTTACAGTGAAAGAGTTCTCAGCTTCCTAATGAGACTCCTGTAAGCTGATGGGTGATAAGGAAAAGGCTGAAACGTAGTCCATTTACCCAAACCAAGCATTTATTGTAAATAAGTTAAGTGCCAGCAACTTATATTCTGTCCGATTTAACTGTATGCATAATTTATGGTGTAACTTGAAAGTGAGCCTTAATGGACATGCCTAAATGATTTCTGAAATGAGGGAGCTCTGTCTCTTCCACCTTATCATGGAATTGCATTGCTGTGGGCTGAAACCTGGGATCTGCCTCAAGCCAGATCCTTGTTGAGCGTGAATGGTCGTGCACGTGTGGCCCTGTGGAAATGATGTGACTGTGCTTGCTTAGGCTGTCCATGTATCCCCTGCCTCTGCAGCCCTCAGCTGGACTCTGCAGGATGGTCTGCGGAAGATCTCGCGTCACCATCAGCTACAGCTCCGCTGTTATTTAAACAAAAGCGGTGTTGAGATTTAAAAAACCCCACTTTTTGTTCCAAATACTATTTGATGTCTTTTCTCTTGAAAGAGCCCCATCCAATTGGACAACATACTCCACATTTTGAAGCACAGTCGATTTTCCTATTTATGAATTTATCTCCCATTGGTACATGTGATCTTAAAGGTCTTTCCCAACCGAAATGATTCTCTGATTTTATGTTTGTTCAGCTAGTCAAGTCTTTAATAGAAACCTCTTGATTATTAGCATGTGAACTAGATTTTAATTTCTGACCACTTCAGGATTTGCAGTTGACGCTCTTTTGAAGATGTGGCACACTGAGGCTTTACAGCTTCCCTTTTTCTTTTTATTCTTTCTTCTTTTTTTTTTTTTTTTTTTTATTAACTTAGTGGTGGGGTTAAGTTTTTCAGAAAGGAAATTATGGATTTGTGTTACACTTTAGAATGCAGTATGGAATCTTTGCTGCAGATTTCAGGTATTCCTGTGTTACTGAAAGCTGTCAAACTGAATTGGCTTCTGCCTTTTCAATTAGAGCTGCAGGATGTGAAAAGAAGAACTGGCAAACCTCTCCTGTGCCGATTTCTGCCTTTGAAAGCATTTTTCTCAGTTTAGGTTCATTTTTCAAATTTGTTTAGAAAAAAGGGAAAGACAGTTAAAATGCCAAATCTGCGTATGTAGGGTCAGCTCTACTGCAGTGCAGTGAGAAATAAATAAATGGACTGTTTTCCCTTGACTGCCTTTGCTGGATAAAGGTCTCTTTCTAAAGAAAAAACAGAAGCAGATTAGGTTTTAGGAAATGTTTGTAGTTTGATTGCTTCCTGTGGTTACTGCCAGTTGTGGAAGCATGCTTTATTGTTAAATATATGGAATCTTTATCTAGATAATTTCCTCAAGACAACCCACGCTTTGCTAATTGGGCTTCTTAGTTTCTGTTGTAGAGTAAGGGTCTTATCTTAGAAATCCAGCCAAAGTTGCTTGTACTTCAATGGTTTTTAGGTATGTGTGGAAATAAGTGTTTGTGGATTCTGTTCTTGCTATTGCCTTGATATTTTTTTTCCCCCTTTTTAATTTTTTTTTTCCCTATCTGGTGGAAAGGCCAGCTTAGAGAGTGGCCCATGTTGCAGACTCTGCTAGGGAAAATGTTTTCTGCATTAAGTAATGAAGAATTTTCAGTAGTTTATGAATTTTCAAGTAGATATCCTGGTTTCTGAACTCCAAACCATAGAAATTTGCTTTGTCTTTGAGAAAGATTACTCTGCATGTGTGTCTGTGTTTTGTTTAAAACAAAACAAAGAAATAGCCAACAAACAAAACCTAAAAACCCAAAGCATATCAGCAACAACAATTTTATTTTCCACGTTCTTCACTTGATAAAAATCTCTCCACTCCAAAAAGGATGATTTCCTTTGGGTTTGACACCACCATTTGATCTCAGTTTTTAATAATTTTGGTGGGTTTCACTCCCAGGAGAAAACATGCTTGTGCTGTGAAGTATTCCCACTAGAAATCTGGGAAGTCTTAAAACCTCATGTTACTCAGGGCAAAGAACTGGCTTCTTTATTAATTCCTGCTAGACAACCCCCATACAGTAAATCTTTCCATAACACCATGCTGTTGAAATTAATCAACCTGATGTTTGGAAATTGTTCAAGTTAGATAAAATTAAATAACACCTTGATGGGACTCAAAACTTGACCTGATGGAAAGAAGTTTTAATCTAAAAAGACAAGAATTTTATTGGTGCTTTTTCTTTCTGGTTGATCTTCATTTTACACTTATTAGGACACACAAGCACTGCTCCCTTTTTAATGTCTGGAGAGGTGAGTGGCTGTTAGAGCTCTCTGCCTGTGATGATTCTGTGCAAGCAGACCACGCATAGAAGTTGAGTGCCAATAGTATCAACATCTGTTACTTAAAAAAGCATGTTCTGGACAAAGTATTATTTGCAAATGAACAAAAGAAACAATCCAGGACTTTTTAATAACTGCTTTCTTCTCTTCCTTCTAGTTTGTCACTAGAAATCTGCAGCTTTTACTTGGAAGTCTTACAAGTGAAAATGTTTTCCAGGGAGCTATATGATTGCAGATTGATAATACTTTTAACTGGCTCTAAGTCTCCTTTTGCAAAAATTAATGCTTTATGTGGCAGAGTATCTTGGGTTTTCACTTCTTCTGTGAATATCTATTTATCTTTCCTTAATTTTTAAAGAGTTGATTACTTCCCAGTGAAATAAAACTATAGATTAAAATGGGCAAGGAGGAGAAGATGTGCATTTGGTCTCTTTGATACATATTTAATTTCTTCTTAATTTCTCTGCCCTTCGTGAGAGTCTTGGCAAGAAATACAAATGTGTTTACAGAGACTGTCTGTACATTGCAGCTTTTCTGTGAAAGCAGCAGCAGAGCTTGAATCTCATCTCCGATTTGCTTTAAATGTGTGTGCTATATAGAGGTACTGTACTGTGTGTTATACAGAGGTACTTCTGCTAACCATCCTCTTCTGGGTAATGGTGGGAACAGTTTTTCTCTGCTCTCTTTCGTTGGTTACATGGAATTCTTGCTGTGTACGGATGTCCTTATAAAAGTCTTTCTGTATATCTTGGTTTATGCTCCCCTGGCATTTTATGCAGATGGCATCTATATGGGGTCAGAGCTCTGCAGGAAGCATGAAAGAGCTGTTCATGAGTCAGTTACATTAATCAAAATCAAGGAGAAAAAGCCTTTAGTATGATTTGCGATTGCCGGTGATGTTTTGTGTGCACGCTAGCATCGTGTTTGTCCTTTAAGGAAACAAACTCTTTCCTTTTTAGCCCTCAGAAAACTCCTTGTTTTCTCCCTGTGTGGAAAGCAGTGCCGTGTGCCATGTAGCTGTGCAGCATCACTCCGTGCAGCCTCTGTGAAGCTGGGAGAGGAGTGCACACGAGTTCAGTGCCGGGGCACCTCAGCCCGCTCCGTGCGTGTGCACAGCGAGGGAGGGTGACGGGGATTCTGGCTGATGGCTCCTTAGGGAAGGAGCTGAGGAGTTCCAGGATTTATGAGTAAGGCTGCCTTGCACTGCAGTAGCACCGCATGTGAGACTGTTATGGATGCTTGGTCTGCAGCTCCCTGAGTACTGCTCCAAGTTCTTCAACTGGAATGACAGTGAGTAGTGACTAACTTGTGTTGCTCTTCTCTAAGGGCCCTGTAGTGAGCTGGAGGTGTAATATATGCATGTAGGAGCAAGCCATGGTGTATATCAGCGTGTAAAGAGCATGTTGGCGTCGGCAGATGTTTTTTCTTTTGATTCCAGCATACTGAAAGTACATTTGTTTTCAGATAACATTAAGAAACAGAAGTTTGAGGTCGTAAGTTTGTTGGAGGTACAACAGTTTAATTCTCTAATGCGAAATAGAGAGCAAAGCAGTTGAAACTTCCTTGGAGTGAGATTGGCTTGGAAATAAGTTTGATTGCTGTTGCTTTTTATTCTGTTTTTAAAATCAGTATTAAGATTCCAGGAGCTGTAGTGAGAGGTGTGAGAATGGGTCAGTAATGATGGATGTGGTAACCTGCCCTTTGCTCTCTGTTTTTAAGGTACTAATAGCAGCTTATCATCAATTGCTCTGGGTCACTGAGTTCAGAGATGTTTTTTCAAAACCATGTTTTTTCTTTAGCAGGGTTCCTGCAAGTATGGGCAGCAGGAAGGGGCAGGAAAGTCATCATGGGCAGGAATCCTGTAGGGTCCTCTGTTCTATCCATGAAGTGATATAATGGATGGCATCCATTCTAGCATTTGGGATCCTGTTTGTACTCAAACAGTAAAGGATGAGTGCAGGGAATAGGTGCAACTTCTGTGCTTAAAAGTAGAGACTGTTGTATGACAAGGAAAGCATCCTGCAAGAGCATAAAAGACAGTGTGGCATCCCTCTCATCAGTTTGCTTCACCACGTTTTCTGTCTTGCCAAAATGTAATTTACACAACTGATATTACAGCCTCAGCATTTGGCCAATTATCTTAATCTTTTGCTAAGACATTAATAGCCCCATCAAAAGTGCTGTGACAGCCTGTATGTTCGACAGGACTGGAAGTTTGTCACTTAAAGAGACTCACTTTCGTTTTAACTTAATGGTATATGGACAAATCAATTCAAATTCTAACCTTTAATAGGAAAAGAAATTTTGTCACAGATTCCAGAGGAACATGATCACCCATGCTATCTCTTCAGGAAAGCACCTAGAGATTTTTTTTTAGCGCTGTGTGTTAGAATTTGACTGCTTGAACTTGCAAAACGCATCAGAATGCAACCAAGAATCAAGCAGTGAAAAGGGAGCAGTATCAGTGTTCTGCTGTAGTCTTCTTTCATGTTGCTTTGAGATGTGTTTTAAAACAAAGAACTGAAACACATCAAGTGGGTGTTGCACTGTGTAGCTCCTGCAGTTAGAATGTCAAATTGAGAACCACTCTGTGCTAGATAAGTTGCTAAGAATTATGTATCTAAAATATATCTTAAAGTAGATACAATATCTTGAAATTCAAGACAAACAGTATTTAAGTTCCTTAGCAGATACTGATATGACTGTATTTATTTCAGGGCAGGGTGACTCCTCTGAAGGGATGTATAGCTATTGGTTTGTAGATACAAGGTTTGAAGCTACTGACAGTAGCTCAAAATATAATATTATAATATAATAATAGACTTCATGAAGGACAACTGAAATATGGCTTTCTCTTCTTTTTCCCTTAAAGAAGTGTCTGGTCCAGGAATACAGTGATTTGTGTTTGAAATTCATAAGTATTCTCAGATTTTTTTATAGTTACTGTATACTGGAAATTATTACATTTCATACTGAAGAATAAGATTTAGAACTGAACTTGCCGGTGACCTTGAGAGCGTTAGATGGCACATTTTGAAAACAGCTTTAGGCTGAGATTGTTCTCTGCACCAATATTTTCTAGTTTACCTAGGGACTAACAGGTTGTATGTAACCAGTTAAAAAATGTCTGTGGCTGGAGGTAGACTGCCCTGTAGCAGGTGGTGGAAATGGCCGTGCAGTTCTGTAGGTTTTCTGCCTGTTCCCTCTTCCTTCTGGGAATGGACTGTAGGGCTGTTCCCTGCAAATCGGCACGTTTCTCTACTGCCTGTAGTATTGAATCTCTTTAAGTTCATGCCTCACAATTTATCTAATGCCATAGATAGCTTGATCCTGTAACCACAAAAGTAGATTTACAATAAAACACAACAAAAATTGAATCCAGACCACCCCCTGAGTTTTCCACTTATGTGGTTCCTCCTCCTCCTTGATCCTTTTTCCAAAAGAGTTGTTCTCATACTCTCCATGGATGCAGTGGAAAGACAGCCATAGGTCAGTCTGAGTGACCATCACCTGCCAACACCTGATTATAATTTTCAACAAAATCAGTGCAAGAGTGTTTTCCTTGTACAGTGAGAAGACTGGCTGTAGTCTGAAAATGCACAAATATCCCAGGGTCCCTCAAGGGGACTAGCTTCTGCTGATTTCTCCATGAGCTCACTGTAGAGAGAAGCAGAAATGGCATTTATGTGTCAGGGTTTCGTATGGCTGAATGTGGAGAAATGACCTGAAAGAAATAGGGACTGTTCATGGAACTGTAGAGAACTTCTGCAATGTTGAAAAAGTCTTATTTGGAAATCTTGCTCATCTTCCTACTGGCTGTGATTCTGTTCCTGAACTGTATTCTCTAGAGCTTTTAGTGTGGTTTTTAAATGAGTCAAGTGATGAGACTTCAGTATTTTCCTTGGAAAGAAAACAAAAGTTATCCCACAAGGAAGAGTGGCAGATTTCCACTTACAATGAGTTTTCTAGGAGGTGTTTTAATTTACAAGTTCAGTCAGACATGTGTGACACAGTTCTTGTTCCTCTTATTGATGCTTTGTTGGTTTTTGTTTTTTTTTTGTTTGTTTTTTTTTCCATGTAGGTTTGATGATTCCAGTCTTTTGTGTGGTGGAGCAGTCAGACGCCTCTCTTGAATATGATAATCGAGAAGAGCACGCTGAGTTCGTTCTGGTTCGCAAAGATGTGCTCTTTAGCCAGCTGGTGGAGACAGCGCTCCTGGCTCTGGGGTATTCCCACAGTTCTGCAGCTCAGGCACAAGGTATTCAATAGTTTTTTCCCACTTCTCTGCACTGCAGAAGACAGCACCTGAGGTTGTTTGATGTAAGGAAGAAGTAAGAAAACTGTTAGCAGATCTTGGAAGCGTTTATATCAATTGTGTTAATTGCTTAATCCTAAACTAGGTGTACAGCAAGCCCTACATTTTTAGCCTGCCTAGAAAGCATTAACTAGATCTTGCTGACGTGTGAAATCTGGTGATAATGATCAGTCAGGATGTTCATGACACACTGGTTCTGTGCCACGAGGCAGGTGGCTGCTTCGAGGAAGTCAGCACAAAAGATTGAACCTTTAGGTACAGCTAGATGCTATCCAGAATTCTTCTTTGTATCAGGGCAGTTTTGAACAGCATATTGTAGTCTTTCATTTTTTTAAATTGTGCATTGTAGATAATGGTTACATATATATGCATGCTGTCTTTATGGCAAATAGTTGTAGGACTAAATGTGCAGGCTGATTTCTGGTTTCACTTACCTACTATATTGCTGCAAAACCCTTTGTAAAGCTCAATAGTTTCTTCCACTCAGAGATGATTCTGTTAGCAGCAAAATCTTAAAATAAACAAAGCTTTCCTCTCTCGACCCAAAATATAAGCTTAAAAAAACCAAAACCTAAAATCATAAATCTTGAGGGAGATGGGCAGGAGGTGGTGGGTTGGGAAAAATCTTTCCAGAATGAACTTCAAGTTTCAAGAGGCTTTTTTATACTGAACAGGTTATTTCAGTGCTTATTCTTTTGGATGAGAAACCTGTTAGTTTGTTTTATCTCCATATCACCAGTAAAGCTTGTGCACATTTAGAGTAGCTTAATGGCAATTTGCCTGGGGATTTGAATTTTGTCTGTTGATTTGAGTTGTTTTGTATAGTTAGATATTTGAATGTGGGAGCAGAAGGAGCAATGGTGGTGTTGAATCCAGGAGTTCCAGGCAGTGGTCAATCACATGGGCTCCTTGTGCAACCTTCCTTCCAAGCAGGGTGATAATGATTCTTTTCCTCTGTCAGACTCTGTGAGAGAGGCTCAGGTTCTTCGTACAGGCAGAGTTTATGTGCATGTGTTTATTTACACAGTATGGTAGTAAAAGCCCTGCAAGAAGGTATTTGTTCTGGTTTTTAATATGAAATGCTTTGTGTCATCTTAGGGACTCTTTTCTCCCGAGTGTAAAAGGTCAGCATATCCCACTGTTTCCATCCTGGTGATCCAGCTTTCTGTTTGACAGCACTATCCATCTCAGTTAACACAGTTGCTCAACATGTTGCGAGCTAACATGTGGAACATGCTGCATTAGGTGGCCAAGATTTGATTCTTGGCACTTCTGAAGGGGAATGGGCTTTGCAGAAAACCTGCTCCGAGGGGGCACGTCATCCAGTGCAGCGACCCACACTGGCTGAGCATCTCACTTGGGGGAACCTTGCTTTCGTGGCATCACTCTGTTGTGAGAATAGAGAGGAGGAGACAGATTAACTCATGAAGGAAATTAGTCACTGTGCAGGGAGGAAATGGCCACGTTTCTGAGCTTTAACAATGAGCAGGTTCAGATACTGATCTGTCGCTTGATGTGCTGCAGGAAGAACTCCACTACAAAATAGAAGTTGAATCTCTAATTATTGCAATTAGCCTAAAAAAAAACCCTGAAGTATTTTCATCTTTGAGGCAGCAATTACATTCCTCTGGGCAACATCACATGGTATAATATTTAGACTGGCAGCAAGTACCTTAAAGATCCATCAGCTAACAAATATCTTGGTCAAGTTATTTACCTTCAGTGAAGGGCCAGTCCACCAATGTCTTTTCAACATCTTGAACAAATACTGCAGGCTGTGCCAATCTTGAGATATGAAGCTGAAGTATGCAGCATGTTCTGTAATATCTTGCCTCTGTGCTAGTTGTCTGTAAGCTGAGGGGTGAGGTGCAGCCAGGGACAGCCAACAGATTTCCGAGATTGTTTTGTTTAATGTGAAAGTTTATAGAATATAGGCCCCTAATTTGTTAAGTAGGGTTGACAGAAGCATGCTACTAAATTGCTATTGTAAGGATTTATTTGGGAACACAGCTTTCTGCTATTAAAAAGGTGGGAAAAGTAAAGCTATTTACTTTATTTGTTATAGTTGTAGGACAAGTCTGCTTCTGTTCTGTCTGCTTGGAATTGATTTCCATTAGCAAAACATTTTAATAAATGGCAGCATAGTTCTTTTTTATGATCAACTGAATTACAGGATCTGCATGAGCAGTTGAAGGTCCTTAGGTGAATTTTTCAAAATACTCTGAGCATCATGCTTTGCAAAACAGTGACATGGGTAGGTGTCCCCACGTCCTCTAGGGACAAAGTAAACAAGTTTATCAAAGCTTTGGTATTGTAAAAGCTGTCTAAGCTTTTACTTGGCATGTAACAGTTGTCGCCTTTTGAGTTGGGAAAGTGTTTTATTTCACCCCAATCTTTTTTTGGATGACTGAGAGGAATGGCAATTTTACTTCATCCTGCAAGAAGCATCTTGCCTTCACCTGTTCTTTTTAGACCAGGGTCTTCTGTGGCAGATAGAAGAGCTAGTTAGGGGGGAAAGAAGAGCTGTGGCAGCAGAGAGAAGTGCTGTAGGATTTCACGCTGCCTTCGCCGCGGTTCCCCGCGGCAGCCCTGCAGAGCTGCCGAGTTGGCGTGCGGCTTCCCAGCTGTACAGCAGCACAGCAGAGCCTGGCTGGCAGCAAGGAAACGTGGCACAGAGTGGTAGGTGCTATATGCCTCCCTGAGGGGGCTGTGTGCCCTCAGGGACCCTGCTGTAGGGCTGCCAGCCTGGGCTGCAGCCTGGAGCTGCAGAGCTCCCCGGGGAGGTGATGCTGTGTCTGAGTGTTTGAGCTGTAACACGCACACACAGCGGGCACCTGGCTGAGCCTCGTGTACTGCCTTGTGGTCACTTGGCTTATTATGGAACATTTTGATTCCTGGTTGCTAGGAATGGATATGTCTTAGTACAAGCAGTGTTGAGACAAAAATGTATCAGGAGGCGTACATTAAGGTAGCCCCGTGCCTCCCTGGAAGAAGCTCTTTTATTCCCATGCAGTTTGGGCAGGGCACATTTGTTCTACAAACAGCTGGTTATGACTTTTTGGTGGTGGTGGTGGTGGGAGCAGAGACTTTTCCAGCAAGTGCTGCCCTCATGAAACTTCCCTTTTCTGACAGGAGCTGTGAAATATCTTCTGGAACAGCATGGGAATTTGTTAACAGCTTGGCACTGGGGTGTGAAAGTTGGTGGTGTAAATGGCAAACAAAGGTTTAATAAACATTTATGTATTTTTCTTTCATCACTTAAGTCTACACCTGACAGTAGGGAACCTGCTACATGTGCCTTTTAGACAGGAAAAGAGTCATGCTTTAAAGGGGCACCTGTTCGATTTGTAGTTTAATAACATTGATGTGCCCTGATGAAAATTTTTTCTTGTGGGTAAGGTATTCTAACAGGGCTATGCAAGAGAAGGGAACTGGTAGCAGGTACATAGAATACACAGTGCTGAGTGCTGGGACCAAAGGAGTATGAAAGTAGCTGCAATCTGATGTACCCTGTGTGCAGTCCTCTGGCTTTGGGACCTGCTGTGAAAGCTGATTCCCTCCTCAGTGTGGGGTGGAAGAAGATGAGTGTTAGTTTGATGTTCTTAGTATCTACCTTCTTAGAATCCACCTGAAAAATAAAATAGTATGATTTCCTGTGGATATAAATTTTTTCTTTTGACCAGTTCCTTGTTAGGTGTTGTGAGTGTGTACACAGAAGTGATGTGCATTGTCTGCAGAAGTTAGCAGAGCTGAATGGGTCATGGAAATGGAGTTTGCCTTCTCAGGTGCTTGAGCTCAGTGTGTTGGCAGGGCTGTGTGGAGTGCCTGCTCTTTGGGAACAGCTTTAGCCAGGCATTGACAGGATGGTTGCTTGGGTTAGTTGCTGTGTGTGACCATGACAAGGAAAGTGGTGTACAGAAGAGTGAAATGGTGCTCAGATGTCAAGTTCAACAGGAGGAGGAGTGAGAAAACAGCAGAGGGAAGTTAACACAAGAGTGAGAGATCCTTCCCATCCCTGTCACCCTAGAGATTGTCAAGCTCTGATTCTTAAGCAATACCTTACCCTGAGCAGGGCCATTGCAAGAGGCAGTGCCTTGCATTTCTGCCTCAGAGGTGTTTCTGTGCTGTCTATAGACTGGAGAGGGGGGAAGACCTGTGCTTGCAAAGAGCTGTGCAGGGGGGTCAGTGTGGAAGGCTGGAATGAGAGGTTGGCAGTGATCAATGGGGAAGGTGTAGTACAAGAACAAGAAAGGAACGAGGTTTTAAGTATTTTACCTTGCTGTGTGGAGTTGCAGTAGCTGGACATGGAGGTGAGTGGTGGTCTGTGGGGTTTGTGGCTTAGTGAGCAGAGGTCAGACAGCTCAGCCCTGTCAGCCTTGCATCACTGGAGTGGGGAAAAGGAGAATTCTGTCGGGCTGATCAGTGCCTGGCCAGAGTAGCTGACACCCAGAGGTACCTCGGGACCTACTCTAGTCCTACTCCAGCTGCCTTGTCTGTGAAGCTCTGATACTGCTTGCAGCCACGGGACAGCTTGGCTTCTGTGCTTCTACAGAGAGCTGTGTTCTGGAGCACTGATGGTGCTGTCTTTGCAGTGAGCTGCAGTAAGAGAGAAGGGTGGCTCTCCTGTCTGTAGGAAGGAAACCAAGGCACAGACGTGTTAAGAATTCTCCTCTGGACTGATAGTGCACATGGCTGGGGTGGGAAATAACCCAGACTGCAAGTGGCTTCATTTTCTTCAAGGGTTTAAATGTGTGAACTCAGCCCTGCTCTCTGCTGTGAACTGGAGGCCCCTCACACTTGTGGCCCGTGTTTTAGCATTACTTCAAAGCACAGCCCAGCTCTGTATGATATGGTGCTGTTCAGCCAGTCGGTCCAAGCCCAGGCTGCTGTGTGTAAGAATGTGGCAGCCAGAGTGCTATGCTCCTTCCCTTAGACTAGCCTTTGTGAGAGCAGCGTGACCATCTTGCCCCTTACGGGATCATAACCATGTGTACAAATATTTGAAGGGTGTAAATACTGATATGAGAATGGATTTGTCTAAGCTGGTACTAGAGGGTAGGGCTCTGAGGCAATTGGAAGGATCTGAGCAGATGATTAGTAGGGAAGGATCCTGTGAAATATTCCCATCTGTCTCCAGAATCACAATAGCTTCCAGCTGAATGTCAGGTAAAGGGAGAACATACCAGCTGGGGGCTGTATTGAACACACACGCACAAGCTCCTTTTATGTTTCTGTATCAAGGAAGGTACAGTAAAAGTGTGGTGAAACCCTGCTGAACTGTGCTTGGTGTACACAGCCAAGTTTACTGTAGCTGGGAAGACCAGACGTGCTATTTTCTACTCAAAGTGCAAGTTAGCAGTAAGGGAAAAAATGAGAGGAAACCTGAGTTCAGGCTTCTCATGTGAATAATGTGCAATAAAGTACAAGGCTGCTGTAATCTGGAATCTTCTGACCCTTCAGCCACTGTTATTTGTGTCTGAGTCGTGGGTCCCTATTCATGTGATCAAAGATCTTCTGGTGAGATGAGTTTAATAAATAAGAGACACATTGGTGATATAATACCTTTAATAACAAGACGAGACAGTAATCAAGCAGCTAAATATTGGGTCATTTCCTGACTATCACTCCTCACTGCTGCACGTTACCTTTTCATTTTAGTAGAGACAGCGTGTTGGTCTCACCTAACAGAGTTGTCAATCCATGGAAAGCCGCTGTATTTCTCTTTAAGTTCAAACTCTTTTGACACGGACTATTCTCACCCTGCTAAACCGATAATGTTTAAAACAAAACACCCCAAAACAAATGAAAGAAACCCACCCAGCCCTCTTCACACCTCTTTTCATCGATTCGGTTTTACACGTCTCTAATTAACAGCTCCTTATCTTTGATAATCCCCTTTGTTCCCCTTGCCTCTACTGGGAGTATTTATAATGGGTAAACTCTTCTTTCTTCTCTCCAGTTTTGCAGGTGGCATGATGAAAAGCCCAAATCAAATCATTTAGCAGTGGTATGTGTGAGGGGTCCGGCTAGTACTGACATCTTGCAGTAAACTCTGCCGAGTAATTCCATGCCAATTTGCCTGAGATTGATAAACAGGCTGGATTTCTTGCAGTGATACTCAGCCATCCAGATCAAAGTTTTCCTTGTGAAAGCTGCTCCTTCTTGAACTGTTCATTGCTTGAGTTGTACTCTTTGTCTTTCTCCCCATGTTTGAAGAAAGAGGGCTAAGAGCTTCTCAAATATTTATTTCTCTCTCTATATATAGTTTAACAGCAAATCACTGTTTTGTCTACCCTGCAAAACCTCATGACAACTGTAAGTGAAATTCAATTAGCCGGAACTATGAGGGAAAGTCACATTTTAATGAGAATATTGAAAACCTCTTCGTTTTCTGTGGGTTTTGATAGGCATTTCAGTGCATAATGGACACAGGGTTGAAAGACACTGTTGTTAAAGGTTCAGTATCTCAAGCCACTTCAATTAAAGCCCGAGAATTCTCTTTAAGAGTTCCTCAGAGCTCTTAAGAAATTGTATGTAAAAAATAGAAGAAGCAACAAAAATTGAGGCTTCTTATAATTTGTAGGCTTTGCTAAAATTAGTATTGCATTTTTTTATGGAAAATGTGACATATAATGAAATGTTAGCATGTCATATTTTTAGATACATAAGTGGAATCTATTTTAAGTTTTACTTCGGTTTATATATATATGAACACATATAATATATTTATAGTTTAGTACATACACATTTTATACATATACATGCATGCAAATGTATAAAAGTATATATGTGGAAGCAGAAGCTCAGAATTCAATTAATGAATTAATCTCAGGTCTCGGTTTGTGCTGTTATTTTAAATAACCTCATTATCCCAACAGCGTGAACACCAGTGAATACTTGAATTTTTGATAAGCTCTCTGTGAAAGTTCTTAACTTCTGACTAATGGTCAGGAAGTGTGTGTCTTTCCTTTCCTTTTCTCCCGTGTCACCCCCCTAAACTGGTGTACAAAAGTTAGCGTGTGATGTTGACGTTCTGATCCCAATATATTATTTACAGGATTCTTGTGATGGAACAAAACCTTCTACAAATATTAATCTATTTTTCTAAATGACAAACATCTGGGTAGTATAAGTAAATGGGTAATTTATTAATGTTTGAACAGCTCGAGGGGGGGGTTAGTAAAGGTAGTCCTGAGCAGCTCAGCACTTCTGACGCTGCTTTCTGTCTCATTTGCGGTCTGTGACTGAGCACAGCAGGCTTGTAAGCAGGAGAGGGGCTGGGGGGAAGGAGGGAGCAGAGTGGACACAAAGGGCTTTGGTTGTTCCAGTGAGACACCCTTTCATCCTTCTCCCTGGGAGACCCCACGTACCTGCAAAGGGCCTTTGGTGTGCAGTGCTGTGGAGTGCATGGTGGTTTGGTGACGGCTCCGTGGGCTCCAGTGGAGCTGCTGCAGTGGAGTGTGTGTCATTTGTTTGTTCCACGGTCGTAATGGGCCAAACTCAGACTCTGCTATGGGAAGAAATCATTAAACCTTTGTTCTTGTCTTCTTCTTCATTTTGGAGCAGTATTGCTTAGGCTGTAACGATGAATCGGTGCTTTAGTTTGATGAGGGCCACGTTTTTTAATGCTTTCCATTCACTTTTTGTTGCAGGCTGTGTGCAAAAAGTAGCATTGCAGGACAGAGGTGTCTTGAAGCTTTGTAGTCTTCAGGGAAAGGTTTGCCTGTATTCTGCCAGTGTTAGAAACCAGTGAAGAAATGCTGGGGAAATGGAGCCACAGGCTTTTTTGTGTTGCAGCAACCATTACAGTAGTTTGGGGTGAAATAAAAATCAAGTTCACTCTGAAATGCCTGGGTGTACTCGATTAAAAACTTACACCAGTGTATAATAAATTCAGATCTTTCCTGTCTCACTTCTTTCTCAGCTAAACCCACAAGTCTGAGAAATTCTGGTGATTTTAAGTAAAATTAAGAAATGGTCTTTATTAGTTTTAATTAAAAATAAAATTTTGTTATCTCCTTTTTTTTTTCCTTCCTCATGAATCTGATAATGAAGCCGTGCTCTATTTAAAAGTGGAAATAAATTAGCTTAGGCTAGGTCTTCCACTGTCCAGAGAAGGAAAATGAGGTGCAGTTAACAGCTTGTTAACTAACAAGCTAAATATTTAAACATTCAGTAGGATGAGCAGAGCAAAGCTTGGTGCTGGTTAACATGTTACGGTAGCTATTTTTTTCCTTCCTTCCCTTTTCCCTTTTCCTTTTTCCCTTTTCCCAAATATTCTTATCTGCTGAATTTTTTTTTTCCCATTCTGCCCTCTAGGTAAGGGAAGCAGCATTTTAACCCAGTGGTGTGAAGGGCTTATTTTTTTGTTCCAGCTGCAGATTGCAGTGCCCCATCTGCCTTCCCCACAGGCGCACAAAGCTGAGCCCAGCCCCAGCTGCTTCTTTCTTAAACCTAACCGAGGTATGGCACATCCCTCACCTCAGCTTCTGCTTATTTAGAAGTAAATCCCACCTTTCAGAATCCCTGGTTTGCCTTGGGTGTAGTTTCCCTGTGCAGCATTTATAATGGCTATGCTGCTGGAGAGAAAGCAGAGCTCTTTCTGCTGGCTGGTCTGTCTGAAATCTATTTATCATCAGTGCCCCAGTCTGGATCTTGCTGCTTGTGTTTGGGGAAATGGGTCTGAGCCTTTGGAGAGCAAAGGTGTTTGGCTCCAGGGCCTCTGGCAAGCTTATGGTGTAAAGCAATACTTCTCAGACCCCTTTAACCATGTAGACAAACTGAGCATGAAAACAATTTTGTTTTTAAACTGAAAGCATAACAAAGTAGGTGTAGAAAATCTGAGGGGGGCTAAACAGAAGGTGTTTCCTAGTTTAGAAAGCAAAAGAGAGGCCAACACACTGAACCCCTGTTCTGTGTCTTCATCTCTTCAGGAGAGATCCTCCTGGCAGTGACAGCAAAGGGTCAGTTCAGATGGTTTCTCACTGCTGTACATGACCATTGTAGAAAGGACCTGGCTTTAATCCTACTGGTCCTTATTGGAATATAAATGGAGCTGTCAATCAGCAGCTGTATTTGATGTTTCCTTTCATACCGGCTGACTTTTACAAGGGCAAGCTGCCCTCCTGTATTGTTTGTCATCGGGGGTCTGCAGCAGATTAAATGGCTACATTTAATGGAATGGAATGGGGAAGGATGAGCAAAAGACAATGCTATTAGTGACCTCCTTTTACCTACTATCCTGCTCACTGAAACCTGCTCGGTGAGTACAGATGAAGGTTCAAATTCAAGCTGTGTGTGAGAGAAGTGGGTGCATGTACCCTCCTCCCATCTACTGAGCTGCCTGATTATTCAGGGTGGTGTCTGTGCCTTGCTTTACAGGTTTGTGGAGAGTTGCTAGTACTCTCTCCATCTTTTGCCCAGTAAATACCTTTGATTTATCCTGACAGTTTAAAAGAATATATGTTTATACAAGTATGATTAAAAGAAGGAATTGCATGAGTTTGGATGAGGTGAGATTGGGGCATTTTTCACTGTGTATTTATGGGCAGTTTTACTTTCGACTTTATTCCAAATAAAAATAATGCTTCTAGAATGAAGTGACTGTCAATAAAGTTAGAATAGCCTTGGGATCTGAGGTCTGTATTTTATTCTGTTTTTAGTTCCCATACTGTTTTGTATATGCAGCACCTTTGTCTTCACCTGGCTGTTTCCAAGTTACCAACAAAGAGTTAAATTCAAACAAGTATGCTAGGAGAAGGATGCATGTGCCAGTCAGGATTTGCAGCTAAATTGCTTTCATACTGTGTTTTTATAATATATTTGCTGCTTAGCCACATTTTGGCCTTTTTCCTTTCTCTAACAAAAATCATTATGTGGCGCAGCTAGTAGATAATTCCTACTTTTACAGAGATGACACCATGCTAAAAATGTCCCTTGGCATAGGGATCATTAACTGATGGCAATTTGTCTGCCTTTCTGAGTGCATTATTCTTTGTCACCAGCTATAGAATCTATGAAATAGTCTGTGGGGGGAAAAAGTGTTTCTCTTGTGTTGAAACTGAGGATGGACCAAACGCTTGAGGAAAAAATTCTATCAAATAATGAGCTATAGATAATACTGCATTTTTTCAGGATCCTGGAAGGAGATGCTTAGGCAGTATTATGTGGCAGTCAGCACGAGAAAATTGGCATTTTGTGAAATGCTACCATAGAATGTGCTTCAAACGTCACTATTTATATATCCATGTATATAGATAACATCAGTTACATAATTTTAAATGCTGGTGATGGCTCTAAAAGCTACATGCGTTACAAACATAAAAGTTTCCTTTTCCGTGGCATAACCGTGGAGATCAAGTCTTAACTTTTCTCAACCTGAAAGCTGTATTTGTTTGAATAATAAAATGAAGAGTGGTATTTTGTTGGTAATATTAATAGAGATTCATTAATATTTTATTGTGGCACTTTCAAATAAAGGACTACACCTGCTAGGGTTCTCTTTTAGGGGGTGGGGTTGTTTACTTTTTTGATATAGCTATTAAAAGAGCATAGCAACACCATATATTTGCAGTTTCTGATCACTAAAAATCCTCCCTACCATAAATGTGTATATGCTATTGAGAAGCTAATTAAAAGATTAACAGCATGTACAGTAATTTACCCAAAAGGCATGTGTTAATTTGTTAAAACACTAAAGATCTTTATGCTTTCTTTTTTGATGCTATCAAAATATTTTCTGTGGAACTGGTTGAACCTGGTCTCTTCATTATAAATTCTTCTGCAGAGTAAGACAATTTCATATCTAATTGCATAAGGAATTATAAATTACCTTTTCTAAGAGACCTATGACACTAAAACACAGAATGAACAAATAAAATGGATTTATTCTAGTACAAATGAAGATACATGGCAGTATTTTTATTACAGACACCATTTGTTTGGGCTGAGTGTTTGAATATTTTACAATAAGATGCAAAGTGCTATTTGTCGAGCAGTCATTCTAGCAATGCATCTTAAGGTGTTTTGCAACTAATTGCCATGAAACGAAGAAACCCAAATCAGCAAAACCCAGGCCCACCCATAAAATATAATCCTATGTAGAATGAGATAAATCTGTTCCGAGAGAAATACATTTTATGTGCATTTTTAGCAGCGGGATCTTCTTCCTGGCTAAAACATACAACTTTTCTTTTGTTCACAGAGGAAAGACCTGTTGATTCCGAAAGTGTGCTTTAGCTCAGCAAAAAGGTCACTTGCTGCATGTAAAGTGATTTCCAGCTAGGTAAGAGGTGCTGCAGTGTAGACTGGAGCACACCAGTGAAGGATTTAATGTCTGGTTTCTCTTGGGGATGGATGGTGTGTAGAACAGTTCAGTGGATGTGGGGCATTTCCCTGATGCACAGGGAAATGTAGGTCCTGCCCTGGCTCCACTGGTGTCACACAACCTGAGGGGAGGCCATTGCTGCACAATTAGGGGTCCCTCCCTCTTGGGGACTTGGGGGGAATCCTGGACCACTCTGCCTTGGTGGCTTGAAAACACAGTAGGTTGTCCTTTGGAAACAACAGGATGTTGTACAGTACCAAGTGACAGAGTATTCTGAGAATTGAAAATTAACCTTCTGACAGAATTCAGTAGAAACTAGCATTTATTAAAGATCTGTCTTTCGTAACTTCATTCGTAACTTCTTGCCAGAATTGTATTCTGGCATTGAGAGTTTTAAATATTTTACAGTACATTTACCATTTTGTACTGCACTGTGTCAGTGTTGGTGCCAAGGCTGTTTTAACGTTGCTGAAACGTCTGTTTAACCAGCTTAGATTAAATCATTCTTATTAATACATTATTTAGTATAAGGAACAAATTAATATTATACTGACCTTTGGAGGGTTGAATTAATAAATGTATCACAAGGATTAGTTTGGAATTGCATATTAGAGACATTATTTTGTTTATTTATCCAGAAGTACTTCTATTTTGAAGTTTACTAATACAAAGCTGCTTCTGTTAAGCTGATTGTTATTCCTAGATACTAAAAGATCAATGCCAAATTGTCTAAATCCCAATGTATGGATGGACTTGTGAGTTTTTCTAGAAGGTTGCCAAAAGGGTAGTGTGTCACTTCATAAAAGTGAGTAGAAAAGAAATGTAATAATTTTAGCTAGAGAAAACTGTGGTTTGGTTTGAGTGGTATGAGATAAAAAAATCAGCTTTTATGGTGAAATGTGGGTTACCCTTTTATAAAAAAAAGTGCCTAATAATCCAAAGTGATTTCAATAACAAGGTTAAGGAGCATTTTTGTAATAATACAAACATGAGATTTTTCTTTTCCCCTTAGCTTTTTGTAGTTCTGTATTTAAACTTTATTTTGCAAGAACTTCTTTTGCTTCACATTTTTGAGTGCGTGTCAGTACAGGAAAGTAGGGAGAGAGAGCAAAAAGGAAGAGAGACAGACAAGTTTTTCTACACTGTGTGTAATAGTAATGTCGTGACTTTGTGAGGGACAGTAGTGGGATTTTTGGTAGTGTAGTAAGCACTGGCACCAGGCCACTGAGGTCCAGCAAATCCCAGTCTTGCTGACCAAAATTGGGATGGAGTTAGAGGTACGGCCATAGCCCTGGCATGGCACTGTGGTGCCCCAGGGTTGCAGTGTCAGTTTTGTAGAAGGAAGGGCTATAGAACAAAATTGCCATTATGCATCTTCAAGGCTTCTCCTGAGTCCTTTTTTTATCTGGGTCTGTTGTGCAGAAATTCACATTTTGCATGTAAATGTGAAGGAGATGGAGAAATCTTAGCTGCAGATGGGAATAAAAAAAAAAAAACAAAAAACCAAACCACCAAAAAACCCTTCAGTGTCTTAATGTTTAAAAAAATTCCAGAATTAGAAGAAGATAAATTTATGTAGCCTTTGCACCATAATAATACGGCAAGACCTGACACAAAGCCATAAGGCTTTTTTCACAGATTCAGTTGTCTGGAAGTTGTGCAATGCTGTTTAAATAGAATGTCTTTTAATAGATCACAAGAAATTAAAAAAACACATTAAAAAAGTCATGTTTTCACCAAGGATTACATGATGGCAGTGTTAACTCCAGTGCAATTAATAGAGAGCGTGTACTTTGTTTTCCTTTGAGTGCTTAGCATTTTCTCTAGATTTTATCTGGTCACGTATCCAGGAACTGGGTATGGATGCAAGCTGCTGTTAATTGAACTGTATTTAGTCCTAATAAAACCATTGTATGTGCAATATAGCAAGATGTGTATCTAAATGTGCATTTGCAGCTACGTAGCTGTGGCTTGCATATCTTGTCGTAGGTAGGCAGCCCCTTGTCCACATATTTTTAGATACAAAACCTGACTGGCTTATGACAAAATAAATGCTATGCCAATAGAAATTATCTTTTACAAAACCTGCAGTTATTTTCCCAGAACAGTTGAGAGGTGCAGTTTGTTGCTGAACAGGGAGAAAGATGGAATATGTTCTAATTTTGTTGTGGAGCATTGGCCCATTGAGCCAGGCATTGTGTAGTACAGTTTCTCTGTCTAAAGGAAGGCTGGTCCTGGTTTCCCCTCATACACCCACTGAATGTCTTTTTTACATCCAGCTACTTGTGTGATGTAGTATTGGGGGGGAAGATGCTGTTTTATATGAGGAGTGATCAGTTCAAGTCTGGAAGCAAAAAAAATCCCTTATTTCTGTGCTTGATGGATTAAGTCTTTTATATAGCATGTTTTATAGCAAAAGGGCTATGTTTGTACAGAAGGAGGTGCCAGAATGCTCATAGAAGTATAGTAGCTCATCTGATGGGTGGGACAGATTTCTGCGTGCTGTTTGGGGGGGAAAAAAATTAACCCCGTGTGGGAGTATAATATCTGGCATTGTTAATTCTTGACATTTTGTTTCCCATACTTCTGGGGCTCTTGACAAGGGTAGCTTCATCTTCTCTGTAAAAATTTAATTTGTAAAGATGAAAAAAATTCTTAGAGGATTCCATCAGAAGCTTGTTAGCATGATCCTGTCTTTGGCATGAGAACGTGGAATAGAAAAGAATCCAAGCTTTTAAATTTGCTGGGAACAAAAAGAAGCTGGTTGGTAACTTTGGGATGCAGTCTTGCTCTCTGAAGCACATTGCTTTGCGGGCATGCAGGCTTGTGACAGTGTGATCCTACATGGGGCTGGGTTGGTTTCAAACATGCTTGGGGCCTCCTGTGGCCCTTTTGTTATTTCTCAGCCTTTGGCACCGAGTGCTGGTGGGGGATGTGTGGAGATGGGGAAATGAGAGAAATGGATATTAGAATTCAGTAGCAGATTTAAATTAAGCAGAAACCTCAGTATGTTATAAACTTGTAAGGCTATATATACACTATGGCATGTGGCTGGACCATAGTTATGCTCAGCAAACCACTGAATATTGTAGGACAGTTCATACATTTTCTAATTCTTCCCAGGAAAAAAGAGGATTTCAATACTAAGTAATACCTTGTTATCATATTCCTAACTGTTGGCAGCAAAGCAGTTTGGACCTTCAAAAATAGCAGATGAGATATTTCCCTAAAACTATGCTACTATTTAGCATTTTATTGATGTTCTGGCAGAACAGCACAAGGATTGACAGAAACTGGGTCTGGAAGCAACTGAAGGGAGCTGCTGGAGTTTAGCAAAGGTTATGGAATAGCAGTGCATTCCAGCAGATGTCCTGAGAAGAGAGATGGGAAAGGACCAGAGATGCCAAAGCAGGACCTGCTCATCACGGGCATGACTTTTTCAGCCAAGAGGAGTCCAGGCTGACAATGTCATTTGGGACTTTGCATCCTTAAGTGGGAAGCGTTAAAAACAGGCGTGAAAAAGCTGGTAGTCGTAGAGATAATGTCTGACCTCTTAAAACATAAGCATGAGGTGTGTATCTCAGAGAAAAATATTCCTTGCAATGGTGGAAACTGAAATTGGGGTTCTGCTATTATTATAGTATGGCCAAAAATGGAACTAGAAAGTTTTGTCTTGGTGTGAAGATGAAGTGAAATAAAAGAGTTACATGGGCATCCAGTGCTGTGATGTAGGGTCCAAAATCAGCTCACACAGTGCTGTCAGTGTTCATAGTTGTTAGTGCTGTAGCTTCAATAATGGCTTCTTTACCAGAAAATTAAGCCATGTTTTCAGTTATGGAACTGTAAATAAAGTCAAATGCTTCTGAAGTCAGTGGAGTTTTTAATTTTGACTGATGCAGTTGAGGGCAGAGGTTGAAACATGATTTTTTTTGTTTCCGGGTGTATTTTGAGCTATATTTCGAACTTGTTTTATATGAAGAAGTAAATAATGTGTTGTGGGATGGGCTGGGATCATAGGCAGCACAGGTTCACATAATTTTATGTGTATTAGTATGTGGTTCCTGATCCTATACTTGATTGTTTGCAACGAGCTTGTTTGAGGTGTTCTATACATGTAATTTTTCAGCTGTATCCTAATACATCAGTACAGCTATTCTGGAGTCAGTTCTTTAGCTACAGGAGATACAGGCCAAAGCTGTTTTACTACAGAGGATTTTTCCTCATATGAAAGCCATCCTTTTGCAGGATACTTTTTGTTTAATGAAAGTTTACTCTGTTGTTACAGAGTAAATTGATTGTTTTTTCTAATACATCATCAAAGCTTGGGTTTGGTTCTTGCTTGCTTCTGGGAATATCTGAGACACAGTGAGTAAGACTGGGACAACAAAATTGGGATTGCTTGTAGGAATCCTCCTACCACTTCAGAGTCATGGAGAAAGACAGCCTGTGTCCTCAGAGGCCAGAAATGTGGGAACTGTAAGACTGAAAGTAAGAAGCCATGTGTGTCTTAACATATGTAAGATTTGACTTGGTTTCAAGTACTTTACTTATGACTGGAGGAAGGAGAAAGCTGCAGAGTGGGGAGACACATGATGCCTGAGCTTTAAGAGCCTTAAAGTAGGGTAAGGCATTGCTTTAATTGTGTGTGTGTGTGTCTGTGTTGGATTGGAGGTGAGGATAGCAAATATCCACTGTTTTGGCAAGGACTGAGAACTTGGTCTTTAACTTGACTAATACATATGTGTATGTAGGAAGGATTTAAAACAAGAGGAAAATAGTCATTAATTTGGACTATTTGTAGTAGAAACATGAATACTTGGCTGTAATAAGGAGAAATACAGTAACTTCTTGTGTTCAGAGAAGTTCTTAAAAATGCTAATTCAAATTAAGATTCGTATATTTTCTGAGGTTTTCACATGGGGTGGAAAGCCCAGTCTGACTGCATCCATAAATCAAGATGCTGCCTTCTTTTCTGTGAAGCCTAAGGTAAAAATAGTTTTGGTTTTAAAGCCCAAGGGTGTTTAGTACTTGTCTGTAGACTTCTAAATAATATACAAATGCAAAAGGTTTTTATTTGATTAACTCTTTTTTCTTTTAAATTTATTAACAAGGTGCTTATGGAGAAACATTCATCAGAAGCTTTAGAAATTGTGGGAGATTTATGATGTCATATGATGTCATTACAGCAATACGCTGCATTGTAAAACTTCAGAGCAGCCCCTGCTGTACCACCAGGGTGAATAATGGAGCTTTCATTCACTCCTACCAAATCCCAGCATCAAATATTACACAGGCTCTCTTAAAACAGAAATTGTGCCTGTAGGAACATGTACTGAGAAGTAATGTTTCAGAGGGTATAATCAGAGTACCTCAAAAAGAGGGGTAGATGTTTTAATTCCCAGAAGTTTTTGTGTTAAAACTGCACACAAGAGATTCTTAGAGGTAAATGCTCTTCATATGGAAGTGGCTGAAAAACATCCTAGCTGTCTCATGGGGAACTGACTGGAAGGAGCACTAGAGGCCAAATGCTGCTCAGTTCCACCATCCTGTGCTTGGGGTGGTGCCAAAGACGAGCGCTTTCCCTGCTGCGACTGCGCTGCGGGGAGTACATCTCTCAGGGGTCTGAGCAACCAGTGATTCTACTCTAAACCACACATAAAACAAGTTTAGCAATCTTGGACTGTTGAACAATGATTCATTTTATAATATGACCACAAAATGTAGCTGTGTTGGTAATGATTGCTTCAAACAGCTCGAGAAGCTGAATGAGCAAGGAGAAGTTGGGATTACCCTTAGCCCTACTAAGTGTCCTTGTTGGGCTGGCGGTCAAGGCTTCAGGGTGTAGCTTTTGCCCTGGGCTGCACAGGCAGGCAGGGCAGAGCTCTGCTTGCAATAGATAGACAAAGGTCTCATTCTTTAGTGGCAAATGTGCTTTAACAGCCACCACTGTATAGTAGTACTTAAAATGAAAGGAAATGTTAAGTCTGCTGCACAGTTACTTGTTTAGGATGTTAACAGCTGTATGGCAAATACTTCTATAGTAGACGAGGGAGAGGAAGATGCAAGCAACTTTCATAGCCATCCTTTCATATCTGTAATTACATCCAGACTTGGCAGCAGTGTCATTTCATTTTGCAGAGGAGCGTGGCAGCCCTTGAAGTGAGATTTGTTGGTGTTCAATCCCACACGGTAGAAAAGGTCCATTGTGCTCTGACCTGCTTTAAAACAAGCCATACTAAACCATGCATGCATACTCAAAGAGTCCCCCCTTTTTGTAGACAACTGCCATTTGTTGCAAGGGTTGCTATGGCAAACCAGGGCAGAAAATCCTGTCTTCATGTTAAAGCAAAGTACTTAGAAATTGTAAGGAGACAGATTTTGAGAATATAAATTAATTAAATGGCAGGAATTGCATTATTGCACTATCTTGCCAGTGAAATAGTTATTCCTGTGAGAGTCTATTACTGTGTTAGGTCTTGGAGCAGAGCGTAATTTTTTGAATGTGCTCTAGGTTTTCAGAATCTGTCTTTTTGCTTTTATTTAACTCTAACTAGTGATAAATAGAAGCTTAGCCTTGCAAAGGTAGTCATCATCCAACATGCTTGAGTTGTTAAATCTGTACAAAGACTAAATAAGCATTTGCAGTTTGGCCTTTAAACTGATAGAAATAGCTAACTATAACCTCACCAATCTGGCCTACATGGCTGCTGGATAGTTTGCTGGATTGGGATCATTGTTTTTGGATTTGGACAGGAAATGTTGCATTTTTCCAGATAGAAGTCCTGCAGCTGTCTAATGTGCCTTTTACTCCTTGGCTGTTGGAGGTGCGAAGTGTCAGGCAAGAAGGTGCCTTCTGTAGTACATTACATCATTTGAGAGAAAAAGCTAAAAAACAAGGCTGTCCAATATTCTTTGTTTTATTCAACGCCCTGTGTCCTGGGTACCTAACAGGTCCAACCTCACTGCAGTTGTGTCCTTCTTCAAATCAGCAATGAAACAATTAAGAATACACTTGAGAAACAGAACTGCTAAAATGGATGCTGCCTAGTGTCTTTTTTGTGCAGTTAGAAAAGCTGCTTGGACTTTTTTATTTTTGCTTTAAATGCTGAAAACAAAACAGTTTTGTCTCCTTACATCTGTAACAGTTATTCACTAAAGTATTTCCTTACATTCTTAAGTGGGACTGTGTTATTGTCCTTTGATAACATTTGGGGAGAAATTAAGATTAAAATGCTCATTTCCCACATCTGAAATAGGAGATTCAGATTTAAAAGGAGAAAGAGAACAAGCCACTATGTGGGAAAAGAAATGAGAAATGTTTTCTGTGAATGTGTCACCTTGGACCATGAAGAGCCTTACTCAGGGTGCCCTGGTGAGTGGAGGTAGGTGTAGGTTTTTCTGTAGGTGTTCTCCAAGCCTCTCTGGTCTTTGCTCAGTAGATCTCAGTTGATCAGTCAGCCTCTGCTTGGCTGAATGTGGCACAGGCCAGTGGCTCTGTGCTGATTGTGCCAATATTGCTGGTCCTGTGAATTGACCATCTGTTATTTGCTTTTGTATGCACTTAAGAATCAGGCACGAAGAGCACTAGAAGTAGCCTAGGATTAGTACCTACATCAAAATTCAGGAACTCTAGAATCTTCTCAGTTTTGCCACTGCCTGTTTGTCTTCAGAAAGTCATCATTAGCTGTCCTGCTTGCTGCAGGTGGTTGTGCTGGTTAACAGATGTAAACACGTGCTTCTGTCAAACTTCCAGAGTTCATTTTAGTACAGTGACAGTGTCGTTCTGTATGTTCCCCTTGGGTTCCTGAGTAGGCAGTAGACTGGCCAGTGCATCCAAGGAACAGAATGTGACAAGGCTACTGTGTTGTGGATTGAATTTTGTAAGTTTGGAAGAGGGACCAGCAGCTTCCCAAATGGGAATTTAAAAAAAGAGAAATGTAAAAACGTTTCTAACTAGTTCATGTCAGCATCTTAATCTGGAACTGGCTGTGTCTAATGTCTAATGCAAGATGCTTTTCATGCTATCGTGTTTGCCAGCTACCTCTTAGACTAAGGCATCTGTAGTGATTCAAGAGTTCAACTTCGTGTTAGAAAAAGAAAGGCACTTGAGCAATATCATTAAAAGCTGAGCCAATTTTTTTTAAATACACTTACTTGACTCTACTGTCTTTTCTAGTATTTTGTGAGGCATTTTTCTTTCTTGTTGTATTTATTGTTACTCAGTTGAGAGTTTTTCACTGCATTACCCACCTTAAAATGATCTCATGTTCAAGGTTAAAATTAAGGAGCTCTGAAAACCTGGATATTCTGATGGTCACTAGTGCGGAGATTAGGTATAGATCACTGAGTGCTTTGAATAGGAGTTTTGTATCTACTTAATAGCTTTTCTTAAAAATGACAAAAAAACGAAATAATTTTAAAAATACAAAAAAGGTTAATTGAAAACTATTTTTTCATACATATTGCAGTCATTCCTTACAGGTAAACATATGCATAAAACACTGTAGCTACCACTACAACGTTCATGTTTATTAGATGCTTTTTTATACTAACTGCATTTTAAATGAATAATATTTATCTAAAATGCTATCTTTTTCCTCTGTGGTTACAACCACAATTAAACAGATTCCCTCTGTGGAGTTATATCTCCAACTGCTTACCCCCAAGGTATTTTTAAACTTTTTGCCTAAATGATGTGCATTATTTTAATTACAGCACATGCTAATTATCTGTAAGGTATTGGTTATTATGTCAGTCTGAGGTGGCACTTAATTCCTTTTTTTCCTCACAATTAACAGAATAATATTTGTTTCAAAGGTGGGCAGGGATATGAACCCCAGTTAAATCCTAGCAGATATGTTATTATCATAGCAGGGGAAAGCAAAGGAGCAGGGCCCTCCCTGGGCAGAAGCATCAGGAACAAATGGGTGGCTGTATTTATTTTGGCAGGCTGAAGCTGTTGTGAGCCTGGAGTCCCAGCCAAAACCAAGTGAGCTTGGAGTTGACTTGAGCTGTTTCTCAAATGTTTTTGTGAACTCTCACTTTTTTTTTTTAATTCCCCATGTTGTTTTAATTGTATTTCTCAGTGCTGGGAACGTCACACTAAATCTTCCATGTTTCGGGATTATTTGTGAAGATTTCTCATCAGCTAATGGCAATTGTTTAACAAAAAATCTTCAGTGGTTAGGCTAAAATCTGAGCTCAGATGTGTGATCACATAAGGGAAAATTCCACTGAGACTTGGAGTGGAATGAAGCCCCCTCCTTAATACTTTTGTCTAACATATGTCACTGTATTAAAAATAATTACTTTGGTTCCTTGGAGGGGAAGAAGAAGGGTTTTTTTTAAAAACCTGGAATAATATATTGAGTAGGCAAATAAACTCCTGAGATTGCTTTCATTGGAAAAGGATATTTTAAATGATACCTTTTATTTGAATGTTGGCCAGTTTAATTTAGATTATTGCTTCTGACAATTAACCCAGTGTTGGGCTGCATTTGTCTCATTAGCAATGTGGCCATTGATGAACTTGGATCCGTGAGGGCTCAGCTCTCACCTGGGAAACTCCCCCACCAAGGCTGTGCCCCTGCTTATTAACAAAGTATTAACAATTTATTAACAAATCCACCTAAAAGCCATCTGTGGAGGGCTGCGACTAGGGGATTAAATAAATATATCAGTAGTTTTATAGAATTCTTAGAACAGTTTTGCCAAGTAAGAAAGTCAAACAGCAGAGGTGGCATGGACATAAGTTCTAAAAATAGGTTGTTTCAAGATGATTTGGTTTTGATGTTTTCCTTTTCAAACTTTTTGTAGTTTGAGACAGAGTTTCTCCTTGAAAATTTGCCTCCTTTAAAAACCAGTTTTTAAATAAAAAGGGAATAGAGTGAGAGAAAGAATACGCCTAAATAATTAAAAAATAAAATTCTTAAATTCTGTGTTAATGTAATGCTTCATCTGCCAGGAAATGATTAGTTGATTTGTTTTTCACTTAAGCAAAACCAGTTACGCAAGTTGTGGTTTTATGAACTGATTCTCTCTCTTTTTCTCCTGATTTTTACCCACCAAAGCAAAATATCTGTTACTTCCACAATCTGCTGCTCTGTGTTACGCAGGGAATATTCTGAAATAATGTCATCTTTTGGTGGTGGTTTGGCGAACAAAAGGAGTGAAGAAAATTTTGAGCAATAGGAATAATGACTTCACCAACTTTGTATAGCTTGAAAGCTTCTCATATAAAAATTGTCAGAGAATGATTACTGATGTCCATACCCCAAGATGAAATACAAAGAATTTTCTGGCATTTCTAGGAGAAATAGCTGAAAAAAACTTGTTTGCTTTCAGTGTTTTTTTTTTTTTTAATTCTTATGTACTTTATTTCTGAGTTTTAACAGCAAGCCGTGTACTTTTGTCTAAATTTACATATATATCAAATGTATGGTGTCCAAAGTTAACACAGCTACACATATCTTTATGTGCAGGAAGGGGGAAAAGCCCCTGAAGTAAGTTTATTTTTAAATTTTAATTCACTTTTTACTGTATTGCATCAGCTCCCTACAAATACTTTACGACTTTTACTGTGACAGTCAGTAAGGGAAGCAGGATTTAAAGCGACTCCTCTGTTCTCTCCCTTTACTGTGGCTATGCACGTAATATTCGCATTCACTTAAAAGACACCACACCTGCTAGTTAGAAGCAGTTAATCCATTGGATATCTCATAACGCATACACGAAAGAAGAGAACACATCACAAAAGATTCGTTGTGGCAGTAGAGTGGGCCATTCTAGTGGAAATGCCACTCCGTGGCTGCAGTGAGGGGGGGTGTGTGCAGCTGCCCAGTTGGCTGCGCAGCCCCTGTGTGCCCAGGGAGGAGGCCAACGCCGAGGTGTGAATTGCCATCGCCTTGCCTGCCATCCTCCGAGGCAGCTTCCCCTGCCCTGGGACAGCACCTGGGTGTTTGCTGGGCTGCCCCTCTCTGTAAGGGCTGGGTGGGCACCCTTGGGCATGGCTCTTGTGGAGCAGGCATCCTCACTTGTCCCTCTTAGGGCACCTCTAGTGCTCCCTTCCTCTGTTTATAAATTTGAGTAAAATGCATGGGAAGAAGATGGGAAGACAAATAGTGACTCGGGCTAAACAGAGTGTAACTCGTAGCCTTGGGGGTCGGAGGAGGGAGGGATATTAGAGGTTTGTGGTCTGGAGATTTATTCCTGTAGAGCTGGGAGGTGCTGGCCGTCATTCAGAGATGGGAGCAGCGAGGCGTGCCTGGGGGGAGGAAGGTGACAGCGATGTGGCCCTGGGTGGATGGGTGAGCAGGCACTGACCAGCAGAGCTGCTTGCCATGAGGGATTCTCAGACAGGGTTGAAAGCATCTTATTCACTATGATGTTTCCGAGGTGCATTTTAGCAGGAAAGAAAACCTATTCATTGATTTGCAAGCTCAAAATTGGTTTTCTTTGTACACGAGGAGGGCCTAAAAGGCTGGTAGCAAGGCTGAGACCATTTTCTGGCCAGGGGCAGTTGTTGGTGGAGGGTTCTGCTGTCTTGCTGAGGCTGAGGAAGAGTGTGCATCGTTCTTGCCCATCAACCTGTCAAGCCTTCCTGTCTTTTGTGAGACACGGCACTGCAAATTCCCTTTCCTCTGCTGGCAGAAAACTCCTCAGCCATAATAATAGCATAATTTTGCAGTTCTGCCAAGATTGCTCAGAAGTTTTGGTTGTGATGCTGAGTTACATTGGCTTATATTTTCTCTCAAGATAAAAATGACTCAAAAAATGCTTCAGGTATGACATTGCTTTTGTTTATGTAGGGCATATGGAGCATATGTAGGGCACAGCTCACCACAGTTAATGGAATATGAAACCCTTTGTACACTACATACCTGGATAAAAGCTGGCTTAAGTCACTAAGTGTCCACATTTCATTTGTAAAAAGCTTGTTATCTTAGCCTTAACACAGAGTATTTCGATTTCAAACTCTTACCTTACTTTTTCTAAATTAACAGTGTTCTTTGACATTTCCAGATGAGGGGCCTTTGTATCTTCAGTTCACTTTTATGAACATGTGACGAAAAACATTTCACCTGAGAACATTTCACCACTGTTCAGGGGCTCCAGCAATAAAATTAATCCTGATTATGAAGATTGGGTAGAACCTAATTTTAAGCATTGCTTGACTGAAAAACCTCTTGAATTTCATCAGTGCAACATGTATTCTAGTCTAGAATAGTTTATGTAGACTAAGCTATTTCTCACAAAATCCTATAGATTCATCTCTAATTTATCAGTTTTGTTTAATATTTAGTTTTATTCTCCTAGACTGCAGTTTTAATGGTGTGACTTTGATCTTTTCCATCTACACTACAGTGATGACTGGTCAGACTGATTGGGACCCTTGCTGCTTGTGCTTTTCAAATGAGTTAATTTGTGATAAACTGTAAACCAGAGTCATCACCTGGGGAACATGAGAGCTGTTTTAGTGCTGGTGGGCTCCCTGACTGGATTTTCATCCACTATGAACTTAGATGTCAAATGAAGAAAGGAGGGGTTTGATTTTTAGGATAATTCTTTAGTTCCAAAGTTTTTTCTTACTCAGAAAGTCTTTATTTCTTTGATGTGAGTACCTGTCTTAAGACCTCCAGTATGAAACAACCAGTAATGCTCCACGCCTCCAAATGAACAATAGCTTTGAGGGAGTAAAATAGACTGTCATTGAGATGCAGATACCCACAGTGCAACCCACCTCCTACCACCTGAGTGAGTGCCAAGAGCAGAGAATAGATACTGGCTGTGGGAAACAACTGTGTCGGCAGGAACCAGATTGAGCCTTTTCCTCCAGGGTGACCTTTGAAATCAATCAGATTGTGAACATGATAAACTTTCCAAAGCTGCCTTGGTGTGTTGGGCTAGTAATGCTGCTTCAGTGATGAGGTCTGCTCTGCTTCCCTCTGCCAGTAAGGAGAAGAGAATATGTCTGGATTACACGAGGGCTGTTCAGCCTATTCTTTGAGAAGATGTGTGCAGTGTCTTCATTTTCCTACATAAGACTTTGCAAAGTAGTTCTTTATATCTTGTTTTCTCCTTTAGTACAATTTATTAGTTGAAATCCCCAGTCACAAACTCTCTATTTGTGGTACAGAGGAGAATGCTGGCAGCAGTATAGGTTGTGCCTTATGGTGAAATGGTGTCTCTGGTAGATTCCAGGGATTTTCCAGTGTTGGTGCCATGTTCTGAATAAGGCATCATCCCACTGTGTCTTTCTTTAATTATATTCCCCAGGACTGAGAATGGGACTCTAGATTTCTCTTCTGCTTTCACACGTAGAAGCTGTTTGTGTGTGAGCCCAAGACACGAGGGGCTTTGGCAAATGATTAGAAATTAGTCTTTCCTCCCTTTTCTCTTGAAATATCACCACGCAGCATTTTTTCTCTTTGATTTGAACATGACATAGAGTTTAGGAAAGAGAAAGAAGGTGAGAGGAGGTACTAGAGCTCTCCACCATCTCACAAGGGTATTCACAGTGCCACCAGCACTTGAGGCTGTTGAGGCTTGGAGTGTCTGTCCATTAAACACTCATGCTGGTTTTAGCTGGGGTAGAGTTACTTTACTTCATAGCAGCTCCACAATTTCTGTATGCTCTGATTACGTGACAATCTTAGCTGCTACTAAAGAAGTGGGGAACTGGAAAAGCTTCTGAGCATTTCCAGTTCTGAGCATTTCCATGGTGTGTGTGTGTTGCAAACTTCCAGATCCAAAATGTGAGTAACTCTTTCCAGTCTTTTCCATATGCACAGAAATTTATCGTTTAAATTAAAAAAATAGTTATTTCTGTCTTTTCTATTTTTTTGGTCTCTTCTTCACAAAATGACTAACGTGAAATTAAAATGCTAACAGGATCCGAAAAGGATCTGGTGGCTTAGTAAGAAAATAGGTTCAGTTCTAGGAAGATGTGGGCTAAGAAAACAAATCTAGGTTCATCTCGGCATTAATGTGGGCTCATCAACGGTACAAGGGAAAGCTGTTTTTTCTAAGTCTGGAAACAGTTCCTGCTTGCTCTGAGTCATCTCCTCTAGTGGTGAGCTAGTCTCGTTTTTTTTTTTTCCGCTTTTGTTTTCTGTTGATAGGAAATGTAGCATAGTTCAGTAACCAGCAAAGCTTTATTTAGACTTGTCAGAAATGCAGAATTTTTCTGCTCTTCCTGGGAATTAAAGAAAGAGATGGGGAACTTGAGATCAGATTATAACTGCAATAAGTGTCAGTAAAGGAAAATTTCTTATTTAGTTTATTCAAATTCATCCGAATTTGCAATGCTGCTCAAATTAAGAACTAGGGTTATTAAAATGTGTTTTGACAAGAAATATTACAACCTTAAAGGTGCAATTCTCTCTCTCTCTTTAGTTGATCAATTTGTAAGGGAAGGGTGAGGTTTAGTCCCTTACCTTTTACCTGTTTGTGCTATGAGTGAGACCTGTGCATAAATACCAACAAACAGTCTTAGGTCTGCTGCCTGTTCTTAAATGTACATGTGCATGCAGATTTTCATGGATACTTCTGATTCCATAAAAAATTTTAATATAAAAATGCTGAAATGCAAATGTTACCTCCCTTGTTAACTGCTTTGTGGTGGAATTAGTTCTGAACTGAATATCATTAGAGATTCTGGGATCAAGCTTGTGGATGTTTTTTGATCCTGTATGGATCTGGATATACTCTTACATTAAGGCAGCTACAAAGAGCAGAGGGCTTCAGGATTGAATGGGAGAAATTTCAGCAGCTGTATCTTCCTTTATTGCATTCATGTTGAATTAGTGGAAGCAGTCATTTGCGATTATCAGTGCAGTCCTCAGTCCCTCTGTTTCCTCAGCAATACTTGCTCTTCTATCCTGATAGTTAGATGCTGTCCTACTAGTTTTTCAGTTGTTCATGTTGTTTTTTTTCTCATGGAAGTCAAGAACTGAATGTCTGGTGGGAGGAAAGAAAAGACAAGGCAAACCAAAAGTAGTAATTTAGGGGAAAAAAAAACATTCTGATAGTCTTTATAGAACTAAGGAAAACCCCAAGACACAAATCTTAAACTAAAGAGATTAAGCTGTTAAACTACATAGGCCAGAATATGAAACTGCATTAGTTTAGGGGTTTGTTTGTGCAGCACAGCATGCTGTATGCCCTAATTTTTCTTTGGACTTGAGACCCATGAATTTTCAAATCTACTTGTAGTTGACTCAACACAAAGATATTGGCTACTGTATGTTTGCAGTCTGAGCCAGACTTTCTGTGCTCTGTAGCGTTACTGTGAGTGGGCAGGATATTCAGATTCATACAACGCCAAACAATGTCTGTAAGCTTAATTTTAAGCTTATTTTCCTCTACAATGTCCTGTTAGCAATGCTCCTTTATAACCTTTAAAACGTGTTTTATGTATTCAGCTGGAATGCCGTGTTATTGTGCTGTTTCTACTGCTCAGTACTGACTTTCCATGTGAAGCTTAAAGGCAAGCATTGAAGCTGGGTGAGTTGAAGCACTGGCATCTTTTTAAAAACAGATGCAGGGTTTTCCCCAAAGAGGGAAAATGTCTTCTATCTCTCCTCTTCTCCATTGGAAAACATAATATAAAATTCAAGAAAGGCTTTTGGAAGGCAGGGACCAAAGGCTGTGTGCCCAGATACCCTGCTTTTGCTGAACGTGTCATGAGGCAGGTTGTGTTGGTGGCAATGGGCTAGCAGAAAGCTGACAAAGAAGGTTGGACAGCAAATGATTGTGGAGCTCTGGTCCTTTTACTCATGTGCTGCCCTTTGTAGGTGGTGAGGTGGCAATATGGTCACGGGGTCCAAAACTTGTGGCGAGATGATCCAGGCATTGTTTATGGCTGGTCAGGAACATGTGCAGTGAAGGAAAGCACCACCTGTTGAATACACTCGCATTCATGTTTCTTAGCGACTTAGGCAACTGCACTAAAGCCCCAGTTCTCAGTGTGTGAGGCTGAGCTGGAAGCACGTTACAGGTCCCACTGGCTGTATCTGCTTGTGTTGGCTCTCTGGGAGGCCCTAAGTTAGAGACAGGTCCTGGTGCCACGCTGGGATGACAGAGAAGTAGCACATTTTGCCAGGGACCCTGGGACTCAAGGAGAGACAGCTGATGTCGAAGCGAGAGGAACAGCTATGGTTTTAAGATGGCAAAGCAAACCTCTAGTCATGGCAGCAGCTTGATTGGGGAATAGGCTGAGTTGAGACTGGGTTTCAAGGGCATTCAGCAGGCACTGCTCCCTGGCAGGAGCCTGTGCTCCTGTGCAGCTGAGCAAGCTCAGGTGTCCCAAGACTAAGCTGGGAGCGACCTTGCCGTAAGAGCACAGATTGCCCAAAAGACAGAACTGGGGGAGTGCCCTGCTCTGGGCATTACATGGGGATGGCATCAGTGAGTGCTGCAGTCCTATGGGCATTGGGTCTCCTGAATAATACTGCTGAGAAAGCCCCAGTGTGAGGGTGCCTCTTAGGAGAGGACAGCCTGGTGGAGGGTGAAGCTGAACTCCTGGCTGCAGGGTTATGAAAGAAACCTGGACGCACTAGCCTTTCTGTCATGAGTTGTCATGATTTAAAAGACTTTGTATTCCGCCGTGGAATTGATATTTAGAGGAGTGGTTCTCTGTCTCAGATGAGAGAAGTGGACTTCTCTGTCCTTACACATATTCTTGCTGTCCAAGGCAAGTGCACACTTACCCCAAAAATGACAAGAGAGAGATTTTATGCAGGACTGAATGTGGTTTTCCTCAGTGGAGGTGGTAGTTTTATAAGTAATGTAGGAAACGTAAAAAATACTTCAGAATCACAGAATATTCTGAGTTGGAAGGGACCCACAAGGATCACTGAATCCACTCTGGAAAATTCAGTGAATGGCCCATTGTTTTGTTTTTTTTTTTTTAGTAGTACTTCCTTTGCTTCCTTGCCCTTCTATTTATTTGTGGTATTTCTGTTCTATCATATAACAGTTTTAAAAATAATCCTCTGAAGTAAATAACATCAATTTTTTTTCCTGTTTCCTTACCAATTATTGACTGTTTTTTCAAACTGAATAGAGGTTGGAAAATTAAATAAAGACTTCCAAAATAACAAGCTCCAGAAAATTTTATTTAATTTGTGGGTTCATTCTGTTCACTCTCTCTCCCCCTCCTTGTTTTTTTTTCTTTTTTTTTAAGAAGATCTTTATTAATTTAGTCTAGTAACTTAGTGCCTATATTAAATTAATCTAATAAAAGTCAGGGTCCTCACATAACGTTTCCCAAATGTGAAGCAGCATCTATTACATGAGGCACAATCATTTTACTGTAAAATGTAAATCTGATATGTAGAATTAGAAGCCATTAAACTGTTTTGTGTATGTTATTTCAGTCAAATACTTCAGTACAGTCATGCTGGAGGAAAGGAGGGGGCAATGCTAGCCTTCAAAAAAATCAAAAACGCAAAACCAAGCTTCATGTATCAAAGTGATTTTCATCTATGAAAGTACTCTGAAGTTTGGCATTAAACCTTGAAACACTAACAGGCTTTCTATTGATAGTTGCCCCCATGATTCTATAAAATTTTTAATGCATATCAATATCATATGTAATCATGTAAATGCATAGGCTACATTAAAGTCTGTGTACAGATACAGATGTGCAAGCCAGAAAGTGTTTAAATTAACTATCTCACAGATGTGTTGTTTTGTGCTGTAAACCATCGCGGAGACGCAGAGTTTATGAAAGCATTTTTAAACAGCAAGAGCAAAGACTTCAGAAGCAGCAGCAATTCAAGGGGGTTTGAGCTGCCAGAGCTTCGTGTGGCTCAGCTGTGCTTTCCCCTGGGGTGAAGGTCACCCTTTTGTGCAGAGCCCTGGAGTTGCACAAGTCTCATGAGCTGGGGTGGAGCATTCTTCATTCGGGGATTGTGGGTGTTCCTGTTGATTTGTGGATGTGTACATCACAGTGTAATCACATAGTTGATTCCTGTTCTCTCACTGAATTATTTATTATGGACTGAAACGAGGAAGGAGGGGGATTCTTTTGTATTGGCATAAACATAGGATTATGTTCATTGTGTGCTTTCAATCACTACGTCACTGGTATGTCAATTGGCAGAATACAGTCTACCTCACATGTAGGATGTTGCAAAGTTCAGTTAATTAATGTTTTTAAAGTGCATTGGGATGCTCTGATGAAAGTTGTTTTAGAAGCACTGGAGAGGATTCTGCTGATTATTTTTTCCTATTACCCCAATGTGTCATTGATTGAAATTCAACAGAATAATATAGCCACCCTTGTAACAATGGGCAAAGGCCATATAATATTTTACTAGATTTTCCAAAAGCTGGAAAAAAAGGGCTCAATAATATAATACAAAAATTAATATAATCGGTTTATTCTCTTGTAATTTTTCCTGTTGCTTTTTTTTTTCATCCTTTCTGCTTGAAAAGTCGTTCACTTTGCTGGATTAACAGTAATAACTACAAATTATGGCTTTATGTTGTTACAGTGTGATGATATACTACAGCCTTTGTAGAGGTAAGAAACACAGGCTGAGTCGTTATGTACCGCAGGGTAGTGATTTTCTGCAAACTGATTTATGAATAAATAATTCTTTGTACTTATTACATGGGACAGGCAGATGTCAATTTCTTTAACAGCACAGCTCAACAAAAGAAAGACTGCATGCTAAAGCATAGGGACAGGATGCCTTTGAAGGGGATAAAACAGTCACTGTCACAAGAGGCTGCTCATCTTGGAGGGAAGTCCCACAATAGTGGCTGAGAGAGAAATGGCTTGGTGGTCTCAGAAGTGGGGCTTTTATTGGGGATCTCTTTGAGGTCTTTCATTTGGAGCTGTAAAAGAAATCAGAAGTGTTTGCGTGTTAATGCTAACCTGCAGTTTCTCCTGAGTGTCTGTATTGATAAGAGCTGCTGTTAAAAAACCACAATGTTGGATCAAAACTACTTGATTGAAGTCATAAGGCAGCAGCAAATGTTGGTTTTGTCCTTCAGCCAGCCTCACGTTTGCAGTCCACAACTCTCAGGTGTGGTCCTGGGATCCCTGGGATTCAAATGAACAAATTCTAGGACACCTGACTAACTTTTAACCCTGGCAGATTAACATTTAAAACAAATTGCATTAATGCTGCATATGCATTTGTATTAATACTACGAGTATCCATTTAAAATGTAATTCAGGTATGCTCATAATGTGTGAAAGGCAAAATCTAGAGTATAGCCATGGTGGGAGCAGGGGGTAGTTTGAAGGGAGCCAGTAACAGGGTGAAGCACATTCTGGTCCTGTTTGTTTTTTTAGCCACAAATAGAAATTTTGAAAATTTCTAAATGTCAGTCATTTTAAGAGTTTGATTATATAGCAGTGATGCATTGGGGAGTACTTGTGGTGCTCCAGTAATTGTTGTGGGGCTATCCAGATTAAAAATTACCTGTGCAGGTAAGTGGGAGATGTAGGACCTGGTCTTCATTCCCTTTAAGACCAAGAAGTGTCATAGCTAGACTGCAGTATGTACATTCTAAACCACAGATGTGGCGTTCTTAGAATGAGTGTACTGTGTGGCTGTCTTTCCATTTGCAATGACAAATGATGTCTCTAGCCCATACAGATAAATAATTCTTATGGGACAGTGTGAACTACATAATAATGAAGAGGGTTTGCCATCTTGGCTGCGTTTTTCTAGAAAGCAACTTTCTGCCTTCTGTCGTTTTATGCTCCCGATCAAAGTAGTTATTCTGGAATTCTGCTTTAGCCCCAGCCTTGCATCCATTCAGTTCTCATCTCAGTAGGGTAACATCCTAGGAACAATCCCAGGGCTTTAGAAGCATCATTTTTTCAGGTGATAAAATAGAGCTTATGAGGATTTCTGCTGGGTATAGAATGGGTCAGCTGTGATATAACAGGGCAAGGCTTCTGTTCAGTGTAGTGTTCTGCTGTCCCTCATGTAGTTATCACTTTCTTCTCCAAAGGAGCTGCTTTTTGAATGAGACTCAACTGGAAACGTGCTGGCAGGGTGGCTCATCATTGGCCTAAATGGAGTGTCAGCAATAAATTGCAGTGGTTATGTACAAACCTGACACTCAAGCTCACAGAAGTTTGCACTGGTGTGTTCTACCCTTGCTGTAGGTAAAGGGAATTACACACACTTTACACAAAGTTACTCTGTCTTTTTTCCATGTCTGCATTCTGATGAAGCTGAGGTTTAAAGTTAATAAAAGACTTGACTATAGAAGTACATGCCATTCAGAAACCAACAGTCAGTGTGGATAGAGAATCTCTTCTAAAACAGGTTTTCAAAAAGATCTTTTGAGCAAACTGGTGTCTATTGTTTTTAATTGACAAAGCTGGCCTGGGCTGCATTCAGTCATTTCTTGGTGAGTTGAGAGCTGTTCTAGTGTATGGCCATTTCTTGAGTGTGTGCAAGCATTGAAATCTGTTAGCTTTCCCTTCAAAAAAAATTCATTGGAAAAAAGGCCCAATAGGTACAGGAAAGAGAACCAGATTTGATAACAGAAGAGTTTTGGGACCTCAACAGAGGTGTGTTTTTGGATTTCCTGAGCTTTCTGATCTGCTGTGCATTATCCATGCATAATTTTGAGAAGGCCTGGAGCTGACAGAGAAGTGATACTCCCAGAGCAGTAGCATATTCATTAATAACACAGTGACCTTTGCTCATTCCTGTCCCCCATCCCAAGTGTCAGTTGTGGTAGGATAAAAGCTCAGCCAGGTTAAAGTGATTTCTGTACCATGTGAAGTCAGCGAGAGGAGCAATAAAAAATGTATGTATGGAAGTGACCCCTTGCTATCAGGCTGTTTCCATCTCAGGGTTGTTGTTATGCTAGAAGCATCCAGTCTGGATAAGAAGGGACCTTTTTAGGGGGAAAATTTTGGCCCACACAGTTTTCACTGAGTAGTCATTCAGAGATGCCTTAGTATGCAAAGAGCACATTTGCTCAACAAGCTGGCATCATCTTCCCAAACATAGCCCAAGAGTTGCCTTAAGTACAGTGTTGGTGCCATGAAATGAGCACCTGTGAAGCCTGCTGAGGAGCTGAATGGAAACCATGGCTTCTGGCTATCGTTTGGACCAGCTTAATATGTTCTGGAAAAAAATATTTTACACGTCATATCACACCGGCTGAAAAAACAGCGTGCATCAGCAGTGCTGTAACTGAGAGTAAAGGACTCTCAGCAGGTGTTAACGTGCAGAGGCACTGAGCATTATGGTAACACCTGTGTTTGTTTAAATCCAGCCAAAACAATTTCCTTTCCAGTTGCAGAGGAGGATTAAAAAAAAAAAAACAAAACCAAACCTCCCTAACTTCCAGTAGTAGCAGACATTCCTGTAAAACAATTTGCATAGTATTTCCCATGGTGCACTCTGGCTTCACTGGGTTTTTTTTCTTTAAACCCTTTTTGTCTGGGGACACCTTTAGTAAGTTCAGTGCTTCCCAGCCATCTCTTTGTCCTTTGCCAGCATTTGCCAGGCCCGAGCAGTTGCAGATGGTGTGCTCTCTAAATGCTTTCCTTAATTGAATGAAAAATAAAGCCTCTTGTAAAATATTACCAATTTAGATGTGACTTATGGGGCACATATGATGCTTATTTTTTCAATTACATGAAAATTTGGCGAGGTTAAACATAGGAAGCCAAGTGTTCTGTGAAGTCGGTATAGATTTCTGGATTTTTAGGTGATTTTACTTTAAATTATTATATAGCAAGAGGAGGTGAAGGAAGTCAGCAACTAAATTGTGTTTTTCCAGCATGTATTTTACTCAGTGGACCCTTGATGCTCATTTCATGACTAATATATACTGTACTATATGCATTTCTTCTTGTCACCAGAGATAACATTAAGTAAACTATCCCCTTAAGAAAAGCAGCTTTTCTTGGCAAGTGGAATATGACTCAAGGAGCCAGCACTGGAGACATACGGTGCTGTGAATGAGTGCTGTGTGTTACTCTACTGGATCTGAGTCCAGGCACTATTTATACTGCAGCATATTCAGCACCAGATTGTTAAATCTTAATACTGAAACAGTGCATCACTGAAATGTTTTTGTTCTGTTTATGTCCCATTTTCAAGCATTGGATACCAAGCACACTTACTAACTTTTTGTTTTGTTTGGACAATATCTCTCTTTGCCATTCTTATCTGCTCTTGAAGTATTAGCCTGCCTGTACCAGTATGTTGCAGGGAATTGTGTCACTGAGGATGAACTAGGTCACTTCCAGCTTCCTTCAGTACGTGGTGACAGAATGCCTTGCAAAGCAGTATGTTGGTGGTAAATGCAAAGATTTAAGTGCTACAGAAAAGGAGTTGTACTAAAATTACTTCCTCTTCAATCTGTGTAAGAATGGGGGAAAGTACTCTGTAGCAGGTACTTCGTGGGCTTGCTGTGTTCTTTTAGTGTCTCTGCGAGAAGCTTTGTTTCACTGTTTCAGTGTGGTGTTTATTTCATGATCATTTTGGGGAGATCAGGATAAAGATTTTTGTCATTTATTGCAGTTCAGCTAGTTCCAGAGCTGGTGAAGAGCTGGGAGTAGAAAGTGAGGAAGAGACGGTTGTTTCTTGGCATCACAACATCCTTCCAGATACCCAAGAGGAGTTCTTGGCGTGCCTGTTATCTCAGAAGTCTTCCCATGTATTAGTGTATTAGTTTTTTTCCTGGTCTTTTCAAAGATCAAACAGTATATAAAGAAACCTCAGAAGGCATCAGTTTGAAGGGGAGAATGGTGTAAGGCTGAGCTGAGGAAAGTTAAGTGAGCAGAACAGTGGGGCAGTGGGAAAACAACGAAGGAGGGAATAAAAGCTGCAATAGTGCAGAACAAGGGTGAACTGCTTTGCTGTCATATAAGATGACACTGTGGCTTTCTTTCTTTGGTGTCTTCCTGGAAGTTGTTCCTCAGATTAGTCATTGTTTTGGTGTGGGTGGGCCCTCTGCAATTGTCTAAACAGAAATAATACCTCTGCACCAAATGGTTTACCATCCAAGTTCACAGTCTTTGTGACAAGCTCATCCAGAAGAGGTGGTGATCCCTATTAAAGAATGAACAGAAGTAGAAATAGAACTTACAGCACTCTCCCCCACCTCCAAAAAGCTATTTTGGATCTGCGGTCAGCAGCTTGCAGATGTTTGGGACTTTTTTTTTTCTTTTTTTTTTTTCTTCCACAAAGTATAACAACCCTCTGCATAGTGCAACTTGTATCTGGGAGTGAACTCTTCCTGTTTGGTGGGTTTCCAGTGGCATCCATCCACACTGGGAATCCTATCATGCTTAGATTGTAACAGTGCTGAAAGCCCACACGTAGGAATTTTTGTGTTCAAGTCAAAAGTAATGCATTTATTTACTGAAAAGTTTTTGTAGGCTGCAAAATCAGGACTAGAGAGTATTAAAGCTTATTTTAACTTCAAGAACTAGGCTTGAGAGCTATGATGAAAGATGTGAAGGAAGTCTCCTGTGTTTCCTTGAAGTAATTTAAGAGTCAGGAATGTGTCAGCACCTGTCTGCTCAAAATTTTGAATCTATTCCTGTTCTTCCCCACTGTTTGCCTCAGGAGTCAGTAGAATACGTCTTTCTGGGCAAGACTGCACTGAACCTCAAGGCAGATCTTGGGAACAATCAACCTTGCTGTAGGGTTTAATAAATGGCTGGTAAAATATAAAGTATGGATTTTTTGTTCTCTCTTCAGGAATAATCAAGCTTGGGAGGTGGAATCCCCTCCCTCTCAGTTATGTGACTGATGCACCAGATGCGACAGTAGCCGACATGCTACAGGATGTCTATCATGTTGTGACATTGAAAATCCAATTACAAAGGTGGGTGTTTCTGAACATCTGTCCTTCCCTATTCTCTGAGCTGCTCTGTTGGTTACTGCATTACTACAGAGATTAGCACATCCTGTCTTCATTAATTCCTGGGCTTTTGATGACATGAAAAGAAAATGGAGAGAAGGGTGGGTGTCAACTGGCAGCTTTTTGGTGCATGTTCCAAGTGATATTGTATGTTTTGTGAAGTAGCAATACAGTAACAGAGAGGGGAAGGGCAGAAACCCAATGAAGTAAATATACAGGGTTTTTAGAGGCAGACCTTTCTACAGTCCATAATTTAATGGATTCTTAAGTTCTAATTTTGTCAAATGATAAACTCCTTGCCTTTTTCTAAGGGCTGCGCAATGGGAAAATCCAGGTCCTCTGCAGCCAGTTTCTGAATGTGGAGGAGGGGAGCTTTTTTTTTTTTACTTTTTTTTTTCTCCAGTGGTCTTTGCAGCAAACAGAAGACAAGGAAGGAAAGCGTTTGGCGTTTGGAAAATATTTTCCATCCCTGAGGGCTAGATCTGATTAGCAAAGCAAAAGCTCCCAATACTTACTTACTTACCCTCCTTTCCTCCCACTCTTCTCTCCTTTTTTCTTCTTTCTCTCTCCTGGCCTTCTAAAGAGTCCTCAAAAATGTAAGGTCCCTGGCAGTGCATGGCATAGTCCAGAGCTGCAGATAAACCTACATTGCACAGCCTCCTGTAGCTGTATGACCTGAGCATGACAGAGAAAAGAGTAAAAAATAACAGACAGCCTGGAATAACTTACTTGACAATTCTTTGAAGCTTTGGCTTGAACAGAAGAGAGGCCCACAGGGATATGTGTGTGTCCTTTGGTGACAGGTACATACCCTCCAATTGTGCAGTTTAGAATTTGGAAGTACTTGATGCCTCACTGACATTAAACTTCCAAACAGCAACATTTCTTTCTTGTTGAATCTCTGATGGTGCTTGGGTTTTCTGATTTCCATGAACAGGTCTTTCCTTGGTTTTATATACTATTAAGATTTTTCAGCTGGGCTGCATCTCTGCTGTGTAATTGTAAAAGAGTGTCTAGACCCTATAGCTGCTGTAAAATGAGTGTAGTAACTAATTTCCTCAGAAGTGTGAGCTGCTTGGAGTACATGTAGTCTGTTGTCAAATCTGTATTAGCAAAGACTATGAATCTGAGATTAAGATCTCATTCTTTATCTTCAAAGTGCCTGAATGTCTGGATGCCACATAAATAAAAGATGGTCTATGACTTTGAGATAAAGATGAACACTGACTACTAGAACTCCTGAAGCACAAGTGTGTAGGTTCAGCTTTGAGGAAAAAACCAGGCTGTAAGGGCAGAAGGCAGAACCACCTTCTGGGACTCTTGGACAGCATGCATTAAGGCTCTGCAGCAGAAATGACAATGACAAGCAGAAATGACAATGACAGAAATGACAACTGATATGCTTCTTGGGTCTGTCTCCGTGCATGTAGACACAAACCATAAGCTTGTTAAATGAAAAGAGGCCCAAGTCATATGAAGACGAAAGCTTCACTACATATGCAGTTCTTGTGGAGTGAAAGTGAGAATGAACTGCACGTGACAGATGTTGGGCATGTACCTTAATGTGTTTCTGAAGGGCCCTTGGATACTTCAGTGATAAGGGTAGCATCAGAAACTGTACAAAGTGAAACTAATTTTTCAAAGTCTTGCCTCCATGCACTGAGGACCCTCACTGTTAAGGGATTTTGTTAGTGGCAGTGCAGCATGCATGTTTATTTTTCTACCCCAGCAGGGGTACCTTTGTTGGAGATGATGGCTTTACTCAGCCATTCCTGGGGCTCGCTTTATGCAGTTTCTTTGCTCTGCATCAGGCCCCAGCAGGAATGGTTATGCACACATATGCCATAGGAGGATCAGCAATTGCATGTTGAACTGCACATCTTCTGGTGATTGTGCTTGGTGGGAGAGGGACAGAGAGGAGAAACACCTTGATGGGCTGGCCAAGCAGGAGACTCCAGGCTTGTGCTTCTTGCTTAGAGGTCTATAGCACTTGCAGACAAAAAGTAAGTATTTGTGAGGGTGATGTTTCTATCTGTTTCTTGTTTTCTGTTTTAACAGTTGTTCTAAGTTGGAAGACTTGCCAGCAGAGCAGTGGAACCATGCCACAGTTCGCAATGCCTTAAAGGAACTGCTCAAAGAGATGAATCAGAGCACATTAGCCAAAGAATGCCCTCTCTCACAGGTCAGTGCTTTCAGCAGGCTTAGAGAAAGAAAGATTTGCAAGAACTAAAGCTCATATTTGTCCTGTGAAGAACATACACTAAGCAATTCCATAAATACCAAATTAATATCTTGTTTTCTTTAGAAAGCAGAAATTGTAATTAATATGTTAAATAGTATCTTTACTATGTTTTCTTAGTGGGTTGCCAGATAAAAATTATCAATTGACTGTTTTTTCATGGAGATGTAAATCCTTTATTTAGATTTTTATTCGAATCTATTGGAGTAGGACTAATGATTCTCAAATGCAAGATTAGAGTGGCTTCTTCCCACTAGCAGACCCTCACCCATGGGTCGCTGTCATCAGCCTGCAACCATGATAGAAAGTATGCAGGTTGAACAGTTGTGCCCCAATTTCTAGGAAACTACAACAAAAAAAAAGTATATGTAATTATGTTAAAAAAAGAACAAAAACTCAGCCACATTCTCTGTGACTGCTTTTTAAAAAGCAGTGATGTCATGTCTAAGACACAGGTTCCTACAGATGTCACAAGCTCTATTTGTACTTCAGATTGTCATAATGAGGCAGCCATAAAATTTTTATGACTTACTTCTGCTTGCCTCTCAGAAAAAGCAGAGTAACACTTCAGCACCCAGACCAGGTAACTTTGCTAGGCTGAAAAATACATTACTTTCAAAAATGTGTACTGGAATCAGGTTAATCTGTCCATTGTATCTTTTAAAAGTCAAAACATGGATAATTCCTGCTTCCTAATATTCCATTGCTTTGCTTGCTCATATCCAACATTTTTTCTCCTGTGATTTCTGTCTTCCATTGCACTGTGTGTGCATCCTGCAATTCATAATCCAAAGCCTCCATGAACCAAGAGAATAATCTCTATTCACCAGAAATTTGACTCACTGTGTTATGATTGCAACTCCAGAGAAAGCACAGAGGTGAAATACAGAGCTGGTAGGAATCACATTCTTCAACCTCTTTAGCCATGTGGGTTCTCCAGAACTAACAGGAATTGAAGGGTTTTGTAAGGAAGAGCCACTGAACTTGCTGATTTAGTAAAGGGAGTAACAGTCACTGTAGATATGCAAAGTGTGGAATATGCATTGAATACGAAAGTGTTTTCACACAGTTTAAGTGTAATTTCTTTAAATAGAATTATCTGTGGAATCTGGTCAGCTAATGATGATTGCAGCATATGGTTGTCTCTGCCCAGTCTTCTTCAATATCCAGCACAACTAAACTATGCAGCATTTCATATGCAGAATTCATTTGTTGTCTGGGTCTGTTTCCTCTCACTTCAGTTTCAAAGCCTACCAGGTGGAAACGCTGCAGTTGGTTTACTCCTTCCATAGCCTCAGTCTGGCATATATTTACAAAATTACTGATGGCAGAAGTGTAGCAGCCAAAATCCTTGCCCCAGTATTTATTTAGTGAACAAAGCAAAGAGATCTTTCTGTAGGAAATTGAGCTTGCTTACTTTTAAACACAGGTATAAAGCACCTTAGGTAGTGACTAACCCTTGAACTGAGACTGCAGAATGCAGCTTGTATCATTGTTATTATTATTGCCATAAAAAGTTTCAGTTTGTTTTGGTTTAGCTGACAAAATGCAGAAGATACAATGGAAGGTTGTATAGAAGCTGTCTATTACCATCATCTGAATATGCCTCTAATACAATTCCTTCTCCCAAATCAGTTTTAAAAAAATATCGTGCCAAATGTGAAATGTCATTACAACCCCCTTGTGGTTAATATATTATTGACAGCAGCAAATTGCAGAGTGGTCTCTTAGGAGTCAAACTGCAGAGTAAATGCTGCTGTTTATTAATGTGTTCGTAGTGCCTCAAGTACAGAAGTGGAGAGGGGCAGCACGGGGAGCTCCCGTTCCCACCAGTGACAGGGCTCCATCTCTGGTTCTCCGTGCCCGAGCTCTCCAGGCAGCCCAGATGGGGATTCTGATTGCTGCTAATGGGAAATGTAATCATTCACTTTGATTTAAAATTGTTCTGTTTTTTTTTTTTTTTTCTGCTAGGTGTAATATATGTCTGCAGCTTAGCTACCCTAAGCATACGGCTCCTGTTCAAACAAATAAGTGTCAGTTAACCAAGCTGGGGAGAAGGAGGGTAGGTGGGGGGAGTGTGTGTGGCAGAAAGAAATCCAATTAATTCAGCATTTTCATCTTTTCATAGAGACCTCTGTCTTTCCTGTGTCGTATAACTCCTTTCAGCCCTGACCATGAATTTTGTATCTTTGCTGGGATGTGAGTGTGTCCCATGTTTTTCTCCTTGAACTTTCTGCACCAGATTTTCCTTGTGTGGATATTTCTTAGCTCCTGGTCTAAGTAGTTTTCATTCCACATGGCTGTCATGGCCACACACACACCCCAAACATATCTGCTGCTTTATTCCTTCCCTAAGGATTTTTCCAGAAATATTATGCCTTATTTTGAAATTTGCAACTAGTGAGTTATTTTTTTTTTCCCCACTCTCTTTTAAATGGATATTTCCTTTCTGCAGATGTACAAAGATTCCTAGCAGAAATACCCCTAGTGTTTCTTTACATATAATAGTGAGGATATGTGTTGTGAAAGTTGTTAATAGTTCTTTCCCCTGCAGAAGAGAATGTGTCCTGGGATATTTTCACCAATGGTTGATTTACTGTTTGATTTTACTATTTAGTTTAAGCTTTTCTTTCTCAAATAAAGGTTAATGGGTTAATATATGCTGTGATATTTAATAGCCCCATGATTTCAGTAATGTTGATTTCTTGTAGAGCTAGATGATATGGAGAAGGAAACCCCCCACCTTCCCCCTCCAAAAAATTAAGAGAACCAAACTTATGTGTAGACAGAGTTCAACAATTTCCCCACGCTTCCTTAGTGAATGGAAATTTAACTGAAGTGATGCAAAAAAGCCCCAGCTTAGCTCAACTTTGCTCAAAAACCTTCTTCAGCAGAGGCTATTGCCATGTCAGGCTTTCAGAATTCCATTGCTTGTTAAAATGCTGTAGAGCAAGGGAAGATTTATAGGCAGGGAATTGCTGCTGACTGCCACAATGCTAGGTTTATGTCTCAAAATATTGATTTTAATTAGAAAATTGAATCTCCGTTTTAGAAATTGGAGCTGCTACTTAACAAGGCTCTTACTTCAGAGCCTTCAAACTCTACTGCAGTGTGCCATAGGACCCTTTGAATGGAAAAGATAGAGTGAAAAGGCAGAAGAGCCTGTTTAGGGGAAGTGAAATTACCTGTTGAAGACTGAAAGCCATCTGTATCTCCCAGTATCTTAAGTCTCTCAGTTTTCGCTCACATTTTTAAGTTCCTAAAACTCAAGCATTAGGAACAGAGTCCTATGATGCTGCAGCGAATGGGACAGGACAGACAGTCCTGCAGAGGCTGGATCAATCTGGAAGAGGGCAGGGATGCTTTCGTTTTTAAAGCATTGTTAAATTCAGTGAGCCAGTGAAGCCACGTAGGTTTCCAGAGTTGGCCAAGAGCCTGCAGGAGCCTGTAGGCCAGAGCTTGAAGCCATGGTTTGAGCTGTGAGATCATCCTTGCTCTCTCCCCAGTGCAGAAAGGTCTCACAAATTGTCACAGCTGTCTCTGAGCTTTGACAGAAGTGCAGGAGCAGGGCATGAAGAAAATGAAATAGTCTGTGGTGAAGGTGTGTTGGCTCCTACGCGTTGGTGCTGTTAGGTTGCATTTCCTTGCTCACAGTGTGCATGTGCTGGGAACGATTTGACCCTAGAAGGGTTCAGAAAGGGCAAAAGGAGAGCAAAATATTGTTAGAAGGATTCCTCCTTTCTAGCGTGGTGGAAGGGAAGGGAAGAACAGAATGGCAGTAATGAGGCTGTTTGCCACCCTATGGGCAGAAGCACTGCAGATATAAAATACCCTTTTTATTGGCTATCAAAAGGTGCTGGAAAACCAGTCTGCAGCTGTCTCTTCAGTCAGCTTGTATGGAGTTGCTTAGGGGGTATTTGCAGAGTGGGGAGGGGGGCATGCTGGTTAGGTAAGGGGTGCTGTTATTCCAGGTTTTTTGAGCTTCCTTGTGGGTTTTGGCTGCTCTGTGTTGTAGTATGCGTAGTTCCCTGTGCTCTGAATGGCACTGCTAATTTCTCTTCTGGGTGATTTTTCACACAAGGGCTACTCACACGTTTCTATAAATTACATTAATTTAACTTATTTGCCTAACTGTTGTTCTGCAGTGAGTAGCACGAATGTTCTCCAATTCTTGGCTGTGCGGTCTTGCTGCATTTGGAAGCAGAACAGAGACATCTGAAAAGCATTATTTGGATTATACATGCTGCAGCATCTAATCTTACCTTTAGGATCTGGTTCCTAAATTGTGCTTGGTGCAGTGAGCATGTGTTCCCCAGCACGGCACTGCCTGTTGTTATGCAATTAAAGTTCAGCTATTGCAATATCACAAGTACAAAGCAAAGTAGAACTTCTCCCCAGCCTGAGCTGCAGGTCTCAGTGTGGGTTAGTACTACATGGCTTTTTTACATAATTGTGCAACATAGTTACTGTTATTTGGTGATTTTATTCATGTCCGGGCTTATGGACTAGAGAATAAAACCAAGTTTTTGTACCTATCAGATGGTTCTTTTGGGTTTAGAGTCACAAATGGATGATCATTATGCACTCATATGTCATTTGCTTTTCCTGGAAAAGACTTCTAATTGTGGAAGATATTTTAAATCATTTTTTGCTTTTCTTTCTGTACTTCCAGAGTATGATTTCTTCCATTGTAAATAGTACATACTATGCCAATGTGTCAGCAACCAAGTGCCAGGAGTTTGGGAGATGGTACAAAAAGTACAAGAAGATTAAAGGTAAATTGATTTTTTTTTGTTGCTTTCCGAGTTCTTGAAATTCTGCTGACAGTTTGAGATTATTTGCTTTAAATGAAAGTAATAATAAGCAATAATAATATTTGTGAATTTGTCTACAAAGAGGACACAGTCACAGCACATTTGAAATTAAATCTGATACTTTACGAACAAGGCTGGCATGAAAACACAGGACACAAAGCATGCTTAAAATATCCCATTTAGCTGTGCTGAAAGATCAGCTATGTTTTGAATTAAGTGAAAACATTTTGGAAAGAAAATGTTGTAGTATCATAGGATTTAAAAGTTAAATTACTGTGTAAGTTGCCTTCGTTTCATTTTGTCCCTGAAAGCTAAAATCCTGATTTTTAAAATTACATGTGCCCTTGTTCTCTGTTTTCAACACTGCAAAGTACTGGCATTCCTGCTGTATTTTATCCTGGATATCTGGATACAGAGGATTTAATACTGGTTGTTGGGAGACACTTGTAAATAACAAGGTGCTGCAGCCACTGAAGTTAAGAGAAAAGGAGCCCATTGTTTGTATTTTTTCTGTGATGAAAGTATTGCTAGGTCTGCAGTGCCTGAGGCAGTAAAATTATTCAAAGTAAGTTCATCCCATTCTCACCACTGGACTGTCTGATCACCTGTCAGTGGTGCACAAAATGATATGACAAACATCCATCATGTGTGGTCTGTTCTTTTATTCTCCCTTTCCTTTGACAAGGGGCTTAGGTGTGCACCAGACCATTTGTTTTAGTAGGGTTTTGGTCTTTTTTTTTTTTGTTTGTTTTGTTTTGGTTTTTTTTTTGTTTTTTTTTTGTTTTGCTTTGTTCTTTTTTAAAACACTCACGTGGTTTAAATGCTCGGGAGCTAGAGAATAGTCAAAAATTTTTTCCTAATTCCACCTGGCTGCTTTCTCCCCAAATATCCATCACCTTGGAGATTAGCTGTATCCTGGGATAGGGTTTCTCCATAATTTTTCTCCCTTACACACCAGTGAAAGGAAGATTCATAATCTGAAAGAAGGCACAGACTGTTACTGTCATTTCTATCTGTAATCCTTTCAGTAGCCAGGAAAATCATAACAGAATTCACAAACACAAAGAAGTAGGGTAATGTCATGTCCTTCCTGAGAAACCATTGTATTTTTAGTTGTGTGAAGATTAGCACCTTTCAAAAAGAATGTGCTGTCTTTTCCTCATAAAAGGCTGGCAAACACAAGCTAAGAAAGGTTGGTTGTTTTATTTCCTTAGGACAGACTAGAAATCTGCATAATAATACCATAAAAAGTCTGCTGCTTGAGTTAGGAACACATGAAACAAAATTGCATGAAACATCAGAACAAGTTCAGAGGCATCTGTTTTTTCTCTGCACATCTGGCTTGTGCAGAACATACCTGTAAGACACTCATGCCTGGCCTCTGCAATGATTAGATTTTCACCAGAGGAAAAAAGAAAGAATGTTCTCTGGTGAAATTATTTGTATCTAGAAGGAAAATTGTCCAGGCAGGATTGGTGTAACAATGCAGGCAAGGAAATGGATATATTGCTTTTTACCTACTAAAATGGTTTAGGCTAGAAGTAAAACTGTTGATTGGACATTTTAGTATGTGGTTACCCTCATGCCAAATAAACTGGATATTTTCTTTTCTTTCTAAATTGCCATTGTGTGACTCAAGTGTTTCTTTTCTCTAAATGCTGTCTCTTAATAACAGAATTTTATTCAAAGTGCTTTAACCTCTTGGTTAAAAAGCAATCAAAGGAATCAAACAGCTTCTAGGTCATCACCATTTGCTTTTACTTGCTGTTCTGGGAGAACAGAAATAGGCTTTTTTTTTTTTCCTCATTTCTCTTTTTCTTTTTTCAAAACTGGGCAAGGGTGCCAGTTGCAGAGGCACTGGAAGCCCTTAATTGTTGTGTTCTTAGCTGTAGAGACACTACTACAGCTTCTGAGTATTTCTAGCACACTGTTATCTTCTACTTTCTTCCATTCTTAGGGCTTACGCTTTTACTTTTTTTTAACTTAGTAAGTGCACAGTTAAATTGTTAAGCGCAGTAAAAGCAGAATGAAACCTCAATCAAAAGGCCAAGGATCCAAACCTGAAGAGTTTGCCAGATAACTCTGTATCAGTGCTATTCAGAGACACAGCCAGTCATTGCTGTTTGGAAGTTTGTGTGTGTTAGTAGGAGGAGAAAAAGGAAGGTTAAGGTATGTGTGAAATAAACACAAGCTGCTATAAAGCAGTTCAAGTAATGTTGATTCATCAACCATATGAGTGGGAGAGAAAACAAAGAGTCTGTGGCAGGTACAGTGGTGCATGGAGAATAAACAGTCATGCGACTTCGGAGCAGTCATCTTAACCACCTGAAACAGTAAGACTTGGGCACCTCTTTAGGTGGTTTAAATTTCTCATCATCTCTCATTTCATGTTGTTTTGCTTATTTTCTGTAGCCAGACAGTCCTTCAGGACAGCTCAGTTAGTGTGCAAAATCAGTGACTCAAGTTACGTGCATCAGTCATCACGTACTGCTTTGATAATATTTTAAAAAAGGGCTTCCATGAAGGTGAATGGATGATGCAGTGATTTGTATTTGGGGCTGTAGCTGGATAGATTAGGTAAAACTATGGTTTAGAACTAGCACTCGTATCCTTGTGTAACTCCAGAGCTGGTTACTAGAAAGTAAAAGCAAAAAACAATTCACATGAGCTGCGGTAAATACAAAATAGGAAGGGGCTTCAAAATAACTTTATTGGCGTTGCAAACTAAATGCAGCCTACAGTGTTAAATGTGTTTCCTATTATCTGCTAATGTCTGTTTTAATAAAACAGTGGGAACTAAATGGTTGCTTCTTAATCAAAACCATGATTTCCTAAACATAAGCTATGTGATTCTGTTACAAATAGCCACATATAGATTATTAGGTCAAACTTTTTTCCTTGCTCATAGAAATAAATAAACAGTAAATTAATTATACTCTCTGGAAGATCAAAGTAATTACAACCAAAGACAGAAATAAAACGTTCTCTGGAAAAAAGAAAAGCAAAGCATCAGGTTGCTGAGTGCATAGTTAATGTTTAAATAATATAAGAAAGTGAACGATCAATAACTTGATATCATTAGCAACAGATGTAAAAGTTGTACACAAGTGGAATTGCATCAAATCTCAAGTAAACATTCTCAGTGTGCATTCTGTTGAACTCACCAAAGCAGCTGAACTACTTCTGCTCATAATTCTAAAAAAGTTTTCAGATAGCTCAGCTCAGCATGGCAATTTTGTCTTGTGTCAGATGATGCCAGAAGAAAATTCTTGATTTTTTTCTCTCCCACCCTGCCCTATCCCCTTGAGGTTTTAAGATGTTCACAGTTTACTCAGCAGCACGAGAGTTGGTATACAGCCAGATTTGGAATTGGCAGGTGTGAAGATGGAGGCTTTTTGTCTCTTCCTGGCCCTGGGTCTGCCACTTGGGGTGTGTGTGAAAACATGAGGGAGATTATAATGGGATGTCCACTCTTTCCAGTCTCTTTGGGATACACATATATATATGTCTGAAGGAGAGCTTGTATTAAAACAGTTGTAATGGAATGTGTACATTGGTTGGGAAACAAAAGGCTTAACAGTTCTGCTGTGGACATTTTGCTCTCGTTGGTGTCTGTAATCACTTGAGGTGGTAATTAAGATTGTAATTTTGTTCAAAATACGCACTGTGAATTAATCCAATATCACTATGTGAAGCCTCTTTTATTTACTCTTTTCTTTTTGAGGGATGCGAGGCCTTTTAGTACAAAATTGTGCATACATGACAAGGCTTATTATGTTTAAACCTGCCTCAGTGAAGCATCTGAGATACTTTTTTTTTTTCCTAAAGAATACATACTAATCAATGGCACCTATAGACCAGTGACTTATTGCAGTGGTTCTCAAACTGCCTTTCTCCTGTGCAGTCCCATGGGGATGCTTCTCTCAATCTGAGAATTACTTGTCTGATTTCTCTAGAAGCTGAACGTGCTGAGGCTGGGAGAAGACATTCAGCATTGTTGAAATGCAGGATTTTAATAATTGCTTGAAAGGTTTGGATTCATTTTAAATTTGATTAACACATAGATACAGGAATAAAAACAACACTTTGTAAGTAACTATGTACATGTATATAGGTACATGTGGAGAGAGGTATTTCAGGACTTCATCATGCAATTCAGGTAATTGTCAAGGGATCAAACTCGTACCAGTTACCTACTTGAATCCCAGTGTTTTGGGTTCGTAGCATTTGGAATATTTTTTAGCTCTCTTTCTCAGTAGATATTTCACTTCTCAGTGTTCTGCTTTCTATTTTTATCAGAAGGACTATCACTTTATCAGAATTCTTTCACAACTGAAAAATCTTAACTGGTGTGAATATTTTTTTTTTGCCTGATGACCCAACTTAGCTCGGTGGGAGGAAGTTAGGAAGGCAGCAGGAAGAAATAAATACATTGTGGACTTAAAAAGACATACTTTTTTTGTCTGTGTATGAAGAACATGTCATCTTTGCTCCTGCCATCAGTGTCTGTCAAAATATAGCTTTCTGTGGATGTGAGTTTTGAGTCTGTGGCTGTCTCAAAGTTTTTCTGGAATGATGAGGCTTTTCAGTTTAAAGGAGGAGGCCTCGATTATTTCTGTTTCAACAGATCAAGAATGTAAGAAAGAGCTTTCATAGCTTCCTTAAATTGAGAATCTGCTTTGGCTCCTCTTTGATTTTTCCAGTATTACTGATTTGTTGTTTATGTGCTCTTTTATTCTTGAAAGTTTGTTTGCTCACTTCCAATAATGGATAGACAGAGCAATCTGTTTCTCTTTTAGTGTGTTCCTAGAGGCCAATGTATGTTCAGAGGGGTTAGAAAATGATTCGGAAGGGCTCCCAGCTTTCTTATTTCCAGGCTGAAGGAACTGAGGATTGCAGCACAGTGATAATGCCAGTGTGAGCCTGGGGAAAACTGTCATTATGTGCTTTGACAAGGAAGAGTTTTTAATTGTTCCTCTGAAGCAGATGTTGTGGCAGTCTCATGAAAAGAAAGGCACACCAGATCTTTCCCAAACAGTGGTTCTGACTTTAAAAATACCCTCTTTACTGATACATGCTTGTGTATTTACTTCCCTCTATGTAAGTAGAGGGATTTATTTATGTATATTATATATTTATATGCATATATCTTGACCTTTTGCAGAAATGTTGAGTTTTTAAAGGAAGTACATTCCATATCTTGTTTGGATATTAGTTGTGACTCTGGCATTAAAGTATTCAGGGTTGACTGTGGGGCTCTTTGCTTACTTTTACACTCCTTAGTGTGTATTCATTTCACTAAAAATAGGACTTTCCTCACTTCCTATAAAAAGGAAGGAAAATAACATCAGTCACAGGCAAACTTGTCAGCATCTAGGTAACCTCCATGACCTGAAGATCATCTCTTGACTTGGAGACACCCTCATAGTCAATGGCCTGCTGTGTGATTTTTATGAGGAGAGTAGTTCATCACTAGTTGCAAACAATGAGGAAAAAGTGGCCTCTCTCTTTAAATACAACTTAAAAGTATCAAGATTCAGGAAGAATTATAGACTCCTTGACTGCTATTTTCCCCACCCACATTATCATTTTATATTTCAGCATTGTCCATGATGTTACGTGCCAGTTTGGGGGATTTGTGCATGTGCATTGTTTAAAACCAGTTTAGCTGCTGCTGTGCGTTCCAGAGGTGTATGAGTTGTGGACCTCTTGGCTATTCCTCTCTGTAAAGAGAATTAAAACACACCCTTTGGGTTTTTTTTTTTTTTAAATTAAGAGTACTTTTTATCTAAGGTCTCAGCTCTGCAGAATGTCTTCCCTGCTTGTGGCTGTTGTGGGGCAGTAGTTCTCACTGCTCACAGTGCCTGTGCTGTGGCAGAAGATATGGGAGATTTGCTGGGTGGCATCTCCTGTGCCTGTGTGTGGCTGGGGCTGCAGCCAGTGCTGCTTTAGGCAACGTAGGCTACACAGTAAAGATTGGAAACCCTTCTGTGGAGAAGCTGTCTAGCCACTTGTCCCATATCTTGCTCAAACAATGTCACTGTACTTTTTTTTTAAATGTCCCCTGTTCCAGTACTGTGTTCTTCTCAGTGAGGACCAGTTGTGTGCTGCAGCTGGGACTTCTGCCCTTTTGAATTCTTAGTAAAGAATGGTAATCTCCATTTTCTAAAACACAAACATGTTTTTGTTTTCACCTTCAGAATCTCAAAATTAATTTCTTTTCATATTTAAAAAAATTGTGTGCTGCCAAATGGTGACATGTTAACTCAGAAGAAAAGTTACTTTTACAAAGTGAGCATTAGTGGAGGTTAGTTTGAAACAGAAGGATGACTTGAAGCTTAGGTACAGGCATAAGCTTTCCTATGTGAAAGCTGCAAAATATCTCTCTGATCCCATGGATTTAATAGAATATGTAACTCTAAGAGCAGAATGGCATTCTTTTCACTTGAAATATCTGAAGGGTTTGCATATCTCACTTAATGATGTTTGTGTTCTGTCTCACTCCCTTCACCATCTCTGATGTTAGGAATGAGGAAGAGACACATATGTATCTCCCAGAGGGATTGCACAATTGACTGGGTCATCTAGGAGGTTTGTACCTCCCTTTTGAGATGCCCCTTTTGAGATGCCCACAAAACATTGGGTCTCCTGTTACAATAGGTTGACAGGAAGGGAGATATTTTTATGTCAGATGATATCATCAGTCCATCTAAAGCAGTACTACCTGTGTTTCTGTCAGACAGTTCTAACTAATGATTCTGCTGCTTCTCCTTTTCCATTCACCTGACCAGTATTCATGGGTTTGAGAGGTGGTCACTAGAATACCTTCAGTGTAATGGTTTTCTCTGCCAGATGGATCTGGCATGTCCTTTTGACAAAAAATGTTAGCATGATCATGAAGAACTGAGCTCATACTTCTGTACGTCTCTTGAACCTATACACAAACCCAAAAATAAATCTAAAAATAAGATGATGATACTTGTCTCCTGACAAGCATCTTTGGAAGCAGTGCAGTCCAGGGGAAGCCCATGTGAAGAATTTGACTTCCTGTGTTTAAGCAGAACTGGCAGAAGACATGTTAGCATGGCTGTGTCCCAAGGGATGACTTAGAGCTTGTTTTGAGGATAAGGGATGAGAAGGTCAGCTGCACAGAGAGCCTCAGCAGTGTTAGAATACTCTGCTCAGTTTACCTCAGGTTGGTGGTTAAAGGCCCACTTTTAGGGATGATTCTAAGTAAAAAAAAAAGTGATTTGTGCTTTGGTGGGAACTGAATGGTTTGCAACTCAACAAAGAACAGACAATGGCCTTTCCTGTCTGTTTTCCATTAGGCTTGGATAAAGGCCTTTGCTACCCACAGCCAGCGGCCAAACAGTTTCTGTATGTGCTCTATAGCTATTTCTAGGTTCTGTGCTGTCCTGCAGGAGTAGGGGAAGGGAAAGGTTTTAAAAGTCACAGCTTTCTTGTCATGTCACCCTGCTTTTCCTCCAGTGCTGAGTGAAGGAATAAGTGGCCTAGGCAGAGATCAGGCACCGAAGCTGGTAAATGACTACGGGTAAATACAAATATTAGGTGATGTATAAAAATGAGACTCCTCAGTTCGGCCCTTTGCACTGAAGTGGATAAGTGGGCTGTGATTAAAAGAAATAAGTAATTATCCCAATTGCAGATAAAAAGATACAGAATTACCACTTTAAAAGCACGTCCTGTGCTCTGGAGTGGTTCTGTTCTTTACAGACTGGTAGTTCATGATTCTGTAGCATAAGCAAGTGGGGCACCCTCTGGGTGTAGTGCAGCAGCCCAGTCTCTCCATGGTGGAGCTGGAGCTGTGCTTTGTCCCCCAAGCATGGCTCCAAAGGTCAGGTCTGGCTTCAGTGAGCAGGATGGTGCTAAGCCAGGAGAAATTGTGGGAACCTTTCTGTCTCAAGCTTAGTGCAGGGTATACCAGAGTTCACAGAGCTCTCCCAGCTTGGCCATGACCACTGCTAGAAATGGCTTTTATGATCACCAGGTTTTAAATAATAAATAAAACAAAGAAGCAAACTGAAGCACTGGAGAACAGCCCTGGGTGGTGACATCCTGTCACAATTGAAGCGTGGCAATTCTGCCGGCTAGTAACTTATTACAAAACGTTTCTTTACCAGCTTCTTCTTACTCTGGGGCAAAGTGCCTGTGTGCCTGTGGGACTGAAGAGTTCCGGACACGCTGGGTCATGGGTGCTGGCTGATCCTGCGTCCCCGCTCGCAGTGCACTGCTGGGAGACGTGTTACACTCTTGCTCTCCCTGCTGCATCCTTTATTGTGCATAAGAATTTGGTTTCCAGTGCTGTCAGTCAATTCAGTGCCACGCATAAGCCCTAAATGCCCCACGGGCTGTTTGTCAGAATGTTCCTATTAACAACTCAGTGCAAATAAAGTGTGAGGGGAAGGGAAGGTGGAGAAATAAATCTTATTTTAAATCTTTTGAGCTGGTTTTATTTTAAATGGAAAGTTGCATGCAGACCACCCCAAGCTATTGTGCTGTGGTCTGTGTCAGCTGCTTGACTGTGCAAGGAAGATTGGGCTAGAGGTTAAGAGCATCACACAGGGGAAGGGTGCACTGAATTCCTTTTGTGCTGTATCCAGGAAGTTTTAACTCAGTATGGAGTTGAAATACATTGACACACATGGTAATCATTATAGGATGAGAACGGAATATTCAAATACAAGAATTTGCCGCTCCCATTCTGGGGATTATGTTGGGTCCTGTCTCCTGTTGAGGTAGTGACGTGTTGTAGGGAGGTACAGAAAAATGAAGGGAAGATGCTATTCTAGAGTGCTCTCAGGGCTAACTGCTGAGCTTAGCACAGTACCTGTTGTCCAGACACAAGTCTCTGTCTACCTAGTGATTGGCTTCAGAAGGGTGGGTGGCTCTGCAGTATGACAGTGCTGTTGTACTTGGTTTCAATGAGCTCTTCAAGCAAAGAACTGCAGAATTGTATACCAAAGTGAGCGATGCAGAGAGAAAACGAAAACACTGCAATGTCTTTTGCTGTGGTCACACCACAGATGGAGGTAGGTAACAGCCTCCTTGAACCAGCTTTTATTTAACTACCACAGGCGTTGCTAGCAGAAGTAGTTTATCAGCAGCACTTGAATGTAGAAAGCACATATCCATGGAGCTCCTTCCTTCCCAGTGTAAGGTCCTGTTGCTCTGTTGTCAGATACTTATATTCCAGTCAGGACAGGGCTACAGGAGCTCTGTATCCCCAGTTTGTGTAGAACAATAGCAAACAAGGGAAAGACTGTAATTGGGTATAGGCATGGAAAATGGAGGATGCAAAGGTTAAAGCCCTGTGTCAGGAAGATCTGAGGCAGAATGCTGGTGGCACAGAAGCTTTGTGGCTCCTGTATCCCTTTTTTCTTAGAGAATTGCTGTCAAGCTGGCCTGTCTCTCAGGCAGTGCCAGTCTCCATCTCAAGGCTGTCTCAGTCTTGCTGCTGTTCAGCCCTGCAGATTTGGTAACCAGTTCATAGTTACCAAAGAACAACAGGGAATCAGATACAGGCAATGTGTTAGAGAAGGAAAGAGTTTTGAGGAGTTGAGTAATGCACATTTTTTCCATCCAGCGTAACTGCTAATGGTAACCTTTTATTACTAAAGTGGTCAAAGTGACTAGAATCTGGTTTGTTTATAGGGACTACATGCATGGCTCTATAGTCTAATGTGATCAAAAAAGGAAACTGATAATAAAGGAAAAATATACCTATGGAAGCAAGTCAGGTGATGTTTCTGTGTAATTCCAAGTAGCACTGCAGAGATTAACAGCCTGGCAGATTTTTCATCTTAAGCTTTATTTTTATAGGGGTTTATAACTTGGCATTAAAGTCAAGAGTGGGTGGAAACTTGGCAAATGTGGTTCAGCCCAGAAAGTGAATGTTATTTATATTTATTTCTCACTGGGTTTTCAAAAACACTTGGTTACTTGTTTTTGTGTTCTAACAAGTAATAATTTGTTGGTTTCAGTGACTTACTGAAACTACAAATAGTTCAGAACTTTTTCAGCTCTTCTGAAGCTCCTAGTGGAAGGACTCTTTATTTTTAGGGTTGTCAGTAACGTAGCAGGATGCTCCAGGTATTCCATTACACTGAACAACAGCTTTATTCTGCTTACACCTGCCAAGTAGCTATTGTACCATTGGAATAATTGCATTTGGCTAGCAACTGTGTGCATTTAATGGCATTACTCAGGTGCAGGCAATAGTATGGCCATGTTGGCTCTGAATCATCTGTGTTGCAGAACATGGTCTGAGGCTGTGACAAAGCAGCCCCTGCTCACTCACCTGCCCACACCTCTGCACTGGTGATGGAATTAGCACTGCTCCTGTTGCATGTTTCACATTGATTCGACGTCTGTTCCTGAAGTGGTATAGAGCTTTCTGTGCTGCATTTCACAGAGGCCTACTGACATCATGAGGAGCAGCTTTTGAATAGGGATTTTCAGTATTTTCAGCAAGATGAAATACTGCGTTATGTATGTGACAGCCTCTGAGTAACTCAGCAAAATGGTCATTTGCTCACAATAATATTTGTGTATCACGTACCTTGCATTGCCTTTCACAGCTGAAATATAAGTAAACACTTGTTTAGAAATGCAGTTGGGTTGAAACATTGTGGAAAAGTGGAATTCACAGTTGTCTTTGAAATTAATTTTTATTTTGATTTTTTTAAGCAATTATTTAATAGCAGGCTAAAGATGTTATGGGATTTTCCTTTTAAAGAATGGGGAGAGTGAGTTAAAACTCCTTACAAGGAAGTCCTGGGTATTAGTTCACCTAGTTGTAAAATTCAGTACTTGTGATGTTCCAAAGTGACAGTTCTAAAGATAGTAACTGTGTTTGTATGTGTTCAGGGCATGACTCTCTCTCTGTCTTAGATCAACTATGGAAGGTGAAAAGAACTGTCTATTTAGAAGAAAACAGAGGAAGCCATTAGTAAGCTGTCATTCTGAGTATTAGATTTTTAAAGCTTCAAAGCTTTATAAAGATTAGGTTTTCAAAAAGAGTTCAAAACCTCATACAATTGTTAATTGTTGCACAAGTTATAATACTATTATGATCTTTCTGAAGTGAATCCTATCTTATTTGCTGAGAACAGTACAGGGATGAGGTAGTAGTTTTCTATGATACGTGTTTCTAAACACTTTTATATCAGACCAATATAAAAATGCCTGTTCAATTGCATGTAGGGAGGCTTATGGAATCTGCAACCTACTGTAAAATGACTTCTGATTGCTTAAAATTATCTAGGTTATGTTTATGCAGTTGCTAAACTTAATTTCCTATTTTAAACGGTACTTTTAGAGAAAATTTAATTTTGTAATATGTGCATTTAGTTTTGCAGTTACCTGAAAAGATACTGTGATATTCCTGACATAAGATATTTAACAGGGACAATGCACATCAGTATATAAAACTACAGTATTTGCATTTAGTGTGTAGTGTTTAATTTTTTGTGACATGGTGTCACTTAGAGATCACTGTTTTGCTAAACAAAGATTTTGAGGAGAATGAAAGCACTTTCTTTCAAGTGGGCATTTGTGCAGAAGTGCTTTAAAGCTTCTGCCCAGACTCATGGCAGTGAGGCTTTGGCTATAGGAGCCATTGCTTTAAACTTTCCTCACGTGTGAAATTCACTGTTTTGTAATATACTTTCACACAACCAACAGGAGTCTGCTGGGGTGCGTCTGTGTGAGCTGATAGTACCAGATAGCTTTATCCACACACAGTGCAAGGTAGAGTGCATGTGAAAAAGATAATAGCTGCCAAGTTTGTAGTGAGAAGCAGTGCCATGAGCTGCACAGGTAATGGCCTCGTTTTCATTTGGTTTGTGTGAGTGGATACCAATTGGAGTTTCTTTCCTTTACCTAGATGCCAGTGATTCTGAAACACTGACCACTTTTAAAGGTTAATCAACTTGCTGTGACAGATTCAGGTGTTAGTATCAGTATAAATGGAAGTGTCCAAACTTATTTCTTTAGGGAAGGAAGCTGGAGAGGATACCTGCAGTTGGTTTATAAGGTGTCTTCATGAGCTGTGGGTGAAGCCTGGGAAGTCCAAAAGAATGTTAATTATTAGTTTTGCTTTTACTCTGTGTTCCTTTTGCTTATGTTTCTATGATATTTCTACACAAGTGTAGACTTACAAGGTAAAGCAGGTGCTGTTGTGTGCAGTCACCTGCAATGTAATTCTTGCTTTAAGTGCAAACTGAAATGACATCAAGCCAATTTTTCTCTTTTAACAGTGGAGAGAGTGGAAAGAGAAAACCTTTCAGACTATTGTGTTCTTGGTCAACGTCCCATGCACTTACCAAATATCAACCAGCTGGCAACTTTGGGAAAATCTAATGAACAGTCTCCTCATGGCCAAATTCACCACAGTACTCCAATCCGAAACCAAGTGCCAACGATGCAAACAATGATAAACCCTGGGCTCCTGTCTCCTCAGCTCAGTCCACAACTGGTGAGGCAGCAGATAGCCATGGCCCATCTGATAAACCAGCAGATTGCTGTCAGCCGACTGTTGGCTCACCAGCACCCACAGGCTATCAACCAGCAGTTCTTGAATCATCCACCCATCCCTAGAGCTGTCAAACCAGAGCCATCAAATTCATCGGTGGAAGTCTCTCCAGATATTTACCAGCAAGTCAGAGATGAGCTGAAGAGAGCCAGTGTGTCTCAAGCTGTCTTTGCAAGAGTAGCATTCAACCGCACACAGGTATCAATTTCTATTCTATAACCAAGAAGGGGCAAAGCTGTGGCTCTTGTGGGGCTGTACGGTTGTTGCAGATCAGGGCAGGGGGTGTGCTATAGAAGCATGTCAGACCATTCTCAGTCTTTCTCCAGTCTCTTTGTCAGTTTTGAACAAGGCTGTTTCTTCCTGGAACAGCTGCTTGTTTGCATTTGGCCACTCCTGTGCCATTACCTGAGCTTTGTTCTCTAGCAGTCATTTTACTCATGGGAGTTCTTCCCTGAGCTCCTCTGTGTGGCCATAAACTTCCCTGTTTGCCCCTGCCTGATTGCCAGGAAGAGGTAATAAGAGACTGAGAGTCAGAGGTGTTTTTTGCCTTCCTTCTGATGCTTCCTTCAGTTCCTTCCTGTGGTACAGCTGATGTCACACCTAGTGCCAGAGGCTGCTCCCGCAATAAATGTGTAAGGAAAGCGTGCTGGGAAAAGTGTGTGCCTTTTGTAGCAGATTGTGTTTGCTTTCATACATCTGACACGGGTTTTCTCCCTCAGTCAGTGAAATACAGATGTTGAAATGATTACATGATAGTGTCACCTTAAGCCTGGCACCTGGAGTGCCCAGGGTGAATGTGTGCTCGGAAAGACAGGCCATTTACATTTATCCTGCAGGATACAACATGTGATCTCTCAATTGTGGAACTCTGTAGCAAGGCTTAAGAAATGGAAAGTGGCTTATATTTAATAGTGTTACAAATTCCTTTTATGTAGCTGGAGTAAGATTTGTGTAGCTTTGAGGTAAGATTTACCAGCAAGAGAAGAAATAGGGGAGTGTATATCTCTAGGAGGTCTGTCCCTTGCCCCATACAGTACCTTCGTCTGTTCTCCCAGATTAATGATTTTCTTTGGCACTGCCATTTTGGAAATGCCATGTTATGAGGGAACTAATTAAAGTATGGAGCACATTTTATTACTTCCCTTCTTCTATTAAATTCATAAGATGGCTGCACTCAGAAAAAAACACTTGAGTTCTGGGGTTAGCCTTGAGGATATCAAATGAAAACTACATAGGAATGTATGAGTATTTCCTCTTTAAAATGCTGCTTTTAATTTGGAAAAGCTTTTCATCCCTCTGGGATCATAACCTGTTGTATATAAAGCCTGGTATAATCAAGGTGGATGGTATTGACAGAATGACATATTCTGAACTGGAGTGAGGGGTTGACAGTAACATTGCCAGTGAGGCTTTTGTCACTGCTGATGAACGTGATGCTCTCCTTTAGCCATGCTGGGAGACCTGGGCTGGTAATGCCCAAGTCTGCTATTAAATCAAAGGCCCATTCCCCAACAAGAAAGCTATTACCTGCTTCTTAGCCCTCCATCATAAGGAGTACGATGTACATATGATTCCAGAACAGTCCTACAAGTCTTACAGCATCCATAAAAGATTTGCTCATCTCACACCAGTGTTTTGTTAGTCAACAGTGCCCTGATACAGAAGACCAGTGGTCTTACATACAGTGCATCATGTCCCCAGGAGCCATCACTGTAGCAAAAGAGTGTAGATACACACTTAATGTTTCCTTATCCTCAGCTGTTAATTCCAACTCAGACCAAACTCCCCTCACATCAGGGACTGTTCAGGGTATTAAGAAGAGGGCTCGGGCAGTCAGTATTGCACTGCACAGTAGAAGGTGTGGGATATTCCCACACATCCATGGTGGAGAAGCAAACTCTGTAAAGGGCTCTTGGAGTGGAAAGTCTACTCTCTATTCAAGTCTACTCTTACCTCCTTGCATCTCCCCTGCTGCCTCCAAGGTACAGAGAGGTATGTGTTTCTCTCTGGAAAGGTTTGGGTTTGTTGCATTTCACAGAAGTGTCAACATTGGAAACTGGAGGTCTGTTGTTTCTCCTGATGGTACCAAATAATAGATGCTGTGTGCCAGCCAGCTAATAATGGTATTAATCACTGCATTATGGGCCACTGCTTAATCTTTCTTCCTGGTAGCTCTGTGGTGCACATTAGCCTATAATTAAGTATAGCTTCATGAAATATGTACTGTGAGGCTTGTTTAATAGATAAACTATTCTCTAATTTATTTTAAAGTCCAATGACCTACATACTCAGTGCTGAAAAGCCCTTTCTTACTAACATTATTTCTCCCCTGGGACCTTCCATCTGAGCAAATCTGTTAAATGAAGTAGAGGAAGCTTTGATCCAAACTAGGCTAAATCCATAGGTACAAGTGGCTGACACTTGTATGTATGCATGAGTGTGTGGGAGGGAGAACGTGAGGAGGGTCGGAAGGAAGAGACATGAGATTGTATGGTTTGTGAAACATTCAAATCTTCCTCTTGAAGTTGGAAATACGTAACAGAAGACGACAATATTTGCATATACCTGTGGGCATGTTGTCTGCACACCTGAAAACGAAGCACTTCAGGCTCTGTGACAAGTTCTGTACACTTTCTGGATCTCAGTGCTCCCACTGAAGTGCAGACTGAACATCAGGCAGTTTAGTACCTGCTGCATGCCCAGGAGAGCTGCACAGGCTGTTGGGCAAGGAACTGCTCCATGCTGTTAGCCACGAAGAGGGTTTCTTTCAAACAGAAAGTTCCAAAGTGATCATTTTCCTCTTCATTTGAAAGTGTGAATGAAGAACCCTCAAAGTGTATATGCCTGATATTTAGTGTCTTGGGCCAACCTCTGCTTCTTATATTTAGAAACTCAGTGTCATAATTTTAATTCACACTATTGTGGGATCTAAATACATACTTACTCACCACATGGGATGGGTAGAAGCACACACAGAGGCAATATAATTATTGCATGCAGGTGGTTTTAATGACACTTTTCTATAAGAAATAAATTCCTACACAGCCTTCAAAATATTTAAAATGGTGGTGCACACTACCATGTTTGTCTAAGATGGTGTTGCCTATTATCTGCTTAGCAATGATAAGAACAGTGCCTGTTGGAATGAAACCCTATTGAGCTCTGCATAGCTCTTGTGGCATGGAGAGGGCTTGCCATGGCTAAGGCACTTAGCAGTATCATTGAGGCACGAGGTTCAGTTTCTTGCTTGTGTAATTGTATTGTTTGTGCCCGAGTTTTTTATGGCCAGGATCCTTGGCTTTGGCTCCCTCTTGCCTCTGACCCCTAAGTCAGAAGAATGCGTTGTTTACTGAAATAGTTTGTTCCTTCTGCTCTGGACCTTAAAAACTGCATGCAGGAGTGTGAGTGGATTTGAACTGAAGGCAGACAGCTTTTTGAGGCCCATCAGATGCCTGAGAGTTATATAGTTAGAGAGTTAAATAGTCATACCTGATACCTTTAAAATGGAAGGCATCTTCCTAAGGCACGTAGACATGAAGCCAAGCTGAAGTTGTTATTGAAACTGTCATTAGTGAAAGGTTTGAGTTCCGTAAGACTTCGGTACTTTGATTGTATAAAGCCATTCAATCCTGAGGAAAAATAAAACCACAAGGAAAATTCTGATTGATACTGCAAATCTATAAGAGAAGTACAGCTTTCAGAGTTAGAGTACGTGTACCTCACACTTGGTATTGCCCTGTGCACATTTTTAAAAGCAAAGCTCATGAGTGTAGGAAGTGCCTGCAGTATGCAGACTGTAGAGGGTGAGGAGGTTTTAGTACATGTCATTTAGAGCTCGTGTCTCTCCTTGGTCTCAGACAGTGCAGTGAAGTCAAAAGGCTGTCAGTACAGTGCAGTAATGCTCCAGTGCAGGCTGGAGTTCTCAAAAAATGCCTATCTGGCTGAAACCTGCATTGTCTTTACATCATGGTAACTTCTAGGTGATGGGTGGCCCCTGAAAGTGTGAGCACCACGTTGGTCAGTGGAGATACTCTGAAATGGGAGGCAGGACAAGGGCTGTGGACTTCTTCCTGGAGGAGAATACTCACATGGAGTTTGGCCCAACCTTGGGGCAGAGTCCTTGTACCATCCTGCAGTTTATTGTCTCCTAATATAGCATTCAGATTGCAACCAAAAGGTTGTAATAATCAGAACTTGCTTATTGCAGGTTGTAATGTTTTGATAAATTGGTAGGTGATGTTGGTTACAGGAAAAAGTAGGACTAAGAGGAGTATTTTAAAGGAACTAAGTGAAAATTTACCTTGTGCTTTGCTGGAAAGCTTTTCAGCAAATCTGGAGGGGCTGAAGTGATTCCACTTTTCAAAATCCGAACTGGAAAATAGGTGATTTGAATCCTGTTCTGCATAAAGAAAATTAACGTATTATTCTTCTTCTCGTTTGCTCAGCATTCTTCTTTGCTGCAGGCTCATGGAGTTGTAGTCAGGACAGTTTATTGGGCTCTTTGTAAGGGTCCAGACAGTTTAAATCACTTGATCAGTGAACTGCTGCTCTCCTTAGGAGTACCCAGTGGACTGCAAAGCCTACAGAATGAAGGACTGTTTCAGCTTGTATCTTTCTCGTTTTTCAAGCATCTTTTATTTTTTTTTTTTTTTTGCCAAAGTTGTGACGTAATAGCCAAAACTAGTAAAATGTTTGGGCGAGTGGCCATTGCTTGTTTAACTGAACAGGCTCCGAAACTGGAAATATCCTTGAATCTGAAGCTTTTTAAATCATTGTGGGGCCAGATACAAAGAACTGGATAAAAACACTGGTGTGTTCAGGCTGCTGCTAACTTTCTTCCCAAAGAACAGGGCTCCCTCCTTCCTACCCTGAGTAGCTCCATGTGGGAATGTTGGTTTCCCAGCCTGCAGATGGGAAAGCAGCACACACCCAGCACAGCTCCTGCCTGGGTAGCTGGTGCCAACCATGTCCCTTTGGATTAAAGGAAGTAATAGCCTGAGAAGGAGGAAACTCCACCAGCTTCAAGATGTAGTGAAGTTTATGATGAAATAATCTGCACTGATCCTCCTTGTTCAAGGGGTTTGGTCACACCTTGGCTGCAGGTGTGGGTTGAAGCATAGGGGAACCCAGGATTGATGCTGGGTGTTGTTCCAGCTTCTGGTGCAACTGCAGGCAAGTCCAGGCTTCTGCAGTAAGGAAGAGGGAAATAACATTTGTTGGCATACAAAAGTGTCACCTATTTGGTGTCACCCAAATAGATCACCTATTTGGGGTGGGTTTGGGGGCTCTGACAGCATAGTCTGGTTGCTAAGGGAAGTACGACTGTGGGTTGTGACTCCTCGTTTTAATTCTGCTTTCTTTGGCAAAATTCCCCCAAATGGAAACGGGTTCAGAAAAGGGTCCTCTACAAGGCATTAATATCAGAAATATGGTTTGTTGAAATAACTGACTCTTCCACGTTTATTTGCCTGTGTGCCAAATCCTGAACAGAATTCCTTTTGCAAATGATTTTCCCTTCAACTCAAATGAGAGGAACACAAGGAGCTTTAATTCTCTGCCTGGTATCTAGTGAGACAGTCATGCTGCATTCATCGCTATGGTGTCTGCCCCATTGTGCACAGACTTTCAATTAGCAAGGCTTCTGGTTTGGGTTTTTTGGGGGGATTTTTTGTTGGTTTTTACCCTCTTAGAAAACTCTCTCTTATGGCATGAAACAGTTTCATGCTGCCTGCTTGTTTTGTTCTTGGGTGTAATGTGGCACAAGCAGTGTTCTGTTGTACTCACAGGAAAGAAGGCAGTCTGTAAGGGAAGTGCTTACTTTAATAAATTGCAGATTTTTGGTACATGGGATATTTGTTCCAACAGTGGGTTTTGCACTGCCCAAAATTTCAGTTTCAATTAACTTAATTGTATTCAATAGGCTGAATGAAAAGATCTTAAGTAGCATGTGAGTCAGGCTTTCAGAATGTGTGCTTGTAGGAGGTGGCTGCTGCCTGCTCAGCTGATGCACAGGAGTCCTGAGCCTTGGAAGCAAGGGCACAGATCTGTGGCACAGATCACACACACAAGCTGTGTGTCTTTGCTCATTTTCCAGCATATTTCAGGATAAAGGTCTGAACACGCATGTCATATAAATGGTATGCAGGTGGTTGGTCTTTTTCTGCCTCCTTTTCTGCATGCATCCGCATGCACATCCTGTCTTCCCTCATAAAAACAGATAGCATAATAAAAAAAGAGGCTTTATTAAACTAATGCAATAAAGCAGTTTTCTTTGAGGATTTAAACACTTCATTTTTAATAATAAAAATCAAATTGTCATTGTTGCACCCCGTATAAGTTTTATTCAAATCAGCCTCTAAATGCTTTGTGCCTAAGCAGCTCTCTCTTGAGATGTATGTATTTTAGCATTAGTTAAATGAGTTTAAGAACAAGGCTCATACTCTGGCTGTAGGCACTCAATCTGGGGATCAGAAGATTTCTTCTAAATGAGGGACTGATGTGGTGTGTACACTGAAGTGTACTGGGAGACTGTTGGTCTCCCATTCACAGAGTTAACCTCGGAGTCCTTCAAGTTCTCAGGTTTGTAAAACTGATAAAAATGTAGCACCACACATTTTGACTGTTGAGAAAGAAGAGCTGGTCAGGGAACAGGGTACAAAAACACTTCTTGCCTGATGGAAACTGTGACAGAATGGATATGAAGGTGCTTGGTTTGGCTAACCACTCAAAATTTTCCACTGATTATCTGAAGCAATTTTGTTCAGCAAAATTGGACTGGACACATTGCCAGGATAAGCATTTCTGATAGACTTCCAGTACTTCTGCTTCATATCCTAGCTGGAATTAGGAAGAGATGGAAGGGAATGGAAACAAAGCAGCAAGCATTTGAAAATGAGCTTGAGTATCAAGAAGCCTACAAGTACTTCATCTAGAGGTTCTTGGTGAGTGCTGTATGCTTAGAGGCAAAGAGAAGTATTTCAGAATTGCTGAATGCATCTTGTTCAGACCAGAAGACAATGCTGAAGGTGAGACCTGAAGTAAATACAGAGAGGCAGAGAGGTGTTGTGGTAAAATCCTGCCTTGACGTGAGAAAAACACAGCAGATGGAAATGGAATGGAATTGGAATTCCTTGAAGGGTTGTGAGAAGTTAGTGCTTCTGCTGCAGAGCTCCTGGACTGACCTGCTGCCTCCAGCTTGCTGCTGCAAGTAGCAGACAACTAACTGTAAATTTAAATGGTCATTTTAGCCTGGCAAAATCAAGCTTGTTGTATGCTCAAGGTACAATTACGATGTAGCTCAGCAGAAATGTGTGGCTAACCAGGGGTTCCCTGGGTGCTGGAAACAGGCCTTGTGGGCTGAGAGGGGACAGGTTGACATCAATGACCTTTAAGATCCACATGTTGAAATGGACTAAATCTCTACATTTTCTCATCCTGCTCAGGGTCACATCTATGCCTGATGGAAAGCAGAATAGGTTTTCTGTTGAGACTTGTCAGTACAAGTGCAGGGCTTAAAAGTATTTGGAACTTTAAGCACTGCAGAAGCAATATTTTTCTAGTATTTCAGCATTTTCTCTGTTGCTTTTGGCCATGGCTGAAATATGGAGAGGCGCAAATAGACTGAAAGTCTGAAAAAACGTTCATGCTTTTTCAGTCCTTCATATATATAATTTCCTTACACAGAACATATAAACTGAGGTTTAGCACATTAGATGCATTTATTTAAATTTTTGCCTTGGCCAGTGTTTTGATTGTCCAAACCCTATTCTGAACCTTTTTAACATTAGTGCCTGTAGTCAAATGGCTTAGGTCTGTAAGAGGGAGAGCATGACTTCTCTCCAAGCCATCGAGCGTGCTGTGTGTGAGGCCCTGTCCAGTGCCTGGCAGTCTCCTGCTGTCTGATGGCCCTCGTTCTCCTCTGTCCCCAGGGCACGAGTGCCTGGGCTGCGCTCCAGCAGCACCGCCTCGCCCCCATCCAGATTACTTTTCCAAAGTTCCAGTTGCAAAATTATCCTGCCTTTGGTCACTGGTAGTGCAGTCTGCTGTCCCACTGAGATCTCAGTGATGCCTTTCCAGGCCTGAGCAGCAGCCCTTTGGGAAGAGGGCACAGAGGCTTTGCTCACCTTCCGTGTGCTTTGGTCAAGCCTGTGCTTGCCTCGGAGGCTGCTCAGTTGGTCAACTGGATGCTGGAGTCAGTTGGAATAACATTCACTGCACATTGTACTGCATCATCTCTCAGAAGCTGCTATAAAAAAGATTAGGTGCCAGTGAGGTTGGGTTGTTTGTTCTGGGGAAATCCTGTAGTTAATAAAAGTAAAAAAGTTTTCAAGTGGGGTTTCATAGAAAAAATGCAAAGCAAGCTCCTGTGACAGTGACTTTGCTGGCCTGATGGGGCTGCATTTAAGCTGGTTTGAAAAAACACGGTCAAAATTGCTCCTTCTTTAAATAGATTCAGTGACGTTTTTGTTTTGATTGGACATGTGCTTTTTTCTCCACCACAGGTATTATTTTCATAAAGTCAGTTATGGATCCGGCGTGTAATTTTAAAAATAGTGCAAGTTCCAAGGGTAAACCAGGCTGTGCAGAGCCCTTGTCTCAGGGTGATCACACCCCTCGTTTGCAGGCACAGCCTGTGTGAACATTAAACTTCATCAGTTGCCTCTTCAGCAGCCGGTTTAAAAATGATGCAGAGGAGTGGAAAAGCAATGATATTATCAAGCTACATGTCCTAAAATGTATCCTGGGAGCTGTGTTCTATGTAGAAGATCTGTTTGGCTATTTAAAGTCATACTGAGACTTTCTAGTCCCTGAAGATGATCTTTTAGGTTTGCAGAATTGGTTGCTCTGCAAACTGCCAATTTTTTTGTTTTTATTTTCTAATATGTAAGTCGGAATGAGCTAATTTAGCCAATGGAATTTTATAAGAAATCTATTAATGCTGTGGGTTTCCCTCCCTTACCCCCTCCAGCAGAAACATAATTTGCAGAAATGAAAACAGTCCCTGGCTGGCTTTAGGGTTTTCTTAAAAATAGAAACAGTAGGGTTTGTCTGGCTGGGCCAGTTTCCTCACCACACACCTGGTGTATATCACTTTAAAAAATACATTATGCCTCATTAAATTACAATTAAATGAAATCATGATCATTTGTTTTTCTGGAAGGAAGATGTTTTGCATATTGAAAGCCTAATTTGTTGCAGGTGACGAAAAGGCTGAACAGATTATTTAACATCGCTCTGTTTTTTTATAATGTTGCTCACTGGTGAGTTTGCGTACACTTCAGTAGCTCAGAATTATATTATTGTAAACGTTATTGCTCTCAAGACACTTTATTTTATTGTCCTCCCCTATCACTCAGCTATCTGCTGCTGTTTGCCGGCGTTGTTGTTTATCTTCAGTTGCAGGAGGACACATGAGATTTGTCCCTCGTGAGTCAGTTCTCTTATTAGCTCTCCTGCTGTTTACATGGTCCCTAAGCTGCCAAAGCACTTAGAGGAGCTACAGAAAAACCCTTTTGGCAGCCAGATTTCCTACCTGTGGGTCTGGAGCACGGGGAGCAGGGCTGCTGTGTCGCGGTGCTGCGGAAGCGGCGAATCCCCCCCGGAGCGGGTGGCTGCCTTAGGAGAGGCTCCCAGCCTGCTGATGGAACACCAGTGCTGCAAAATACTGCTGTGTCCCTGCAGCAGGGCAGGGTGAGAGCCTCGTGGGAGCAGGCACCAAATCTACCCCATGATAAGATGCTTCTGGGGATAAATCAAGAGCCCTCAAGCACAAGGGTTGAAAGGTATCACTGCCTGAGATACCTCTTAGTGCCATGAGCAAGCCACTCATACCTGTGAGCCTCTGATTTACATACAGAGGCAGTGACTGCATAGAAAAGTAATTGCTGGCATGCTTTCACATATGTTTCTGCTCTCCATTTTTGAAATTGAACCATAAATTTAGTGAGGCTAAAATGGGAGGGAGAAAAAACTGTCTTGGAGTCAGCTCCAGTAGCTTTCAGGTCCCTTTCTTTTCATACTAAACTCATTAGTTTTTGAAGTTGAGGTTTTCTTTTAAAAATAAGTTTTACATATATATCCTTTCAAAGACACAGGGGATTAGAAATTTAGAGAATTGGTGGAACCAATATTTCCTTTCTTTATTGCATTTTAAGAATTTTTCACTTACTTCAGGGGAAAATGTTAAAAAGGACTTGTTGGTCTTGAAATTGTGCAGGTTGTGGCTTCAAGCTCCTGTTTTGGTTAATCTCCCCCAGTCTGTCAAAACTTTAGCCTTTCAAACTTTAGAAAGGTTTTCAAAAATGTCTTTAGCTTCTCTGAGAGGTGGTAAACCCTGAAGAAGAAGCCAGGTATGAGCATGCAGTTGTGCTGAGGTTGCACAAAATACCAGAGGACAGCCCAGCACTGCAAGTTCTTCAAACTTCTTCCCAGAGAGCAGAGCTTTTTCATCAGCCAGCTTCTGTCTGTCATCCCACTTCTGAGTGGTGCTAACAATGATTGCATTCCCAGCTCCAGTCCTTCTGGTGCCCACAATGATCATTGCAGAAAAATGTAACTGGGAGTGTCTCAGCTTGATTACGTAGATGAGTTGAAAAGATGGAGCCTACCTTCACGTTGTTTGTGGAACTTGCTTAGAGCACTTGTGGTATAAATTCTGCTGAAGTAGAAGTTTCACATGTGTATTTTCGTGTAGGTATTTAATAGCAGATAGATACAGATACAGGTATGTAATTTGTTGGTCAATTGGTTTTGTCAGGAAGACTGGTAAATAAGGTCAATGTATTTTAAAAATGTTGGCGTTTGGTTAATTGGCCAACTGTAGTGACCGTGCTCTTAGCAAGGATTTTTGAAGGAGGCTCTCTGACATGGAGGAAAATAAATGAGAACTAAATTGGGGTATCTGGTTGCTTTCTAGTAACATTTTCCTGACAAGAAAGGAGTAAGCCTTGCCTGTCCTTGGGAAGCAGCTTGCCTGGGTGCTGGCTGTGAAGTAACTGCAGAACACTGCTGTCTGCAGCCACGGCGGGGCCTGCGGGGTCCCTGTGCGTGTTCCTGCCGACCTCTCCTCTCCTCTCCTCTCCTCTCCTCTCCTCTCCTCTCCTCTCCTCTCCTCTCCTCTCCTCTCCTCTCCTCTCCTCTCCTCTCCTCTCCTCTCCTCTCCTCTCCTCTCCTCTCCTCTCCTCTCCTCTCCTCTCCTCTCCTCTCCTCTCCTCTCCTCTCCTCTCCTCTCCTCTCCTCTCCCAGAGCCAGCCTAGGTGAGCCCTCCCAGCTCCAGCTGCCATTGCACATGCTTCTTTCCCAGGCATTCCTGGTGCAGCCAGCCAGCCTCTGGGTTGGGACAGCGGGGAGGCTGTTGGCAGGATAGCCTTTTGAGATAATGAGCATATAGAATTGCATGTTAATGTAAGATGTCATTTCGATATCATCGTGATGTGTTGCATTAAGGTAGAAGTACTCTCAGTGGGCAGAAATGCTCCCTCTCAGCCTCCTTGCACACCAGGACATTTAAACAGGTATAGTTTGGGAATTTGCTGCTCCTGCTATTTGGAAGTCCCAGTTTGTGAAGTGTCAGATATGAGAGGGTGCCTGGGAGAAGCTGGTGGTGCACACTGTGTCTTTAGTAGTTTCTCTAGGCTCTGATCCAGACTTGTGTGCTGTGCCTTTAACCTGTAGGTAATCCATGGCACTGTTGAGTGCGAGTGTGTAGTTTTGTGCATAAATTTAATCCCATTGTTAGATTTGAGCCTCTTTTAATGACATTTTCATCACTCCAATTATTTTGGTTTTTTACTCTTTATGTTTTGGGAATGCTGTGTAATGGCTTTTCTAAAAACTAGATTAATATGGCATTCATTCACAGTTGCAGTGTGAAGCCTGTGGTATTTTAAAATGAGGCATGAAAGAATGGGTTAAATCCTAAAGCTAGATTCTAAGGTTTTATTATTGCTTCATTTTTCTCCTTTCAGAAATGACTGTCCAAACTGAAATGAGCGGACTGTAACATAAAAACCCAGCCAAACATTTTTCTTTATAAACCTCCTGCACTGTTTAAATGTCGAAACTAAATTTACCAACCTTGGCAGATTTGTCAAAGATGAACAGGATTGCCAAGTGTTCCCAGCTTCAAGTAAAAAGAGAAAGAGAGAGAGAGATCTAACAGCTCCGAAAATATTTGCAGCAAGCACCTGGTGATAACTGCAATTTCTTCTAACCAGTGCACCTACCTTCCTATCCAGCATCTCCATACTCAGAAGCTTATTACTGTGCTAGAATAGGACAGTCCCAAAATAAACCCCAGCCCCCAGAAGACAAACACTTTCCTACAAAACATCCCCTCAGGGAGAGCCCATGAGATTCTGATGTAGATTCTCAGTACTGCAACCCAGCTGGTTACACTAAACAAATTTTTAAAAACCAAAGAAACCCATCAACGCATGACTGGCTTTTTTTTTTTTTTTAAAAAAAAAAAACCCCAGGGTTTGTTGTCAGAGATACTGCGTAAAGAAGAAGACCCTAGGACAGCTTCCCAGTCCCTCCTGGTGAACTTACGGGCGATGCAGAATTTCCTCAACTTGCCTGACTCGGAGCGGGATCGTATCTATCAGGATGAGAGAGAGAGAAGTATGAACCCAAACGTGAGCATGGTGTCTTCAGCTGCCAGCAGCCCAAGTTCCTCCAGAACACCCCAGGTAAGATGCAGTCCCTTGCTACCTGTTTGTTGTCTGGGTAATTCCAGGAAAGGAGTTTCTTTCCATCCTTCCCCCTGTCTGTTGCTCCCCTTGCCCAGATGAGTTGTGGAAAATCTTTCATAACGTTTTGGAGTGGCTGTTAAGAGACATTTAGTGGATGTCAGGAAGACACTGTGATGATCATTCTTATTTAATCAATGCCATAAATGCAGAAGAGTATGTAACATTAGTGCCTGGAAGAATGCATGTGGGCATTACAGGCTGTTGATATATGTCCATTAATTGTAGAATATATTATGGAAAGACAGTACATGTAGCTTTTTACCTGTGTCCATAACCATCTTCAGAACACAGGAAGTTTCTGGGTTTCTGGTTCATATATGTTGCCATAAAAAGTGTCTAGTGAACAGAGGTCGATTGTGCATTAGATAAATGTTGTTAGAAAATACTGTGCACCATATTCTGCACAGGAAATCACAGTCCTTGAGTTAGAGGTTTTTACAAGTAAATGTTTGAGGTACAGAAAGTGGAGATGGACAGCGTGCTGGGAAGGAGGATGATGCTTAGAGCTCCCAAGCAGCTGTCACCTGATTGACTTAACTGCATGTGTTTATTTATGTGCTGTTGCTGCCTGCTCTTCTCTGAGTAGGTTATTCCTTTGCACTAAGAAAGAGCATCCCAAAACTACACTGTAGCAGTCATCCCCCCTTGTACCAGGCTGATGCAGTCCCACCTGTGTACTCTGCAAAGTCAGGGTGCTTGCACGGGGCTGCTGATGAACTCCTGTCATGACATTTGCCTGACTTGAGTCTGAACTTTCTCGCGGTACAGACATGATGCATCAGTTCTAGCACTTTACTAATCTTCAGTAAATGGGCCTGTGTAACCGTTCTAATAATACCAGTGATCACTTCTCGTTGAATTCTGTAGTCACAGCTGCTAAAAGTAGTAATAGTAAGCAAGCAAGCACTGCTGTGGGGAGTGGAGTATTCCATTCAAACTGACCATCCTTAGGGAAGTTGTGTTGATTTTGTACATACTGTTGAGGTTGTTCAGTTTAACCCAGACATGTAGATGCACTTCACCGAATAAATGATGTAAAGAACTGTTTTCACTGAAAGAAAACTTATCCTGGCGACCCAAATCTGACACTGAATTTTCATTACACTGGAAACTCACTGTATTCTCCTCATCTTTTTTTAGTTACCTTTTTAGTGAAAATAAAAATACGTAGGGATTTTAATAGCAGGTACCCTATTTTACTATTCAAATAGTGTAGCCACTTTCTGCATCTGTATTGTTTCATTAAAGAATTAGCTTGCTCCTGCTTATATTTACTGCAATAGGTTTTGTACTAGAATCAAGCACTGAAAGGAAATTAAGAGTTTAGATGTAATCTGGTGAGAATAAAAATTGGATCTCTAGCCCCGTTTCATTCCTGTGTTGAAATATGCCATTTTCCCATACTCTAGCCACAGCCAGAACATAATTTAAAATAATGAAATTTTTGCCTGCCTTTGTAAGAGCTAGATGTTGCTAGAAAACTGTACTCTAGAAGTATAAACCAGCTCATACTTGCCTTATTTCAGCTTGAACAATCCAATAGAATATTGTGAGGTTTTTGATCAGCAAAAGCAGCACACAAAGGTTTGTGTACCCAAGCGCTCGCCTTGTGCCCGCTGTGTAACATTTCCCCAGCCCTCAGAGGGCCAGCACCATTCAGCACAGGTGCTGTTTTGACAACTTGGACACCTCTGCAAATGAGGCTCTTCCCAGCTCCCAGGCAGGCAGCACAGCTACTGTGCTTCCCCATATGCCTGGTATTAGTTCTGACAAGACAAATGCCGTCCTCGCAGGCGGCGCCGCGATTCCGGCAGCGTCAGCTCCCCAGGCAGCTCTTAGCTACCCTGGAGCAGGGTGCTTTGGGGCAGCAGGGGTAGGTGCTGTACCAGCCTTGCAGGAACTGTGTCAGTGTGCCAGAGAAGGTGATGGAATGGCAATTGGAAACATGGTTTCCATAGATACAGATATCCTGCAGCAATGCTTCTGGGATTGAGTGTGCTGGGTCGCAGAGGAATGGCAGATACCTGTGGAAATGCTTGTGCTGGGGCTGTCATGCAGGGCAGAGTAAGCCAATCTCAGCTCTCCCCGACTCTGAGCCAGCCCCAGGGCACCCTTTTGAGATATCCCTGGCTCAGGACCTGCCTTAAGATGAGAATGAGATTGATCCAGAGAATGGGGTACAGTTGCTATGGGGAAGATGATCTGAGCTGTTGGGAGTTGCTGTGTGCACACAGAACCCCAGTAAGGGGCTGGGTGCAGTGCTCTGGCACTGTGGTTGCAAACACTTTTTCTTTTTTTCCTCACTGTTGGGAGTAAGATGTTTCAGTAGTGGTAAACTCCTTAATATCAAGACCAGCTTTGAATCAAGGCCTTTACCATTAAATACTTTATTTTAGTTATTTTTGGTTGGTATTTGCTCTTCCTCTTTTGGTGATTAAATAAAAAATGGTGCAGCTTTCAGGGTGTACAGGGCAGGCTTTTTCCCGACATGTGGCTGTGGACCTAGAAGTTTAGGAGACCCATGCGGGATGGAGTTAGATTTTAAATCTTTCCTTTACATGCTAATTTTGTTCTTCTCAGGATCTCAGACATCCATAACAGCCTTTGAGGCCGGGGTGACCTCGGCTGCTGTGCTAGCCAAAGGCTGCAGTGCCTGGGAAGACTTTTTTGTACCCGACAAATCTCTGTTAAATCACTCCTGACAGACTTGGACAGTCCTTTTCCTTTCCATGAACTCTTTGTTGTTTTCTTACATTTCCCACAGTTTCCCTAGCTCTCATCTGTCTGTAAACAGTGAATTCCAGAGCGGGGTGTCCCTGTTGGGCCCTGTGTGGCACCGTACCCAGCTCCTGGTGGCAGAGGTTTAGCCCTGGCCTCCCGGGGCATGGTGGCCGTGCTCTGCCCCAGCTGCTGTCCAGCTGCTTCTGCCTGCGCACGGGGCTGGCCTTAAGGAATGGGAAAATCTTCTTTTTGCATGTGTCCTGCCTACGACAGGCAGGGAGCAAGCCCAGAGCAGTGCCTGCTGAGCCTGCAAAGGGAGAAGATACAGGTTGGTTAAGGCTTTATCTGGAAGTCATAAGAGGAAGAATGAGTAGTCCAGAGTGTTGTCTTAATTGGATTTTGGCTCCATTATTAATGTGGCCTCAGTACAGAAGAGATATCAGGAAGAGGAAGATTTGGAGGATGACAAAACAGAGGAAGAAGTTCAGATGGTTTGGTTTTGCCTAGTTAACCTTCCTATTAACAAAAAGACATTTGGGATGTCTGCCTAGTTAAAAATTAACATTAGATGTACTCTAACAGATTTCAACTCTGATGCAAAAATGGGATCCATCTGAAAAGGTTCATAATTAGGCCAAATAGGAGTGTCACTGGGTGGTTTGGTTCTATTGGGAAGTGTGAACTTTGCCATTTATGTTGTGTTCTTTCCTAAGACCTTTAGGTCTCGAGACAAAGCAAAGATTTTTTTATCAGTAACTTGCATTTCCCTTAAAAGGTGTAAGGGGTGCAGTGATCAGCCCTGGTAGCTCTCTTCTTTGAGCCCAGGAAAGTAAGTGAGATCTGTCTCCAAGGGGCAGCTGGTGCTGGGAGCACTCAGTGAGCATCAAAAACGCCCTGACTCCCTCTCCTGCTGTGCATTCTGGGGACCACCAGTACAAGGGGCTTTAAAATTGATATCCTGTAGCAGTCTTCTGAACTGTACTGATAGAAGCCTTGCAGGGGTAGGCCAGCCCAGGGAAAGTGCTGGCAGCGTCCGTTATTGTCCTTCATTTGTCACAGAAGCTGATGGGAAATCATTCAATTAAAAGGAGTGCAGTGGAATACACAAAATCTCAATATGAGTTTAGGAGAATGAGGGCAGCACATCAAAGGCATGCCAAAGCCCAGCTTTATGAAATGATTTTTTTTTTCATTTCCACTGATTTCCTAGGTGAAATTAGGTGACTGTCTGGCTAGCATAATGATGATAAGGCTGGGAAACCATACGTACTCAAGTGACATACGTATAGTTTTAATAAAGAATGAAGAAGACTTGAGGGAGTGCATTAAATTGAGTAATAATTTATTATTTAGAGACCTCTACCCATTTACTCATTTTTTCTGGGAGAATTGGCTCTTCCTCCAAGGTGTAGGCCACTTTTAGATGGGGGGGAGAAGGTAGAGCCTGGTGGCTGTGCTGCAGTAGCTGGCTGGCAAAGCCAAAGTCAGTGTGTGCCTGCAGCCCAGTGCCCCAGCTACCTATCTTGTTGTTGAGCTGCTCAATAAACATGCTGGGAGAGGGAGAGGGGCAGACTTGACAGGGCCTTGCATGTCCTATAGGAATGCACTGCAATTATTTCCAATCACAATTAACCTGATTAGAATAATGGACAGGAAGTGTCCCTCTGTAGCTAATGCAGTTTGGCATCAGCTGACTGAAATCCTTTGATAATTTCTGCACAGATGGCTGGGCTGAAAGCAGCACTTTTTTAATTATTATTTTCATGGTCTCTTGGTAGGCCAAAACCTCGACACCAACAACAGACCTCCCCATTAAGGCGGACAGTGCCAACGTCAACATCACAGCTGCCATTTATGATGAGATCCAACAGGAGATGAAAAGGGCCAAGGTATCTCAAGCTCTGTTTGCCAAAGTGGCTGCCAATAAAAGTCAGGTGAGTGGTATAAGGGATTTCATTGTTGTGGGGCTTTCTGTTTGTTTTTTTGTTTTGTTTTTTTTTTTTAAAGCAAACTCTGAGGTTGGGACTAGGTCCATCTTTTCCTTCCACCAATAAAATTACATCTGTTCCTACCGTAATAATGATAATTTTCATCTCTGGGGAACCTGTCATGTTTGGCTTTTGCCTGCTTAAGTGGTTTCCTTTTCCCTTTTAAAAGAAGATGAGGAAAGGGTCAGTTCACAGCCAAGCTTTTTCTCCCCTTTTGTACAAACATGTCTGTCTCTTCCCACGTATGATACCTAACTTACACCTCTGCTAGTAGGACAGGGAGCTTCCAAAATGGTAGTGTCCTACTCATTCAGCAAGTAATGAGATTGCTTTCTCAAGTGGTTAACTGAGGGAAGGCAATGGGAAACAGCATATTAGGCAGGTGCTTCCTTTTTAGCATGTTCTATGTGCTGCATACGGTATTGCCATGTGAATAATTCACATTGGATCCAATCATTTCTACAGAAAGGCATGAGAAGGCACTGCAGTGAGTTCTACTGGATTCATTTCTACCTAGGGTGTAAAAAATACATGCAGGCAAACCTAGATCAGGGTAAAATTCTTGAAGAGAATCCATTAATTTAAAAATTTCATCCAACTATTTTAAAAAAATATAATGCACCAGAAGGGATTTTGTGGAAAGGAGGACAGACAGATTTTTTTGAAGGGCAGCAAGTGGATTGGGGACTGTTGGAAGGAATTGTTTACTCAGTGAAAAGAGCTGCTTCTGATCCTGGATGAAATTACTCAATTCAGCTAGGAGAGGGCATCAATATGCACACAAAAATGCACAAATGTTCACGTGACAATGAGAGAGTGGGATAGAAGTATCTAGGTGCATGCACTCTGAAAACACACTTCCCTCTGTGCAGGGAAACAACATTACAGTCATTAAAGTAGATGTAAAATAAGAGGTTGAAAGGCATAAAAGACAGCATCAAAAGCTATCAAAGCACATGGGAAAGCCGTGTCCTTGTGACAGGTATTTGTGTCCTGACACATGGAGATCTGATTAATTTTTCCTTCTTCATGTAATCGTTGATTTTCTTTGCCTTTTGCTTTCTCTTGTCAGGGTACAGGGGTTACAGTCCCTCTACCCCCCAAACCAAATCCCAGGCTCAGTATGAAATACATAAAAGGAAAATACCATGGAACCCTCTTAAACTGTTAAATGCATAAAAATCTCATGTACCACATGGCAAAATATAATGAGAACTGGAGCTGTTAAACGAATAAAGCTGTTAAAAGCATAATGCCACTTGGCACAACTACTGTGCATTTAACGGTTTTCCACTGTGTAATAAATGACATATGTGGTAAACGTGCAGTAAATATAAAAACTGCACAATTGATTTTGCAAACGTGCCCCTTATTCTTTACTCCATGCAGATATCAAAGTTCCACCCAGAATCCGGACTGGACAGCTTTTAATAAGGAGTGTTTAACACAGACCGAATGCCAGCCTCTCTGAGGTTTGGCTTAAAATTGCCTGCAAGCTTCCTGTCATTATACCCAGAGGCTTCTTGAAATAGAGAGGGACTGAACCACCCAACAATAATTTGGGTGGCTCACCAGCTTTGGGCTGTGCCAGCTTGAGTGCACTTCTCTGGCAGCATTGCACACCAGCGCCAAAACAAAAATAAGATCTGTAGTCTTTCGTGTGGAAAAAAAGCAGGGCAGATTTTGAACACCAGATGCAAAAGGTTAGGAACAGGATCCACAAATGTTATTGTTTAAAGCAAAGTTACTGCACATAAAGGTTTTGTTTCTTCAGCAGCAGCGAATAAAGCAGCGTTTCTGAGCTGATGTTTCTTTTGTTTCACAGCCCTGCCAAAGCAGTGCTGGCTCCCTGGGATGGCCCAGCATTCGGCAGGCTGAGATGTCACAGCGCTCTGCTGGAGCATGAAAATGCTTTGTGGGGACACTAGAAAGCAGGGACAGAGGAAGCCAGAGCCAAGAACCACAATGGTGCAGGGCCTCCCCTGCCTCAAAGCCCACCTGTGTGTGCCTGTGGTGTCCCACCGCTGGCTGGGCTGTTCTTTGGCCCGAAGGAGTGCCAAAAGCAAGGGCACAGCTGCTTGCACGGGGGAGAGCCACGGTGTCATGGTCAGCCTTAGGTCTAGCTTGTCTGAAAACTAGCAGTTGGGTGTTCCCAGTGCTTTGCACAGGCCAGCTGTGCCAGTTGTGGGCATTTTTGGTGAAAATGCTGCTGATTTCAGCAGCTGTGTTACATGGTGGGAAGCGCTCATTGAAAACTGCCCATGTTTGCAGAAGAGAGAGTTTGAAAGGGGGGAAAAAAGAGCTAGTCTGAGGCTTTGCTTGGACTCTCCGCCAAGGTTCGTTCACTTGCTATTCTCCACAGGCCTGGCTTGTGTTGCATTGGCTTCCTCTATTATTCCCTCACCCCAGACTACTGAGAGGCTTCCAGTTTGCTAACAAGGCATGTGTTATGTTGGGCGCTGCTGTTCTGTCAACAGCAATCCACGGTGCTGTGAGATCTTCACAGTTTTAGCAGGCAGTGAATCTCCGACAGGGATGTTTTGACATTTTACACACAGGGCTGCATGTCATGTACCCGAGAGAACATCCAGAGGCAGTGGAGGCCTCATTTCCTCTTCTGTCTCTGTACAGGAAGAGTGGTACCCACTGAGAACAGTTATTGCAAGTGGCATCATCTACTGCTGGAGTTAATTGACCTCTAATTTAACAAGTAACCTTAATTCTTCATTCTTAAGTCATGGCAGAGTCTCAGCAACTGAAGAGAAGGGCAATTTCTAGAAACTGAGGTTGCAAACCACAGAGCTCACAAGTCAACATAAAGGCAAGTTTCAGAGCCTCATGGAGGTACCAAGGTAGTCTGGTGAGAATTCTCTAAGGGAATCCACTTTTGTGAAGATTTCAAGCCATTCATTTTAGACATTGACTTATTCATCACTTATTTACCTTAATTTGTATTTTATTCCTTGCAACTTATATCTAGATATTTTTAGCCTTTGTGAAGTGCTGTGCATCCCTTTTGAAATTTGAAGCCAGCAGGAGCTGAGGGCTCAGTGCCCTGACAAGACAGCCTCTAAAGCTGCCCTCATTTTTTAGTTGCCAGCTGTTAGGGATGTACCTGATGGACAGCAGGATCATCTGGGGGTGCTAGCTGCTATTGCCCTTTTAGTGGCTAAACCTGGGACCTGTATTAGCACATTGGGGATGTTTCTGAGTGTGGCTGGAGTGCCAGGGTTTGGTTTCCAGTCTGCAACTTGAATTCCCCTGGTTATATTTAATTCACAAGAAGACAGGTTTCTGGTGTGCTGTTTCAGAGGTTTGGGTGGCCTCTGTGTGTGCAGAGCTGGGCAGTGGGACAGGCAGAGACTTTGGCCTTGGATTAGTGCAAGTTTGGACTGTTGGTCTTTACAACTGGCTTCTACATTCAGTTCTGCAACTGCTCTACAGTACAACTTGAGAAAACCATTTCCCCCATGACTGTGTGCCTCTAATGCTGTACAGCAGCATCACCTCTTTGACCCCTGGTAGTGTAAGTCCTGTCAGAGGCTGTGCTGTGCTCGGCAGACATTTTTTTATTAGTCTTTGCAAAATACGATTAGGAATGTAATTCTGTTCATAATAAACAAGTGACTAGCAAAATAAATAGTGGGCAGAGCTGGTTGGAGCCTTTGTTGACAGTCTGAGGGAGGGCAGAGTTTGTATGAACATAGAGATCAAACTTCCCACAGTTCTTCCAGGGTCTTCTTAATCTGCCTGGGGTTGCATGGGGAAGCACATTGCTGGGGATCAGCCCTGGGAAGGGCAAACAGAACCTTCACAAGTCCAGTGAAAATAAAAAGTGTAGCCTTGAAACTGAAATTCTTTTTTCAAGAGACTGGAGTTTATTCCAGTTGCAGCACAGTAAAGCAAGAGAGACCCCTTGGAGCAACATTTGAAAAAAAATGTTGAGTTACCAAAGATCGATCTGTTGGAAAGTAAGCAAACAAACAATAAACTTGATGAGGGTTTGAGTTTGGGGGCAGAAAAGCCCTTTAGTTGAGGCCCTTCAGGTAAAAAAAAAACAAACCCAGGCCTTTGAATGAAAATCATTACGACAGTTCCTTGCCTTTCTGTCCTTTTTCACATCAAGATCCTTTTCACATCAAGATCCTGACTGTCCTTTTTCACATCAAGATCCCTGCCTCACTGCCAGTTCTCTGGGATCCAGAGAGGATCCACGCTAGGATTCCATGCTAGATGGGACTCCATACCATGGCCACCTTCCCATGCCCTTACCTCCTGCTCGTCCTCCAAGAAGGAAGTACAGGCACTGCAAGATGAATGTCACTTGAAGGAAGGATTACCTTTAGAGACCCTTAATTTCATCCTTTCCTCTCTTTCCTTCCTAACTTAGATTCCCTTGTACTCATTTGATAGGAGGGGATGCATTCTCTCTCCCTTTTAGCTTATAATAGGTGTTTTCTGTGGCCTTACACTAATTAGCTTTCAGTGATGATGAACAGCAGCTAGAAGAAGCAGCTGGTGGTGAAGATGTGTAGTGTATATATAGTGTGTGCATACAGGGCACTTCTTACAGCCTTATCTCAGTGCCTTCATGGTGGCTTGAACCTCTACAGCTAAGGCATATCTGTGGTGCTGATATTTCGATGTTCTTGTCACATACGGAGGAAATGCAGAGACATTTCTCTCCTTGACTGAACTTAGAGTTTCTTTGAAGTACCTTTGGACTAGGGCTTCTTTTTTGCAGATTTGTTTGTGCAGTCAACAGTGTGACCCCATCCAGGACAAGAGAAGTGGGTCCGTATGAACCTTAGGGGGCCAAGTACAGTGTCCTGCACCTGGGTCAGGGCAACCCCACTATCGGCACAGGCTGAGGGATTAAGGGATTGAGAACAGCCCTGCCAAGAAAGACCTGGGGATGCTGGTGGATGAAAAGCTGGACAACAGCTGTCGAAGTGCACTCTTAGCCCAAAAGGCCAACTCTGTCCAGGGCTGCAGGCAAAGCAGCATGACCAGTGGGTTGAGGGAGATGATTCTGATCCTCTGCTCTGCTCTGCTCTGCTCTGCTCTGGTGAGACCCCACCTGGAGCTCTACATCCAGCTCTGGGGTCCCCAGCCCAGGAAGGACTTGCACTTGTTGGGGCAAGTCCAGAGGGGACCACAAAAATGATCCGATGGATGAAGCACCTCTCCTGTGAAGTCAGGCAGAGAGAATTGGGGCTATTCAGCCTGGACAAGAGAAGGGTCCTGGGTGCCTTCCTTGCAGCTTTTCAGTACTTAAATGGAGCTTCTTTAGCCAGGTCTGTTGTAACAGTGCAAGGGCTGATGATTTGAAACTAAAATAGAGTAAATTCAAACTAGATATATAAGGAAGAAACTTTTTACAATGAGGTGGTGAAACACTGGCACAGGCTGCCCACAGAAATGGCAGATGCCCCATCCCTTGAAACATTCAGGTCACTCAGAGTCCAACCTGATTATTGAAGATGTCTCTGCTCATTGCAGGGGGCTTGGACTAGAGAACTTTAAAGATCCTTTCTCACATAAACTATTCTATGATGCTGTGACAGCAGCTGCAGCAGTGCTTTGGCCTCTCAGCAGCTGAATGAACAAGGGACAGTTGTGGAGCTGGGGCTTTGCTCACAGTCCTTGGCAGACCAGAGAGCTGAGGGTGGGCTGCTTGCCCTAACCACAAGCCCACACTTCCTCTCTAGTGTGAGGAGAAGCTAGTTTGAACTTGGAATACTGGAAATACCCTTAGTGTACAGCATCCTTCCCTCCGAGGCCAAGAGCTCTAAGCAGACCTGGTGTTCCCATGAATCTTAGGTACTTCAGGACTCATGTATTTTTTTTTTGTATAGTTTCATGCTTCATGGGGCTAGTGAGAAACTGGCCCTCATGAAAGTGTCTTGCATTTTCTGGGGAGGAAAAGAACCAGACATTTCAGAAAATCCAGACTATTGAGTGATTAACCTTGAACTGCATCAAAATTCTCCAAGTAAAGCTTCTCAGGTTCAGTCCCCCTCCCCCGGCCCTCATCAAGAATTCATTGAAGCCATGACAGAACTCTCCATTACAGTTAGTCTTTTATCCATTTCAGCTTTCTTGATTAGGTTATCTTGAATCATTAGGGGGTTTATTTATTTTAATAGACACTTATTGGATTCATGGTAAGAGAGTTTGGCGACTAAGGAACAAGAGCTGAATATTATCTAGCTCATTTGGCACTGTAGAGTCCCAGACTAAGCAGAGAGAAGAGATGCTGAGGAAGTTTGTCCAGAGGACTCCTGTGATCCTACATGGGAAGGGAAGGGAGCCTTCTCTGAGGAATGCATTTCTTTACAGATCTTTCAAGACTTGCATCAATCATTGCTGCTTTTTTTTCCCCTTTTGTCACATATGTTGACATTTTCTGCACTGATGATGTGGGTGAGGAAACGGCCTTTTACATTTATTTTTGAGATTTATTCCTGAATCACTCTTACTAAAAACCTCTTCATTTGCCTACTCATGCTTTCGCTGGAGACCCTAGAAAATGTCAGCGCAGAAATCTAACAGTATTATTGTTATTATTATTGTTATCAGTTTTAATGTAAGTGCAGGGAAACACAAGGTCAGTGAAGCTGCAGGTTTATCCATGCTCAAAGCAGAACAGCTGCCTGTGACTAAGTCACCGTGGACACCCAACTGCCACCTCCTGCAGTGGCTTTTGGCAAAGTGTAAACATGGGCCTGCACCCCAGCATGATGTGAGCCTGAGCTCTTCCCATGTGCCTTCTTTGTCCTTGGTCAGAAATGTGGTCCTTGGCAGACTGCAGGGCAGCAGATCTGCAGGAAGCAGTTTTGGGGGTCAGTGGGTCTGTGCACACCTTCCCCGAGTGCTGGAAAAGCTGACCTTGCTGTAGTCTGGTACGTCTGGCTGCCCTGCTCCAGGGTAAGCCCAGCAAAAGTGAAAGGATCAAGCTTTTAAACAGGGCTCTGGGATAAATGACAGAGGATATGGCTCAGGATTGCTGCACCAGCTCGCTGTCCTTGAGGGGGGTTTGGTGTTCTAAGCATGCTGTTTCTTTAACAGCTTAAAAGCACAATGGGAATGGCTGGCTTTCTGCAGATTTCTGTTGTTGTTTGCTTAGCTCTGTGGAAATGTGTTTGATTAGAAGACAGAAAGAGAGGTTAAAAATAGGACATTAATATGATACTATTTTTTTATCAAACAAAATATTAGAAAATTTTTATCTCGTCTCATGAGAATAACAAAAATAGAGGCCAGATCTTCTCTGCAGCTCTCTTTAATGAGCTAAATTGGGCTGCATTCTCGATGCCTCTAGAAGTTTTGGGGTGAAATGAAGGAAGTTCCGAGCAGAATTCCTTGTAACCACAAGGACTGGGTGTGCCTGAATGTAGAGCCAAAAGCATCCTTTAATTGTGCTGTTTTTCCTCCTCTTATTTTTAATGGAAGACATTCCCATTTGTGAACCTTAGAAGCTGACATTAAGGGCTGGATTCTGCCACCCATATTGACACTGGTGTGTATCAAACTCTCTGGTAAATCTGGCAGCCAAGGGGGCTGTTTGTGTGGTGGAGTGAGACCTGTGATGTGCAGGGGAAGCAGGAGCAGAAACACAGCATCTTACGGGTCTGGAGAAGGGGGTGTTATTTGTTAGATTTTTCAGAATGTGTTCACAGAAGTTGTATTTACTTGTAATGCAGTGAGCTCAGATGCTGTGGATGAGTGGGGGAAAAGGTGGTGAGATAGTGTCTCCTTCACTTTTCCTTCTTCATGCCAATAAATGTAGCTATAGATGAAAATCCACTGTGAATGGCTGTAGCTCCAAAAATTTCTGTGTGTTAGCATTTCTTAAATGAAATAATTCTCCTGGAAAGCTCTGTGTAACGTACACAGACCCCAAAGAAATAAATAAAAGAAAATTTAAAAAATTGTAACCAAAAAACGCCAAGTTGAGATTTTTAACAGTAAAAGGAGATTTTGTGTATTAATAATTCATGAGTTCTCATTGAACATGCACGAAGAAACGGTGCTATTCAATAGAGAATACTGTCATCTGTCACTGTTTTATTTGACATTTACACTTTTTTTTTTTTTTTTTTGCCTGGTACTGCAAAACTTTCTTGGATGGCGTGCTAAGATTATTTAAATAAATAATTTTAAAAAGCCGATGCAGACTTTTCATCTGTGCATGGGGAAGGCAGTTACTTGCAGCCACAAAGAATGTGTGAGTAAGCTGCGGCACTCTGTGTTTTCTCACATATTAGTCAAAGCTATTGCCTAATAAACAGCCCCATAGGTGGATGGAGAGGGTCTTGAATGAATGCTTGAATAAAGAGAGGGAAGGATAGAAAAACAGCAGTGAAAGGACAGATTTGATGCAGATAAGTGTACACATGCACACAGTGGGTACGCATGTGTATGTGTGGGGGTGAGCGAATAATGGCTCTTGTGAAGAAAGCTGACACAAATACACTGCAAAAATAAATATTTATAGATGGCGTTGGGGGAGATCCAGTCCTGCACAACGTGAGGGAAGACAGAGCATTTAGCACAATGACAATTCAGTTAGGCGAACCTCGCAATTTCTTGCTAATATTAGGCTCGTGGAAATCTTTCTGCTCTGTAGGTTAGTTATTATTTATAAAAATCACAGAACCAGCTGATACATTCATAAGCTAATTATTGTAGCAGCTGGGTACACATGGTGCAATATGTCTGAGGCTGTGAAGTATCACAGATTTCTTGGGGCCTGCTGTGGTGGGGGTGTGCTGTTGAAGGCTAGATCCCTTAATCTGATCAGCCAAGCAAATACTTAGTGGGGAAACTGGATTAATATCTCTCTAAATACCATGGATGTGCTTCACCTTCAGAACCAGGCTCCTTTAAACGTGCCATTAGCTTAGCTCCTTTGGGGAATGGAGAAGTTCTCAGGTGTCCTCAGGATGGCGGGGTCCTTGCCTGGTGCCTCCCTTTGCCAGAAATTAATTTGGTTTGCTCACGTCTGCACACATGGTCACGCTGCAGTCTAATCTTTTCCCTAATAGCTCCAAGGTCAGGACCTCGCACGCTGCCAGGCAAATTGAGCGCTGTCCTTCTTAAAGACTAATGGCAGCGAGCGCCTGGTCCGTAGCGAGGCCCGGAGCGTCGCTCTCGGCGGCTCTGACGAGCGCCGATGATGACGGGACACATCAATCTAAGCGCGGCCGTGGCCGTGGGCCTGCCCGGTCCGGCCCGGTAAGGGGAGGTGACCCGGGAAGGGGAGGTGACCTGGGAAGGGGAGGTGACCCGGGAAGGGGAGGTGACCCGGGAAGGGGAGGTGACCCGGCCCGGTATGGGAGGTGACCCGGTGTGGGAGGTGACCTGGCCTGGCCATGCCTGCTCGTGTTCTGTACTTTCTGTTACACCACGGGGCTTTGTGCTGCAGCATCCTCCAGCAGGTGCTAAACATACCTGCTTGAAACATCTTGAAAGAGTTCCTTTGGAAAGACTTACTCAGATCACTGAAAACGGGCAGCAACAGGAGCTGATTTTTTCTACAGATGGTTTATTTACCATTTCAAAAATTATTTCCTCTGTATGGAGGAACCCCTGAGAAAACATTGTGGAGCTGAGAGATTTTCCTCCTATATTTTCTCTAAAAGAGACAACATTTTGGGGGATTTCTCGGCAGTGGAAGGAGGAGAATTGAGGGTAAGGGATGTGGTCAAACCACATTAAAATGCAGACTTCACCTGGCTGAAGGATTACCCAAATACCAATCAAAACACTTTGAAAATACAACAGAGTTTTTTTTTTTTCCCTGAGTAAATTATTATATATCTTGTTTTCATCCTTGCTCCCCCCACCCCCCAGCCCTCCAAGTTTACTGCAAGAAAAGATCAGGTCTGCACAAATGTGGCCTCTCACTTGTAAAAACAAGGCAGTGTTGTGTTACAGATTAGTTTATAAATCCCTGGTGGCTTCACAGTTCAGTGCCTACAGCTGCTGCAGATGGGCCTGGGTTTTTGTCTCTTCGCTGTGCTGCAGCCGGCAGTTGAAGGAGAAAATGGAATGATCAGGTTATTAACATGTAGGCCGTGAGGAAGAGGCTGCACAATGAGAACAGCTGGTGTTGCTGTCTTGGCTGATGCAGCGGAGATAATCAAATCTTGCCTTTTTGGGGGGGTGAAGGCAGAAGACACAGTGGAGAGTAAGATAAACAACAGCTTATGATATTATACACGGGTTTAGAGTGCACGGTAGAAGTTGTCAATGGCTTACAAGTTGTTACACAAAAAAAGCAATACCAAAAAGTCCCCCTGTGGGCTGGTAATGAACCTGGCTGTTCAGCTTGCTCTGGTCACTGTTCAGAAAAACACAATTTTGGCTGCTTCTTGTACCGAACATTTTTAACATCGATCAAGCTATCTTGTAGGTATTGTAAGGTGCCTGTCAAAATGGTGTCAGAATGCTGAGCCGTAGCTTGAAAATGATGGGTTATAAAGCTACTAGGTAAAATATTTTGACAGGAGTCAGTAAGGCGCGTTGACAGCATCCTCGGCGTTATCTTCTCGTCTTCTGTCATTTGCATTGCGTCTCCTGTGCCGGCACAGGAGGGGAGCCACTGTCCCCAGCCCCGAGCGGGCTGGCTTCTGGCAAGCAGGACAGGCTGGCTGTGTCCCCACACCGGGCAGCAGCAGCAGCAGCAGCAGCAGCAGCAGCAGCAGCAGCAGCAGCAGCAGCAGCAGCAGCCACGATCCCTGGCTCACCTGCTGGGGACTCTGGGTCGCGCTCTGCACACGCGGGGCTGTCCTCACCCCTACAGCTCCTGCCTGCCCTTGGGGTGGGTGCAGGGTTGTTTGCTCTTCCTGGAGGCTGATGCTTTCACCTCAGAGGTCTGAATGGTCAGGCCCTGTGGAGAGGTCCTACAGCTCCTTACATATAGCAGTAACCTTTTAAAGGCATTTCAAACTTGCCTTAAAACAAGACGGCAGAAATAAAATCTGCTCTTACTACGATCTGTAGTTGGGCTTAGAATTACCTCTGCCTAGTATCTTGCTATCTCTAGTAACTTCTGCGGGATCCTGTTCTCTGCTTTTGTGCTAGATACTAGAGGATTCCCTTTCTGTAAGGCTGCATCTTTTCTTAGATTTTACTATTTAAATTTGTAAAATCCTAGTGGGGTTCAGAGCCAGGGGAGTCAGTGCAACATAGTGTCAGCATTTCAGAAGTCTTGGTATGATAGTATATTCTACTAGACATTCGGAGTAGCTTTGAATTTCTGGTTCTGCAGCTGCAGGTTGCAGTGAGGGTTGTTAGCAAGTCTCAGGAGTTACGTCTCCTTTTCTCTTGCTGAGAAGATGGATGAAGAAATGGAGGGGTTCTGAAATGAAAGTGAGGCTGGATCTCTGTTTCATCTTCTCTGTAGAAAAAATATTTATATCTGAGCATTTTGAACATGGTGTGAATAGGATGAGGACAAGACACTAGTTTTTGCTAAGCACTGCTGCTTGTTTCAGTTTCTCCAACTTGCAGGAAATAGAATATATCACAGATTTGTTGACACCAAAGGGCATTTTGGGGTGGCGGGGGTTGGTTTATGTGTGAGATGAGACCAGCAAAACTTTCAGCACAGAGCTTTAAGTCTAGCTGACCTTCCGCTCACATCTGGTTCCTCGGTGCTCGGTGAATTGACTGTGCTGACCCTACTGTTGCAGGGCTGGCTGTGTGAGCTGCTGCGCTGGAAAGAAAACCCAAGCCCTGAAAACCGCACCCTTTGGGAGAACCTCTGCACCATTCGCCGCTTCCTGAACCTTCCCCAGCATGAGAGGGATGTGATCTATGAGGAGGAGTCCCGACACCACCACAGCGAGCGCATGCAGCACGTGGTGCAGCTCACGCCCGAGCCCGTGCAGGTCAGAGCGCCGTCTGCCTTCTCGGGGTGTCTGTGTGGGAGGACTGGGTGACACAGGGCCTTTCAAGAGTGTAGCATGGTGATAGGCTTTTTGTGTATTGATTGAAACTTAAAAGTACTTCTGAAATGACCACGGTGAGTATTTTGTGAGGAGCGAGCCTTCATTTAGCAGCCGCATTGGGATTGTTTCGCTCCTCGAAACATTTCTGACTAGTATGAATTTTTTGGTTGGTACATCCTTGTTCTACTCTTGTCTCAGGTATTAGTAGAATGAGAAATAAATAAATACAAATATGTGTGTGGAAAACAAAGTGAAAATACTGCAGGTTCTCTTCTTTGCAGTTCCAGCTTCAGTCAGAAGAGAAAGTCAGCTTACTGTATATTCCTAATAACTGATCATGCACGCAACAAACTTAAACATGTATAGATAGTCAAGAGAGGCTCAGCAGATATTTCTTCAATCTAAAAAGATTCTTCCACAGCAGCCCTTCTTCCCTTCAGCCCTCCAATTCAGCCCCTGGCATTTGGTACCATTCACTTGATGCCAGATTATGTGACCGCTCTGGGGGTTGTTTGTACTGTGCATTTCTCTGATAATCTTGCAGTTCCTCCTCCCACCTTCACTCTCCCCATTGTTTGATGGTGGATTGCACTGCTTTGCTACTCTTGCTGTGAACCCTGGCATTTAGCCTCTCTTCTTTTTTGCTGCTCTTGTGCTGCTACCACTGCTGCCAGCTATCTAGTCACCTTTTTTTTTTTAAAGGAGAGAGGTTTCTCTGTCTTGTTGTCCTGCCCATTTGAAACATGTAGGTCTCATTCAGATTAATTATTACCTAGTTTAGTCCCTTTTGTCTCTTCTGCTAGCTTCTTTCTCCTTGCTTTCCTTTCTATCTTTGACTGAAGGTAAAAAAACTGCTTCCTGGGGTTCAGGTTCTCAGGGCTATAAAGAAGGGGAAGCACACTAAGTAATTAATTTAGCAAGTTTTGTCTTCATATCCCAAAAAGTTTATGGGATCTTGGAAGCAAGAATCTACAAAGAGGTAAAGAAAGGGCCAAGCTAACATGTGGGAAGACAATTAGACCTTTGTAGACTTGAAGATATTAATTCAGTTCTGATGCCCACAGCAAGTGGGAATATCCTGTAAGGGACAGAAAAAGTTTCCCTGGGATCTTGTGAGTGATCTTGATGATTAGCCTACTTTCCAAATCCTTCTGCACATCACTTTTCTGCATCATGCAGGTTGGCTCTTGTGAGTGACACGTTACACTGTGTTGGAATGCTGTGCATTTGTATTTGTCAGCAAGTTACAAAGCCATGGATTAATTATTTATTACAGTCAAAATATGAAAAATGAAGAAAAATAAATGGAACCAGCTGGCAACTACATACAACAAAACTCTGGAGACTGGTATGCAGTTGATACAGTAGGTTTGTGTTTTGGGGGTGCTGCGTTTTAAAGCTATGCTTGCCCATCCAAAAACCCCAGTAGGTTTCTGAGTGACACGCTACCAGTGCCAGGCACAGGAGGTCTGCTGTCCACCTGCTCCCTACTGTCAAAAGATACCCAACAACATATAATTTTTGCGTAGTTTTCAGTTTCTGGGACTTGAATTGTTTCAAGAAACAAAGTTTGTTTTTTAGCTTTGCTGTAAGGGTCACTATTAGGTAATTAGCCATGAAGAACCAGTGACAGCAGCCAGAGATGTAAAGCTGGGGTCCTCATACTTGCAGTCACTGGAGATTTTGTGACACTTTACATAAGGGTAGGGGTCTTGGGCCCTGCTCCTGGCTGAACTCCAGGCCAAGTAATTACATTCTGCCTGTCTGAAATTCCCCCTGTAGTGTCAAGTGGGAAAGCAACTCTCATTTCCTTCTCAAAGCAGTGGCGGGTGCAGAATGTCTGCCACAGTGCCTGGCTGCATTTTAGCAGGGGGTAGAAACATCCAGGAGCTCCAGTCACCGACCTACTTTGCTTTGCAGGTTTGCTGGTGGGAAGTTGCTGTAAGTCAAGCCCTTACTTGCAGCCTTGATAGCGAAATGACAGTCCTTTGAAGAAGATACAAGGAGCAGTGCTGTGAATAACAGGAGGTGCTGAACTAACATAGAAGCAGGCAGGATCTTACCTCTGTTCTCTCTCTCTGCCCAGCCCATCTTTCTCTTCTCTCTGATGGCTTAGGTGTATGTGTGGTAACTTCTGTCTGATGCTTGATTCACCTGCTGCTTCAGCTGAGAGACTGGGAGAGCCTGAAAACAGGCTGTCCCACACTGCTGCCAGAGTTCCCAGCCACCATGCCTTAACCCCGTCTGGGCTGGGGACATCCCCCGTCAGACTGGAAGAATATCCTAGCTATCATCACAAGAGGCATGACCAGGCAAAAGATTTGGCTGTACTGTAGCCTTTTCCTCAGTATGGCTTCTTGGAAAAGGCAAAGATATCATTGTGATGTGTTTTGTGTAGTTCTCTTGCTGCTTACAGGGCTGGGGACACTTCAGTGAGGGTATTCCCCCAAGGCTGGGTATGGTTTCTATCTTCTAAAAGACAGGGTGTGCTCAGTGGGCCAGCTGTACTGTAGGAGATCAGCTGGACACAGGCTGGTTCTTCATGTTTAAGGGATTGTCGTTTCCTTTGTGAGAGCTTGGTTCTTGCCCTCACTGGTTTGGTATTACTAGCCTGCACCTCATGGTTTAGCTTTAGGTTCAGGGCTTTAAAAACAAAGATTTTTATTTTTCTCTCTTCCATTTTTTTTCCCATCAGCCATATATTAATCCATTTAATCAATTATTTTACTGTTTCTGAGATTAATAATGTTTACAGTAGAAGCCGAGTGTTTAAAAAATTCCTCCCTGCATACCTGATTTGTTTGTTATTGTGCTGAAGAGTCATAAAATGTGAGCCCTGTGGAGGGCTCTGTGACATGGCTGTGTTCTCTGGCAGCACTGGGTGTGACCATATGGACACATGTCAGAGTGGGGATTTTCCTTCACATGCTGGTTACGGAGCATCCATGCTACACCTACATGTTGGAGCATACAGGCTGAGCTTGCCACGGCCTCTCATTCAATTTTTAAGGAAATTGAGGTGCCTATTAAGAGTATCTCCCTCCATTCTGTGCCATGTGGTGTAATAGCAAAGTGCTGCTAAGAAGAGCAGTGAGGTTGTTGCTAGCTGAGGTGCCATAAGGATATCACCTCTGAATTACAGAATGCCTGAGCCACAGGTTCCTGGAGGGTGGGAGGGTGTCCTAGAAAGCATTATTACATTTTTGCTGTGTTCTCCTCCTCTTCCACCACCACCTGCAGTGGGATCCTGGCTGGCCCTTTGGTCTGGCCTGGCCTGGCTCCTGATGGTGTGCAAAGCATCCCTTTGGAGAGGGTGGTCCATGTACTTCTGTGTTTAGCTCCCTGCTCTGCAGAGGTGAGCCTTCCCTATCTTACCTCCTATCCCTTGCTAAATCCCACCGTTCCCTGGCTGTTTGCTGGCATTGGACCTTTCTGGAGTGTTAATGCTGACAAGTGCCTACAGCTGCTTCCCATTGCCAGCCAGGGATTCCGTGTTTGTTACAGACATGCTGGGACACGGTAAATCTAATTTCTCTCCCTTCTACTACTATTTGTGTGCTGTGTCCAAGGTGACCACTCCAGAGAGTAACCATCTTGCCTGGCACTTTAATGTAGTGCTAATTCATTGTTAATTGCTGGGGCAGAGAAACCTGCCTCCGTTGGGAAGGCCATGAATCAGGCTGTTGTCTCTGGAGTGTCCGGGTGGATAAGACACTTCTCTGGAGTAATGAGCCACCACTGCAGCAAAGTACCTTCTCTTCAAAGATTGTGCAGACCTTGCCTCTCATTTTCTCTTAAGTTGACAAGTAGATCTGAAGCTCGTAGGTACATACTTATTTAAGAGCAATCAAATGTTGTTTTCTGATACACTGTTACTTTTGTCACTTTTTTAAAATGACATCTCTCCACCCTTTTATTTCTCAGAAGCTTTGATTTAGACAAATCTGACAATATATAATAGTTCAGATCATAAATCATGGAGGAGCATTAGTAAATAAAACACAATATTGTAAAAAGCTCTAGGAAAGCTCTTCTGTATTGTGTATTCACTGCAAACATTGTGATCTCTTTTTAAATATGCAGAAAATAACATACCACAGAAGTAAATGAAATACTAATGTTATAATTTTATGAGGAATAGAAGGGAGTACTTTAAAAGTGACAATGAAATACAAAAAAGCAGAACATGGAGCCCTTGTAAAAATGGGTCAAGGCAAGTGGCGATGGCAGTCCAGTGAAACTAATTTCATATTCTCTTTCTAGAAGTAGTAAAGAGGGGGGTGAGCACCACAGTAGTGCTTCCTAATGAAACATCTCATTCTAAATAACATCTTGGAGTTCATGGGTTACATAATGCATGGCACACAGATGAAAAAAACAGTGAGACTTGAAATTTCTTTTAAAATAATATTAATTAATAATAGTTAGGCAATCATAGGTGATGAGCGAAGCAAAACTGTGTTATTCCATAGGGGAACATGGTGTGCTTAATGACCTATAGGATGATGTGCACAGTGAGGTTTTGCTGTGTTTGTGTGACTTACACCAGGGGATTTTGCGCACTGGAAATTAGGACTGAGTTGTCTGTGAGACTTGGACAAAAGTCACTTTCCCAGACCATGCTAGCTCCCTGAGTGTGGTCCTTACTGTTTTGAGACACACTTTTTTGTGGGGATGCAGTGCCCTGTGATTCATTCTTAATCACTGCACCGTGATAGTTTTGCTTTTTGATCATTTCTCTGCACCCAAAAGACAGCCCAGAGATTGATACCCACTGCTTTTGGACTCCCCAGTTCTTTAATCCATGGCTGGATGTGATGTCTGCTCAGACAGGGGTGGTCAAGACTGGTGACACATCTTGTACTCAGCAAACCCAGATGGACTGTAAGAGAAACCTGTGTTATAGGTTATTCATTATACTCAAAATGCTCAGAGCTTTGGTTTGGGATGGTTGCATGTGGATTATTTTTTTTCTTTGCTTTAGAACTACAGAGGGAAGTGTGTGTCAGAACGATTTCTGTGAATTTTGTGGGTGGAGAATACCTGTCTTTCTTGGTTGTTAGTTACCTGGAGTTTCATTCTTTCTCTTATCAAAATTAGACAACAGTCAATTTCAGTATCACCTTCAATCTAAACTATTAAAAACCACTGAAAAAAAGTTTTAAACTATATAACTTCTCTTTCTATGCGGTGTAAAATCTGAAAGCAATATTTATTGCAAATGCCATTCACACTGCATTTATCTCTGTTGTGTGTGTGACTGTTTTTGGGTCAGGGTAAAGGAGCTGTCTTTAAAGCATGTGGTACATGCAAAAACCCAAAAATCTCAGGCATCTTCCACTTCTGAGCTGCTTTCTCATGCTTCTTCAGTACCCGTGCCCCATAGCCAGAGATGGTGCATTTTGAAACACCAGCTGTGGCTGCATGCTCTGCCTCTCCATCCTCTGGGTGCTCACCATTTTTCTCATGGGTCACAGTAGTTCAGGAGCTTCGCACAAGTTTAACAAAGGCAACAGGGGCACAAATCAGACAACAACCCCCTTATATTTGACTCTGAAACATCCATTAGATCTTCTTGTGATTGAGTTACCACAGTTGCAGGGAAAGGAGCTGAGCTGTGCCTGCTACAGCCAAACCTGCCTACTGCGCCATCTCAGCTGTTTCTGTTTAGTGTGGGTATCTAATGTGGCTGAAAATGCTGCTGATTTTTATTAACGTTAGGCCCGTTATTCTCCTTGAATGATAGTGGGGAGTGTACTTGCCAAACTGCCTCTGTTCTGAAATTAGTTTAGGTTTAGTGCTGTTCCATTTAACCCTAGAAATGGGAGATCAAGTAAACTGCAGATTTTCACGTTTTCCTGTGGGCAAGTTTAATATTGTCAGAATAGTACATCGTTTTCACATTTGCACAAAACTTGAAACCATGAGGCCACTTCAGTGACAGCTGTTCCTGGACAGCTTTCATTTGGCCTGGGATCAGCTGAGGACAGGGCAGGAATGAGGTGGAACTCTTTACATGAAGGAGTCCTGAGAATATCACCGGTGCTTTTCTTCAGCAGCATCTTACAATAAAGATGACTCTGAAGGTACATCTTCTGTGAGACTGCCCCAGAGCAGCTCTGCTTGGGCTGCCCTGGCTCCCATGGCAAAATGCTCCAAGCAGAAACTTCCCTTGAAATCGGAATGTGCAGATTTAGCGCTGCTGAGACTTGGCAGTAAGCAGCAGGGTGGTGGCTTGTGTTGGTGTTGCTCTGACAAGTTGTCGTTTTAGCAAATGACATCACTGTAGCTCTGGCCCCTGTTGTCTCACCCTTTTGCCTTTCACACACAATTTGACCAGATTTAGCCCTCATTTCTTACAGTCCTGGCCCCATTGTAAATGCTAAGCTGTTAGTGTTATAAGGAGCCGTAGTAGGTTGAGGATGAGCAAACATATAGAGCAAGATCACTAAATAAAGCTCTTTAAATTCACATAACCTTTCAAGCTTGCCAGCAGCAGGCAAACCTTGAAGGCTGAAAAGCCACTAGATGAGCCTCTGTTCCATTTACACTTGAAAATTTTTGCAGTTAAAAATATTGCTCTTTTTAATTTAATTTTAATGCTCCCTAATTACTTTATGTCCCCCACACTTGTTCATAAATTATGGTATCAGGCTGCAGAGATATGTAAATGTTTATAGGCTATTGGTTGTATGCAACATTTTATTTTCAGGCTCTCTACAGAAATATTAGGATAAAGTTAGAGCCGTGGATCATTGCAGCTGGTCTTTTTCTGCAGATAGGAAATCATGAAAATTACATGGGGAGGGAAACCATTGAGAATAGTGCTACCAGAGCACTTTGCACTGCTTGACCCTCAAAGAGCAAGGAGCTACTTGTCCTTCTGTGTTGTGTAGCATCCTCCAGGGAAATGATGCAGCCTCTGGACAGTGCTGGGAGTTAGGCTGTGATAGACCAGGACATAGATGGTCAGTCTCCTTGGCCAGTCTTTTTTTTAGAAATTCTTGTTTTGTTTTGTTTTGGTTTGGTTTTTTTTTGTCTTTTTTTGTTTTTTGTTTTCTGTCCCCTGAATGGTTGGAAATACCCAGAGACTGTGACGTGTGCAGAGATATGGTGGATTTTTCAGGGTCGGTATATTGGGCGTGTTGTTCCATGTTTGTATGGACTTTTACAGGAATGGCAGATTGAAAGGAGAAGGCTTTTTGTGTGCATGCACTATTCTCACGCATCAAGTATCCAGAAGTACAGTAGCACATATTTTTTCTCACAGTCATCTATGCTTACAGTGTTTCAAAGAATATTCCAAAATATCTTGGCACAGACAAAGCGAAGCTGTTTGCAAGATCCCTAGCTGTGGAACAACAAAGGCTACATTCTCAACACACATCACACATGACTTTTATTAAAGTCTTAAACAAAAATCAGATAATGTATTTAGAAAATTAAACTTCACCATTTATGATGCCACTCACATTGTGAAAGGAAGTCGGTGTCCCCTTGTGCCTCCTTTCCAACGACTTCTCTCCCAGTTCTACTCACTTTTTCATGTTGCAAATGAGAAGATGAAAATCTTAACTACAAATAAGTGCATTTTAAAAACAGTAATTTGGGACTAATTAATTCCCATTGTGGTGCCTGACTTTAAAAGGATTTGCTGTTCAGAAACAAAGGAATACAAGCATGTATAAGGTGTCTCTGGTGGAACATTTGGAAATTTGAATAATCTAAAAATCATTATTAACATTTTACCTTTTACATATGGCAAAAAGGATGTGGTAAATCACAGAACACATCCTGGATATTACAGTCCCAGCCATCTCGTTACATTTTTGTTAAAAAAAACATTCCTTTATTTCCAGTGGGACTAAATTCAGTTTTACATTATGGTGCCATTAGAATCCAAAATAGTATTGACACCCTTGAATTTTCTAGCTGCCTTTTCCTCAGATTTATGGTTTGAAGCTCTACATTTTTCGCTTACTAGGCCATGCCCATTTGATGTGCCACACTTGATTCCAAGGCACGTGGGCAGAGAGAGTTGTGAAGAGCCCCTTCCTTCCTGCTACAGGTCCTGTCACGTGGATGCTGAGGAAGGTGAGCACATGGTGCACAAAGTCTTAAGGCAGAGCCATAATTGTTCTGGCTTTTGATGAGCGATGGCAACGTCTCACGGTTAGGTCTGAGAAACCCTGTTATTCTCAGTCTTGCTTGCAAAAGCTTGTCAGCCAGGATTTCTTTTGTTGGAGTTCTGGTAGTTCTTAGGGTTGAACTGTGCGTGGTATCACAGAAGTCCCTTGTACCCATAAGAGGTAAAAGCTGTCTCCTCTTTCTGTGCTATGTTGAGGGAAGCTGTGGTAGCAACTGTGAATCCATCCAGTTGTAGCAGAAAGAAGGAGACACACTAAAATTTCAGGACTCAACAAGCCCCATAAAAAGATCTGTCTGGACAGCACTTTACTAGTTAAGTGCTAAGTTATTATTATTATTTATTATTTATTTCTCCTCCTATTTTTCCTCTTACTGAACAAGGAGGAAATATCTTTGTTCTTTAATTTGGGAAGTGAAATAAATGTATTCCCTGCAGCATTTGAAATTTTAATAATCCATAATAAATAAAATCATATCTAATAACATAACTGCTTGCAATTGGCAACACGATCTCCTAGATGCATTGCAATGGCAGAAACATAAATAGTTGCAGCCTCTGAAAGCCTACTTCCTATTTGCTAAATATACTTGGCTTGCTTTAAATTCCTTTGTGTGCAGTCATTAATACAATCCTCTTTGACAGCATTTAATTAAAGTGCTTTTCTCTATTAAATTCATTAAAACTTTTTTTTTTTTATATATACAACTGTTTCCCAGACACTGAATGTTAAGGACCTGTAGGCCTGTCTTTAAATAACTTCTTTCTCCTTGTTGTAAATTGTTAATTAAATTTAGCTTAGACTGTTTAAAGATGGCTTGGAAAAGAAAGCCAGATTTCAGGATATGGTCTCAATCATGGCTGATTTTTTTTAACACAATTTTTTTCCATGTAGTTATAGACTGCGTGTTATATTGTTTATGAATGTTGCTGTACTTTCAGCTGGAACCAAGCAAAGAAATACCCTAAAAAGCTCATTTCCATCTCACTTCAAAAATTTCCATCTTTTTAGTGCAGTTTCTTAGCCTAAGAGGATTTGCAAGGGGGGAGTGAGGAGGGAGGAGCTGTTTAGTATTAATAGATTATTGACAGCTTAATGTCTTGGCACCTAGACAGCCCATAAGGTATAATAAACAGGAAGCTGTCTGATGTGAGCGCAGTCAATAGTGTATTCAATCAGAACCTTTCAGTTAATTGCTGGTTGACCTCAGACATTTCCTTTAAGTGAAACTGTCCTTCGCTCAGATCTCATCTGGGTTTCAGGGTTTAATTTGAGAATGCCCTTTCCATATGGCAGCTTGTGCATGTACATTCCTGGTGGAGTTCTGCTTTGCTCCCATGCACAGCATGAGGAGAGCCAGTGTGTGTGCCTGGAGCTTTGCAGATCTCATAGCTGTGTGCTGGGAACACACCATGGAGCTGTGCTGGGGACAGAGCATGGAGCTGTGCTGGGGACAGAGCATGGAGCTGTGCTGGGGACAGAGCATGGAGCTGTGCTGGGGATAGAGCATGGAGCTGTGCTGGGGATAGAGCATGGAACTGTGCTGGGAACACACCATGGAGCTGTGCTGGGGATAGAGCATGGAACTGTGCTGGGGACAGAGCATGGAGCTGTGCTGGGGATAGAGCATGGAACTGTGCTGGGGATAGAGCATGGAGCTGTGCTGGGGATAGAGCATGGAGCTGTGCTGGGGACAGAGCATGGAGCTGTGCTGGGGATAGAGCATGGAACTGTGCTGGGAACACACCATGGAGCTGTGCTGGGGACAGAGCATGGAGCTGTGCTGGGGATAGAGCATGGAACTGTGCTGGGGACACACCATGGAGCTGTGCTGGGGACAGAGCATGGAGCTGTGCTGGGGATAGAGCATGGAACTGTGCTGGGGACACAACATGGAGCTGTGCTGGGGATAGAGCATGGAACTGTGCTGGGGACAGAGCATGGAGCTGTGCTGGGGATAGAGCATGGAGCTGTGCTGGGGACACACCATGGAGCTGTGCTGGGGACAGAGCATGGAACTGTGCTGGGGATAGAGCATGGAGCTGTGCTGGGGACAGAGCATGGAGCTGTGCTGGGGACAGAGCATGGAGCTGTGCTGGGGACAGAGCATGGAACTGTGCTGGGAACACACCATGGAGCTGTGCTGGGGACAGAGCATGGAGCTGGGCTGGGGATAGAGCATGGAGCTGTGCTGGGGATACACCATGGAGCTGTGCTGGGGATAGAGCATGGAGCTGTGCTGGGGATAGAGCATGGAGCTGTGCTGGGGACAGAGCATGGAGCTGTGCTGGGGATAGAGCATGGAACTGTGCTGGGAACACACCATGGAGCTGTGCTGGGGACACACCATGGAGCTGTGCTGGGGACAGAGCATGGAGCTGTGCTGGGGACACACCATGGAGCTGTGCTGGGGACACACCATGGAGCTGTGCTGGGGACACACCATGGAGCTGTGCTGGGGACACACCATGGAGCTGGGCTGGGAACACACCATGGAGCTGGGCTGGGGACACACCATGGAGCTGGGCTGGGAACACACCATGGAGCTGGGCTGGGGACACACCATGGAGCTGGGCTGGGAACACACCATGGAGCTGTGCTGGGAACACACCATGGAGCTGGGCTGGGGATACACCATGGAGCTGTGCTGGGGACACACCATGGAGCTGTGCTGGGGACACACCATGGACCTGGGCTGGGGACACACCATGGAGCTGTGCTGGGGACACACCATGGAGCTGGGCTGGGGATACACCATGGAGCTGTGCTGGGGACACACCATGGAGCTGTGCTGGGGACACACCATGGACCTGGGCTGCGGACACACCATGGAGCTGGGCTGGGGATACACCATGGAGCTGGGCTGGGGACACACCATGGAGCTGGGCTGCTGGCAGCACCAGCAGCAGGGTTACAGCAGGCTGGGCTGTAGACTGCCCTCAGGGGTGTTTCCCAAGCAGCCGGGCTGTTGCTGAGGGTGTTTTGCATGGACTCAGGCTCGGCTTTGGTGCCTGGAGGGGCACGGGGCCATTAAGGAGACCTGGCCCAGCCCCTGCAGATGTGCAGTGCTGCAGCCCCACATGGCTGCCCCTGCAGAGGGGCTGGCACTGCTGCCTCCATCCCACCCGCAGGCATAGATTGTCCTGCTCTTCTGCACAAGTGCAGAACAGAGCTCATTTGTATTTCGTTTCCCTAATTCCTGTACTTAGCCATTCTAATTTTTTTGGACTGTATATCTTGATGAGGCCCAGATAAGCTACAAAGGCAAGCAGGCAGGAAACCACACGGGCAGTCACTGACCCTGACTAACTGGAAACCATCTGCTTGTTTGGGGAGGAAACCTCCGTGGAAATCTCTTCTAGCGAGTCTGCCACATTTGGGTTTTTCTTCCTTTCCCTCCAACTGTTGACTCTGAGTGTGTGTTTTCCACAGGCGAGATGGGGAGGGTCAGCTGTGGCAGCTCTTGTTTGCAGCAGAGGGTCTGGATTTCCCCATGGCAGTGATTAGCTGCCATGTGAAGGAAATGCTTCTGTATCAGAATAAGTTTAGTTCACACTTCGTGCAGCCAGGAGACATTTTTATGTCTCTAGATCTGCAGTGATTGTGTCTTTTAGCCACTTATCATGCATTCAGACTGCGGTTTGCTGGAAGGAGTATTATTACTTTTAATCTTTAATTTTTCCCTGATTTTGATTCATTTCTTTGGTTCTCTTTGTCCCTCTGTGTCCAACAAACTTCTTATGCCTTCTTTGCACCAGGGAAGCACTGCTGAGTTGGGGTAATGTATTTCTTGGTGTTCCCTTATTTAAATGAGATGAGGAGTAAGAATGCTGCATTGCTATGTTCAGGATCTCTCAAAGTCCAGTCTGGACCCCCGCCTGAAGCAGGTTGTAAATCTTTTGCCTTCATTCATGCTTGCTGGAAAGGTTAGGGGGAATAGTTTTGAGATGATGCTCCCTTTTCAGGAAGATTAAAGGATAAGAGAGGTTTGGAATAGTTATTTCTGGAGGGAATGGAATAAAACCATGGCCAGACAGAACAGAACCAGTGAAGAAATCCCAAGGTACATGTGTGACCCTGGGGCCATCAGCTGCAACACTCACACTTCGCTCCCAGGTGTCTCTGACTAGAATATATTCAGAAGTACTTTCTGGTTTATCAGACTTACTGGCCAAGCTACTAATCAGTGTTACATTGACCAAAGGACTCCCACATGCAATAAAAATCATAAGCTTTATTGGATTTTGAGATAGAAAGGATTCACATCCATCTCTTTTTATAAACTGCATTACATTTTGTTCTTTCAGAGATCCCATCAGTACAACCCTTAGCAAATACGATGGTGAAAGAGGTAGGTGGGTAGATAGATGGCTCTGAGCTGCTCTTTCCTGGGTGGTACAGCCTAGAGCTATAGAACTGCTTGAGCTGAATGAAAGGGATTGCTGACATTTCTGAAATGCTGAAAGAAAAAAAATATGTTGGTCCTTTCTAAATTATTATTTTCAGTTCAAATTAAAAAAAAAGGTTTGCGGCAGTTTAGAGCAACAAGCAACATGCTTTGAAGGAAAATAGGAAGAATTCGAGGAGAAAAAGTTGTTCTGAATAAAAGCAACGAGAATATGCTGTTTCATGGAAAATGCCTAAACAACTGCTTGAACTTTGTCAGATTATTCACCCCTCTGCTGCCCCAGGCAAACAGTTTGGCTGAGTAGACTTTACTTAGTCAGTACTTTGATGTCACTCAGTCAACATTTTTGACCAAAAGATTTTTGACTGAAAAAAGTACCCACACAATCCCAACCTTACTGAAGCAAAGAATGGTGTTTTGCATTTCTAGCAAAAGCCTGGGGCTCCTTGCACACAGACCTACAGTAGCTGCAGCTTTGTGTTAAGTGTGAGCTTTACCCCTGCAATGACCAGTGTGAGTAGCCAGCTGTGGACAGAGCAGTCCATGGAGTTCCCCACAGCAGCCAGCAGCAAAGCTGGATGGGACCAGGGCCATAACAGTGTCCTCTTCTGCTTTGTTCTGATACTGCCTCTCTGGCCTTACATTAAAGTGTTTTATTAAAAATGTACTAAAAAACTGTGAATATAAACTTCACGTGCTGTTGACTTTCTGTAATTTTCTACCAGCATCCAGAGTCTGTAAAATAGGTACAGGTCAGAGACATGGAGCTCAGCAGCATGGGAGTGAGGTGCCAGGGTAGCTTCCTCTGTCTTTTACACATGCCCACCTTTTCTAGAGCCTAATCAGGAAGATGAAGGATTTCAGATCTAATTCTCTGAGGCATCCTGTCTTCAGTGACCTAATCTCTGCAGGAAACTGTACTTTGGTCATTTGATTTTTATTTACCCAGTTTCAAGCTAAGGATATAATAAAGCACATAATGCCAGTTGCGTGTGTGGTAATACTGAATATTTTGCTTTTACCACGGTAGTTGATTATAATGCACTTTTTAAGACTTGCTTTCTAAAAAAAGGAATATTTATACTTTTATGTGTTTGATTCACACAGTATAGTTTGCACAAGTCCTGTTATTAAGTGCATTGGTGGTTACATCTCAAAAGCCAAAAAACATGCTGAGTAGTGTTTTATCAGCACAAATCTGCTATTTTCACTAACCATAACAGTCAGGTTCTCCTGACTTCTAACTGCTCCCATTGTAAAAATTAGCAGTACAGTTGGGTATTCTTGAAACCCCAAATAGCCATCTGTAAGGACCTAAAACAGTTTGATGGGACAAATAATTACCTCCCATCAGAATCCAGTGTCTAATCCAAACATATCCTTCCTGAAATAATGCTGTGCCTACTCCTGGTCTGAGTAACTGGAAAACAGTGTGATTATAGTGGCGCCATTCGTGCCATCGTAGTTAGGGGTTTAGAGCTTGACCTTAAGCATGGCTCTAGGTTGGTGCTTGTCAGGGAAGATCTTGCTCACACTGCCCACAAATACTCTTCTGATTTTCAAAAGAAAAGGAGACCATGTGTAGTGGTAATTAAACAAGAAAGCATAGAGGACACCTGAAGTGTTTTGTCTGCAGAACACCAAACCAAAACCCCTTTTGTTGCCTCCTTAGTTGCTGTGACATTCTGCCAGCTCCTCATTAGGATTATCAGGGTTGGGATGGGGAAACGCAGAACTGACCTGAAATCTTTGGCAGACCCTCTCTTCAGCCACAATCAAGCTCAAGCTCTATGTGGGAAGTGCTAAGCAAAGCTCTGCACACCACAGCACCTCAGAGAGCCTTGCTAGGGCTGTGAGAGAAAGCACAGAAGAGGCAAGTCAGAGGCCCACAAAGCTCACGGTCTTGTGTTGGAGAAGGCGAGTGCTAACCAGAAGGTTTGTGGCCCTTAAGGTGCACACAGACGTTAAAAGTCCCACTTGAGGGGACTCTATTTAGCATCACCACGAAGAAGGGCGGTGTTTCTGAGCCCGTTGCTGTTACTTTTTCCCTCATGGATGAGGCTGCCTTGCTACCACAGGTTACAGGCAACAGAGACTCATGTGGCTTCTCCAAGGCCGGCACAGTCCTGCTGCCTGCCAGGGGTGCAGCAAGCTGGCCCCTGTGCCAGCTGTGCTGGCTATGCCCCATCCCCAGACAATGGAGCCATCCATCACCAGTGCCTTTAGGAGAGAGTCTGCAGCGAGGTTGTGCAACACTTCCTGACTGCATGGGCTGCTCTGTCACCAGCGCCCTGGTTTGTGCCAGCAGCAGCCGGAATGGATCCGCCCGGGTGCCCGTGGACGCGGGAGGTGTGCGCTGGCTCCACCTGAGGGCTGGGCAGGGGCTGCTGGCTGAGCTGCAGGCTGCAGCCAGAGGGGAGAGAAAGACATACCCGTGCTGCTTGCAGCTACTCCGCAGTGAACCTAAGGATCTGGCTTGGGCCAGCCCAAGATGGGAAATTCAGAGCTAATACATGAATGTTCGTCAGCGTGAGTTCATTTATGCTGCCCCATAAAATCAGCCAGTTCTCAGGCACTTGCACAGCAATGAAAGTTGTGCCTGTGCTTTTGTGGGAAGAGTTCAGTTAGCATTCGAGGGAGAGCAGTTACCCCAGGAAACACCGGGACACTGTTCCGCATTGTCAGAGTTTTCTGATTTATTTTTTTAACATTATACAGACAAAATAGTGGCTATTGTGTAGGCACGTGCTGTCTATTAACAGAGATCAGGAAAGGGAAATAAACCACGCATTACTGAAGAATAAGATCATGATTGTGGTCAAGTGGTGGCAGAAGTTTTTTTTCTCTTTGTCAAGCTGATTTGTAAACATTCTTCAAACAACTGTGCAGACAGCAATGCCACAGCTTCTTGAAAGGAAAGCAAAGGCAAGGAAAGATTCCTCTGCACAGATGTTTTACAGTAACTTCTTAGACCTGTCCCAAAGTTATCTGGTCATCTGAAGTTGTCATTGCAAGTTAGGCTGCACATGTGGCCTCTTAGCAGGGCAGTGTAATCAGGCTGTAATTTGAATTTTATCTCCGGTGATGATAGCACTTAAAAATGTTTTGTGGTGGATTTGCTCTGATGCATGGTGAGCTCCTGTAAGCATTAATGGGAGCAGTGTGTGCTGGGGAGGGGGAGAGACACCTTCCCCCCACCTTCCAAGTCAAGAGTAACTGTTCTGCTTATGCTTACCCCTCTGTGTGGGATGCCAAAAGCAACATACAACTGAAAGTTTTTTGGCTTTTTTCTTCTTTTTAAAATTTCTATTGTCTGTTTTGTCACCTTTTTGACTGTTTTTGATAGTTTGGTTCTGGAGAATCGCAGGATGGGGCTGCTGTTTCAGAGGCTGGGTGTTGTGTCTTGCCATGCTTTCAAATCCCTGCCTATTTCCTGCCCTTGAGCAAGGCAGCTGCCATAAAGCAAAGAGAAGCATGTGGCAAGTGTGCTGCAAAGATGTTGAAATGAATCACTTCAACCAGCTTACATTCCAGCCTGGAAACCGAACTTGCCTTTGACTTTGGTTCCCTGTGGAACTCATTTCTCTCCTCAAGAGTCCTCTCTAAGTCCCTTTTTGTGAAGCTTGGAGTGGGACTTGCGCCTCAGAGCCCATAGATTTAGGACACAGGATTTGTCTGATCTGATATTCTGGCTCCACTGGTGGTCAAGAGCAGATGAAGGGTGGCAGGAAAGGCATGAATGTTTGTTTGGTTGGTTGGTTTGGTTGTTGTTTTTGTTTGTTCGGTTGGTTTGGGTTTTTTTGGTGTGTGACTGCTTTGTCTTTGCAGACAAAATGAATGGGACCCAGGGCTGCTGGCTTACGAGGTGGTGTAGCCACCAGTTCTCGTTGGCTGGTTTGGTCTGGCGTTCATGAGATGGAGTACATCATATCACAGACAGGTACTGTAATTATCTCTAATAAGGGTGTTTACTCTTGTGAAGCAATTACTAAGCTGCAAAGGAAAATGCAGCCAGCATTTGGATGTGCGGCCAGCATTTGAGCTAGAAAATTAAAAGAAGCTCAGGCTGAAGTCAGATGAAAGTGAACGTATTTATCCATGTCTGACTTCCTACCATTTTGCACGCTCATATTGATTTCTTTTGACACGGTCTTCTTTTATTGAGTACCATATATTTTTTTAAATCCCTTACCGATAACAGTACCTGCTAAGGGCAATTGTAAAAGGAAACTAAAGTATATTAAACCTGCCTGGAGTCAAAATGTAATGTAACACCTGTCGTCTGCAATTTGTCATCACTTCATAGATACTTTTTCTTTTTTAATAACGGTTTTGGATTTCCCCGAGTTTTGACCTTAGGATACTGTATAATCCAAGAAAAGCAAGGAAACTAAACCACAGTCTTTAACACAGCTTTATGGTGTCAAGGTGTGAAATCACTCTGAGAATGAGCCCAAAGAAAATACTTCCTTTGGTGCTGTGACTAGTGCTGCAGTGTTCACACAAATGAATATATTTTTGCAAGGGAAGAAAAAAGAGTAGTCTTAAAAACCACATTTTTAATAGGAAAGAAATGAACACAGGTGCAAATTGTAACTCCTGCTACAGTTTCTTGTACAGACATTCCTAGAAACCTGTAAAGAGTCTTGGCACAGTGACTGTGTGTAATTAATGTTCTTACCCCTGTGAGCCCCGGCCTGGGAGGCTGTCAGGGTGGAGGCCTGGTTATGGCAGCTGCTGCCTCTCTTCTCTTCTTGCACGTTTCTATATGTGAAGAGAGACCAGGGCTAGGGTGTGTAAGGCTGTTTTTTTCGAATAGATAATCTCCTGCAGATTATTCCTGCAATTCTGGTGAGAGGGACATGCAGCTGAAGCCCTTGTTTAAGCCTCTCTTCTGCCCTGCCTTTGAGTTCAGCTGGCCATGGGGAAGGAGCTTTTCCAGTGGCTTGCTGACAGGAGGGGTGTGGTGAATTGTTTTTGCATGGGGTCAGACTTGTGGCAACTCCTGCTGATGAGCCCTGAAGGCTTGTGAGGGCAGTAATAGATGACTGGTGTTAGGTGTATGGAAATGAAGGTTCTGGACCTATATTTTCTAGTATGTGTCTGTTCTCTCTGGCTTTATTTTGGGATCCTTAAGCAGGCTAAAATCTTGATGTCTTTGGCATAGAAGTCCTTGATGTGATACAGTGTTGTGGTTGGCTGTGAGAACAATGTGAAGGAGAAGAAAAGCTGAAAGGTGAGACCCCTTCCCACCACGAGAATAGATTGGTAGAATGATTTGGTTTGGAAAAGACCTGTAAGATTATTGAATCCAGTCATTAATCCACCAGTGCCAAGTCCACCACTAAACCATGTCTCTGCATGCCACATCTACACATATTTTAAGTACCCCTAGGGATGGTGACTCTACCACTTCCCTGGGTAGCTTGTTCCAATGCTTTGCAACCCTTTTACTAATATCCAACCTAAACCTCCACTGGCAAAGAGGAGAAGGCCAATCCATTCAACTTTGCTCCTTGTGGGTTCAGGTTATCAAAACTGATGTTGTCTACCACATGCCATCAAGGTACCTGTCAGTGCTCGTGCTGTCTGTGCACCGAGCCAGGTGGTGTCTGTTCAGCAAGGGCAGTCTCTGTTGCAAATGCAGAGTCTTTGAAGAATGAAACATTTTTGGTGTTTCTCTTACCAAGGGGCACCTGGTTGTCTCAGCAAATCCCAGTGGGAAGGAGCTCACATGACTGATCCTCTCTGCAAAGGGAAGGACAGAACCACACTAGGAAATGAAAGAGCTTGGGGTTTTCACGTAGAAATGCAGCTCCTGATTGCAGTGTGCTGAAAAGGCTGTCCAGGGCAGTGGAGGGTGATGTGTCACAGAGCCAGTGTTGTCAGCTGGTGCCTCACTGCTGGTGGTGCCCGAGTGGGTGGGTGGGTGGGTGTGTGTGTGTGTGTGTGTGTTCCTGCTCGAGCATCCTGCTTGGCTCCCTTAGCCACTCACCAATGTCACATGTGTAGTTCTAGCTAGAAAGTGGGTGGAAATGGAAACAAACATCAGTGGCATAGTGAATCCAGCCAAAATTAAATGCAGTACAGGCACAGACTGCAATTCCATGACGTTCATCTTTCAGCTTGGGTTCGCTCACCTCTCTTTTCTGTGGGAATGCCAAAGTCAGGTTTCTCCTGTGGGGGCAGATGGAGGCATGGGGAGTGGGTACATGTAAAACAGTGCAACAACCCCTTCCCCCCGATAATTCTTGGCTTTGGATTTTAGATAGACCACAAACCCTTAGCTTAGTACAAATAATCCTGATCACTCCCATAATGATACACTACATTATATATTCTCCTGAATTTAATCATTCAATATCTCACTTCCTTCCCTGGAGGCATGTACTATTATATTTTACATATGGCTTCCAGCTGCTTTTCATTGTGGCCTTCAAATCATATTTCAGTACAGGGCGATCTAAGACCAGTCACTTTATCATTTAAAGTCAACTTCATCACTGTCATTTTTCTTGCAAGCTTTCTACCAGGGCTGGTGAATTTGTTTCAAAAAGATAAGTTTGTCTGTGAGGAGAAAGTCTACCTGAATGAGCCTTCATGAAGCAGCATCTTCCAGGGATGCTCTGTTCTCAAATGTTGAAAGGTACCCATGCCATACCATGCCTTAAAGGTACTTTTAAACCCATATAGTTTAAAAATTAAATCTCTTGAAGGAATGAAAAGAATAAATCCTCTGGGCATGGAAAGAAATCTGTATCTTCACATTTGATTTGAAAGTAGATGAGAAGTCAGGAAGGGGAAGGGAGGTCAGCTCCAGATGGTGCTGACTGTGGAGGAGGAGGAGGAGGAGGCTGCTCCACCTGTGTCTGGGGAGCAGTGGGGAAGGGCATGGGGGATGGAAATGGGAGTGGGGAAGGGGAGAGTGGAGCATCTGTGCTACAAAGTGCACCCTTCTTCCCTTTTCCTGGGAAAAGGAAAGACCCAAACCCCAAAGCGATATGGCAGGGTGTGCACAACTATTTGTGAAGCTGCTGGAAATTTTACCTGCAAATGTAGGAGCCTGAAAATGACCCAAGGTCTGAAAATCTGGAGCTCCAAGAATGGTCCATTTCCTCTGTGAGGCTGTGGCATGCAGAGCCAGACATGAAGTAAGCCAATCACTCAAACTGGCCAGCATGCTCATCAGTCAAGTGTAGTTTAGAGCAAATACTTAATGTAAAGGTAATTTAGACTTCATCTTGTACTGTGTGCTCAGCAGTTGATCTGGTTTGCATAGAAAAGGCGTAAATAGCCTATCCTGTCAGAAGGAATTGCAAAACTGATCACAGCCCAGATCTGAAGGACATCCTGTGCATTTATCCATCTCTCTGTATACGGCTAAAGTTCTGTTGCTGAAAAATATAGTGTGGTTGAAATCCTTTGTTAATGCTACTGGCCATCCAGAGGAAACCCCCAGAAGTTAGTAAAATAATGAGATTCATCTGTTATAAGAGATGATTTCGTTTCTTTCATTACCTAAGTAACCGGAGGTGAAATACAATACAACCTTTTTCTAGTATTTTACACTGGTAACGCCCAGGTTTTGCATTTTCTCTTCTCAAAAAGGTGGAGAGGTCACTCTGGAAAAGGAAGGGTTAATTGAAATTATTCTTGCCTCCTGTACTCAGCCTTCTCTTTGGTTGATTGCTTTATAGATGCTGTAGGCATCTCTTCGTCTCCTTCAAATTAAACATTTTACTGCTGCCGATCCCATATTGTTGGGTTTTTTCATCATTATATTTGATTGGAAGTCTTGTAACATTTTTCAAGCTGGATCATTTCTCATGCTATTTGTCAATTGAAAAGGGAAAAAAAAGCCCCCTTGCAACTCCAGCAAGAACGAACTGAATAATTCTCACCCTTTCTGGATGTGATTCTATCTCTGTTAGATGCTACTTGAATCCAGCTTCTGATTAGCAATGCTTGCAGCTTTCTGTGTGACGCTGTCTGTAAGTTCCCTGGCAGTTTATTTGTGGTGTTAGATCCTTGTGATTTTGGCTGTTCTGGGCCTTACTTTGTCAGGGGACAGGACCAGAAAGCCACAACAGGGGGGGATTAGGTAGGGTCTGTGTGACAAATGTGTGGGGCTTGGTGCCTGGCTGGAGCCAGCGATCCTGGGCTCTGCTGCTTTCAGTGCTCCCTGCTGACGTAGGTACGGATCCCACCCTCATCTGTAACCCTCTATTTGGAAACGTCAGCCCTGCTCTTTGAAAGCAATCCATGGACAGAAAAGAAATCCTCAAAGAGCAGCTGAGCGATTCCATTCATTGGAACGCGATGCTCTTTTATTGCAAGCGATGTAATAAAACAAACCAGAGTATCTGTCATTTCCATTTGAGCTCCCCCTTTCCCCCCGCTCCTTGGTGAGCCATTTCTATGGCACCCTCAGTATTTTACGTGCTTAGGAGGAAAATGTTCATGTTGGCAGCGAAACAAGTTTGCCGTGTTTCTGCCCAGCCTCAGCTCTTGCCCGCGGGGTGGCCGGTCCCGGGCCGGCACCTGCTCCGGGCTCTCGGTACGGAGCTGCTCCTCGCTGGGATGTGCCGGCACGGCCGTGCCCGTGGGGACAGCGGGCAGCGCTGCCAGCAGCAGGATGTGCGGCCGTGTCCCTGCGCTGCCAGCCCTCGCTCGCCGGGGCACCGGGACGCGGTGCCGGGTCCCGCCTCTGTGCCCGGGGAGCTGCAGCCCCGCGGGGAGCCGGGGCCGGGCCGGGCGCAGCCGGGTCCCTGTCACAGCATCCCCGCGGGCTCAGCTCCCGGGCACGCTGCGCTGGCCAGTGCCTGGGGACTGCGACCCGCTTCCCGAAAGCTGGGACTGGAGAGCGCTGATGTTACAAATCGTCGTGGCGGGAGCGTTTGAGGAAGGAAATGATAAAGGCTCTTCGGCACAGAGCCTTCTCATTTACTCGTGTCGCGGGCTGATACTGCACAGCGGACTTCCCTCTTGCGGTAATAACTTGACTAGTGTAGCATTTTACTGGGGGCTCGCTGTGTTGTGTGTGAAATTCAGTGCAAGTTCTCAGCACATTTACATTATTTATCCTCGGTTTTGTTGTTTGGTTTTTTTTTTGTTTTTTTTTTTTTTCCTTTAGAGTACTTTAATGTAGGGTTGATTTTCTGGATATTACAGTTTGCAACAAAGACATTTTCTTCCTGGATAAAGAGCCAGAATTCCCTCTTACCTGTGGAAAAACAGAGTTATCCATATTGATTTTGTTAGCTTTGAGTGTCAAGCTCTAATAATTATTGCCCTGCATCTGAAGAAACCTCTGGGCAAATACAGCCCTCAATTCTGTAAGGGATTTTTTCTGTTAATCTCCCTTGTATAGGTTTGGTTTGAAAGAAAGCATATGGAGCTCCTGTGTGTTTTGAACAATTCAGAGCAGGTATTTTTTCCCCTGGAATAAGGGCTGCACGAGGCCTTTTCTTAGTCATTTTAAGTGGCTGTTAGGAAGATTAAGAGCTACATATGCTTTCTTTAAACTTGCCCAAAAGGAGATACTGTGGGTGAAAATCTGTTACAAGACTGCAAAGTGTGTTTGCCCAGAGGGTGTCTCAGAATGGAGGGCTATTATTATTTGAACTCAGAACTCCTCAACTAGTGAAATTACCACAGATGTAATACAGAGAAATCCATTCAGGAGACACATTAAAGCCACCTATGTCAAGCAACTGAATTGACTATGCTGTCTCTCTTGAGAGAAGGGAAATTTTAAATCTCTGCATTTCTGCTATTTATTTTTCTTCCATAAAGTAGCTGTGATGGGTTTTAATGCAAAATCATTTTTCATAAAGTAGCACTTGACAATCCCACATGTGTGTAGGCCTTTGTGGTACTTGAAATCTTGAAGAAATGGTCAAAGTGTCTAGCCTGAAAAGATGAGAGGGAACAAGAATGGGGAGAAGAGGAGCAAAGCAGGAGAACGACTTTTCTGAGATGTGACAACTGGCCAGTCACCATGGCGATAAGACTGTAATACCTTCTGACTTAATTTTTATTATGGCTATTTTATATTTCTTTTTATTACTCACATTTTGTATTTCTTTCTTATTTTGTGGGTTTACATTTATTTTATATTGTTTGCCTTTTATATCACTTCTTCCTTTCAGTTTGTAGATGTGCAGATAGATGTAGCCGTCTTACAGGTGAGAGGGGCAGTGGACAATGCATATTAATTGTACTTTTCTTGACCAGAACAAAGTAGGTCCTGTGTGCAGACCTGTACAAGTGCCCTTATGTCAGCCACAGAGGAGGTCAGCATGTGAAGTGTGTGTCTGTTTGATCTTATAGGTGCTGCACAGACAGCAGTCCCAGCCTGCCAAGGAGAATTCCCCACCTAGAGAAGAGGCTCCTCCTCCACCTGCAGAGGACAGTTGTGCCAAAAAGCCAAGATCCCGTACCAAGATCTCCTTGGAAGCTCTAGGTATCCTTCAAAGCTTTATTCACGATGTGGGTCTCTACCCCGACCAGGAAGCCATCCACACCCTCTCTGCTCAGCTGGATCTCCCCAAACACACCATCATCAAATTCTTCCAGAACCAGCGTTACCACGTGAAGCACCACGGGAAGCTAAAAGAGCACTTGGGAACGGTGGTTGATGTGGCAGAGTACAAGGATGAGGAGCTGCTGACGGAGTCGGAGGAGAACGACAGCGAGGAAGGCTCTGAGGAAATGTACAAAGTGGAGGCTGAGGAGGAGAATCCCGACAAAAGCAAGGCGGCTCCAGCAGACATCGACCAGAGATAATGTGAGATAGGAGTGCAGAAAGCAATACATTGATCCAAGGATTTTCTGGTTTTATTTTTGATTTTTTTTTTCCTCGTTTTCCTTTTTGTTTGTTTGTTTCCGTTGCGCATGATCTATGTGCAAAGCAAATGAATTCAGCATTGCCCAATCAGACATTGCCTTGACACAGACACTCGAGTGTTACACTTCCTACATCTGACTGAAGCAATCGTTGTAGTCACATAGGATTATGCCTTCTTCAATCTTGCACTTATGAGAGGGACAGCTAGCAAGTAAATGGGAAGAAAAAGTCCTATGAAATCAGTGAAAGGAAATTTACAACTTTGTGTGTGTATATATATATTTACATAAAATATATATATATATATATATATTAAATTGCATGGGACGGAACTTTTCAACCTGAAAGTATAGACTGTGAAATGAGTTCTTTAAAGAGGAGACTTATTAAAACCACTTCACAATGAGTTGCTTTGGCTTTTTGATAAACTGCCGCCTCCTCTCAGGGTGTGGTGACTATTTTTGAATTCCTATTTATTTTCTATGTTTATCCCTGATTTTTTTTTTTTTCATTATTATATGGCTTCCTATCTGGCAACTTGATGGGTAATTTTTGAGGTATTTAAAGACATAAATCAACACTGCCAAAAACAGAAAAGAGAGGGAAAAAAAGAGAGAAAATGGAAAAAACAAATCAGGGCACCTTAAAAAGAAAACTAGTAAGTTAAAAGTACTTTGAACACAGTGCACACTTTAAAGGATACAGCATGTTCCACTCTCCAGATAGACCTTTCCGTAGTGAACAGATGAGTTTTCATGGGATTCAGAATGACTAAAGCTGAAATGCAGTGCACAGAAGACTTGTCCATTAACGAGGTCTTTATAGAAAGAGAAAAAAGATAAATGTGTTGAGATTCAATGTATGGAATTCATACTATCAACCACATTTTACCGTGGATTTTATTTACCTGTTCTCTGTTTCAGATCTTAAAATTTATAAGCTTCCTTGTTGTTGTTGCTTTTTGTTTATACTGAAGTGAAACACACACACGCACACAGACACACAATCACACAGACACACAATCACACAGACACACACACACACACAGACACACACACACACGCACGTGTAAAGTTACATTGCGACACAAAATCCCACAATCCCGAGAATCCCGCGCAGGTAAATCGCTGAGAGCCCCAGGGCTTGCGTTGCTGACTTGCCGCTCGCCCTCCTCGCAGCCTGCCCCGTGTCTGTTTCTGTCGTAGCTGGGCTTCCTCGTGTCCTGTGCCAGTGCAATGAAGCGTTTCCAGCCGCAGGTCCCCGCTCCCTGCGGCCCCGGCTGCCCTCCCAGCCCTGCGGGGCGAAGGCTCCGCAGCACCCAGGCAGCAGCGACGGAACTTAGAGCGGAGCCAGCCCCGACTGACTCTCGGATGGCCTGAGCGCTAGAGCTGCGTTCTGCCGTAGCATCCGCCCGCTCTGAGGCTCCCTGTCCAGAGAGACGCCAAGTAGCATTTGCTTTTCACTTCCGTGCAATGATTTCTGAGACAAAGACCTCACCTTGCAGCTGGATTGATTTCAGACGCCTGTACACTGCGGCTGTAATGGTACCGACAGAGCTTCTGGCTTTTTTCTTCCTTTTTTTCACATGGGCTTTTCTTGTCATCTTGACAAAGACCTCACGCAATATCACTTTGAAAGTTACTTTCTGTTTACTACACCAGGCAATGTAAGATAACTGTTAATACTATTTATATATTTGAAAGGTATAAAAGGTAGGAGTTAAAAATGAAAAACAAACCTCTACGTGTAGATATTTACTCAGAACAGACAATATACAGGGAGAAGACGTTGCAATACAAGCTAATTCTAGCTGCTCAGTAACCTCTGGAGTTTTTATGAGATTTTTTCAGAGCTAATGTTTGAAACATGAGAATCTCTGCATAAATTTCATATACCTTTGCAAAATTATGGTGGGTTGCTTACTTAATGCCCCTTTTGCTCTTCATCCTTTAGTTCTGTAGTATGCTGCAGCTTTAATCAGAATTTCGATGGTTGCTGCTTTATGTTTCTCTCAGAGCTATGCTTTCAAAACTGTCTTCTTATCCTGTAGCTGAAATCACTCCATACATTTGAAAGGAAACTGAATTTTGCCAAGCTACGTGAGTTGTTCATCTGATGATGGCATCAACATTTGGTATCTTTTACACTTCAACCAAAAATTTTATTAGGTATTTTTTCAATGCTGAGTCTTGCCTTTTTATTTTTAATTTCACTGCCAATTTTGCAGTGGTTCTAAGTGAATCTGTGGGCATTTTAGCCTGTGGTCTTGCCAGAACTTTGCGAATTACAATGCATATATGTCTATTTATTCAATATCCATCATATAATATCTATTTGGAGAAAGAAACTTTTCTTGTAGTGCCTCTTAACAAAGCACAATTTTCCGCCTTTTTTGTGAAATAAAAAATAAAAAAAACAAATTGTGTTTTATTGCGGTATCAACAATGTGAATAAGGATTAACATATTGTAAATGTTCATTTTTTCCATGTAAATCAACTTTATCTTCGTTATCACTAAGTGATAATTAATTTTTAACTTATGTGCATTGTTAGGCTGTTAGAATTTTTTGGTTGTTGAAATAAAACGCATTCAATAAATATGACTTAATTTGTCAAGTAATTTACTGGGCCTTTTTTCTTTTCTCCTGAGTTCAAATGGAACAAGGTCTGCAAGAAGGATGGGGCATATTTGCCTGTTGAAAACAGGTTTGATTGGTGTTACTGGGTCTTGAAAACCTGCAGAAGCCCCCTGGAGTGGCACAGGTGACAAATGTGTATCACCAGGACTGACCTGTTGTGTTAGTGGCTTTCTGTGCACGCATTGGTGCCTGCACAGGGCGTTTCTGGTGGGGTCAGGAGGGTGGGGGTGCCCTCAGCCTGTCAGAGAATAAACTCAAAGCACACCCATAAATATCCACTTCCAGTCTGCTGTCTTCTTTTGCTGGTAGATTTTTTTTTCTGTTTATAATTAAAAAGCCACAAATGACTGCGTGTCAGGAAACTTTTGGAGCACACATGTCCATAGTTAATGGACATAATAAAAGGCTTTATTATATTTATAGCAGGGCATCCTACTGAGTGTGTAGAGGAATGCCGGAAGGATTGATGTATCTGAGAAATGTGTGAAATGTTTTTGGGGAGAATACAGATAAATGGAAAAAATTGCTCAAAATTCTTAAGCTAACAAAGTGGTAAGTGGCTGGATTCAATCCTAGCCAACAAATAATATACTGCACATCAGACTTGAGTTGTCCAGGAACTGAGGTAGAGCAATTTTTAAAAGCATTTACTATTTTTCTATAGTTCCAATACAACAGTTCTTCCCTTTTTTGTGGGTTATTTATATCCTATAGAAAATATCTATGTGTTCTCATGAGAAAAAAAAAAATAAGGGGGGGGGGGGGTGAAGAAATAACCACATCTTTGTGTACCCAGCCACCTGCATACCACGTGTATTTAATCCGAGACCAAATAAAACCAAGCATCTTCCTGTGTGTTCAGGGAATGTCCGGGCACCTGAAGCTGTGCACTGCAGCATTTGTGGAGTGCTGTTCACCGGCGGGCACAGTGCAGTCCCTGCACTCACCTCTGAGGGGTCCTGGGCTTCCTGTGCCCTTCCCACCGGAGCGCTCTGCTGGCACGGCCGGATCTGCTGCCTGCCTCTGCTGCCTCTGCTCTGAACCCTTATGCCCCGAGGCTGGGGCTCCTCTGGCCTTCACGGGCATGGGAGGTGACAGAGGGCATAACCTGGCCTTGAAAACTGCACCTGCAGGTGCTGATGGTGTTGGATTGGGTGTCCTTTCTGCCTGCCAGTTGGACAAGAAACTAAAGGAGAAGCAGCTCTCACTTCACTGGTAGAGAATTTTATACATCAGCCCTGTGTGTGTGTGTGTGTGTGTGTGTGTGTGTGTGTGTGTGTAGCTAAATAATATTTAGAGAAAGACACACTCATACACACATATCTTAATTGGGGGGAAAAAATCCTATAAACATATGGGTTCTTCTTCCAAACCGTAAAAAAAAAAAATTAAAAAATCATTTAATAGCTGCTATAGCATAAATATTTCTATTAATGCTTCTACTTCTCTATAAATGCTGCTGTTCCTATTTGTTGTTCATGTTTTAGTCATCCAGACATATGTACTTCCAATTTCAAACCTGTGTCAGTGAAAAATAAACATATTAAGATTAGTTTAAAATGAAGATTAGTTTTAAGATGATTAACGTACTGACTAGTGTCTCAAGTTCATTGTTGCTTAGATAAAAGTATCCACTCAATACCTTTCCACTTACTTAATAACCAGTTTTTTGGTCTAGACTAAATGGATTCAAATGCCTCATTGATGAAATTTTGTTTCCATCCTGAACCTGTTAAACATAGAAGGATAAAAGCTGGATACATCTGACAGTGAGCAAATGACATCTTAAAATCATACACGAATCATTACAAAAAATCTCCACTTACAATATAAAGTGCAGTGATTAATTAAAGATGCAGTTTTAACTTATTTATAGCCATTAAAAAAACATACCAGTTTTAACACAAAATAGCACAAGCCAAGTCATCCAGGGGAGAGACTCTGGCAGCCTTAGACTTGGGGAGCAGGCAGTGTGACAAAGCCTACAGGGACCAGCAAATGCAGGCCACCCTTGAAACCTTTGGAAAAGTTCACAGAAGCAAGGATGGAGAGAGGTGGCTCTGGCATCACTGCCAAGACCCCCTTGGTTTGTGCTCTCATACAGACAGTGCAGGAGTGTGAGAGCCCTGTCTCTCTGGGATGGCAGGAAACCTGCGTGCTCACTCCTCGGCGGTGGTGCAGGCGCTGGGGAGCTTGCCAACTGCAGAGCATGCTCTGGGTGAGTCAGCCCTACCTCAGGCAAAGAGAGGATTCGGGTGAGGGAGAGACAGCAGCAGTTCAACTGCAGATTTCTGCAGGCTTTCCCCTCCTTCCAAAATTTTTGGTTGTTGATGGGTGGATGCCGGTCCTGCTTGACTGGCAGGTATGGCTCGCTAGAGCCAGGGGGGATGAGGGTGGTGAGAGGCAACGTGAGGCTCACCTGCTGAGCTGTGAGTTGTGGCAGCTGCTCCCTGGCAGCTCTGCCTTTGGAAGGCTCTCCTGAGCTCCCCTCTGCCAGGGTCAGGGGCACACACCAGGCTCACCACTCTTCAGCCCCACAACGGCTGCCTCTGCAGGGCAGTTCCTCCTACGAGGAGTGGTGTAATTTACCCTTCAGAAGGGATCTGGTCTTGTTTTGAAGAACTCAGGAGCTGGAAAATCATTGCTGCCCTCAGTATTTGTTTGAATGGTGGTTTCTCTCCCTACTAAATATGTACCATATTCTAAGGGGAATTTGGCTTTCCCTTCCTGGTTTTGTCTTTTGTTAGGCTTTTCTCTTCTGGGTGAGAGTTCCAGGTACTGAAGGATTTTTTATTTTCCCTCAGAAGTAGCTGTCCTGATCAAATCAATTTTCCTGAATTGAGGCCTTATTGTTCAGCTGAGGCTTTTTCAAGGAAAAATTTGTTTTGGCTAGTGATGGAATTCCCCTTTGTACTCCTTTTGAGAGTCCATCGAGATAATGACAGAAAGAAAAGCTTTAGAAAGAAAAGTCTGCTGCTAGTGGGCCAGGAATGCTCACAGATAGTATCTGTCACAGCTAAGGTATCCATAGTTCTATTCTGCATAAATGCAACATAATTGTAGATTTTCATCTCATAGCCATGAGGAATGACATTCCTTGGCATGGGGTGAAGATCTCCAATGAAATGTTCTCAGAAAAGAGACTTTATTTTATCACCAATGTTAACAGTTTTGATTTGCAAGAGCAGAAATGCAGGTGGTGTTCACTACTCCTGTTACAGCACCAGACTAAAAGTGCCACCAGCCAATGTCTCCTCCCTCAGTGACTCTGGGCAGGACTTTCAACCTGGGGCTTTCTGGGGAACTGACTTCCTTCTGGGTGTGAAGGACCAGCCAAACACGATCTAAGTGCATATGCATGGACCACAACCCTTCTGAGAGAGAAAGTTAATGTTCCCTGTGTGGACCCCTCCAGAGGCTGGCACCAGTCTGAGCCCTGTTTTGAGGTGTTGTCGCAGGCCTGTGCCTGCCTGCTTCTTAACCCACGTGCTGCAGGTCTGTGATCTTGTGTTTAAATGGATGTGCTTCATGCCAGGACAGGACTGCAAGGTACAAAATTAAATGCTGGCATTGCCCCAAAGGACAACCACTCACACAAAAGCTGTTTTCTATTGCAGCGCTCATCCATTTCCTGTCACACTTCTCTGCGCTGCAGAGCTGTTGAGGCAGCAGGACACAGCACTGCAGGGGATGCTGCACCTTCCTCAGACACCCAAAAGTCAGCTGAGCCATTTTGTCCACAGTTACGGGGACACGGCAGCCCCTCTGTCCTACTTTGATGCTGAGCTTTTCTTTACAAGGATGGGAGTGGGGAAAAGTGGAAGGACCCCACAGAAGCTTGCAGGATCTGGAAGGATGCTGAGAGCAACAGAGCTCCTCTGTCATGGCCTTGGGACATCTGCTCCTGGGATGAAATAATCGAGTAGTCTGAGCATTAGCTGTGGTGCCTGAGTAGCAGCAACAACCACCACGATGTCCCCTAACAGCTTCCTTACAAGTACACTTAAGAGGTGACCTCTCCACGGCCCAAGTTTGACCAAGTCAGTGGGACCACATTCCCTTGGCTTTGAGATGAAAGAGAGAAATCTTTCATGCCTTAACAGACTGTTCCCTGTTTGTCCAGCCTTGGTCCCTCTTTACCATGTGATGAAGTACATGCTACACTCATCACAGTCTCAGCTATTTATGACCAGAGATGACCAGAGAAGTGTTTGGAATGTGTTAGCCCTCTCGGGGAAAAAATGCAGCAGATTGGTCTCACTGAAATGAAGGAGATTCTTGAAGGGAAGCGGAGCAGGACATGACCAGGAAATGCAGTCCTTCACCACAGGGTTCAGCCTTTGGTTTCTCAAACCGACCAACTATCCTCTGTTTGTGTTTGAAGGCCATTTGTCTCCCCTGTTTGTATTTAAAGGCTGTTGCAGAATATCATTCCCTTAATGGATCTATTTTCACAAGCCATTTAGCATCATTTGTTCTGTGTCAACATTGTCTTTTCATTTAGTTTCCCCCACCCAGCGTCCCTTCCTGACCTCTGGCCACCCACCACCCAATATATTCATAGACAGCAACTGCACCCCCTGCAAGCTGGGTGTCCCCGCACCGAGCCAGCCCAGCCCTGTCCCAGCACGGACATCTGTGCCTGCCTGGGCCCGCAGTGACAGGCACGGCTGCTGCTCCCAGCGCTGCTGCCGGCCGCGGCCAGTCCCCACCGAGCTGTTGTGGGCCTGCCTGCAGGCAGGAGGCTGCCGGGCCCTGAGGAGCACTGACAGAGCCCTTCGGAGGGGATACTCAGCCCCAAGAGAAAGAGAAGTGCTTGCAGCTGCCCCGGTAATAAATGGCTGCGACACAATCCAGGCAAGTCCGTACTCCCACAGCCCCATCAGCACACAAGGGAAAAACCAGAAGTGTGCCAAGAGAGGTAATGAAAGACCACAGCGAGTAGCAAGCAGCAAGAGAGGCACGTGGATTGATCACAACTGACTGGGAAGGTAGCTGGAGCCATTAGCTTCTCTCTTAATGCAGGGAGATGACAAAACAAGGGCTATGAGCATACAGGAGGATACAGAGCATGGCACAATTCCCCGGTGGAAGCAGCTGCTCCGGGAGGAAATAAGCCCCAGTGTAATGCAGGCAGATGAACAGCACTGCTCAACCCTATCATGACCACGGCTGCAGGGTGCCCTGCCCAGGCAGCTGTGGCTCCCACACCAGTGAGCCTGGAGCTAAGGAGTTTCCATGATGGAGAGTGAGCAGGACTGTGGGGCTGAGAGAAGTAATTGGGATCTTTTCCTTTTCTTCTTGTTTTTCAAAATACTTGCATGGCAGTCGGGTGAATGCTGGTTTCATAATTAATGGACATGGTCTTGGCAATCTCCTTTTTAAGAGCCATTCCTTGTCACATAAATATTATCTATCAGTGCCCATTGTGTTTATAGTGATCTTGAGCAAACAGTTTTATTTCCAATCAGGACATCACACATTGATCTAAACACTCATCTGTAATGGATCAATTTACATTAGGAGAGCAGTATTGTAGCATTGTTGTTCATTACATTGAAAGAAGTATATGTTTAGTTACAGGCTAAAATCAATTAAACAGCCTTGTGCCTTTTGCTGTGAGAAAGTCAACAAGACAGTCTATCTTGGACAATTATCCAGATACAGCTCCTCTAAAAAGGGCTTCAGCATCATCCCCTTCCTCCTGAGTTCTCCATTTCTTCTCCAGAGACTTATTTTGCAATGTTTTTCTTCTTGTGCAGTCTAGTAAAACTCTCAGCTAAAATGCACATGGAGAGAAATGAAAGCAATCTTGCTCTTCTGTTGTGGACTTTCCCAGGGCCATGCAAAGCCGTGTGTCCGAAAAGGAAACCTGCATTCTCACCAGAAGGCTGCTTGATAACACACAATGGAATATGTTGGAGATGCTGAAAAATGTAGATGATGCCGTTTGATCTCTTTGTAGGTGAGATAATTTTCTCCAAGTCCCTGATTTCACCGGAGGAGAAATGGAGGCAGTGGGAGGCAGGGAGGAATTAGTACATTGGGCTACTGTTTCTTGCCTTACTGCAAGAGATAAGACTGCAAGGAGTGCTGGAGACTTTCTGACAAAGGAAACATGATCTGAACTGGTGGTGTAGCTGCAGAGAGAACAGGAACCTGCAATTTCAAAAGCAAAACACATAGGGGAACTGCAGGGATAGGATCTGAGGAGCACATCCCTTGGGGCTCTGGTGGATGCAATGGAGGCAGAGGAAGCTATTGCCTGCCCCAGCCCCCTGCAGAGGCCTATGGCAGAAGGGTGCATGTCCTTGTGCCCTGCCTGCTGTGCTCTGTCACCGCCACAGGGCTGCCGTGCAATTCCCAACTGGCTCCCACTGCTTTCTGTCTGCTGGCAGCAATTGACCAAGCCCATGGGACAGTGCAGCAGTGTTGGGAGGGCCAGCCTAAACCATGACACTGCAACACTTGATGAATGTAATCAAGTTTTTGCTTTTCCTGGTGCAAAACCTGATGAACTGGTAAAAGTTATCAGCAGCGGTGGATTCTTATTTTGAGGTCAGAATCCCCTCATGACCTGGCCTGTGCTATGAAGGGCTTATACAGCATTCCTGGTTTATATATATGTGTGTGGATGTGCATATGTTTTTTTGGATTGAGACTTCACCTACTCCTTTGCTACCACTGAGGCCACTCGAGCTCATCTCACTCTTCCATTATATGCACAAAACAGTGCTGCAAAGCTAATAATAATAATGAGAAGGAATAGCAGATATTACAAAGCTTATTAGGAAATTGATCTTTGATTTGCTCTTGAATAAAAAGGCAGACCTCAAAACTGCTGGAGCCATTCACTTAATTGGTTATTGGCTCTCTTGAGTGATTATATCCACCCTGGTTCCACCAAGTTCAGCAGGTCTCGTGCTGGTCAATTAGCCTTTGGCATCCATGAAGTGAGATGCTTAATTCAGGTTTTCTTGGAGGCTGTGTAGCATAAGGTGGACTGAGCAGGAGAGGTTCCCCATGGTCTGAATCCTTCTCTTGAACTGGCACCAAAAGGATATTTTTGCTGTACCCCGGCCCTCCAAAAAGGTGGATGCTGGTAAGTGGGAGACTGCCCCAGGGACTGCCCTGCAAGAGGACAGCAAAAGCCAGAGGGTTTTGGGAGGAGCACAGCAGTTTCCTCCAGGGTGACCTTCACCCAGCGTGCCCAGGGCCCGGCTGTCCTGTAGGATGAGCAGTGCCAGTGTACCAGTGCTTACCAGGCTGTGCAGATGGACGCCCTGGTGCTTGGTCACAGTGGGTCTGCAAACTCACTAATCACTACTGCTCAGATTCCTCCATCATTCCCAGGGCTGTGCAGGGCTGCACAGCTGATGCCGTTTAGTGGCTTTTCCTCCAGAATTCTCCGTCCTGTCCTCGCTGCTTTGGCTTGCCAAAGGGATCCAACACTTGCATTGCTATGATGCATACCCTGTAATAACAGTTGGTTACATCCAGAGAATTCAGTTCAGATTTTAAAACCTCATCAAATAGTTAATGACTGACTATTTCAACATAGCAGCTCCTGCAAAGAGAAGAGAGAGAGGGAGATGGAAAAGTTATTCATGTCCCATCTGTCTGGAATGCTTGTCCCCTCCCTCCCACCCACTGAGTCACTTCCACCCTTTATATATCACTTAAATTTTTTCCTTTCCACTTTAGCTTATGATTAACAGGCATTTACCCTCTGCAAATCATTCTTTTTTTATGATGCATGATCAATGTTAGTTAAGGCTCTGTGGATAAAAAGAATGTATTGTCTTGTAAATGCACATATGTGGTAAAATGCAGCATATACTGCATGTATGGCCATGTAAAGGAACACACCGACCACTGCAACATCCAGCCGCTGATCCAGCCTTCCCAACTGAGCTACAGAACTTGCAGTGTAGTGCCCTGGTTATTTTGTCCCCTGGCCCAAAGAACACTGGTGTGCAGGGAGAGGTACATTGCTCAAATTGTGAGGTGGAGGTGTTTTAAAGCATCAGCTCAGACCAGGGAAGGGTTCACTCAGCTCTAGGACCTGACGCAGGTGGATGTGTGGGATGGGGCCACTCACTTAAACGCCTCAAGGAGTGATTGTGAGGAAGCTTGGCTAGGTCAGCTCACTGTCTTGCTGCCAGGGCTTGAGGCAGCTCTCTTGTCCTTGGTAGGTGGTGAAGGGCTCAGAGGAGAGTGGCAGGAAAGAGGGAGAGGTGGTTTCCTGGGGTCTCTGCAGCCTGTGGGTATGTATTGACCAGCCACTGCAAACAGGGGAGACTGGCCTACCTGTGGCATTCTGATGGAGCAACAGGAAGGGCTACAGAAGGTGAGAATGCTGGCAGGTTCATTTTGGAAACAAACAGGATAAAGAGGAGGAGCCTGGATGCCTTCTGACTACTTGCTTCAGCTTTTCTGCATGTTGCTCAAAGGGAGGGTGTTTATCTGCTTGGCACCTTCTTATTCTGACGATACAGGAAAGTTTTGGTCTTCAGGAATGTCAGGTTGACATCACTCATTAAAAAATATATTTCAAAGACAAATACTTGAGCAGCTATCTGTGACTGGGGGAATTCCCATCCCAGAGAGACACCAGTATCACTGTGTCCAGCTGTCAGTTGCTGTTCTCTTTTTATGATCATCTGCAATAAAATTCCACCATCTTTTCTGGTTCCTGTCAACTGTCCATAAGCTGATTGCTGATGCAGTAACCCAGGTAGTACATCCACTCTGGGATGCACTGAAGAATGGGGCACAGATGTGTCACAGAGATGATGTAAAGAGCCAGCCTGGCTGCTGCTGGAGGCTTTAGCTGTGTGTGGGTCCTGCTGGTTCTGAGTCTGCCTCCCACTTCAAGAAGCTCCCTGCAGGGGTGCCTCCATGCTGGGCTGGCACTGGTCCTTCAGTGCCTTTATTTTTTTTTTTTCTATGACTCAGTGAGTCAGAAGCCTATAGTAAGACTCTATGTGAAAGAAGTTGTCCTGGCCCCAGATCTGTGTGTTCTGTGCTGCTGGGACTGGGCTCATGAGCTATGGCCAGGCCTCTGAATATTTGGTATCTGAGAGGTGACTTTAAATATACACGTGGGTGATGCTGCAGGTGGGCTGAGGCAGGTCCAGGAGCTGAGGGTGGAGCTGCATTTGCTGTAACTTTACAAATCATGAGCTGAGTGCACTGAAACCCCAGCAGTTTCCCTTGAAGAGCAGAACTGGAGAGGAATACATAGGTCTTGCAGCTTTTATGACACCTAATAGATTGTAAAATGGCCATTGAATTTTACTGCATTTGTGGGAGACTTGATGAGTCCAAGGATGGTGTGCTGTGTTACTGGAAGTCAAATAACCACTGATGCTCCTGTGTGGCTTTTTAAAAGGAAAGTTTGTTAGTTTATTCTCCCATGCCTTTTCTCCGATGAGTAGCTATACATTCTTCAGAATTTTTGTCTTCCATTTTATCTATGCTTTTTCTATTTTGGAAATGATTTTACATGTATGAATGTGAGGACAGCATAGCTACCCTTGTATGATGTGGCAACTTAATTATTTCATTAGCCCCAGGGCAACCTTTGGAAATAAGACGATAACCTCAGTTGTTTATTTCCCTGGGAAATGTTAATGATTCACTCTGAAAAGAAAAGAAATTCTTCTATCTGGCCTACATAAACTTTCTTAGTTCTATGTAACAGCAAGATATCTTTAGGTAGTATATGGCATGCAAAAAGCTAAGCTCTGTAATGTTACTGTGCAGATAGATTTGGCTCCTGGAGAACAACTTTAGCCTAAGACTTTAGTGCTGCCAGCTGGCAGAAGTGATCATATATGTGAAACTTTCGGCTGAGCCAGAAAAACCTGAGTTCAAATATCTTGCCAGGGATTGTAGGATAGAATGATTAACCTGATTTTATATTTTTGGATAACTATCAAGTGCCTGAATATTTATAGTAATAAATGCCTTCCATATGTGCTGATACGGCATCCATGGAGTGCAATAGTATGACACGGTTATTGTCTTACTTGAAGACACTAATTACGAATTATCCTATAGGCATGTGAATCATAAAACACTGGCCCAATTTCTATCAGCTTCTGTGAGATGCATCTGACTTTGTTCATGTGAGCAATGCAGGTCAGCAGAGAGCTCAAGGCAAAATTCTAAGAGTGCTGGGGATCCTGAGGTCTGTTTTCAGAAGAAATACATGCACTTGATATTTAAACACTTAAAGCTGCAGGTGAGTACTTTACTATCTTATACCTTCTGAGACTTCCTTGGAGGAGTCAAAAAATCTCAAGATGCCCCTGAAAATAAAATCCTTATCCTACAAGCCACTGTTATGTAGCCCTGTGATCTGCCAAGTCAAAATTGGCAAGGAGCTCTCAGGTTCCTGAATTTGTTTGGTGCCTGCTAGACTGGCACAATAACTAGGCTTGGAGCACTGCTGGCAGCCATTGGGTGTTGTGGTACTGAGGATGCTCAGCTACTGCAGGGACAGTGTTTCACCAGGGATATGATGTCTTCCCAGGTCAAGCTCTGAAACACACCTTAATGACTGCAGAGCTACTTTCTGGTTGGTAAGAAAACGCAACAGAGAAGCTGTATAGGTTATACAGAGGGGGTTACAATGTTGTAATAAGAAGGCTATAAAAACAGAGAGAGACTAGATCAGCGTTCCAGTAGTTTTCTCTTCCCTTGAAAGAGGTAAGCCCGCCCAGACGTCTTGCTTTTAAATACTGACTACTGCATATGTTTTAAACCAAAAATAATACCTTTTGATTGGAAATGTTTCAATAACATCATTTGTGCATTTTATTGAGGCAGAGGTTACAATTATTAGAGTCACCAGGAATTTCAGACATTTAAACACAGCCTCTATTTCTCCAGAGCAAACCACATCCCTGTGTGATTATTCTTCTATCTAAATGCCTTCAAACCAAGTCTAAAACCAGATCTGGCATTTGTTGCTGGTGGTCCCTTGTACCAATTGGCCCTTGAAATGAACGTGTGGGGTTAAACAAATGCCAAGGAGATGGGACTGGATTCTGAGGGATCCCTGTGGGTGCTGAGGGAGGCAGAGCCTGTGTAGGATGAAGCAGACAGCCCTGGGTAGATCATGTGGCTCTGAGCAAGCTGCTGCCAGTCTTGTCAGGTACTGTAATCTGGGCCCTGCAGACTTTAAGAGAACAACAAGAAGAGTTTGTCTGGTCATGGAAACTGCTCCTTCAGCCATGCAATCTCTTTATGGCTTTTCTTTCAGCTGGCTTCTCCTCAGGAAGCCAGAAACTCTATCTGTGGCAGAGAAGGGACTTAGCTCAACAACCAGAGTGTCCCACCCAATATACTCTGTGTTTCCTCCTACTCTTTTCAACAAAAAATGTATTTGGAGCTTCAGTTAAAAAACTGAAACTCTTAAGGGGCCTCTAAGGCCTGAATCCCCTTTGTTTTCTGTCCTTTCTACATCTACTGTTGGCAGCAGGGAGGCAGGTGTTTAAGCACTTTCAGTTTCAATTTCAAAATGCTTCCAGGAAAGCACAAGTAAGAGTTTGGGTCTAAAAGACCGTTAAAATCCTGATATCAATGACAACAACAAACTTTGAAGCCAAAGGAAGTGTCCAGGTTACAACCTAGGTTGGGACATAAGAAGGTGAGAGTTTGTTCAGGAGGTGACTTGAGACAGCAGTAATAAGAGGAATGCACTTCACCTGGCCAAGGAAGTTTCAGCACCTGGCTGTTTAAATCTCTAGAAAATGCTTGCTGATTTTGAGGGAGCAGGATTAGGCTCATGGTGGAGTACAAGTTGTCAATTATCCTTCTGTCCTCTGCTGTCTGTCTGGATGTGTTTTTCCCTGTGTACTCTGTAAGGAAAGGTGCTGAGAAACCTGAATTGGGATGTTAGTATCCCCAGAGAGAAAGGGGGTTGCCATGTCACCCCAAGGGTCTTGTCCTATAGCACTTTGATACTGGTTGTGCACTTCTCCAGGGTCTGGGCTTTCTGATCCTGTCTGAAGTGCATGTGCGTGTCTCCTTTTCCCCACTACAGTAGCACACTGACTGCTCAATCCCTACCCTCTTCTTCCTCCATAACCCCCCAAGAATTTTTTAGGAGAAACATTGTTCTGTCATATTCTTGTGGTGCTGATAAACCTACAATAATGATGGAGCAGAGCAAAATATGATGAAAAAGGTGGGTCGGTAGCCATTGCTCATCTGAGGGCAAGCAGGTTTCTGGCAAGACTGTGTGTGTACTAGTACTTAGAGTTTTGTCTACATAGTGGGCCAGGTCTTGAGTGCACTGTCAATTAAGGGCAGCAATTCAAAGTGATTCACAGCAGATTACACCAGCCTGTCTCTTGATGGAGCACGCTCTGGTCCTGTGCCTGCAGGTGCTGCACAGACTGCCAAGCCTGGAGCTAGCCTGCAGTTATGCTGTCAGCCTTGCTTAGATCTAATGCTTTATGACAACTGTCTACCTGTAATGTGATAATGGGCTGAAAACCTCTGCAAAATTGATAGGGTCTCTCACAAAGAAGAAGAAACTTACAATGTGGCAGGCCTGATCCTTTTCTTAAGGTCCACATGAACTGCAAAGATTTCTTTGCAGCTGGCAAGTCTGATTGCTCTTCTGCTCCTGACAGAGGATGACTGTGTTGCTGCCTGTGAAGCAGACCTCCTACTTACTCCCAGTTCAAGGGGAATTGGCCTGTTGCATTTTCAGGTGCTTTAAATCTGTTTTTAATTTTGAATCCTAAAATATTGTTGGAGTCTACCTGCTAAGGCTTCATCCATTCTGTACCTGTACTTCTCATATTCTAGATAAAATAATCTTCTGCCTGCAAAAAGTTTCCAGGGTTTATACAATAAATTCATTATGTTTAATCCCTAAAACACAAGTCGTTATCTAGGACAATTAACAAGTAGTATTCTAAAAGAAGCTGTGCTTACCATGGTGTAGCAGTTTTTATAGAAGAGGCCAGATTCCTATCCCCTTCTTCTGGTGTGATCCAGGAATCTCAGCTGTGACTTTTTGCTAGATCAATGCTAAGTAAGACCTGGGCCTAAAACATTCTGATGCCGTTTCAAACCATCCAAACTTGCTATCCAGGTAAAAGCACTTGCAGCTAGGAAGCTGCAGCCATAGGAGAGGTTGTCCTCCTGGCTCTGGAGAGGCCCAGGTATGTTCCCTGTGAGCTGATGACCGAGATAGTGACAACACTGTCTAGTTCCTCGTGCAGGGCAACAGAAGGTCTTTATGCAGCTGACGTATTGTCATTTTAGCTGGTATTGCTGCAGCCGGTCCTGTTCCAGCTGCCCAGCTTCCACTCTGGCTCAAACGGGCCCAGAACTGGCATGAGGTGCTGGTCAGGCAGGCACTTGCATGAGGAGAACAGAACAGCCATGGTCTTCTGAGGCTCTGTGGTGGTGTGGGGCACTGGCCAGCACAGGTGGGATGGCTGCTGGGGTAAATGCCAGGGCTCTGGACAGGGATGAGGGAGCCGGGTCCCCTCAGGGTGGGATCAGGGAGCCGGGTCCCTCAGGGTGGGCTCAGGGAGCCATGGTCCCCCAGGGTGGGATTGAGGGAGCCATGTTCCCTCAGGGTGGGCTCAGGGAGCTGGGTCCCCTCAGGGTGGGATTGAGGGAGCCATGGTCCCTCAGGGTGGGCTCAGGGAGCCATGGTCCCCCAGGGTGGGATTGAGGGAGCCATGGTCCCTCAGGGTGGGATCAGGGAGCCGGGTCCCCTCAGGGTGGGATCAGGGAGCCGGGTCCCCTCAGGGTGGGATTGAGGGAGCCATGGTCCCTCAGGGTGGGCTCAGGGAGCCGGGTCCCCTCAGGGTGGGATTGAGGGAGCCATGGTCCCTCAGGGTGGGCTCAGGGAGCTGGGTCCCCTCAGGGTGGGATTGAGGGAGCCATGGTCCCTCAGGGTGGGCTCAGGGAGCCGGGTCCCCTCAGGGTGGGATCAGGGAGCCGGGTCCCCTCAGGGTCAGCACTCCGGTCCTGTCCTTGGGCATGCTGCCGCAGAGGCAGGAAGCGGCTCTCGATGCTGTGGACTGTGCTCTCCAGATCAGAGTCCCCTGGAGAGAAAACAGGGATGTTTACACAGAACACAGCTATCCTAACGGCCATGTGATAATTAAGAGGCCGGAGGCTGCTGGATAAACCCTTCCTTATGACCTCCTCATCCTCCAGAGTGTAGGCCCCCACGGTGGCTCTGACCCCTGTGCCATTCCCTGCCACATCTGTGGGTTTATCACGCTTCTTAAAGAGCCCGTAAACCCATTAGCTCTGGGTAAATGATCCCTGGGCTGTCTTTACAATAATTAAAACCACAAGGCAAACAGTTACTCTGGACTATCAGCAGCGTATCAACAGAACTTATGTCTTGAAATGTGTGTTCAATTTTTGTTATTAAAAGGCACAGAGCCATATGTGAAACATTATCATACATCTTTGTGAAATTAGCAGAAGTATTTGAACAACTATTTTGTCTCTATCAAAACAGTGCCTTATTATTTTTTCATACTGTGTAGGAAGGTGAGAGAGCCTTATGAAGGCAGGAGGGCTCAGGCAGGCAACCTGACTTGTGTAGCCCCTGACCACGTCTGTTTGCTGCACAGAGGCACACGTGGTATGAGGAGCCCAGATGGTGCTGGCCATGGATGGAGAAGAGGAACAACATGGAGAGTCCTATGCTGCCTTTAATCCTGAAACCCAGGACTGCAGGCTTTATCAAAGTCCTTCATTGCTTTACTTTGAGTGAGGCTTTTACAGTATTTGCTGAATTTAGTTGCCATTAAGGTCAATAGAAGTTTGACTATTGATTCTGTTGGAAAAGAAAAAAGACCAGTGCTGAATGTGCTTTGAAATTCCCACCACTTATGCTTAAGAACATATGTTAGAAAAGTGATGTCACTTCTGACTGCTTATTAACTTTCAAAATATCATTAGATCTTTAAAGAAAAAAAAAATTCTAGTCCTTAGTTTTTTGAACTGCCTTTCTGAAAATGGCACCAAAACCACTTAAGAGCAAGGTTTCCTGAAGGAAGGTGAAAAGGAAAAGGAGCTGTTTCTGATTAATAGTGACCAATAACTGTGGGCAAGGTCAACATGTGTTACACAGCCAGGCTTGAAGAAAAACATGGTGTGAAGTGTTTTGGCATTTACTGAAACACTTTAAGAAACACTTCTGAAACAGAAGAAAACCCAAATTATTGATCTGTTTGGCAGTGCATTTCACAACAGTTACTAGCATACAAGTCCTTCCTGTGGACCAAGTGTCTTTAGTTCTGGCTTCGTGTTGCCTACAGAGGACGTAGTTGGAGTCTTTCTTGAATGTGTCTGGTGTCAAGGGGGGTGAAGACAAGCAAAATCACATTTGGAGAAGATGATGTCTAAAGAAAACTCTGGTGCTTCTTGTCAGTCCTAGTTATCAGCCAAATAGATTAAGATAAGGCAAACAGAACTGTCTGCTTAGTCAAACTGAGTAACAACATCCCTTGATTGTCAGAGCTGAATCAGCAATTATAAAAAAGCTAAACACAGCCAACCCTACACTTACAACCCACTTGTGGTTTTCATGCTGACAACCTAGTCACTAAGTATAAATGGTCCTCCCACTACTGGTTTGTCTGCATCTCAGGTTATATTCAGGGATATGACTGCATCTCTAGCCTTGCAATCTTAACTCATTTTAAAAACTGAACAAGTACATTGGAGCTTTCTAACAGTGCCAAGTATTTCTGCTAGAATATTTTCTGGAGGATTCATGTAATAGCAAATATGTGAAGGATTTCTGATATGAAAGACACTTGCCTATAATAACTTTTTAGCTCCAGAGTGGGATTAGTTTTGTTCTATAAATGCTTAAAAACTAAAGCTATATATCTCTAAACATGCTGTGGCCAGAACTACAGGCTCTTGACACATCTATATTATAGACAGTAGGTTTAGCATATATAGTAATATGTGATATGAACCCTGATTACACAGACTCAACTCTCTTCTTCATTAATGTCGAGCAGTGGCTTTTCTCCCTTTTTCCTGGAGAGCTGTGGGTCCTGATTGAAATTTTACACTTTGCTTTTCTGAAAGAACCTTTTGTGAATCCTTACTGAGCAGCTCATGAATGCCTAGGGTTTAGCGGACCAAAGTGAACCAAGAGAACAGAGATAAGCTTCAGAATTAGCAATTTAACTATATTTGTGTATTAGCAGCTGTTAATATGTAATTTCCACTGGTAAATGAACGTATAGTCATTGTTTTGTGATTTAGGATTCAGTCTCTTTTACACATTATGCAGCGCCAAATGCAGAGAATTTAGGATTTCTGCTACCTGGAAAGGCAACTGAACAAAAATGTTTTCAGAGACACCTTTGGAGTTCATTGCAAACAGCACCTGAAGCTTACATGAAATGATACAATCAGCTGCCAACACCTCTCTAAACATCACTGTTAGCAAAAGGGTGTAGAGAGAAAACCACACTTTGTGTAAGTTCTGTAGGCTCAACAGCCATTAGAAAAGACACCTGTGCATTCCTTTGTGTGACATCAGGCTAACTTGCAAAATGCAGCAAGATTTCTGCTCTCACAGAAGGACCTTTTCTTTGGTGCTGCCACCACAGAACTGAGGAAAGGCAAACACAATCCAGGGATGTTGTAGTTGTCCACAAACCTGAAGATGCCTTGGCACGAAACATATTCTGTTTTTTGCCAATCCAGACTTGGCTCAAATAGTGGGCCTTGTCCAATGTCCTTGTGCTGCTCTCAGGTATTTTATGTGCTGCTTACCAGTGAGGGCTGTACTGCAGCTCATGCTTTCCCCAGCCCAACCATGGGAAATCCCTCCTTGTCATCCATCCTGTAATGTGACTGACTGGTAATGAATTGGCAGGGGTTGTGCAGGAAAGCTGACTGAACAGCACCTCAGGCACAGAGCTTAGGCATAACACCATGTTTCCAGCCTTGGGAAAACATGGGGAAAAGAATCAGGAGAGAGAAAGGGAAAAAATCCACTGAAGTCTTATAGTGTAAATCTCGACTTCTCTTTTCTAATAGGTGCCTAGGCCATGGAACTGTAAATAGTTGCAGAAGAACAAATTAGTTGGGAGAAATAACAAGCATGCAAGGTGCTGGGGAAGATGAATCAGGAAAACTTTATACATATGATTGTGTGGCAAAAGATTTTGAGAATATGGAAACTATAAGCGAGATTGAAATGAAAGCCATCTTTAAGATACCAATCCTTAGTTACTGAACAACTAGAAAACGATAGTATGGCCAGCTGAATGTAATCCTCTCTTGACTGAACAATTCCCTCTGCTTGCAGACAGGTCCAAGGGTCAGAGAAGACCCTACTAGCTTGGCAGAAGGGGTCCAAAGAGTAGTTTTTAGGGTTTAAAGAGTAACACAGTATGGTAATGTAATGATTCTTATAGGCTGTATGTAAACACTATAGGATTTGTATTGTGTAATAGATTAGTTAGTGAAAATTATAATATTCAACACAGAAGAAGATTTATGGTAATGGAAACCGCTCTCTCTTGCCCTTCCTTTTACTATTGCTCTTACTTTCTTAGCTTTTTACTCTTAATCTCTGTCTTCTTTTTACTCTTGCTCTCTTGCTCTTTGGGGCCTGCTCTGAGCTATGGCTGGCAGCTCCAAATAGGGCCCTTTCACCCACGCCCTTTGCAATAAACCACAAGTTCCAAAACTTGGCTTCAGAAATCTCTTGTCTCTGTCCATCCTGACCGTCCTACCCCACCAACACTCCTACACAAGCAGTGTCTTTCAAGCAGCTGATGCTGCAGTTGGCAGTGAGCTCTTTCATGGGACTACCAAGCAGGAAGGGGACAGAGCCCAGGCCTAAAGAAGCAACTCTTATGTTTTCCACCTACATCAGGGAATGATCAGTCACCAGTCTCTGCAATTCTCCCAGCTTCTTCTGCCTTTTGAATGCTTCTCCACAAATTTTTTCCATGCCAAAAGCTGGCAGCTGCAAATTGTCTGAATGCCCCTGCAGCTGGGAGATGGCTCACCTGAGTTTCAGCCCCCCTAGCCCCAAATGCAGGCACTCTGAACAGCATGATCACCTCTGGTGTATTGGTGCTGCTGATGTGGGTTCTGTTGCTCATTTAACCTCTTCAAGATAAGTCTTGCTCCAGTGAGCATCCAGGAGGAACAATAAATTCATCAGTTTATCCTTTATAGAACTTCAATGCCTGAAGTATAAAATATTATAGTCCCCTAGAACTGAAGCTGAGTGTTGAAACATCTCCAGCTGGGACAAAGTGAACAGAATCTGATAAGCTGCAGTTTGGCTCTGTTTGCAGTGGAGATACCAGTCTGGAAAAGTGCCTGGTTTGCTGTTGTGAGAGACCTATAATTAGTATGTGAGCACCACTCGTAGCGTATCTGAGGGTAAAAAAGACATGACAAACTTAATCTCTCTTCAGTTTTTGTAGGCTCTTGATCATTAGCTCTTAACAAAGTTGTGGGTAGTCTTTTAATTAAAACTCCCAATAATGTATTTGACAGAGATTCCAAAGGCCAGCAAGTTGTAATGTTGGATGCCAACTGATTAAGGAATGTCTCTGCAAATTTTCATCCCTGTGATTCACCCTGTATCAATATTATACTTGGGTGCCTTCTGCAGCTGTGTATAACCAGCATCTCATGAAATCCACAGCATCCCTACGTGCTGTGTGTAACAGTGTTTAGAGAGCTGGATCACACTGCTGCATATATGGGAGAGTGAAGTGACTTTTACTGGTACCACTTATAAAGGGGGTTAAGCCTCACAAGAGGACACTAGAGAATCTCTCAGGCAAACAAATCCTTTGAGATGCTCTAGATGGAACAGCTCTTCTGCAGCAAGCCTGTATTTAGTAGGAGTGAGTAACCAAGGGTGTCAGGGGTGCAATGAAAACACCATTTTCAACATAAATCAAAAACATACCATGATAAAGCTGTGATGGAGAAAATTAACCCTATCCCAGCCAAACCCACTCTAGCCTTCTGAAGGGAGAACTTGCAGTTGCTGTCTTTGTGTTTTGCTTCATGGTGCTGTAGTTACAGCACACCTGACCTGCAAGCTGGCTGGGGCTTGAACAGACACACAGAGCCGCTCACTGGAACAAGATAGCAGTGGGACAGCAGCTGAGCTGCTTCAGTTTTTTGCAGACCAAATGATTAGCCTGGGTAGAGCACCCTGCTCCACTTCAGGTCCCCAGTGGTCTTGGGCATCTGCCCTGAACTGAATTGCACGATTCAGACATTCACCACCTTTGCCAAAAGCTAGAAATGTTTTGTATTTCTCTGTTTGGGGTAGCTGCAGATTCTGCTTTGCATTTACAGTATAGCCACTTACAGGTAAAGGACATAGAAGCTTCCTCTGCTCTTCCTTACAAAGGAAGTTTCAGGTTCTCCATTAGGCAGGAGAACCCTGGTAATGTTGCAGCTGTATCAATTTACCTCATTTAGAACACATCACAAAGAAGTTTGGAGTTTAGAAAGAAAAGATGTGTCTAGAAATTATCTCTTCATTTGTGTTTATTATAATATTATGTAAAATTCATGCTCAATTGCTGTGTGATTGTTATAATTAATTACATTATATCTTGAACAACTGGTAAAAATGTATACATATCAGAGCTGGACCTGGAACCTCATGTCTGAGGGTGCTGGTGTTGTCTGGGAATTCAGGCAAGGCTTTGAGGCACTAAGTGCTTTGCAATAAAATATCCTTTGAAAGTGTTTGGGCTCCAGCAAAGGAGCTAATACACACCACCACCCTCAAAAACACCCAAAACCGACACTGAGTGTCAGTCAATGCTGTCAGGAATGCACTAGCAGGAGCTCTGCTTTTTCATTGCTACTCAAACCCAGACATATTTGCAGCTTTGTTTATAGTTCTTTCATATATTTGAAGGTGTTCCACCAACTATTGACGAGGGAACCATGTCTCTGCTGAAGTCCTAGCCAGAATGTGTTTTCTCCTCCCACGCTTGTTTCTTTGGGGATTTGGCTTGTACCAGCCTGCACAGTGATATTCCTCTGGAATACACTGCTTGCACATAGTGTCACAGTCAGCTTGGCTCTCAGTTGGGCTCTCAGGCTTTGGGAGAGAAGGGAAATGACAACTTATGCCCTCTTCTGCTTCATGCTCCAGTTGGCCTTGGACCTCCCATTTAGCAGAATAGGTACTTTTAACGTGGTTTCAAATTGAGGGTCACAAATTACTTGTCAAGAGATTTGCCCATATTATGTTGCACTTTAGACTTTCATTCTCAAAGGTGAACATTGGTGTATTTACAGTCTTCTGATGGAGAAAACCAGAATTTAATAGGACTTGCTAAATAGAGCAAATGAGGCTGCAGTGCACTTTCCCTCTGTTATATATTAAGCTGGTGTTATTAAGTGTTAACTTAACAATGTATTGTATGGACAGCTAAAAGGGGTTGGGAAAAGTCTTTGTGTAAAACATGTGAACAGCTAGTTGGGATTTTTTTGGTGTGGTTTTTTTTTTGTTTGTTTGTTTATTTTTAATTGGCATTATTAACTGCACTGTAGTTAAATCCTTTGTTTTCACGGCTGGTTTAAATTAAATTAGCAACACTGTGATTTTTTTTTTTAATATGGCAGCTTTAATACATATCAAAAGGTTTAACAGAATAATTTAACTATGTATATTTTAAAGGTTTTTAAAAGAAAACCATTTACTAAAATTTTCTCTGGTAAAAAGCTAGGATTGTCTAAGGCCAGTTCCGGACAAGCATGTTTAATATGTCAATTTCAGTGATATTCATAATATGAGCCAGTGGTATTCACTCATTTTAAGTACACACATAAAGGTGGAGATACATAGGAATTGAGAATAAGCTCTTGAGACGAGTCCTGTGGGACTTAAGGGACAAATATCCATTAAATTTCAAATATTTGGGTATGTAATGCCACAGATTTTCCAAGGGAGTGCTCAGCTAGTCCACACCTTAGCTAGTGTCTGTACCTAAGCAAAGAGCAGATTTAACAATGCAAGGATATGTATCATTAAGGTACAGAGCATTGCACTCAGTCCTGAGGGCATTCCCTGTGGTTTTTATCCAGACCAGACTTCAGGCATCGAGTATTTGTGGATTCTGTCTCAGTGTTCTTTGCTTTTCAAGAGGAGGAGTTTTCTGCTCTGGTGTAGCCCTGCTTCCCTTGAGTACCTGCCATCTTGGTTTCCTGGTCAGAGCTAAGGATGTCACTTTGGTAGTTCTATCTTTCTACTTCAGCTTTAGCCTGTTCCAGAAAACCTCTTGCAAACTGAAATGACATATCTAAGTCAAATTCATGAAGTAATGCTGGGGACTCTGCTCCAGTTGATGTTCCCAGAGAAGTTTGGGGTCTGGCCATTCTCAGGGCTACTAAAAATCTTTCTCTGGACAGGCCACTTACATGTTAGCAGATGACAGGAAGGTGCATGAGGATTTTTTGATTGTTTTTTCAATCTTTTTCTTCTTTTTCCACTCTTTCAGACCTCTGTTCATTCCCAGTGAATGTCACAGCACAGGAAGCTCATACAGGGCTGCCACACATGCTCAGGTGAATGCCTGAGGCTTACCATCTTGCAGAAAGCCCTTGAGGAGCGAAGCTTGATGGTGATGGGATTGCAGAACCCCACCCACGGCCGTGGAATTGCCTTTCCACTCCACAACAGCTTTAGCAGTAGTGATACAGGTCAGCCCCATCTGTGGCTAAAACACAAGAGGGTCTGTCTTCTCTCCTTCACTGTATATCCTCATGTTGCACTCAGATCTTGTTCCTGTTTTTTTCCTGCTTGCTTCATCCTTTCCTTTCTCCTACGCATGCACCTGGCCGTCGCTGCCTTCCCCATGTGCAGATGGGGCTGTTCAATAGCCTGTTTGTGGATGAGCTAATTTAAACACACACATTTGTCTGTTATATAAAAGTGTTTATATTGTTTTTATGTGCTTTTTCATAAAAGGTGGATCAAATAAACCTGAGCCCTGGGAAGGGCAGTAGCATCTGCTGGAGAGGACAGGGATCCAGTGTCTGGGGTTAAAGTAGAAGCTCCTCACCTGGGCAGCTGCTGACCATGCAGTAAAATACCTGCAAAACCTCATAAAAATGTTCTTAAATAAATGTAGGTTGACCTGTTGAAACCCTTTCAGGCATTGGTAAAACACTGGCGGCTGTGTTGTACAGGCATCTGGGGGAACTGAGAGCAGTTTTGTGGCAGGAGTTTTAAATGGGTAATGGTGTAAGAGGTGGCTTGTGGCTTCTAGAAGCACTGGTGTAAGTTACTTCTGCCAGAGGTCATCGCTTCCCTGTGCACTCCTAGAGCAGCTGCTCCTGCACATCCCCCTAAAGCAGCTGCCTGGGAGCAGTAAAGGCAGTGGTGCACAGCAAGAGACAGAGAGCGAGAGAGTCAACATCCTCTTTCACTTGGAGAGGGTATTCGAGCACCTAAGAACAAATATCATAATGGTGCAAGTGGAGGAAAGACAATACAGGAAATGTCCCTGTCCTTTCCCTACCTTTCTGGAAACACTTCAAAAGGAATGAAATGGGCAATCAGTAAATGATTCTACAAAATACATTCCTGATCTATCAGCAAAGTCAAATGAAATTACCTATACAATTTGGAGATTAAGAATTTTACAGAGCTCTAACCCTTCTTTGAAGGGGGTACGCCCACAGTTTGTATTTACTGGAGCATGAAAATACAATTTATTTCAGTAGGAGACAATAGAACTTTCCAGGCAGGGCTGGGTTCCCTTCAGGAGGGTCAAGAGTTCTACAGGTGTTTAATGGGTGTGGTCAGTGTTTCCAAGGCTGTGCTAATGAAGGAGCCAGGACAATGGCAGTAGCTGGTACCCCAGATAATTCTAGGGACTTGCTGCAGAAATATCTCCCCACAGAGCTGTTTTCTGGGTTCCCTACACTTTAAACAAACGTCATTTCATGCTAGAAACATCAGGATTCTTTGTTTTCTGTGTTTCTTTGATGTTGGGGCCTTCCTTCTAGCGTGTAGTTTGAGGTTCAGAAATTGACCTAAGGTTACTCTCTTCCCATGCAATAATTAGTCACAAGGAAACTATTTAGGTAACAGACTCCTTCCTCAGTGCCTTCTTTCAGTACTGGAGAACATGGAAACATAACCTGGAGCTCCGGCAGGCCCTGATCCCTGCAGCAGGACTTGGCCGGCAAAACATTCATGCATACCCTCATTATGGAGAAGGAGCTCTCCTTGGGAAAAGCTGCTCTTTGTCCTGGTGTCCAGAGATTTCAGTGAGGTTTGTTTGCTCCTGCCTCAGACACAGCAAGTGAAGCTCTGTGGTAAGCAGGACAGGCATTCAAAAGTATCTGGGCACTTGCTAAACCTGAAGAGTAAAAGGTTTAAATATTTATGATTGACTGGGGAGCATTCCTATTGCCTGATACACCACTGCCTGCCTGATACACCACTGCCCCTTTAATTCTTGTTTTGTTTTCTGAAGCTGGCTCTACAACTGGTGAAATAAAATACCTGAAGGTGCCAGTTAATATGGTGGTAGCAATGTTCTGCTTCTTAAATTACTTTCAGAGTAGCATCGAGGTACTACAGAGATATATTTAGTGAATTGTGTTGTTCTGGTCAAGAACCTAAGTATTTTAAATGTTTCTTCCCTTATAGTGTGTGCAAAAGCCTTTGTTGGCCTGTAGAGGGGGAATAATTGAAACAAAGATTTCCCTATTTTTATTCTCCAATACTTTTCTCACACAGAGGATATTTCCTATCCTCCTCTGTTCTCTCCAAGGGCTATCTAGAAAAGTTGTATTGAGAGATACTTGTTGAGAAACACAGAAATCAGAATGTTCTGTGCTTTGTGGATATTCCAGACTGATTTGGGTTTACCTTCCTGCCTTTTTTTTTTTTTTTGGGTGGAGGGTGGGAACTGTGTGTTTATTTTTTGCACTACAGTTAGTATTTTGTTGCATGTCTTGGAGAATGGAAGTTCTTGCCTAGTTCTTCCTTTTTTTGATGGATATGGAGACCAATACAAAAATATTATTTTCTCATTTATATTGAGGTACTTTTTATTCGCTCCCCCGCCCCAAAGACACTCAGATACTTTTATCAGATACATGAGAAAAGTGAATCAAAGCAATGTGTCGCAGCAAATCCTGGCTGTTGTGCTTCTCCTGTCACTTCTTGCCTCTTGCCCACAGTGAGTGTTGGGTGTCTTCAGGAGGGGTCCTGAGCAGGCCAGTGAGGTGCTGTGGCCCCACTGTGCTCCACTTCCCTCCTCTGCTTGCTGGCCATGAGCGTGGGCTGAGACCAGTTGGTAGACAAGGATTAGCAGCTGCTTCCATCCAGATAAGGGCTGGAAGGATGGGGTAGTTATTACATGGAATTGCAATCCTCTTGCACCATGCAAGGCCAAATTCTCCTCTTGTGCGCCCAATGTCCGTGGAGTTAGTCCCAACCTACAGTGATGCTGGAAAACTCTGACCTCTACAGCTAATTTCCAATTGTAATCCTGAAAGAAGAATGGTTGGCTAGTTTGGTTTTTCTGCCCGTGCTTAAGTGCATTTTGCTTTCATTATGGGGTGTCAAGTTGTTAATATTTATGGAGGACACAAAAGAATGAAATTTCTGTTTCGTGTTCAGTCTGACATCTTTTGGCTCCAAAACCCTCTAGTCATGGTAGTAGTTCAGTTTCAATTCGGCAGAGCTCTTTCGAGATGAAGTGCTTTAAAGTGTGGTTTGGCTCTGAGGAGGGATTCTATGCAAATAGTATTCAGGGGGTCCGCCTTTATTGTCTCAAATATTAATAATTTCCAGATCAAATGCAGTTTGCCTCGAATTTGTTTTTCTGTTCTTTCTTCCTGTTCTGTCAGTTTAGTTAAACGCATCGTGACGTTTTTAAAGTCAACCTGCTTCTTTCCTCGGCACGTGTCCCCCTGCACAGGGCAGGTTCTGCAGGCTTCCTCCAGCTCAGTTGCCCCTTTCACTCTGCAAAAGGCAGAAGCAGCAAGAAGTGGCTCCTGGGAGCTGTAGCAGAGGAATGAGCTTGCCCAAGTGGCTGCACTGAGGCTCCGGGGCCACGCTGTGCTCCGTGAGTCTGCGGTAGGACAATATCCTGCCTTGCTCCTGGAAACCTTGGCCTGACCACATGACAGTACCTGTCCAGATCTGCTCAGCCCAATTCAAACTTAGGAGGTTCTTCCAATGGTTCACTGAGAGATGATGTCATTGCTGGCATCATGCTGAAATGCCAAGCCCTGGAGGCCTTCTCTGCACCTCCAGCAGCACACCCATGCATACTAACATAAGTGAAGTGACACTGCCTTGGAGATTCTTGGTTAATGAAGCTTGTTCCTGTGGAAGACAAAGCTACCTTATACAGCTCTAACTGTGTGCATTTGGCAGCAAAAATAATAAAAAAAAACCCAACAAAATTCTACAGAGGCTCTGGGGAAGGAGAGATTATTACTGAAAAGGGTATTTAATTCTCTTATTAAAACAGCCCACAGATTGTCAGGAAGTTAAGGAACACTGAATGCTGCAAACTGTGGCTGTGACCACAGGCACAGTGCATGTGTTCAGAGAATGTATATTTATAGATAAGCTACTTGCTCATGAGCTGGCATCATTTGTGATGTGTGCTTTGCATGCAGTGCTGAATCTGTTAAGCATAGCAAGCATGTACTATGAAGAAATGTTGATTTTTGAAGTATTTTATAATTCTAATGTTGAAAACACAGTTGAAATCACAGCTGTCTGGAACAACCTTCTTCCAGTAAATGCCCCATGTTTCCTGCTAAGACTTCATTCATTATTTGCTATTCTACCTTAGGTATACATGGCATATCCATAAGCCACTACATGTGGAATACTCATTTAGGCCAGACCTCTCCTGGAATAAAACCTTTTAGGACAGCATGATAGCTCTCTGAGTACATGCTAGATAGTTTCTAATTCTCATTAATACTTTTTATAGTTTATGACTGCACTATATTCCACTATTGATCGGATACTCTAGTTTAAGTAGGTTTCTTACTGAGGATTTGTGTATGAGGAAAGAAACATGTGTTAGTAGTAGGATGTAGGCACAGATGCAAATGAAATAGTAACCTTTGAGCTGGAGGCTTGGTTTGTCAGTCACTTAGATAACCACTGCTGTTGCCAGTGACCCTGTAAGTACAGATGTTCACATTAAATGTTTTCCATCCAGTACCCTCTCTGACACACTCCATGGTAGCATTTAATGCACTTCACATCAGCCGAATGGGGTGGAACATAAAAGTTAATTTGCAAACTTTCACGTTTTGTGCCATATTTCAAAGTCCGTCCAGACACTTTAGCTGGGGTTATTGTGCCAATGGATAGTGCCCTTTGATCCAGAGGAAACCAGGCTTAGCTTCTGCCATGCTCTCCTCCTGCTGCATTCTGCGTGAGCCACCAAGGGCTGTGCCTATTGTCCAGGAGAAGAGAAACTGTGTCCTGATTTAGCTCAGTATTAGAATCGTGGTATAAAGCTTGTGCTGAAGTGCTATGGGATTATTACACAGTGCAATTGTCTCCCCACATTTTAGTGACCAAATAAAATGTCAGCCTGGAAGGGTCTGTCCCCCAGCATGTGGACAGTCTTCCCATCCCTCAACAAAAAATAACAAGAATTTAACACCATCTTTCTTCTGCTTTCTGATATTTGATATAGAAAATAAAAATGTGTGATCAATGCTTCTTGGTTTGCTGCATGGGAATGGTTATGGTTTGAGGGGAGTCTAGGGGATGCTTTATGAGCTATTAAGTAACTCATTAACTGGCAGGCTGCCTACTTGCCACCAGAATCACAGGTAGGCTAAGGTGTCTTCTGATACAGTGTGCCAGAATTTAAAAATATGGCAAATAAATGTTCATCTAATAGCTTTCACCTCTTCTCCTGCAGACAGCATGTCATTTTAAATGGCAGAGACACAAATTGCCTTTGCTGCTGGACCTCTCCTAGAAAGAACACCTGTTCCCTGTATCACTTACATTAATACTAGATAAAGTTTTTCTGTGGAATTGGAAAATGCATTAGAAAATGGTGGTGTTTCTATTAGCATTAACACCTTTCTATTTCTTCTTCCTGTTACTTTTTTTTTAGTCTAAAGTAATAGGTCTGATATAAGGTACTTCTTTCAATCAGTGGTGGTTCACACCTTTACCTGGAGTTCCTGAGTCAGCTGTAGAACATGTCACTGCTATACTCCTACACCCCCCATGTTCTGCTATCTCAGCACCTTTCAGCTGTAAATAAGGTATAGGGAAATATTATTAGATAGGCTATATTTACAGATAAACTGAGGCACAGGACATCTCAGGGTATTTCTATGCTGCAGCTGAAGAGCATGAGTGTACATATCCTCATTATCAGTAACTTCTTAGGACCCTTAGCATAGTGGTAGCACATGGGAGCACAGACAGCAGGTTGACCTGAATACAGCAATTACCTGTTCTCTCTTGTGGAAAGTTGTGCCCCCTGGACTGGAGCTCCCAGCAGCCCAGTCCATGCAAACCCCCTTGATTGCATGCTCTGCTGTCTTCAGTCCAGAACTGGCAGAAGAATCACACCTCATTTAAGTCTCCCTTTTTTCATTAGCCAGATTTAAGAATTTTCTGCTCCTCTGCTCAGACCAAGCCACCCCAATGGCACAAGAATAATGTAAGGTCAAGATCAGAGAGGACCACCAACTATAGAAGTGTGGAGTTCATAAGAGTGTCAGGCCAGGGTGAGCAATCTGAACAGGAATGCAAAAGCCTTTGCTCCATCCCACACAAACAGTAGTATGCATCTTCCTGAGGGAGAACAAAACATAAGCATTGCTTCACAGGTGAGCAGGAACAAGAAAAGCCCAAGCACAGTGCAGCTCAGTTCACCAAGTGGCTGCTGGGTGAAGCTGTCAGTATCTGAGGTGTTTCTTCATTCTGCCTGTGGCAACTCACTGCCTCAATTTCCTGCCATCACATCCCATGACTGCTCATGGATGCTGGCAGGGAGCAGAGCAGGGTGGGCAGCTCTGTGCCAGCAGGGACACTGGACTGGAGGGCACCAGGTGGGAAGTTCAGACTGTATTCAAGTAACAGAGCTGTCAGGCAAAGATGCATTGGAAGTATTAAGGCCTGCTTCCTTATAGATTTTTGTGGTTCATGGGAAGTGCAGATGGAAAGGTAAATAATGTGCAATATGATTTCATGGTCAGTGTAGGGTGTTGCAGACAAATTCTCTTGATAAACTGAAAACCTGACTAAAGCCACAAGCAGCAGGCATACCAAGGAGAACATCTATACTGCCTGTAAGAGACTTGCCATTTTCAGAAGTGTTTAAGGTGGCATGGAGGTATTTGCAGAGTAAAACAGGTGAACCAAAAGGTATTTTCATTCCTTTCCATTTCCTTTTCATTCCTCCCCTGAATAAAATATCATTCAAGACAAACAAACAAATCAGCATTTGGAAAAATCTGGAGGTTGTTAACCTTCACCATAGCAAAAGCAGAACTGGGATTATACATATGCAGTTTGGTCAGAAATCCCCTCTAGGGTACTAGAGCTGTGGGATCTCAGCGTAGTCACAGTTGCTTGGTGAAGCAAGAGAAAAGAAAAAGAGAAAGAGAAAAGAAGCTGCTCAAATTACCCTGTAAATACCAGGAAATCACCTACATATTGTTCAGCATCCTTTAAGTCTTAGGTTTCCTAATCCAGTTGAAAGATTTTATAATGTGTACTGCATGCAATTCACAAAAATGACAGTTGTAAGGCAAAGCTAATTATTATGTTTCTATAAAACATTTTAATTATTATTTATTTACTATATTATTATTTACATTATAATGTTCAAAAACAATCTCAAGTGATAATATAAATATTCTCAAGCCCAGCTATTTGTAGGCTTGGGCACACCAAATAGAACAGTAAAAATTACAAGGGTTTAGATTAAAAGACCCTCACCTGCTTCCCAATTTCTGGTTGTTTTTTTTTGGGTGCACTGGGCTTCTGTTTTAAGCACACACAGCCCACTCGAGTAAGTGGGACAGCTTTCCAATGTGTGGTTTAAACAAATGCAAGTTAAAATTCTCCCAGATTCACCTGACTCACAGTTGATGCTGTAAGATGCTTGACAAATATTGCAAGATACCTGTTAAATATTTTGGTGAGATTCTCAGTTGCATCGAGCTGATAGATAATGCATTAGGTTTCAACTTTATGAAGTATTGGGAGGAATTCTGGAAAAGGCTGCAGCAGCAGGTTGTGAACAAACCAGGAAGAGCAGAGTGTTTTCCTTTGGAAGTAGCAGTTTTATTGTTCTGATTTTTTCCCCACATTGGTTTGGTTTTGTTGTGAAGGAAAGCAGGTGAGGCTGGAAGTGGCCTCTTCAGACCATCTAGTACAACAAGCTCCATGTGCAGAGCAGGATCAGTTAGAGCATTTCTGGTGAAAAATGAGGCTGGTTATACCAGGCAGTGCACTTGGCATTTCAGAAAATTGCCAGAAGGCAAAGAAGAGGAGGAAAGGGTGATGGACTCTGAGAAAAGAAAAAGTGGCTGGTTCCAAAGGCTATTCTAAGTGTGCTTTAAATGCCTCTAAATTAAGCACCTTTCCATGCCCACCATGAAGGGTGGAGATATTTCTAGGATTTTTTATTTTGCTAGGCTAAGTAATGACAATGGAGACATATGTATATATAGCTGTATAGACTTTATATAGCTAGAGATAAGCTTAAGTGAAGGCTGTACCTAAAAAGGTAGGTGGCGACTCTGCAAAACATTTTGAAACCTTTTCTTCAGGTAAACTTCTCTAATGACAAATGGGTACAACTGTAGTGCACAGCAACAAGCTCTCTATATGGGGAGCTCAATTTGCAAGAAATTCAGCTGCAGAGCAATCACAACAAATGAGCAGCAGATAAAACAGGTATCACACTTGGTGGGTGTAATGCACTCAGAGGTGTTGGCTGCCACTGTGCTCCTGGCCTGGGCTGCTGAGGCTGGGACCTAACTTTGGTTGGGTACTTTGAATGATGGCTCTCCCCGTGCACCTGGGTGAAATGAGGCTGTTTTTAATAATGTGTGTGACACATGCAAGATGGAGATCACTGGCAGTTCACCAGTTAGAAGGAAATACTAATATCTTCAGGGACAGACTGACATGCTAGGGCAAGAGATGAAAAAATGGTGGTGGTCAAACACGTCTCCAGTTGCCTCTACATGATGAGAGGCCATTTGGCAGACCCCTGGGGAGAGGGAAGGCTCTGGCCAGTAGCGCTGTCTTTCCCTCTTCACTTGAGCTGAGCGTGTCAGCTCTGTGCTGCAGCAGCTTTGCCCTGTGACAACCTGTTTGGTACACCACCTCCCAGTGGTTCCTGCAGGTGTAAGATGCTAGAGGTGTACCAGCAATTCTAGTGAGCTACTCTGACCTTGGACTGTTGGTGGTAAGGAGCCAAAGTTCCTATCTGGCAGGAAGTGTTAAGTGTTTAAAAGTATAATTGAAGTGAAAAATTGAAATCTCATCATCTTGTGTTAAGCAAATTCAGGGAAATGTTGATTATTTCCCCAGAAATTGTTCTATTAGTTTTAATGTTAAATGTAATAGTCATATTAAATATTGAATGCACGGCTACAAAGGGTCAATGTAAATATTTACTGTAACATTAACTGTATGATATGATTGCAGTGGAATGTTTGGACTCTTTTCCCCATTACAGTTTTATTGTCATCGACATGTTTCCCCAAACATTTTGGTTTGAACAAAATTATATTGATCTTTTTCAAGAAAAACTGTTTTAGTCAGCATTTTTCCAGGCAGCTGTGGCCCACAGGGTAGAAGTCAGGCTGACCTTGTCCCTTCCAACATCCTGCAAACAGTTCTGTTGGGTTGCTCTTCCAGAGTAGACCTTTTTGGTAAGGTTGGGGAGATGTGCTACAGGGGTGCTTGGCTTGAATCAAGTGTTGCTGTGAAAGGAATCTGGGGCTGCTTAGGAGAAAGGAGAGCAAAATGCTTTTGCTATGGGCATATTAATAACAGAAAGGGTTGATGTTAGAGCCAGCTATTCAGATATTCACACTGTGTTTTTGGAGCTAAACCGGTGGGAGTAAGGTCCCAGGTGTCTTTAGGAATCCATCCCTCAGTGTCATGTGGTCTTGTATGGCTGTGTTCAGGTCTAGCCCAGTCAAACATGCTGGAGTAGGGTTGTAAACCATGCTGGAAAATCCTGGATTGTGGCTAAAAAATGCTGAAGTACCAGTTTGCCTTAAGCTCAGGCTGCTGGATCCAAGTTGTTACGGGGTGGGCTGGTCATGCCTCAGCAATCACTGAGCACCTTTGCTGCCAGGGCTCCATAGCAGGCTTGATGGAGTCTTGTAAGGATTGCTGGAGCCCTTTTGCACCTGCTCTTTCCTGTGCACTTCGAGGCTGCTGTCTCTGCACATCCCTGGCTCTTGGCACCTTCCCATAGGTGCAGGTGTGCCTCTCTTGTCCTCCCCTCTGAGTCCTGCCCACCTCACAGGCAGCCTCTGGGCTAGCTCACATCCAGGTCTATCCTGACAAGGGATGAGCAACCCTCTGGCTGAAGCAGCTGTCAGAGGAGGACGTATAGGCAAAGCTGCTTTGTACCAGTTTAGGGTGGGCTTAATTTTCCGCTTCTCAAAGAGGTAAAGCTTTCCTACTGCTCCTGTTGTCTGTGTGTGGTGGAATAAACATCTGTTGGGCAGTTCTGGTTTTGCAAGTGAAGGCAATTACCCGTGGCACAGGTGTGTTGTCCTCTGAAAGCTTTTATTTCTCTCAAATACATGGACATGTCTGCAAATAATTTGAGGCATTGCTGTTATATAGCCTTACACCCTATGGAGGATAATTACTGAGCTTTTTTTCCCTTCACCTTACTGTATCTTTATTTTATTCACATTTTATTCAGAGGAAAACTCCCACTTATGCCCCTCCCAGCTGCCACATAAAAACTTTCTTTGAAGTGGGAATACAAGTCACAATAAGTTTATTGTTAAAGTAAATTAGCACTGAATGAGAACACAGCATATCTTTATAAGCCAGTACGGTTTTTGGAGAATGAGCCATTAAATTCCAGTAATTTGGCTCCTGTTTGTGGTTCACTGTCGGCTTGCATGAGTACTTGATAAGAATCAGTGGGAGAATGAACTGACCATCTCCTGCAAACAAAACACTTTTTTTTTGACCTCTCTGTCTGCGAAATACAGGGCCTTTAGGGTGTTGTTTCCTTTCATTGCAGGCCCATCTGCAGATGATTGGAAACATACCTATAAGTCCCAGGATGTTCAGATAGAAAGCCTTGGAAGTTCAGTTCTACATCAAACCCTTTGAAGTTCATTCCCATCTCTGCAAATGACTGATGGAAATGACTGATCATCTGAAACTTGTTAAGAATGTAATCCATTAACTCCCTAGTGGCTTTTGGATCAGGCCCTTAACAGTGGGCTCTCCTGAAATAAAGGACATTCATTTTCCATCTCAGTTTTGCTGCACTATTGATTGGAAAGAATCTGAAATGGGACAAAATCTAATTTAAATTTTCTTTTCCTCAGTAGTTTAAATAGCCTTTAAATGGAAGCCTGGCATCAAATGATGCCTAAAATAGGGAAAAAAATAACACAAATCTGTTGGCTTGAAAATTCCAAAGGAAGTTGACATCTTTGAAACATGGGCTGAACTGCAGTGCTAGTCTACTCATCTGGTTATTTTCTGTATCCTGAGGCTCATCCTCTTCTTAATGTGGTAGCAAGTTTTCCTGAAGAGAGGACAGAGGGAGCATGGAATGCTATTGCTAGCTCCATGCTTTCTGGCCCAGGCTCCACTTGTCTTGACATGTCTCTAGATTGTTCTTTCAGAGCACTCAGCAGGGCTAGATATGAAATTCTCCTTACCACAGGGCATTCCTATATTTCCCAACTTCCCCATAATCTTTGCAGGAGACTTGAGCAAATTCTCACTGCCTGCTGTCCCTAGCTCAGGAGTGAGCAGGGGAGGGAATTTGCTAACCTGGCTTACCATAGTGGTATGCAAAAAGCAATGCCAGGATCTGGTGAGCATGGTGGCATTTAAAATGGCCCCATGTCATCTGCAGTGAAAGCTTAGGAAAAAGAATTACAACTTTACTTCTTCTCTTTCCATGGGCTTTTTAAAGCTGGCACAGGAAAAACTGAAGAGTTTTTATTTTTTATTGGTTTGGACTCTGAACTCTTTGCATGTGCACATACATCTCTTGGTAAGGCTGTTACACGTAGGGTGGAAGAAACCTGGCTTTGCCTATCAGATCTCTGGTTGCTGTGGAAGAACAGCTTTCCAATTTTTCGCAGTTTTCCCTGAGGTGGCACATTGGAGATGGTACGAACACACAGTCCTCTTAAAATATTTTTGTACATTCACAGTCTAGGCTAGGTTACATTGATCTTGATGGATGGGAAAAACCCAATCCCATCAGACTATTTATGTCTTAGGAAAACAAATCTTCTGAAGTGAAATGTTGACTAGCTCTGGGCAGTGTTGAAGCCAGTGCCTAGAGATGATAGTGTGGGTCTTCCTCTGGGCCAGGAAAGCATCAGCCCACTTGGTGTGTTGGACCAAGAGTCCAGCACCCCAGCTGTGGGGGCACTGTGGAGGCCATAAGCCCAAGGCTTGGAATCCAGGACTGGACAGTGTGAGCTGGATTTTCTTGGACTGTGACAGTTTCTTAGGGCTGCAGTAGTACACGGCAGCTGGCAGACATTGCTGCAGCCCTGGGGTTGCTGTAGTTAGCACTGGGAGATCCATGCAGTGAAATATTTCATGCTGAAGGAACTGAAGTGCTAAATGCAATCCACTTGGGAGCACAAGGCCAAGTAAAGCATTAACACCAGAGTTAAGACAAACTAATTCAGGAATAACTAATATTGTTGACTTTGCTTGCACAAAATGTCACTTTCTTTGAGCTTTTATTCTCTCTCCCAAGAGCAGGTTTAAGGACAAACACAAATATTAGTCATCTTTCTCCTATTAATTATTGTTAAAGATTTAAAGGGTCATAGACTTTGAAGTTAATGCCCCATTCAATGTGGGAAAAGGCAAAACTGTACATCCCCAGTGGTGTTGTTCTTTCTGGCTGGCTGGTTGATCACAGTCTGACTGTCCTGCCTTGCGACATTGGTGGCACATGGTGTTATTTGGGGGCAGTAATTGTGAGAAGAGGAGGGTTACAGGTGAGCAGAGTGAGCAAGTGACCATGGCTGCAGCTGTGCAGCACACGTGCATGCATGTGCACTCCTGCACACATTGGGGAATGAATGCAGCACAGCCCTGCTCCTAAGCCCTGGTGTGCCAAGGCCTGCTTTCCTGACCTTGTGCGTGATTTTATCTTTGCTTATTCTGTACAGTGATCTCTTTCCTGTCACATAAACAAAAGGACTTCTGAAATCTTGGATTAAATCTTTGGAATAAAGTTTCGATTTCCTTCAGACATAGGTGTTTTCCATGCTCTGCTCCATTCTCAAAGTGACTTTGTCCAAATGGCATCTCAGGACTCCTGGATTCACATTTGTCAGTTCCAGGTCAGATTTCTTAGCTTTACAAAAGTGAAGATGTTTTGTAACTCTCTGCCCACTTCTTTGGATCAAGATGAGCAGTTATTCCTTTTGCAGAAATCTCTTCTCTTGCCTGTGTGATTGCCTTTTATCAGCCCTACACAGATATTATGAGGGATGGAGTTTGGAATCATATTTAGAGCTATGAATGGGGATATGTGTAGGAAAAAAGGACCCAACCCTGCTAATAAGATTTTAGAAAGATTTGAGGAATGGAACAGCTTTTATGAACTTAATATGTTTGTAATGCAACACTGAATTTAAACCTATGAAAAGACAAACAACTTGTCTGAAAAAATTGATTATTTTTACCTAATCAGTTTTATTTGCTACAAATGCAATTTTGAAGCAATCAAAGACAGCTATTACTTTGGATCAAATTCAATGAATAGTTTTGGCTAGAAGTGTTGAAATATTTTGTATTATATCCACACAGCTATACCTGTAGCAAAGGAAAAAAAAGAACACTCTGCACTTCTGAAAGCATTTCAGTTTGGGGCATTTGTAAAGCAGAGATGGATTTTTGTTTATGCAGTGACAATTCAAGCTTAAAAACTCAGATTTATAAATGGGTGGGGTTTTTTCCTGCTGTCTAAAGAAAAAGGATAGAATATTTTGGATGGTTTTTTTTCCTTTTAAACCTGATTTTTCTGGGAGAGTTAAAAAAGGAAACATTTCATCAGGAGTAGTTCATCTTAAGAGTCCTCCTATTCATTGTAAAATTTATTTTTTTAATATTGCTGCTGAGCCACTGAACACAGCTCTATTTGTAGTAAAAGCCAGGGAATTTACTGCCTAGAAGTGGGATTTGCTCCCACATTGCCTCTGTACTCTGATTACCACTCTCCAGGGCATTCTAGGGTGTCTGATGCAAGTCACCTGCCTGGTCTTGATTGAACATTTTAAGAAGGAAAGGTAAGGACTCAGTCTGTAGCCTGGCCTTCCTTTCCAGTATGTGGGTCTCCACAATGCAAGTCTTTCCCTTTGCTGAAAAGGTCTGTAAAAAAAAACAAAACCCCCAAATCAAAATAAACCCCCTCCCCTCAACTTTGTGCAGTCTGAATGGATATACACAGCCCTGTTGTGTGCAGCAATATTTGTAAAAGTGGAATAGCACTTCTCACTTGTTTTGGAGCTCATCTGCCTCTTCTGTGACAGTGACAGGCTCAGAAATGACTGATGATTACAATAGGTGGAAATCATGAATACAGAGGGACTGGGAGGAAAATTGCATTGCAATCTGCCATCCATCCTGGAAAGCAGAAGGGAGATGGTGCTGTGCCAGCATGTCCTCTGCACATGCTGTTTAAGGGCAAAAGGGGAGCTGGACTCTCCCAGGGGTCGATGCTGAGCTTTAGCACCTTTCAGAAATCAGCTCTTGAAGCAAACGAGGGAACGTGGTGAAGGCAGCAGTGGTTCCACAGCAGGGCTCGGGGCAGCAGGATCCCATCACCTGGCAGTCAGCAGGTTGAGGCAGCACTGGAGAGAACCACTTGGCACCGGGCAGGTGGACCAGACAGCAGGAGTGCAGCACCATGTGTTCCACAACTTGGCATTAATGAGACACCTATTGGAATTCTGCACACTCTTTAAAGACCTTCTGTGCGGAAAATTGTTACATTTACCCTAATCCTTCACCAGTGAAGAAAGAAACTGGAATCTTCCCTGCTGTACTTATTCGTGGACTTCCTAGGAAGCTTTTGGAGAGCTGTGCAAATCACTTTGCATTCTGGAAAGAGGTGCTGAGAGGTAGACAGCTGCTGCAAGCCATGCACTAACTGGGGAGTCTGGTGCACAAGGTGGGGAGGGGTCAGCATTAAGGTCTGTTATTTGACTTGACAGTCAGAGTTGGGTTTTTCCAAGCAGTTTCCCTCTGTGTGTGCACACTCTGAAAAGCACTGTTGCACGTGCAGAGGAGAGCCAACACACCATGGATGGAAGCATGCAGTGGAGAACTGTGCTTAGAAATGCAGACCCCCAAGATTTGGGCTCTGTTTTGTAGGATCTTAAATATCTGGCATGCTGAGCTCTACCCAGAAGACTGGGTATAGGATTCACAGTGAAGAAGATGACTGAGCCATTCCAGGCTGTGTTTAGAAGTGCTTTTTCCTAGATCAGCTTAAAAGCTGTTGGTTTCCTCAGTGGTAGTAACATGCAGTCTGTGGAAATAGGCTCTATATTAGGACCACAGTGCTCCCTGGCTTATGATGCATCTGGACTGGTGGGAAGGATTCACTTAGGGGGCCTTCTTGTTATCTTCCTAAGGAGATATCCACTGCACATATGCTTTTAAAGTAAATGGCTGCTCTCCTGCCCTAATCCTTTGCCTGTACTGCCATTTGATGATCATAGCCTTGATCTACAACCCTGAAAGTTCAAATTTGAAACTCTGGCTCAGCAGCTGGAGAATTAAAGTGTTGCTCCTGGAGCCCTGCCCCAGAGAGCTGACCCTTGCTGAGGCAGAACTAGGAGCTCTCTCCTGACTTAATGTGAGCTTCAATGGTTTGCAGCACCATAAGAAGTGACCTGCACCCTCAGCCTTGGCACCTCTTTCTTCAACCTGCCTAGACTGAAGGATGGGGAAGAGACCAAAATCAGAAAGGCAGAGGAACTATTCTTTTGTTGGGGGCTGGGATGCCCTACTACTTACTGTAGCTGAGAACAAGCATAGCATCCTCTGTAGTACCAGAGCCAGGAGGCTGCAAGAGAAATGTATAATCTTGTGCCTGGTGTGGTAGGGGGAGGGGAAAATGTCTTTTAAAGTGTAATAACACCTAGGTTTTATAATCCTGCCCAGCTCAGGCTTGACAATTCTTCCGATAGCCCAAATACTATAAATTTAGTTGAAGATAACAGAACAGATGGGCAAAACATATGGTTTGTAGGTAGTGTGTGGTGGTTGATATTTGTGGTACATTAGGGGAATTTATTTTATTCTCTCTCTTTCCTTGTATAACTTTTTTGATACTTTCTTGAGTTCTTTGTGCCTGTAGGTGAGCTTGGGGCTTTGCAAATGTCTTTTAACTTAGCTCTGTTCAACCAAATTATCTGTAGCTTTGTAAATCTTCTTTAGAGAGTTTATTGCCTGTAAATGCTAAGTTCAAGCTCCAGTTTGAGCCTATAGAAGCTGGATCACTTAGAGACCAATCACTTATTCCATCTGTCCCATTAATATTTGTGGAGAACTTGAGTGGACAAGTGATACAGTAATGAGACTGCCCTTAGCTTGGTTGCTTTCTCAGCCCTTACCATGTGCACTAGACACTGAGAGTTTGCCACAGATGCAGAGGGTGACTGCCTTGGCTGCCTGGGAGCAGTGTTTGACCAGCTGGGCAGAGGCCACACTCCCACTCATGTTGGCCTTTCACTGCTGGGACACAGCTCCCCACCAGCTCTGTCTGCAGGAGGGGACTCCTCCAGCAGTGTGTGCTGCTGCCAGCAGCATGGATGGCTTCCCTTCTGGTTTTGTTTAGAGAAAGCCTGCCTGTTCTGCAGGGGACTGCTGGAAAAACACCAGAATAATAACCCCCTGGTTTACCTGCCAATTTCCTGCCCAGCAAATCTGAGTGTTATGCCAGAGCTAGATACAATACTGAGCGTCTTGTATTATGTTAGACCTAGGCAAGTCAGGGTATGTTCAGTGCACAAATATACAGGCTTCAAGTGTTTGCTTATGGAAATCTGAGAAAAGCTGAGTAAGAATGAGTCATGATTACAGCACTGATTTACATTTAAAGGAAAGGAACAGCAGAGAAATGTAGGGGACACATTTGCCCATAATTTTACAATGGTTGAGAAGAGCCCTTTTTTCTCTTGCAAAGGACATTTGATATCTGGTTTTTCTATGTGTCCATAGTTGGAAAGGAAGCTGCATGTTTTTGCCATACTGAATGAACAGGATCAAGTCCAGTTTCTGATAAAGGATGAGATCAGGCTTGAACCAAACTCAGCTTCAACTGTCAGAATTTTCTGTCCCTGAATCTCATCTAAGTGCTGTGAGTTTTTAGACAGGGTGCTGACTCACCCACCAGTGTCTGCCTTGTTTTTTGAGTGTACTCTTGTGATGTAGGGACAGTGTCTTGGACCAGAGCTTCTGAATATATTTAAGCCTTTGTTTGTTATCTACTGATCCACCTTGATTCATCACCTGCATGCCTGCCTTCCTGCAAGCCCTGAAACTACAGGTATCTGTAGTCCCTCTCACATTCAGTAACAAAATCCCTTGCAGTGGTATTCTCGATGTATTTTTGACCTAATGTGTTCCACTTTGGTGAATCCATCTGAAAACCATCCTATAGGGTTTTGACCTCTTTAAGCCAAAGCTCTTCCCTATTATCTCAGACTTCTTAAAGCAGCCTGGTGGTGCATGATCTGTCATTAGAGATGTGGAGTCTTTGGGCATCCTGATCAAATGAATAAGGTAAATATTTTCTGTTTTGCAAACACTGTGAATATGCTGCCCTATGCCATAGGTAACATGAAGTGCATGGCATCAAGTTTATCCTGATGAGAAAGCCAAATGTGCCATGGGGAACCAGATGAAGCTGAGAGTTTAGATCGCTTTAACTGAGCCAGGCTTGGGTTGATGTCCATGCTGCTGAGAGCAGGATACTGAATAGCTGTGTTTTTTTTCAAACTGTGGAAAATTGAGTGGAAGATTACTACTTTAACTGTCTGGAAAGATGTACTGCAAATTAATGGAAACTAAGGAAGTAACCCTGCAACACATTTGGCATTCCTATAATCAGTGTATGCTTGATGCATAAATCTGCTCCAACCAATGGGGTCAGTTCTGGGCTCCCATTGACAAGGATGGATTTCAGGATTGGCTTGTGGAATCGACTCACTGATGTGGATTTGTATTTCAGGAGCAGTGGTCAGGTTCCAGCTGGCAGAAGGTCCGTGTCAGTTGTCACAGCTCAAAGGCTAAGGGAAATTGTAGGAGAAGGATTATCTTGGCAATGCGACTTGGGCCTTCCAGATTTTCAGGATTATTGTAATATGCATATGCTGATCAATGAACATCCTTAACTCTGGCATCTCCCCCTTGAGGTCGGACTTTAAAATTACAAAATTCTGAGAATCAAAGGAAACTTCAGAACCACATTGAAGACCCAAAGCTGCAGTTCCTTGTGCAGGCTTGTGACTCCCATGTTAGCTGGGTGCATTATGGCTGCCTGGGCAACTTAGGAAACAAGGGAGTAAAGTAGTGGAGAAGGAGCTTTGCATTAGTATCTATTGATACCAGAGTGAGCAGAACTGGGATCCAGAACTTGGAAAGGCGAAGGCTAAATAACGGCTTGATATTAGTGGAGGATCAATGTTGTGCCATGTTTCTTAGTCCATCTCTGAAGGTCTATGGAGGGGTGCTGTGCCTGGGGAGCTCTACATATTGGTCTTGTTCTTTTGTTTGATTGGAGAACACTTCTGCTTAAGCCTTTGTAAAATCACAATGTGTTTGCAAAGTCACTTTTCAAACCTAGAGTACATTCTTAGGAAGGGATTCCTGCATGGGTCAGAAGTTTTAAAAGAATTGTTGCTGAGTTTCTGATGGTATTTTATGTATATATGTATTAGAAATGTTTCTTTTGGAAGGTTGCGGGAAGCATAACTATTCCCTTGGCTTTTAAGTGAGGTGTTTTTTCAGCTGTAATTGTGTCTTTTATTCTTAAACTTATCCTTATAATTAAAAGGGCATGACAAACTTCTGCATTCCTAAATGCTGACCCATTTAAGGTGATTGGTTGTTCTTGATGTGCTTTTTCCACCTCACTCTTCCCCAAGTTCCTAGTCCCCAGGTAGCCAAAATGATCAGTTTGTCACTAATAGCTTTTCCACCCACTTGCCCCGCCTAGTCAGAGGTTCAGCAATGCAGCACTTTAAAATTAGCTAGAACCTGATTTTGCTTGGGCTTACACTGACTGTGTGGCTGTAGCTCCAGCAGGGAGGATGGAATCAGTCTCAATCTATAAACATTAGTTCTCTGAAATATTTGGCAGTGATTGCTTTTAATCCTATTGCAGAAATTTCCTTTGCAGGACCATGAAAAAATGTATTTTACATCTGATAGGGCATTTAATGAATCCTTGGTTTACTCAGGGTTTCAATAAATGCATTTTGCTGAAAACTTTATAGACGGGCCCTTTGGCGAGGGAATGGGACAGAGCAGAGCTGCAGCCTTTAAAGGCTGGAGGCTGGAATCACCATTGCACCACATCTGGCTGAAGGGGGGGGTGGATGCCTGCAGCACAGCAAGGCTGCAAATGCCATCCTGATCCTGAAGCAATTTTCATCTGCTGTGCACTGGTGTAAGTGACTGCACGTAGCCTTGCACACTTTTCTGGGTGACAGAGAAAATCACAGCTGAGAAGAGAGATATCAGCACCAAAGGATATAAAGAGGAAGAAGAATGAATTCTTGTTGGCATTGCTGTGGAGAAACAGTAAAATCATTAGTAACAAAAACTGCAATGAAAGAGGATTTAGCTATTGACTTCACAGACAGCTGTGGCACTCAGAGCCCTTTACTGTGGTAAGTGTTTGGTAAAAGAAGGACGCAGGGCTGCAGCTGTCCCTGGTGTCCCCAGTGTTCCTCTGCTGTGTTCACCTCTCCCTGAAATCTTTCATTCAGCTGCTCCCTCACAGAGCTGAAGACTTGTGGGCCAGTTTGCTTCTTCCTTTCCTTGGATGTGGTGACTGTGACTTGCTAATAAAGGGGCTCCATTGTGAGAGAAATGTGAGCTAGTGAATGGAAGGAACATGTTGACTTTCAATTCCATAGCACTTATAATCTGCTCAAGACCAGAAATGTCATTTGTTACTAAAGGTATTGTTGCAAAGGCAGTCTAATTATGTCTCTATTTGGACTTATTTATATTGCTTTTACACAGGCCTCTTTTTCCTGTTCTTTTGAAACAGGAAAGGCCAGGAGAATCTGGTAGCAGTGAGGCTGTCCCTGTCTCTGGGGAGACAGCACATGGCGCAGCCTGTGCTCCCCACAGCTATCCTGCCAGCAATGCCATTCCCTCTATTTGCAGGAATGTGTGATTGGCCCAAGGTGAGGATGGGCCTTGTTTGCTGTCAGACCTGTCTTGCTTTATTTTGGCCTGCAAAGTATTTTCCTCTTCTTATAAATGTATCCTACAGCTTGAATTTAGCTAACAAAACATGAATGGGAAAAGGGCATTCAAGAAAGGGAGGAGAAAGGAAAAGTTTATAGAGGTATGTGGAAAATGGTGTTGATGGCTGGCACTCAGGGTAAATGGAAATTAGGTGAACATAGCAAATCATCTGTATCTGGCTGATGCAGAATTTAGGGCATTTAATTTAATGTTTGGAGAAGGATTCCATCTTGGGCTGAGGCATAGGGTAAACTCATTGAGGCCATCTTTGGGTTCTCACTGTATTAGCACAAGGGACCATAGTTCTCCCACTGTTACTGGACTTCTGTATAAAAGTGAATCTAAACTGGGTGTTTCTGTCCACCCCGAGTAAAATGAAGGCATAATAAATAAGTCAATAAAATCTGTCTTTGTGAGGAAGTTAAAACAGCCCCTTTGTGTATGTGTGTGCCAACGCCCAGAGCACCCTTGTAAAGGAGAAGCCAGCTCTTCTCCCAGTCCCTTCCTGGTGTGAGTGTGACAATGGGTGCAATCTGCACCAGCCTTTCTGCTCCTGCAGAGCACCAGGAGAGTTAAAACAAAGAGCCAAACACTCTTGAAAATGAAGAGGCAGCAGGAGCTTAGCATCTGTTTTGAGAAAGGAGGAAGCATGAGTAAATATTTGAGGGGAACAACCCTTTTAGTCTCTTCAGGAGCCCAGTCTATTGGGTTTTGCTGAAGCCAGACGGATGAAGCCCTGCGTTTGTCATTAGGACTAGGTACACACAGTTCCGTGGATTTTGCACTTTTACAGCTGCTCTGGGATAATTTAGGAGAAAAAAAAATAATCCTTTATGGTCCTTGATTATCAGGTTACAGTTTATTGGAGATATAAATGCCAACAATTTAAATGACTGCATTAGATTGTCCTTGAAAAAACAAAAATTTCTAACTAAAAGGACAGTGCAATGAACTTTTTATGAAACAATTATGCCATTTTAGATGGAACAAATACTGTGTATTTTTACGTTTTAAATCATTGAGTACTTCTAAGCAAAGTATCTGTGCTTTGTTTATCTTCCTTCTTTATGAACAAAAATATTTTATTGCTCGCTATTATGAACTCCACAATCTCTGTGTAGAGATTATAATGGACTAGATACAGGACGCTATCAATAATCTTAGTTAAGGTTTCAGTTCTATTAGCTGACTACACTGATAGCACTGACTGTGGATTGAATGACAGTCAAAAGCATACCACAAGAATAACTGGGCAACATTTGCCTGTATGAAGAATTATTCTACAGGGTGGTATATCACACTGATTTCTCGAAGTATGGCTGCTCTTTATATTGCAGTTTGCTGCTGCCATTTCACTGTGCAAATGATTGTAAAGCTGGAGGGTTACAGAAGGACGCTTGTGTGAGGCTGTATTGAGTGCTGGCTGCAGTGGCTTGTCTGTACTTGATTGTCTTCCAGATCTCTGGGGTTGTGCTCCACCTGTGCCAAAGAGTGTGTCGTCTAGTGGTTCCCATCCTTTCTGCAGCCAAACCTCATGTTGGAGCCCTGGCAGTGTCCCATGCTTCCTTGAATCAAGCTCCAACTGGATCAGGGCTTGGAGTCCTAGTTTGCTGCTTGCGCATGTATGCGTGCACCTGCTTTTGATATGAAGTGTTAGCAAGTACAGTTTGGTGTGTTAATGCAAAATCTGTTGGAGCAGGTTGCCCACCTGAAGTCAGTTTCTTAAATGTACGGCAACCACATTTCTGCTGTGATTTCTGGAAACCCTGCTGCAGTTTAAAAGGGAGAAATAGTACTGTTTCCAGCTCTTTAGACTCATAACTGGACTGCTTTTTGAACTAGTTTTTTCCCTTTAGACTGTTAATTGGACTGGTTTGTGACCTGCACTCTCTATACCTACATATTCATGAATATACTGGGTGTACTTTAGAATAGTCTGGTGCCTCCGTGCTCTTACTACCATCCTTGGAGGTGTTCTGGTCAAAATCTCTGTCCCTCAGATCTCTGAGTGGGGAGAAAGGTTTCTCTTGCCAGCAGCTGCAGTATGAGGATGAGGTGTTAGTTGAAGGCCTGCCTCTGGAAAGCAAGGTTGAACTCTGGTTTCTGGGTAGTGCTGAAGGGGAAGCTGTGATGTGTAGCTGGGCTCCTAGCAGAATATTGCAAGTCTAAGGTCCTGGTCTTCTTCCAGTGTCTAAAGGCGTGTAAAGAAGATATTGCCATGCAAATCATGAATAGCTGGATTTCCTTCACACTTGCTTTATTAACATTGTTTTTCTGTGCCAAATTCTAGCTTAAGTTGAAACCATGCTGCAGAAAGGCAAATTATCTTGTGTTTGCTTTAGCCCAAAAGAGTACACAAAGCACTGGAGCTCTCCAAACCCACATCAAAGATGAACTTACCCTCCATTGCTCCTGACACATCTATCAAAAAGGGTAAGCATTTGCCATTGCATGGAGAGATACTTAAATTCCTGCTAATATAGCAGCTTGCTTTTCCCTTTCTTGCTTAGAAAAGACACTTGAAAATTAAACCTGTGTGGTCTGGGCAAAAAGAAGAACAAACCTGGGTGGCAGACAGGTCCATGGAGAATATCAGAGCAAAAGGATGTAAGAGACACAATAAATGTTCTGAAGTTACTACTTGGTGGCAGCATCTTCAAATCTGCAGTGAAAGAGGGTCAGCTCAACAGGGAACTTTCTGTGCTGCTGCTCACTGTACCTGTGAAGGAACAAAGTGTGGAGGTCTTTTAGTACTGCACAAAGTAGGAATTTGTTTTGCCTAAAATCTCTCCCACTCAATTACTGTTGGGCTGAGAACTGGACTTTTCTCCGTTTGTACAGCTCTAGCCTCAGGCTCCTGTAAATTCCTTTGAACTACATGTATCCCTGCAGATCTTCTAATGTTTGAGTTGTGCTCCTCAGCCTGTTCCATGAGATGGGAAATTGTGCCTTCCTGGCAGGGGTCTTGCTGCCCCTTCTAATACCAGCAGCTTGGTTCACACTCATAAGCATAGCTTCTGATGCTTCTCTGAAAATGGCTTTCCAACAGGGTAACTGAAATTAATTGTGCACTGTAAATGCCATAGATGAAGCCAAATCATCTATTTAAATTAAAAATTAATATCATTACTCTTAAAAAAAAAATCTTTCTGAAATCATCACCCCAGGTAAGGTCTATGGGATTTTTGCAAACAATGACCTGCTGGGGTTAATAGTCATTCATTGTACCAGAAGTTATAACTTCTCAACTGGGTTTTTAATATTTTTTTTCTCTCAGAAATTATCCGTCTTTAGGTCTGCATTGCCTAAATGATACCGATCCTCAGATGTCAGCTGGCATACAGGAGTTCTCCTCTGGCTTACTCAGTTTTGTCTGCAAGCAGGGTGGAAAGCTTTCTGTCAGTTTTGTTTCTCATAGAAAATACACTTTTCACTACATATATTGGCCTCTGTCTGGGAAATGTTGACTTCAGGGGTTTTTGGTTTAAAGCTTGTTGGCATTTTTTGTTTATTTTTAGTTAGCTTAAAGCTTAGCGCCAAAATTATATTTGTTTTCTGTGTGGGAAGTACAAGTTGTTTTGAAGGTTCCCTACCTTACATTTTTTTTCACCAGGAAAATATTATATTGTAAAAATGGATGAGGAAAGGGAGATTAGCAAACCCCAGTGTTTTCAGCAGAGATATAGTCAATTTTTCTGTAGCTGAAATATGTATTTTCTATTATTGGATTTTTTTTTCTGGTGGAACTTCCTTTGGGGGAGTATGAAGTTTCCTTGGGCCAAAGTGATCTCTTGGTGTCCCCTGGGAATTCAGGGCATCAGTCCATGTTTCCAAGGCCAGTGCTAGCCCTGGGTTTGTCCTTGCCTTCACAAGAAGCTTCCACCAGCAGCAGCTTTCCTCCACTAGTGATGTGCTACAGAGTTTTATGGGAAACTCAGGTGAGCCAAGCAGGCAAATGAGTTATTTGGCTCCTGAAGCAGCTCCTAGCTTGAACTGTTTTAACTGTTTTGTAATGAAACATTTTTGCTTTTCTGAATAGAGGAATTTTGATGCCAGTTATTCCACAGGTGTTTTCTGTAGGCCAACTTGCAAAAAAAGAGTGATTTCTGTATGCCAATTTAGCAACATACATTATGAATACTGTCATTTTTCTCAGGATTAAGACTGTGCTTTTCAGCTAAGGGAAGAACCCAGGTTTGCACAATGGAGTATTTGTGGTAGCTTCCTGGTGCCACTGCTGAGCATTTGCAGTACTGTAAATCTAGACCAACGTCATGTAAATCCATAGTAATGTAACTATATTTATTTCCCTCTGTGGAGCTGTCCAGGTTTACACCAGTGAGAATAAGAACAGTATTTGGCCCTTTAATATCTATCTCCAGATAATAAAAGTCATATGAGGGTTTCACTAAATATTTGGCAAACCTACTAAAACAAGCCCAACAAACTATGCAGGACATAGATTAATTTCCTCCACCAAGCATCTGGGTTCAGCATTATAATTAGCAGCAGATCTAGCGATATGCCAAACAAAGATGTTTATGTCAAATAGCTATTTCTGAGAAGGAAAAAAAAAAGGCAGAGAGAAAGGGGAGCTTAAATTAATTGAATATCATTAAATGAGTCCACATTGCTTGCCTGAGTGATAAGCAGTTACTGCCAGAGGTGTTTACAGATGGCAGCTGGCAAAATTTTCAGCTACATTATTCAGTTTGTTTCATGACTGTATAGGCATTACAGGGGCATGGGGGACTTTAATATGTCTTCACTTTCTTACCTCTCCTAGCGGCTGCTTTTCCCACTTGAAATTTCTTTTGATCTCTTGACATGTGAATCACACTTGTTCACTTGGATTCACTTAGACTTTAAATCAGCTCTGCATGCTGAGTGCACCTCATGTGGGTGACAGGCAGTGCTTAGAAAAGTTATCATGGAGGCTTCCTCAAAATGCAGCTAAAGCAGGCATATCCACAGCCCAGTGCAGTTTCTGCATCTCCTGAACTGCCACAGCAATGCTGTACCTAAGAAGAGAGAAAAGTTCCTGTTGGTATTTTGGAAACTGTAAGTCCCAGTTACTGCCTGAAACCTGGGGAGGGGAAAATAATTACTTATTCAGACCTTCGAAGAAGTTTGAATTGAGCTCTGCTTCTAGAAAGAGTTACAGGTCTTTGTGTGGACTTGATAAAGGAAGCTCTGATCTTCCTGATATTAGGCAGTCACTCTGTAACAACAGCAGAGCTGCAAAGAGTTTGGGTAATGTGAAGGAATTCTATGAATTTCTGGAATGACTGAATGAAATTGCTGTCCAAAATGATAAAGAGTAGTCCTAAGCCAGATTTGGCAACTCTTCTAGACTGTTTTACCACAAAATGACCTTGGTTTTATAGCTGTGTCACAATAATGTTTGAACCTTCAGTTTGCATGAGAGAGGGCTGTACTCAGCCAGTGGCAAAGGATGCTTTCCCTCATTTGTAATCTAGAGATATTAGACATCATAAAAAGTTCAATATACCATTGTGATGATAATATATCTGTTGTCTACACTGCAAACTTCCCAGCTAGCATTCCAGGATTATTTGTCAGGCTGTAATTAGAATGATGCATTTTAAATCTTCTGAAATGGTGCCAGGAAGAGAATTGCTTTCTGTTTTGAGTAGTGTTAGTAGTGCAGCTGGAAATGCTGCCTAATGAAAATACTTTTAAATATCTCTTGGCCTGTGTTTGGTCACAACTTGCCCAGGGAACACAGGAAATCTCTTAAGTTCATCTTGCTAGATTGAAGAATTCTTTAACAAGTGGTCAGTGCTGAAGTGGGAAGCACATAGGGAAGAGTCAAGATTTTAATGCCACTGAAGTGAACTGCAAGGAAATAAAAATGGTACCAAAGAAACAGTCAAAATAAATATATAGAGATATATAAAGATTTGTAATTCTGCCTGATCATCAGGGTGGAACACATTCCCCTGCAGTAGTGTTACCTCCAAAGACACTCAGTGGATTTGAGACCCAGTTCTGGATCCTCATCTGATCACTGGTCAGGATGTTTCTCATCAGGACTTTAGTTCAGCACATTACAAAAAGGATATCTGTTCTTTTATATCTGCAATTTTAAGTATCAGTGCAGAGATATGACCAGAAGATTGGCTGACTTGTCTGGATTCAAACTCTGGCAGAATAGGGATGAAAATTTAGTTTTAAATTTTGAAACAAAACTTAAAAAGGTTGATTTCATAGTATTGTTTACTTAACTTTTCATAAGGAGCTGTAGTTATTTGTGATCAAAACTGTTATTTCTACAACAAAAGAAATCTTTATTTCAGTTATTTATAGCCTACACCCGGGACTGAAGATGCTGGGTCAGGTCATGTTTCTGTGACTGACGCATTAAGTTACACTGAAGTCTGACTCTAGCTATAGTATCCTCTGCTCAGGCTTCAAAGTAGTAGCAGTAGCAGTAGCAGTAGCAGTAGCAGTAGCAGTAGTAGTAGTAGTAGTAGTAGTAGTAGTAGTCTATTAATCCTGGGATTTAGAGAAAGTTGATGAATGTCCTCTTTCCTGCCCCAATCGGTGAGACAAACACTTGGCAAAGTAGAATAGAAATAAATTCATCAGTTTAAAATATTCAGGTGTTATCTTTTGGTCACCCTAGCATTTCTCAGAGTGAAGGTCAAATTTATGTGTGGCTGTATTGCACTAGACTAATCTTGAAATTTCTGCCTTTCTAATAACCAGTTTTTGGGAACATCGTAAAGGTTTATCACACGTTCTTTACACTGAACATCAAGTTCTCAGGTAATGTAAACTAGCGCAGCAAAGCCAACATGCTGATTTACTGCAACCCTGGGTAAGACTGAAGAAGGTTAAGGGGAAGTTATTATCCTATAGAGTAGAACTAAACATATGTATGTTGGAAATTATATCAGTTCTTTGCCCAGTTTTGTTATTCTGCTCTGAAGTCAGTGTGCACAGGTGTCTCCAAAGGTGAGGATCCATGTGCTGCACTGTGAAACTTGCTGTCACTAGGAAGCATTTGCAGGATAAATCCATCTGCAGTCACTCTTTGGCTCTTGATCTGGAGCTGGCACACTGTTTCAATTCTTAATTGTGCCTCCTGCCCTAACACTGAAATCTTTCTTGGGGATACACTTCCCACTTTCACTTTGGGTTACACAATCTCTATGATATCTAAAATTGTTTCTGTGCTTTTCCACTTCTTTCCAGTCAGTTCCACAGAAATCCTGCTGGAAACACAGTGAGGATGCCTGCAAGCTTTTTCCCTCCAGCTATGGGAAAGAAGCAGCAGGCATTGCTGGGGCCAAGGCTGTTCCTGGCTGTTGAATGAAGGTCCTCTCTCACTGCCTGTTCCTGCACTGATGGGTTTTCATGCTCCCATCTTGGCAGTGCCCTCAGCCTTGCAGCTTCTCAGAGGCCAGTGCTACCTGCTGGGGTGAGGTGTGGTAGTTCAGATGTGTCCTCTCAGGACCCTGACAAGGACCAGCATTGCTGGAAGATCAGGATGGTGTTCATCCCTGTGCTCAGAGACAGACCCTGTCTCTGTGTGTTTGAAAGGTAAGGGGGAGAGGTGGCTTCTCTTTGTCTTTCTTCTACAGGGCAAGGTGAGTCCCAGTTTGGTAGCTGGCATGCAACTTCATTCCTTCTTTTTTTTTTTTTTTTATTCTCATTTTGTCTGTACTGCAAAAATAGTATCAGTAACACATTTATATCCTCCAGGAAAGGTAACATGTGGACAATGTTGCAAAACTCCAGGTGGGAGCTGTGGCTGTCGTACAGAAATGACATATGTACAAGTTGCCAAATATACACAGAATCTTTGAAGGAGAAAGGTGTGATTTCAGAGAATATTATTTCATTATTCCTGAGAAAAATGGGAAACCAGGTTCATTGCCCCTCATGGGAGTTTTCATGTCACTGGACTACTAAAAGTTTGCTCTAATAGTGAAGTGAAGGACACCTTGCCTATGTCTTCCCTTAGCAGATATGGATATTGCGCTGTCTCTAGTACAAGTGAAGATTAGGTTCAGTGGTAGCACTGGAGAAAGGCAAGGCTGTCTTGAGAGAACTTTCTGTGCTCCCAGTCCCTGGGATAGCTCTGAGTCAGTTCCTGCCCTGCAGAAGAGCTTCTTCTGATCCAAGAGCCACCACCTCCCACCTGTGTGGCTCAGCCCTGCTGGCTGCTGAGCCTCCTAGTCCATGCGAGCTCTTGCCTTCAATCTGTGATGTAAGAGTGGCATGGAATGACCAAGGCTGAAGTGACATGATACATCACTCTAGCACACCTGGCCTCTCACTAGCTGTGTGATCTCCTTTTGCTGCAGAGCTTCCTCGCAGGCAGAGACAGCTGCATGTGTTGTCAAGGAGCTTGCCTTTCCAGTGCCACTTCCCTGCCAAGAGCCTGCAAATCCTACCCACAAGAAGCCTTGTCTCATTGTCTACAGCACTGAGCATATGCCTTGGCACTGCCTTGGCTTGGGGACAGAGCCAAAGGTGTGTTTGCATCAGGACAGGACAACTTATACCTCAGTTTGTCGACAAGTTACTTGTGTCCATGATTATACATGGGAGAATTGGCTCCTCAGCAGATTGCTCTGAACACTGCTCCATTGCTCCTAATACATTTGACACACTTGTCCTAAAGCCCCTAAAGAATGCCATCTCCTTTCCTGGCTCCTGACAAGCTATGACTATGGGGCTGGGCAGATCTGTTTATGTCCAGCTCTGTTTATCTGCTGATTGACAGTAGAAAAATCTTGAGGCTGGACTGATAAGAAAACACAAATGCTTTTGTGAAAAGCTTTTATAGTTTTTGTGGAAATCTTTCAATGGAAGTGCTTTATATGTGTAGAAAATCCTAAGTATTTTTAAAAACTCACAGCCATAATGTTTCATCCTAAACCAGAAATATTCCCGTTGAAGACAGTGTCTGTCTTCTTTATGGAAATTGTAGCTACATTCCCATTATTTTACATGCATAGGGCTTTGTCCTGTACCTTCTATGATGAACTGCAGCCAGGGATTCTAGCAGTGACAAGCTCCTCTTTTTCACAGGCAGAGCTCTATGATGAAGCATGAAATATGGGCAGTTAACCCATGAAGGAGGTGGGATATCCTCCAGACCTCAGTACTGATATGGTGCTGCTGCTCTGGTATGAATAAAAAAAAATCTTTTTTATTTTTTCTTCCTTGCCCACCCGCCACCAATCTGGAAAAAATCCATTTCAAGTAAGATCAAAAATTTCTCCAGGAGAGAAGAGAGCAGTTGATAAGAAGGAAACAATTATACAGAGCCAGTTATACAGGATTGTCCATCTGTTGGCTCTTGTTCTGTCAATGACTCCCTGGTATTGTCCATCACTTGTCTGTCATTCAACAGAGTAACCCCTAGTTTCATGAGATGTGGCAGTGAATTTCAGGCTCACAGCAGGAACTTGTGTGTCTTCACTTCAGCGGGAACAGGGCCCAGCCCTGAGCTCGTCCCACTCAGCCAGATACTCTCTGAAAGTTGTGATCTTTTCAGCACAGATTTTGGCTTCTTTCATCTCATTCTGCATATACACATTGGAGCATAAGCTAGCTCCTTAAATAAAAATCAAAGCAAAGCACTTGACTTCAGAAGAATAGGAGACCCAAAAGGAAAGAAAAGAAAAAAAAAAAAAGATAAAGAAAAAAGGCCACTTAGGTAGTGGGCTGAGCAGATGCTGTAGGTTGTTATAGCAACTTGAGTTCTAAAAACGGGAGAGAATACCCACATGCAGCCGCATCTACTGAGGAACCCACACTCCAGATTTCAAAATCCAGGCATTAAGGAAACACTTATTTCCTATTATTTAAAAAAAAAACAAAACAAAACACACACACAAAAAAAAACCCCACACAAAACCCAAGCACACAAGAACCACCTCCAGCCCCCAAATCCAAACCAATGAGAAATTAAGCAAACCAGCCAACTAAAAAACAATGTGTAAAGCATCCTCAGAAAAATCCACATACATTATCCCGTGAAAGAGAAGAGCTCTTTTAGATGCTTTGGAAAGGCTTATGGTATCATTTGTTATGATATTTAAAGCAGTGTGTGTGCATGCCTGTGTGCCTGCGTGTGATGTGGATTTCGGCTCTCAAAGAGAACTTGAAAGCCTTCCAGCAAAAACGTAAGCACTCTGACAAAGATTTTTGTGGAGGGAATAACTGTCAGCAGCAGATACCAAGGTGACAGTGAGCAGTTGTAACATCAAACCTAAAACACTTACCAGTTTTGTTTACTTGTATGAGAAATAATGACTCCTCAGACAATGCCTGTCTGTCAGTGCAGGGAAAAAAGCACTGATCAGTAGTAAATCTAGGGGATAAAGCTTCAGGCAGGTATAATGAAACGTTTTCATGGTAAAATATCAAGTTATGTATGAAAATATGTAAATCAGCCTTCATGTTACTATGGCCTAGAGAGGCAAATAGGTGTCTTTTGACTCAGCTGAGCACTGGACCAGACCTCCTGCTTGCACATGAAGTATTGCTTGATTTGGGGTCTTTGTGTGTTCCAATTTTATCTGAGTGATTCGTGTAGGAATATAACAGCCTGAGATGCTCCTCTGGAAAAGGCAGGGAACTTGAAATGCCACATTTGGTTATTATTTCCTAATTTCATGTTGTGGGGGTTTTTTGTGTCAGACTATTTGTGCTGAAAATCATCTGTGATTTCATGCCTCGGGTTACCCATCCTGCAGCTGACTTCACAAAGTGAAAGCAGCTCACAGCATCATGCTGACATCAAAGCCAGGGCTTGAACAAAGCTGGCTGCTGGGAAGGGGGCAAAGAGAGAATGGACTGTCCTTTACACTTAGATGCCAGCACCTTACCAGGTAGGAGCTTTTCTCACAGAAAGGCAAGAGAAAGACATGACAGAACAACGTGTCTCTACTCTGTGGAGACGGTAGCAGCTCCACTCCAGTCTGGCAAGGGTGGCATCCCTGGGGCATTTTTGTGTGTGCTCTTGCCCCATGGCTGGTGTGGGGGAGAGCCTGGGGAGCAAATCTCAGCAGCTGCCCCAGTGCTGCCTTCCCTTTTCTCAGGCACAAGACTGCACAGGAGGGCTTTGAGGGCAGATTAGTCAAGACAAAAGGCACAAGTTGCCCAGGTATGGCAGCAAGGAAGCTCTTCTGTGTGTGCTGGCACAAACCTCCAAAGGGGTGAATCTTTGTTTGCCTGCAAAAGGAGGCAGTGACTCTTACATGAGGCACAAAAGTCACTCCTGAAGGTCTTTTGAACTTTTCTCTCCTATCTTACTCTTTCCTAGAGGTATAATTTTCAGTAGAAGCTAGCTCTACTGTTTTCCAGCTGTTTTCTGTACTCATCTTCCAAAAAAATAGTATATCTGGTCAGAAGTTTTCTTCTTTTTCCCTTTAATTCAAATAAGTCTGAAAGATATTGCCCAAACCTACCTCCAGTAGTAATAATATTTAACGATACATCTTCAGACAGAAAAGAATATGGAAGCTATTAAACCCAGAGGCAAATATTTTCTGAGTTATGGGCGTCAGAAAACTGAGTTATAGGTACAATGTGAATGGTTTTGCAATCTTGATAGCAGGTGTTAAAACCATTATGCTAAAATAATTATTTATTTGTCTTAAAAGTGTAACCTCAGATTTTTAAAGCTAGCCTGGAAGAAGTATAGAGGAATATATTTTCATCTGTGAATAAATTAAGCATGAGTTTCTGGAGATAGGGTGTGAAGGAGAGTTTTTAGAGTTAGTAAAGGGAAGAAGTCTGGTTTTAAAAATTATAATTAAAAAAAGCAGCAACAGAAAAATCAAATTATGTGTTGTGGGGTTTTTTTATTTGTTTGTTTGTTTGTTGGTAAAAGTCCAACCAGCAGTGGAGAGCAGTCCAAGATACAAGCTCAAGCACAGATAAAACACTGGAATGTTGTGGAACAGCTGTTAGATTGAAATCTGATAGGTTTGAGACAAAATAGCCTTTCAGAACGACTTCTCCCAGCAAACTGGCACGAGTGCTGTGTTAGACATGATGCAGTTACTGCGTGAGATAACTCAGGGCTTCTGCAGAGTCCCTAAGTGAGAACTACCATGTAGTGCTTGCTCTTGTATTCCATAATGGATTTGTCAGAGGAGTTTTTCTTCATGGTCCGTCACACTGGATGTGAAACATCAGGGATTCAAACAGGAGTAAAGAAACACAGGTTCATGGTTACACAAACCCAGCACAGAACAAGAAGGTGTCGGCAGCCACAGCTGCACCTCAAGGAGTGAGGACAGGTGCTGGGCAAAGGAGCTGTGCCCTCCCAGCTGTGGTTGGGTCTCAGCAGAGCACCCATTTTTGGGGACACAGGGTCCCGGGGCCTCAGATGGGAAGGTGGAAATTGCTGCAGGTGCCTGAGCAGCAGCTCTGTTCTCTGTAGCACAGGAGCCCCCATAGCCAAGTGTAAATCCTCTGGCAGTGGAGATCTAAGCAGTGCCAGGTGGGGAGCTGGAAATTTCTGTCTCAAATTGTGTTTCTAAAATGGGCCTTATGGAGACCAACTGAAGTTTCACTCTGGGAAAGACAAAGCAGACCAAAGAGCACTCATGAAAAGGCAAATTTCTGTTCTGCTGAATGAAACCTCAGTGTTTTTTGATGAACCACGCATAGCTTCCCTCTCAAGTTTTCTGTTAGATAATCTCATTACGGCTGAGGAATAATGTGGGAAAGAGAGTCTGTTAAAAACTGAAGAGGTTCATACTCCTGCTTCACCTCTAGGGGAGACAACAAGATTTAATTGCTGAGTTTTAACTAGCAAGTGGGATGTAGTCTTCATTCTTGTGTTGGGTGATGGACTGGGGAAGGAATAAAAGACCAGATTTTGTCCTTGAGCTTACTGAAAACCCAATGAGCCTTCTTTGAAAATAATTCCTGGCACAATCAGCTTTAAACCTAAGTTTGACTTTTTTTTTCCTCTCTCTATACCAAACATGATTAGAACATAGTATAGATTAATTGCTCTGCCAAATGTCATTCCTATAAATCAAATCTGTTTTCTGACATATGAGTGAGTGTCTGAATACTCCAAAGCCATTAAAAATATCTGCATAATTTTAAAACCTGCTAAATGTTGTTGTTTTCTCTCTCTCTCTCTTTTCATTCTTGGTACAGTATGGTATTTTACTCTGATGATGAGAAGTTGAATGGCAAGTTTCAGTCAAATGCCTTTTTTTTTTTTTTTTTTTTTTGCAATCCAATCCTAAAATCTTGACAATGGCACTTACAGTGGAAATGCCACCAACTGTAAATTTACACACGGACAAAACTTGGCATCCCTTGTCAGCTCTTCTTCAAGCATAACTTATGGGATCTCTGCCCACATTCTCTATGCAGGAACTGGTGTTATCCCACTACTGAAGTATTCATGTGTTAGCACCCCAGGTATAGAACAGTGTGCGCGACCAAGTCTCCAGTGCTCATCCTTCTAGTAGTAGGAAAAAAAAAAACTATTTCAAGAGCCCATTAGGTCTGCTAAGATTAATGTGAATGGCCTGAAAGAATCATAATTTTCCAGTTCAATATGGCTTCATTGAAACAAACAGGAGCACTTAAAGCAGTGCAAGAGAGAGTGATCCAGCTAAGGGTGGTGAATGGAGTGGAACTGGTTTTGTGTCATCATTGGTCTTGGGCATGAGGTTTCACTATCTTTTTTTTCTGTTCCCATATCTTGTGTTGTTCATCTGTGTATTTAGGCTGTGAACTGTGTAGCTGAAATATTTTGTACTACATAAGAAATACATGGTTGGTAGGGTAATAAGAACACAGCTGTTTCTATGGAATACATATAAAGGGACCCACTGAATTTTGAGAGCTTCTGGTGAAAAGTGCTTGTGTGAGTGCAGAAGTACAAAGTGAGGGCGTTATTACTCATTTCCATATGGGTCATCTAAAACATTTGGGTCTGGGCTTATGCAGCCACTAAACCAGAGTTCATGTTAAGGGTAGATGGAACAGGCAGAGGATGCAATAACCAATATGAAATCTGGCCGTTGCTCAGGGAATCACACAGCATTAGATCTCCTTCCACCTCTGAGATGCTCCCAGGATGCTGGGGAGGATGTGCTGGGGGTTGTTACCCAGCCCCTTCTCTCTGAGAGTTAGGCAGAGGCCAGAAAACAGGCTGCTAAGTGTTCTTGTCATAGGTACAAGATATATTATCAGCCTGAATATGAGCTCAGGAAAGGTGAGGGTTTTGCCTGGAAATGACAATGCAAACCACATGTAAATTGGTCCTGCTGAATCGTTTCCCCCCCAGACAATCCTGTGGAGAAGGGAGAAGCCGTGGGACACAGCTTAGCCTGAAGCCTTCAGCAGCACAATCCAACACCTCCTGGATGGAAGTCAAAGGCCAAAAGCCTCTTTGTGCTTCCTTCATTTGTCCTGCCCACACAACCAGAACAGGGCAATAAAAGTTTTGAGAAAGGCTTTACTGGCATCAACTGTCAAAACCACTCACATTTGTAACTCAGCAGTGTATTTTCCTCATTGTCATGCCTTGTTTTATGCAGCATATTCTTCCCACATCTTTTCAGTTCAAATTCCTGGCAATAGTCTGGGAAACCAAAGCAGGTAAAATAACTTTTTAAGCAAAATTCCTCTTTCTGTTGAAGTTGTCCATGCAAAGGTAATCAAGACAGAAATGAATGTTTTTATTAGCTTTTTGTCTCTAACTTACTTCCAGCATCTTGGAATCATTACAGAAGGTAAGTTTCAACCTGAAGAGAAAGCAAATGTTTTCTGGCCCTCTGCATAACCAGCACTGGAGCTACATGTATTTGGGGAGGGAGTGCGGGGAGAAAAAGGAAAATGAAGGAAGCTTGGTAAGAAGAAAATTATACTAAGTTGCATGGCTAGAGGGTGCCTGTTTCAGACAACTAAGGGCAAATGAAGGTCAAGTATGGGAATCCCCGCAATCTTCCAATCATCTGAAGGGGAGAATGCAGTCAGTGGCTTCAAAACTCTAAAGGTTTGCACAAGAAAAGTAAAGATTTCTGAGCTGGAGAGGTTTCTCTTAAACTTAGTTGGATGAAAACATTTCATCTCTTCTGCATTGAGCGGACCATAACCCCACGGCAGGGTTTTGCCACACCAAAATATGCAGATTGCTCTGCTACTTATCCTGTTAACACCAGTGAACTTTTAAATTAACTGCTAACAGGCTGGAGCCTGACAGGAGTTAGGCAGGGGAGAAGCACCTGTTTGGAGCACAGCATGGCAATGCACGTTTATCTTCCCGAGCTAAAACCTTTTGCCTTAATCTGGAAATGACTTCTGTTTTGCCTTGTTTGTGTATTTATTGTATATCCTGGATGCCGGTAGTGGCTCTTTGGGAAAAAGAGGAGAATTAGTGGTTCCTTTATGTTCTGGATGAAGTAGAATAACCTGAAAGGCTGCCTTGTATTTGAGGAGAAGCTGTAAGATAACAGCTTTACACGTGTGATGTGAAAAGAAGTCCTTTTGCAGAAAAACAGAGGTAGTTATTTGGACATAAAATGGTTCAGCTAGTAAGAGGATGAGTCTTGTGTAGAGTAGATGCAAGCTGGGTTTTGTGCTGCCTTCTTACAGCCATTATTCTGTGTCTGCGGAAGAGATGGGACTGTGTATGAACCAGAGAAACTGTGCATGAGATGTCTTGTTTGAACCCTGTGAGTGTTAGATATGTTTCTTAAGTTGTGCTCCAGGCAAGCGAGGTAGAAAAAAAGCTTTTTTGTGTGCTGGGTAGAGCAGGTGGAGGTGTAGGTGTTATTCTGTTTATTTTCAAGCTATCTAGCACTAATTTGCCTGGGACAGATGCTCTGCTGGGATGAGGGAACCCTTTTGAGGCTCACCAGGAGAGCACAAGTTCAGGGAGTTCCTACACGGTGCCTCTCCTGTGGCTTTCCTCTGATGGACACATACAGGCAAGGACAAGGAAGTGTAGTGCTCTCTAATGGCAGAACTTGGCTAAGGGCCAGACGTAATTTACTTTCCTCCATAAACTCCTGTAGATAAGTTTATTTTTTGTGAGTTCCTTTCAGAACTAAGAAATAGCTCAACAAAACCTGGGTATTTTAATCTTATAATTTATTTGGCCTTTAAATAGGTAGTCTCAAATATGGGGAGACTTGCTAGAGGAAGGGCTGGCTTGCTGCCCTCTGCCTGTGATGCTTTTCCCAAACTCTAGAAGGTAAGCAATGGGGACTCTGGAAGAAGGATATTTTGGACAAAATTTAATGGTAACAGCTAAACTTGAATCTGGAAGAGTCTTTGAATGTGGAGTGAATGAAATTGGCAACTGTTCTGGCTTCACAGTGTCCCCATATTCCAAGACGAAGATGCTACACGTTTTGAAAGGTATAAAGAAGTCAGGGCAGGAGGGGCAAGCTTAAGAGATCAGCTGGCTTTGGGACATAGGTGTCAAATACAATGTTTGAGCCAGCCTTTGGGTCTACTGAAGCTGGGAAATGGCAATTTCTTTTTTGTCTTGTCTTACTATTGCTGGCTTTTCTTGGGGCAATATAGTTAAAAAAAACAAACCAAACCAACATCTACATTTGTAACTCAGAGCTGTTTGGTGAGAAAACGCATAGCCAAGTATCATTCCTGCAATGCACTGTTTACACTAGTTTTGGGGACTGCACAGTGTAAAGCAGCCAGTAAATTAGTATGTCATCTGGTTGCTATGAGCTTATTATGGGTTACAAATAGCTTCCCCCCCCAAGCTGCTCAGTTAGCTTCATATGTTTCTTCTGTTTGCTGTTGTGTTCACTGGGACAGTGCCTTTTGTACAGGTGGTGAGGTTGGCAGAGACAGAGGGGCGGTAACTTTGCTGTGCCTTTTATAATGTTTCATGTGAGCACAGCTCAAGGATTATCGCTGGTGGTAAAGGACAGCCAACACTGATGTGTATAAACACTCCCTGGAGTGCCTTGCTACAAGGTTTGGAGGAGAAGTAATTATGTTAGATTTTGGTTTCAGTGGAGATCTGATAAGATTATACTGGCGACATTTTACTTTCAAAAGTCTGATGTGATCCTTAAAAAGCAATAAATGTAACACCTCTTCTTTGAGGCTGGCTTGTCATTCCAGAGCACACAAAATTTGGTGGTAAAGATTTTCAAAGGAAGGAGGTCACAGTTAGCTACTCATTAAGAATCTGTTGGCAGAATCTCTTACCTCTGCCCTTCTTTCCTGTCCTAGGTCACTGATGTGAGTTTAGTTTTGATTAAGTGATTAAGTGCCTGGACAACAGCAGCAGGACGCAAATGCTGCTCTCTTTGGTTGTGTGAGGCCTTTTGCAGAC